>NC_080595.1:57392374-58029066 GCF_027887145.1 Ammospiza caudacuta | reverse complement strand
AGTTTCCCTCCTCAAGAAGGTAAATAATGCAAAGAAACAACTCAAAAATAGTCAACTTCTAATTGATTTTGATAAAAGGACAGCTGTGAAACTGTGCCATTGATTGATACAATTAGACTTACTATTCCAGTTGTGCCACTCTTTATTGCCATAGGTTAAAAGCATCACTGAGATTTTATGCACTGCAGCACTCATAAAAGTCCTAATTTGCTGTATTAGTCAGTCAGTTGGGGGCTTGTGGGGTTTTTTTGGGGTGTTTTTTGTTTGTTTGATTGGTTTTCTTCGACCTGTGTTGATAAAAGGAAGTATTGAACCTTATTCTAAAATTTAATGACACTATTGTCTGTTGGGATGTCTGTTCTCACACCATTGGTGCTTTTTGCCACGTTTCATTTCTTTGGGAGGGATGCACTGTTTATTCCCTTGCAAGTTCTTAACCTTTCTAGCAGTCAGTATGTTTTGTTTCATTTTGCCCACATGCAGCTCTCCAAAAAGCAGTGACAACCCAGCGTGAGCTTGTCAGGGGCAGAAGGTGAATTTGTGAACCATGTGAAGGCACGAAGGAGAAAATTACGGCATACAGATTCCTAATGATAAACACACCGAAAGCATCCTAAAATTATAAAGCAGTGTGGTGCATTAAAGCTCTAATTTGCATTTTGGCTAAGGCGTAGCTGCATTTTTGGACTATCCCTTTAATTTGGTTCTTTTAATTACCTGCTGATGAGTTCCTGTGGTGGAAGCAGCAGGAGCTGTGCCTGCAGCAGTTTCCTGGCATAGTGGTTTCTATCAGACAGAGCAATGGGATTCCTAAGGTTACTTTGAAATCTGGGGTCTCCTGCTGTAAACCAGCAGACTGACACGAACAGGAGTCTAATTAAAAAGTCAGAGATATTGAATAAAGCTCACAAATGCCATCTGTTCAGCTTTTCAACCTGAAATTACTCTATGAATTGCAGTAACAAGTTTGATTTTTCCTGCATTTTTGTAGCTGAATTTTGTTACAGCAGCCACCCATACAGGCAGAGTTGTGCAAGCTCTGTTAGTCTCAGTAACTGCTTGGACCTCTTGAAATATTCCAGCAAAGTATGTTTGGGCAATAGTGCTGGATTAAAGCTTAATCTCATGAGGAAGGCATTGGTACCCTGCAAAGGCCTTGCACTGATTTACTAGCCTGGAAAATGCCTGGAAAGGGGCAGCACCCATCTGTAGATTTTGCAACAAAATTCCCAGGTTAATGTAATTAAAACAAGGCCTGGTTATTTACCTCCTCTGCAAGTGAAAGTATTACTCATTGCCTGAAGGAGAAAATGCCAAACAAGTTTCTGGAGTGAGGAGGGAAAAAAACTCCACCAAGTTTGGTAGATTAATCAGGAAGCAAATCAAATGTGAAAAGAAGACCCATCAGAGTTTTGATGAAAACTATGGAATGGAGTAATCTTAAAAACTCTTTCAGTGATATGTAATCTTGGTACCAGCAGTGTGCATTCAGCCTTCATACAAAAATGAAATAGGGACATTGCAAAAAGAAGCTTGGTGGCTATTTGGGCAAACCCCTGTGTGTGTAATATACAAGAGGAAGTGTTTCAAAACCATCTGAGGAAGCAGAAGACAGCTTTTGTGTGCTAATGGAAGTCTTGTGGCTTGCTGTTAAGTTCTGTATCCAGGAAACAATTTCTCATTGACAGACATAAATAATGACTAAGAAGCTGATTTCCTAAGAAAATCATTCTGGTGTATGCATTTTTTGCATTATCTCATAAGAAATATATAAGGCCCTAAAGTCTTCAAGGTACAATAATATTACTGTCTCCAAAGCTAAGTCTCTATAGTTACTGCCTACCTTTATTTGCTAGTTATACATTGCTTTCCCTGGTGTTCTCTGTCACAACCATGGCCTACACATGCACATCCACAACTGGTCTACACCATCAACAAGGACTTACTAAAGATGATACTAAGCCTTACTAAAGATGACACTAAGAAGTTAGGCATGCCTGACAAAGTTTAAGGATGCTAACCTCCATCCACAGGGCAGCTCTCCCTGTTACATGTGTTCAGTTTGACACCTCTGTGAGCTAGCACTGCTGACAGAGTGCTGGGATGAAAGGATCAAAGTGTCACCTTTTCCCTGTGGAGCTGTTGGGACCGTGGTCCATGGACCATGGTACCATGGGAGGGGGGAACCTTACACAGGGTGCTGACCTGTGACCCCGCTGGCACAGTTAGCAGTGTGTCTGCTCTCACTCTGCAGCAGTGAGATGTAGCTCATCCACCATTCTGGAGAGCTCATCCTCCCCTCTAACACGAGGTGACAGGGGCAAGGTGTGTGTTGGTAGTGCAGCTGATATACAGAGAGAGTTACCCCTGGGTTTTCCTGGCCTGAATGGCCGGGCCTTCAGTAGAAACAGTGATGCCTTTTGTGTGGGCACAGGAACAGAAGGAGTATTTGTGTTTATATTTCTCTGAGAGGCATTTTAGTGAGGTCACTGTTAGTGGGGATACGTGCTTGTTGTCCCACCTGAGCCTTAGCTCTGTCATCAGCAGTCTGTGGGCATCCTTGCTCTGTGTTCTCATGGCTGCTACTCTTTGTCTGCTCAGAGATGTGCATCCCTGATTGAGGATGGATTCTCATTTGTGCTCCACTATTCCTGTGTCCTGGGAGATCTTACAGTGTGATCTACTGGTGTATTGTCTTCTACCCCGATATATCAGAGAGGTCTCTTTTTTTTCTTAAAATGATGAACATCAAATATTCCCTGTAATCACCAGCTGAATTTGCATATAGAGTAGTCTCTTGAAAACCATGTTATACTTTCATATTGGAGAATGACATTTTAAAATCATTGACTGTGTAATACAGGGTAATATTAAATAGGGTAGCAAAATGATCTTGGAAACTGCAGATCCAGAAAAAAAATGGGTAGTGGATATTGAGAATCTTCACTTCAAAACTGAGTCAGTATTTCTTCTTAGCATGTTTGTGCCTTGCAAATCTTATTGTGGACAGTATTAAAAAGAAATTTACAGGTGATTTCATTGCTCTAAAGGATAACATTTAAGAAAACATTGCCTCTTTGTATTTGCCGTTGCAAGCAAGCTAGGTGCTTAATCCGGTGTAAATGTTACATGCATTTATGTGAACTGAAATTTTAATTACTGTTCTGCCTGCCTGTTGTTGGCATGGAAAAATAATTATTGACTGAATTGAATAGAGCAGGTGCACCAAATTTGAAGTTTTTATAAACCCAGTTTTAAATACTTTTTATTTTTCAGAAAGAAAAATGTAATGCATAATAATTCACTAGTACTGGAGTTCACTGCAATTCCCTGTAGTGATACTACTCTGGTAGATATTCCTACAGTGTTACAGAAGTTGGTTTTCAGGTGGGCTGGGCCAGTAAATGTCACCTCAACTTATGCATTGAGGTCTTAGGTGAAAGCTCTGCACTTCATACACAGATACAGCTGCTGTTTAGGTTGCCCAGAGCGGGTGGTTTGTCTATAAATAACAGTTGTCACTGGAGTCCAGTATCTCATAAAAGATATTTGGCCTTTAGGTATGTTTCTCATGTTGGACTTATTGAGCCATTTGATTTCCAGAGTGCTGTTCCTTTGAAGCCTCCGCAGCATATCTGAAGAGGTGACAATATAGTTGCAAAACACCCTTTGACTTGGGACCAGAGCCAAATGGTGCCACCCACTCTCCTGCAAGATCCCTTGCACACTGATCACTGAGGAACTTACCTCAAACCTTAAAAAAACCCAACCAACCGAACAAAAAACCATCAAGGCCACCCCAGTTTTAGGAAGTGCAGTGCTCTTGACTGAGTCACTGCAAAACTGAGTTTTAATGCTGTGGATTTTTTCCTGCACTGTTAAAATGCAACTGGTGCAAGAGCTCCTGTGTTGTGTTTTGCTGGGCATGATCAGTGGGAAGGGCAATGTCCAAAGCTTTGTCACAGGGAATGATAAATCGACTACCCAGGCACTGAACCTTCAGCTTGTTGGCATAGCAGGGGGAGCGGCAGAAATTGCATGGTCGAAGACATCAGCAGTAGTGGTTAAAGCAATCTTATTTATTATTTTAGTTTTCTATCTCCAAGCCTTTTCTGTTTTCTGAGTTGGCACAATGGGTGAAATTCTGTTGATGTTAGTGGGAAGTTCAGCATCAGCTTTAATGGGACCAAGATTTCACCCACAGTGTTTTAAGATAGTTTAAGCGTTAATGCAGCATTTGTGTATTTTAGAATTCCTTGATTTGTAGGCAATAGCATAAGTATTATGTATCTTTCTTCAGTTACCTTAAGAAAATCATGTTTATTTTTGCAGTTTCATGTAATTACAGCAAATTTTTTACTGATTTTTCTCAAAACTTCCTAACTTCCTTTTTTTTGTTTTAGTGGTGTACAGGAAAGGGCGTTTTTTACTGGCAGACTAACTAACTTAAGAGAAAAATTAACAGTATCTTGACTTAAGTTATACAGTCATAAAACAGGTATTTATGAATAATGAAAACTCTGGAGGAAAACATCTGTCTGTGTAAAAAAAAGTGTTATGGAATGGGATGGATGTTCTCCTGATTGCAGTCTTGAAACAGCTCTGCTAATTCCTTTAGTGGATAAGAAAAAATAATTACAAGAAATAATTACATTTAAAGTCAGTGTAATCTGCTTGTGTAGACCCCTGTGTATTTAAATTAGTGTAGAATAGTTCTGCTCTGTTTTCCATAGAAAATAATGTTCTGTGGATTCCTCATAGATTCTTAGCCTATGACACCAATGTCAGATGTTTTTTAATATACTGTAAAGAGATCTGCATATGTGGCTTTCATATATATAATTTTCCATTGAAAGTCTGTATCATTAAGGATGGGTGGGAATAGTAGAATATTGAATAATAATGAAATAGTATGCTGAGATATTTCTTCATTTTCTTGCTATTTTTAACTGGTAAAATTTGCTTGGATGGAAAGCAGTTTTCTGTACTGTGCATTCAGTTAAACCCTCATGAGGTATGTCTTAGCATTCCCTTAATAAAATTCATGTTAAAACGTTATTGAGTTCATCTGCTTTCCAGGATGTGGTCTTCTGTTGCACATTGGCAAACCTGACTGAAACACAATTATTTCTTTGCATCTGTTGATATCTTTCTGTAACCTGAATTAAGAAGTGCTGTTGAGGACAGGAACTGAATTTTTACTCTATCCATTACCTGACACAGTTGGAGCTCATGGGAAGGGAACAGATGCTTTTGAGCCTTAGCAGAATAACACATGTTAACAGGATGTTATGTGAATTGTGCTAGGGTTAGTTCATAGAATCACAGAATGATGGAAATGTTTTGGTTGAAAGAGACCTTTAGAGGTCTAAAACTCTACCCCTCTGCAATGAGCAGGGACATCCTCAACAGATCAAGTTGCTCAGAGCTCTGTCCAAGCTTGGCCTTGAATGTTGCCGGGGATGAAGCATCTACCACCACTCTGAGCAATCCAGTGTTTCACCACCCTCATCATGGGAAATTTCTTCCTTATATCTAGCCTGAATCTGTCCTTTAGGCCAGAACAAATAGCCCTTGTCCTGTCAGTGCAGGACCTGCTAAAATCTGGTTTCATTTTTCTTATAAGCTTTCTATAATGGGGAGGAAGAAGAGAAAACTTTGGCATGAGGCTCACTGCAACTTTGCCTGCATCTGACCTTCTTTTCCCCAGCCATTACACGAGCCTTCCCCACATATTAATCTTCAGTTTTCTTGTTTTCACTGCCCTTGCAGGCCTCCCCCATCTGTCCATACCCACCATAGATGAACCATGGCAGGACTGAGCACTTAGTACCCAATAAAGCATATTTCCAGGTCACAAATAACCAACTATTCCATACCTTGTTGCCTCCTTCATCCTTTTCTCCTCTTGGGACCCAGAAGCCTGGGAAGAGGGAAGCCTTTTTGGTGCATGTTCATTCCTTCCGTCAGCAGCATCTGGGTTGTTTCAGGAGCTGGGCAGATTGCTGTGTTAGAGCTTAGGAAATGATTGTAAGATGTCTGTGTTGGTTTATTTCCTGTGTGTCATTTCCTGTGATATTTCTACAGAATAGCCCTTTCTGTTGCACAGACATAAATCACCTGTGCCATAATGATTCCATAGAAAATGGAGCAGTGTGTTACCCACGCAGTGAGGCTGCAGCGCTGTCTACTAATGCTATTAAATATACTTTATATAGTGGTAGATTTCTGGAAAATCAAGAGTGAGTTCCTGTGGGAGTAACAAAATAACAAATTTATGGACATTTGTGTCTTATTTTGTGATAACTCTATATGTATTTCTGTCTTTTGAAATGCTTTTGGAACAAGTTGGATTTTTAGCTAATGTACGTATTCTCTAGCTTTTACACACTGTCATTTCTTTACTGTTGCCTTTGTCCTCACCAGAATATTTTCCATTTCTTCTTAATATAATGTGAAATTAGATCAAAGTATTAGCAAATAGCACAGGATTGGCTGTATACCCAGTATCTCAGACTCAGTATTTATCCAGACTATATATAGCTGATTGATTAAAGTGGTTTCAGGTTTTGTGCAAGTCAAGAAGCTATTTATGTGTGTTGGAATAAAAGCCATAGTGTTGAACAAAGTTTTGATTATTCCCAGAAGTTGGAAATAGAAAGGTATTTGATTTCCAAGACTTCTGTAGAATCAGTAAAGAAAGATGTATAGTAAAATCCAGGAGATGAAGGGTAGGTTTCCTAAGTTCCTTGGACTTCCTGGAGAAAAACAGAGAGAAGGACAATATTTTAAAAATTAATATATTGTGAGGCCAGAAGTGATCACTGTGATAATCTAGCTTGATTTCCTGGATAACACAGATTGTGTGACCAATTGTTTTTCTTTCTAAAGAAATGTTAGTTTGTTAGTTCCTGTATTTTTGTTAAAAAAAAAAGTCCTTGAGTCCTTGATAGACTGTTTCATGACTGGTGTATTTCTGCAATTTCCCCCAAAACTTGGTTCTGCTGCTGTTGGTCAGTGCTGGAGGCTGGCTCTCCTAACTGGACCAGTGAGCCTGGCCCACTGTGTCCCCTTCCAGGTTCCCAAGCAGAATGTGATGAAATAAGCAATGTATAGTACTTTACAGCTTCTGCTTTTCTGCATGTGTTTTGACAGACAATGGACCCCATGAAATCCTTTCCTGCTGAAATAATTATGCAGCTTATAAGAGAAGATGCAGCAATAGTGCTTAGGGGATCTGAGCCCTGTTCCCACCTTGGCCATCATTCTTCCTGGAGAAACTCTCTTTTCCATGCACCCATCTCTCTTCTCCTTGTCCTTCCCCCTGCCTTTGGCTGGGGATAATGATACCAGCACAGCACTTCTGGGTTTGTAAATGAAAAGTCACGTTTGTTATGATAATATGCCCTGTGTGATTGTTTGGATGTAATTTGCCAGGCAGTAGCAGGTGGCATTCTGCAGCAAATAGCCTGATTTTTTTAACTAGTTACCATAGCAGAAAACCATAATAATTTCCCTAGACAAAGCCTTGGCATTGCTGAACACTGTGAGTGGGGATTTTACCATGACCAAAGCGATCTGGGTCAGCACTCATCCACTGCTGCTTCTTTTTTTTATTTCTTTCTCCCTCTGACCTTGTCAACTTTGAAGAAGATTTGCCCTCCTGGGACAGAGATGCCAATCTGATGGTACTGCTGAGTGTTGGCCCCTGAAACAATTGGTTGGGGTTATTAACAGTCCTGGTCAGAACCATGTAATTGGTTAAAATGTTGTGAGATTTTAATACTGAGGTTTTATAACTGAAAGGATTTGGAAACCTTAGTTATAGAGTCACTGCTTCTGTCTAGACTGTGGAAAGAAAAGAGTGAGTGTTACACTGTGAAGTGGTAGCTTAGTTTTTGGCAAGAAGTAACAAAATGTCCTAAGAAAACTGTCTTTGTCATGAAGATCAGTTCATATATAAATGCACAACTGTACTGTCAGCTAGCGGATGTTCATTCCAAACACTTCTACCAGGAGTGTATGGAAAATTTATACTGTGGATTTTCCCAAAATGTAGTCTAAACCTGAGAAGGCTATTTTAAAGCAAATACAATATTAAAAAAGTTTCAAAGCCATTAGTTTCAAACGGTGCATTATTTATATGGAAAATATTGCTTTTGCCTATTTCATGTAAAAATTAATCCAACCTGCTGACACTTGCAACAATCATTTTTTTGTTTCAGTTTGGCACAGAGAGTTATTGGAGGCTTTTAGCACCATTGTAAGGGATAATGAGGTCATTTTCCTCCCACATTGCTATTTTTTGCTAATTTGTCTGTATGTGTAACCTCCCTAAAGTAGCTTGGCCTTAGCTGTCCTTATGCTTAGAAAGCTTTCCATGACATCTATACAAAAGTTTCCTCAGTGAAAATCAAACTGATTTACTTCTCATGTATTCTTGATGAGGCTGCCCAACAGCTGATCCAAAATCTTAATACAAGCCTTTTATATACTGGAAGAATATTCTGCATTTCAGTTTTGTTCTCTTTTTCCAAAGAGTTTGTCCTTCCTTTTTTATTTCTTCGGATTGTCTTATGTCTTCTTTTTAACTAACTGGACAAAGTAATTCTGTAAAAGTTCTAACAATATTGACGAAAGAATTATTGTATTTGAACATTCTAACAAATTAAAGAATATTTTGGTTTTGTTTAAAAATTGCTGACTCATACTGTTCAGTGTCTGTATCTCTTTAGTTGTATTGTCATTCCTACTTTCCTTATGCATACCTGAAAAAAAATACTAAAATTAAAAAAACAAACAACCAAAAGTTATGATTTGCACGAGGAGAAGAAATGTAAATGAATTGCTGTTTATTTAAGGAAACTGTTTGATCCACTCTCAAAGCTCATAATTTTTTTCCATATCTGCTGTCATCATTATGTTTTATTCTGTGACTTATTTGTAAGGCATGCTTTTCAGCCAAATAGAAAAATGTGGACTTTGTTTTGCTTCATGGTTGCACCAATGTGAAAAATACAGGATGGAGCTGTTGTTTTTCTGGTAAAGATCAAGAATGTGCCACATGTTCAGAGGACCTTATCACCTAAAATCAGCAACTTAATGTGTAAATGTACAGTGGGGATATTGTTGGCTAAAGAAAGGCAGATGGTAAATGAATGAAGTTACAAGAAGTTGTAACACATTATCTGTTTTATTGGATGATGGGGCCTACATTTCTGTACCAGACTTCTACAAATCAAATCTCCCGCCTTGCACTTTTTAGGAGGAGAGTGTGGCTCTTGGATGTTGTGCTGCTGTAGAGTTTGCACAGGAAAATGCATTCAGACCTTTTTGGTTAAGACAATAAATAAGAGTGTTTGGAGACAGGCTGTGCAGTATTGGCTGTGTCAGGGAGCAGCCCTGGTCCTGGGTGGGGTTCCTCTTGGAGCTGCAGGGCCTGCCTGGGTCACCAGATAGCAGCCAGGAGCCATTGGAACATCTGCAGGAAAGGGCTCCCTCCCAGCCTCGCCCCTCTGGTGCTGGCATCTGCTGAGTGCCTGTTGGAGGGGCTGGGCTGGGGGAAAGATAACTCTCTTTGGAAAGGGGAGTGCCCAAATACATAGAGTTGTCTTTTGAGTGAGCTACTCTTAATGTCCTTAGAAAAGGCTGTGGCCTTCTTCCAAGTTCACATCTTTGAAATGGTTGCAGAAGGGTCTTGTGCAAGGGATGCAGGCAGGGCAGGCAGGCAGCACCTTGCTCTGTTCTTCTGTATGACACACTTGCATGATGTTTTGCATCACCTCCAGAGTTCCTCTGCTCCTCTCAGCTGATGGTTAGGACATGTTTGTACTTGTCCTCTCTATTTTCAGGGTGACAGACACCCATCAACTTGGGTATCATGAGTGCATTTAGCCTAGGAGACTTTCTGAAGCGGGGAGGCAGCTAGCTACAAATGACTTTGTTGTAGAGGAAAACTGATACTGACTTATTGTCTGATTTCAGAGCATCAGTGCTACCTCCATAATAACCAGTTTATATTCTTGCTGCATTTTGTTTTCTTTAATAAACTGTTACAGTGAAAGAAAACCTAGCTGTGCAAAGACTGCTCCAAGCTAGTTTTGGTGCCACAGTACTGGTGGAATAAAGAAACAGAACAGAAGCCAAACTTCCACTAGCTGGGGTGGGCAGAGGAACTTGGAAGCCCAAGGATGTGAGTGGGAGAAAGCAGGATAAATCTGCAGGATGGCAGCATGGCCATCTGTCTCACAGGCGTGGACCCAGGACATCCTCAGCTCTCCTTGTCTGGGAGACTGGTAGCAGGCAGCTTGTCCAGGTTTAGAGCAAATTTGGGGAAGAATCCCCCAAAGGAGCTCCGGTGGGAAAAGCAGATCCAATTGGCCCCTCCCCCCAACTGGTCCGGGAGGAAAAAATACCTCCTTGGAAAAAGGTGGAAAAAACCTGTTTATTAAACAATAAAACCAAAACAATATCAAACAATGAGACCCCTTGCCACTCTAAAAGAGATGACAAACTGAGAAAACACCGTCCTTGGGTTGCAGCTCACTCAGTCTCTGATCAATCCCTCCGGTGCTGGAATTGTCGCAGGCCAGGCCTGGCCCGGTGGGCCAGAGATGTGAGCTCTGGTGCTCCCGTGGGTGTTCAGTCCAGAGCAGTTTCAAGAGGTCAAAAGAAAAGGGAAAAAAACAGTCCAGGGAACTTCTCTGCCTCAACTAGCTAACACTAACTAAAAAGCAGAAGAAGAACTCTGTCCTGCTGTCTGTCCGTCCGCAGACAACGCAGTCCAAGAGCAGGAATGTGGAGGAGTGAGTGCAGTGTCTGAAAACCAACTGCTGCTTCTTCTCTACCCATCTTCACTCTCTGGAACACTCTTAAAGGTGCAAAACTTATTATTCAACATAAACAGAATGAGATGACTGGGGATAAAAGCATCATATAGTCAACCCAGGACACAGCTGTAGCAGGCAACGTTGTCCATCTCCTATGGGCCAGGTCACACAAACTGTGAGAGTGATGCAGTGAGGTGAGGGAGTGGGGGAGCCAGGCAGGTGTGATGGCCGGGCATGTGTGACAGAGCAGCTCCCCTTTGACAGAATCTGCCCTCACCTGCAGCTCATGTTCCTGAGCATCCAGCCTCAAAACAGTCCCTGCAGTAGAAATCCACCCCAGGTGAAGCAAGTGGGGCGTGACCTGACATGGATAACTGAATGGGTTTTGGGGACTCATTATTGGGCTGCAGTCAGAGCAGGATCAGGTAGCTGGGGAGTGGGGTGTATCGCAGTAGTTGTGTAGTATATAAAATTTGTGATGTTGGTGTGAGAATAATGGAAGATAGGAAGAGGAGAAGTTATGGGAAAAAATAGCTAGAAAAAGAATACAGGAAGCGCAGGAAAGAAAATAAATATATGGTGTAGTTCATGTTTTATAATTATTTGGTGAGAAAAAGGTAACTGAGATTTGTCTCTGAATGAGAGACAGCTCTTGTATGTAATTTGGACACCTTGATAGCAACCCCTCATTGCTCAGGTTGTAACATACCTACCTGAATTGCTACACCAGGTTATGTCCATGAGGTATAGAAGCTATTTGAATTTTCAATTAGGCTTTTCCTTACAGAAAGGTAGCTTTTGTGTAGTAATGCCTGTATGCAGATGTTTCTTATCTTCTTGGAAAAGGAAGTAGCAAACTTATTTCAAGTCAGACAGGATGCGCTTATTGGGGCTGTCCTTTTTTCAATTACTGCAAGATGTGCAGCTTGTCACTGAAGAGGAAAGGCTTATTTTCAGAAAAAAAGTAGCAGTTGAAAATGTCAGTGAGTTATTTGAATTAAAAAAACAACAAACCTGAAACAACCATGTAGAATATATTATATCTCATATTTTTATGGCAAGAGAGGAGGCATGCATATGTTCAAGTGCAAGAGGAGAACAGTTAATATTGAGCACCCTGCTACCTCTGACACTTACTGAAAAAGGGGGTGAGTTGGTCTCTGAAATGCCTGGGTCATTCCCCTCACTGCAGCAGGACCTTGGAGTACTGATTAATTTACTAAGTTAGCTCTGATCAGAGAATGTGAATCCCACCCTCCTCTTGCCTGTCTGTAGGTGCCCAGCACACAAGAGCCATCTGGTGGGTGTCCAGGCAGTGCTTCTGCAAGGTTTGGATTGTGTGGCAGAGCTTCTGTCTCTTAAGTAGGAGGGAATACTGGCTCTTGAGCACTATTCAGTTGCTGCACAGATGGAGTCAAAATGGCATCTTGGGCTGACTTCTCCATGGTTGTTTATGGCTTGTAGTGGTTTCAGGAAACTCTGCACTATTAATGTTGCTGAAATTCTTGGATAATGCTGTTTCCGTCACTTCAGGAGCCATTGTTCTGGTGTGTGAAGGGCTGCAAAGCATTTGTCTGATGCAGGGACAGCACAGAAATGTGCTAAGATGTAGTGGAGGTTTTGGGGTTTTTATTAAGCTTCAGTTTCTTGTAATGATTTTGCTTTGTGATCTATCACTTTGTACTTGTTACAGAGCTTAACCAGTAAAGTTTAATCAAAGCTTTTGGTTAACAAAGTTTTTTTTTTCTTTAAGAAGTTTGAAAATTGCCAAGATGTCATCTTCCAATGGGTTGTTTTTATAGACCACAGCAGCTTGTTGATGTGTTAGCAGCAAGCATAAATCTGCACATAGTGTCAAGAACCTGAAGATTAGAACAGATCCAGAAAGTTCACACATTTGTGGTGTCTCAGAAGAGGAGAACTCTCCCTTTTTTAATTGCAAAAAACTCATCTGGTATTACTATGCACTGCCTTCCTGCAAGTTATTCTCAGTAGCAATACAATTATCAACGTTCAAAGTGATAGCAAAAACCTTCCCCCGGCATTCCTGCGAAGTTGTGAATCTCACTTCTGCTGAGATGCCTCTTGATAGACTGCATGAACTATTGTAGTTAGAGATATTTAAGATGAATTATAGTATGAATGTGAACACAGTGTAAATGATGAGTTATATTTGATTTGCAGAATATGTTATGTCTAGTGAACTAATGCTGTCTCAGAGAAGGGCTTCCCAGTTGTATTTACAAGAGATGGTCTTGTCCAGTTATCTGGCTGGACTTGCCACACCTGCTTGTTAATTGAACTGTTTTAACAACCCCTTCCAGGCAGATTAAGTAATATTCTTTTCATTTGATGTTGGAGAAGGTTAATGTAATCAAAGAGGCAAAACAGTGGTATTGAATCTGATATTTGAAGGCAGAAGTTTCTTCCTTCATAGGCTGGATTTTTAGCAAGTCATTATTATTTCATTTGTGTTTACCACTTTTGTAACTATGGTTTCTCAAATCTAAGTCTGTTAAAGTGAAATGAATCTAAACCCGGAATGTAGGTGGTTGTTGTAGGACAGTGATGTTTTCTCATTTGCAGCCCAGAAGTGGCTGTGTGCAAGGCTGCCTCTGCTGCCTGCTGCAGCTGCATATTTGAGCAGGCATGCAGGAACTGGATGTTTCTTCTGGATTGTTTGGAAACTGACAAGGACATCATGGGTCTGAACAGATGACATGGCTTTTTAATTTACTGCTGTGAAATACTGATCGAAGTGATAGCTTTAACTGATGCAGGATGTGTCTCTTTCTCCCTACCTCCCGAGATCCTAGATCAGGATTAAATGATGTATTATGGTGCTCAGAGGCACAGTATTGGTGGGTGGGGTATTGTGTCTTCAGCTCTTGTTTTTCACAGACTGTCTGGTTTATAGTGAGTTCCCAGGATGTTTTTGTGTAGCTTGGATAGAAGCCTGGGTGGGCTGCTGGGCCACCCCCATATGGTGCAAGAAGTGCTGGAGGGGTATGGAGGTATGGAGGAGCAATCCTGGCCTCAGAGTGGTCTGACGGGCTTCTCCCTTGCATTTTGCTGCAGTCAGGAGTTGGACATCTGCTACTGTGGCCATGTTGCTTCTAGGCCCAGCCTGGGGAAGCCTGCACTGTGCCAGCAGCTTCTGCTTTCCTTTCCAAAAGCTCTTCGGTTCAGGTATTTGTGCAGCTGTGGCTGTACCCGATGTTCAGCTGGTGACCATCCTTGGCTTGGAGGTTCCTCGAATTGGCCTGGCTCCTGGCCACTGGGAACTGTGGTCCTCCTGCTTTGGGGCTACTCAATCAAACTGCAGAGGAACAGAGAGGAGGAGAGGCAGGGAACAGCATGAAGCATCTTTGTTTAGCGACATCTAAGTTTCAATGGAAATTGAACATCGTTGGATGCATAATTAAGGGCTGAACAAAAAGTACAGTTTTATTCTTAGTGGCGTAGCTTGTGATGCTGCCAGAGGTGGACATGGGCTCCTGTTGCCAAAGTGAACACATAGCAGGAGCACAGCTGTGTGGTCCCACAGGAGCAGCAGGTGAGTGCTGTGCCAGTCACAGGGCTTGGTGCCACCAAGGGCCTGAGGCTCAGCTGACTGTGTGTCTCAGCTGGCTCCCAGGTCACCCACAGTTTATTTTCTCTTTCTCAATTTCCTCTCCTCATTGATTCTTCCTCTGTTTCTCAGGAGTGTGTGCACATGTGTTTGTTTTAGTGACTGGTCTTTTTTTTTTGCTGATAATGGGCAAGGTGCTGTTGCCCTTTTTGTGGACTGACTCAAAAGTCAGGTTAGACAGTGTGTTCTTCTAGCCTTGCTTAGGGGGGGAAACCTTCAATCTTAGTACCTTTTGATTAGGCAATGCCACCACTTTCACTGATCAACACAAGGCTTGACGGTGGGCAGCATCTCTACACCAGTTGGGGAAAATGGCAATTCTACCCCAGCACAGAATATGCTGTTTTCTTTCATATATTATTTGTACTTCACAGATCTTTCTCCTGTTCTGCACCATGCTGTTTTGTTGCCATGCTTTCTTCTGACTTAGTCAAATGTTTATGTGTAAGACTTGATTAGTTAAAGCACTCAGGCAAAATTAACTGAAGTAGAGCTTGCCTTTTCCAATGGCAAAACAAATCACGAGGCAGTTTGAATAGATCCAGTATTTATCTTGCTCACAAGTGAAGGGTCAGATTAATACTTGGCACATTGTTATGGTTTACTTTCCTTAGTCGTTTTGGATGCATCAAATGCCTTAATATACAGCAGGCACCATCAAAAGCTACCCAGATCTGTTGAGTGATTTCAGCAACAAGTTTCCAGAAGACTGGGGATCACCTTTAGATGCCTGTTGTATGTATTCAACATACATTTTTCCTCTGCTTTTCACCTGGCAGCTGGGAATGTATTTTTTGCCTCTGGTTAATTCTGCAATCTGGTTGCATAAAGGAGGGCATCTAACTGGCAACATTACCTCTGTTATCATTGCTACTCATTAACTCTCAATAGCACTAATTTTTCTCTTCTAGTTTTTTTGTGGTGGGTAATTTGTCTGTCAATGTTATCTGTTCAGTCTGCCTTGAACTAGAGCACCCCAGCTTCTTCCCTCCCCTGGACATAAGCAAGAAAAGAACCAACCCCTCCCCAAGGTGGGGAGCAGGGGTCCCCCCAAGGTCGGCTTGAGGGGATTTTCTCCCTGAAAATGTTGTGGCAGGTCTGTGCCTACATGCTCCCCTTCATTCTTTCTGGGCTTTCCTCAGCCTGCCAGGGCAGCCCCCAAGCCCAGGGTGAGCAGGGAGGACATGTTACCTCGGGTAGAATTGCAGTGGGACAAATCTGTTTGGAAACTGTGCTGGCTATAAATGTGATCCTAGATCTGTGTTGCCTGTGAGATGTACCATGTCCATTTCTTGCCTCTTTTTCATGTGAAAGTAACAGACTGCATTTTTATTCCACCAATTTATTTCAATCTTTGGAAAAATAGAGATCTCTAGGTTTTTTTTTTTAATTTTTCTCTTAAGAATTCAGCAGAACAGTGTTTTTGTTTTTGTTTGCAGGTAAATGTTCAGCTTGTTTTCATGAACCAAGCTGAGCATTTACCTGCAAACATCTGCAGAGGTTTCTGGTCCTGTGCCTATTGCAGGCTCAGTAGCTGTGTAGACATGGATTATATAGAAGTAGGTTTGGGTAGGATTTGCTGCCTCGAGTCCCTGCTAGCCACTGGGGATGCAGCCAGCACTGCTGCTTGGTCCTGGGGTGACACAGCTGTGCCCTCTGCCACCAGCGTCTCAGGGCTTCACTCCTGGGATGAACCCTGAGAAAGGGCAAACCACCTGGGGTTGGTCAGGTCAGACCCTTAAAAACTCAGGGGGTGGTCTAGGCTGTAAATTCTGGTTAATAAACACTCTGCTTTAGTGGTTGAACAATGCACAAGACCTTTAAAAATCTTTATTTGCCATCCCAGTTGTGCTACAAGTCAGTGTCACCTTTCTGTTTTTATTTTCTTCTCTTTCATCCTCAGATTATTCCTGCAAACAAAGAGGAAATAATTCTGACAATCCTTTGTCAAAGGTAGCTAATAAAACAATGGAAGGATGTAGGCTGAAGCATAAATGGGATATTGTGGCAGATGTAGATGATTATTAACCAGTCAATGTTTCCGCAAGGGATTCTAATCATAAACACAGCATGGAGTGAATCTGGGTGTATTAATAGCAGAGGTTTTATGGAAAATCAGAATGTGGGCTTTTTTTTTTAAACATTTCATTTCCTGCTTTAATTGATAGAGTGTGAAGCTTTCATGAAAATAATTTGGAAAAGATTATTTTGTATCTCTGACATTAAGTACATGGCACAGGCCAGGAACAACATGTTGTAGAAGGATCTCTTGAAAAGGATTCTTCCAGTGATGGTTTTCTAGAGATGTGACTAGTGACAGATGCTAAAGTCAGCGATATGAAAAAGCCAAGTGTCTGTGGTAGAGGAGTATCTATTTGTGTCTATGCAACCTATGTTTTAATGTGACTTTGTGAGAAAAACAAAGATATCAGAGAGATCATTATGCTGCAAACCTTGTGAGCTATGCTTCCAGTTGTATCAAATGTCCTCTTAGTTTCAGTTTCATGTTCTCCTGTGTTATGTTTTGAGAAGTAAAATGCTAGGTTTGTACTGTAATCACTGGTTTAGAGTTGAAATACTTAAATGTTCACCTTTCTGCAGCTCTGCTACAAGTTTGGTCCATCACTCTCCTTTTCTGAATCTCTGAGGAGAGAATACAAAGTTTAAACAGACATCACCCAAGCAGAGTGATGAAAACTCTTCTTTACGTGTTATACCTCATTTCTGCAAATATTGATTTCTCATACCATTTGCAAGCATCAACAGTTTATTTGTCTTACAGGAGCTAATATTTTTGAAGTGTAGAGTGTTGCTTACAATGGGATAGAAAATGCTGGGAAAGGAAATATCACTATGCTGTTAGAATACATTAAAAAGACAATATAATTGTCAATGCATGTGGTTTTTTTGTAATAATTTGTACTCTGCCAGTGTCAGCCATATTTCGGAAATTTTGTGACAGGAAGGACCCCAGGTTAAAATTTGAAAATAAGGGAGAATAGCAGAAGTTTAATCAAAAGATATGGTCAGGAACCAGTTTCTCCACTGGTCATCTCCAGCTCTAGGAAAATGGTATAAACTGTAAAGCCAAAGGGGAACAGCAGGATTGATCTAGTGGAGGTTCCTCTTGCTGCAGAGTTATTTTCTGCAGGAACACCAATGGGTCCATCCACAGCAAAGCATTGTACTTACTGCATATTGTCTCTTGTAGCTTTGGAGCCTGTTTTCTGGTGGCTAATTAAAAAAAAAAACCACTTAATTATTCTTGATTTTAATTTTTCTCTTTCTTTTTTTTTTTTTTTTTCTTATTTTTCTTCCTCCACCCCAAAAGCTGTTTCTGTGGTAAAGAAATCTGCTTAAATTAAGCAGTGGGTGCCAAGTGAAATCATTCAATTATTGGCACTTTTGGTCTTTCCTTTGAATAAACAGAGCCTTCCTGACGGCAGGGCAGTTCCTCAGGAATTCCTTTATGGTGAATTAAGCAGAGCAGTGATGAATAACTGGGAGCAAAGGACAGTCTGAGCAGCAAACCAAATTGATTATCTAAGTCCTCAGCTAACTACCTCAGGGCAATTTTGGATGGGACTGATATTCCCTGAGGCTTAGGTGGAGCCTAATCTCACCCCAGGGACCTGCTGTTGTTGCTGTGTGCTGCCCTGTTGTCTGCCCTGCCTGTGCGCAGCTGGAGAGGGCCAGAGCTTTGTCATGAATTAAGGGTTTACAGGAGAGACCAGGAGCTGGCCTCTTTGCCCATGGACCCCCGGTGCACATGGGGTGGTGGTGACAGGACATTGCTGTGGCACACCCAGCCCTTTGTCACCCTCTGGTTGCCTCTTCACCCCCCCAATGAGTGTGCTCCTGCCAGGCAGCCACTCCTGCTGATGCTTGGAGGTGACAGTGCCAGGGCTTTGCCACCCAGCCATTCCCTATCCAGGTGCCTGGGGGGTCCAACCTGCCCGTGCCTGCAGCTGCTCCTGTGCCCCAGTGCAGAGCATGCACCTGCCAGGGGAGCAGCAACACTGCTTCCCCTTCCTGCTGTGCTGCTCTGCCAGAGATTAAAGCTTCTGTCAAAAAAACTAAAAAGAGCCTTTACCAGTATTTTCTGTCTACAGCAAACCTGTGACCTGCCATATCTTATTACAGGAGAGAACAAAGCATCATAGCATGGACTGGTTGTAAGTGCACTTTACTTGGTAACAGCCTAATGTGCTCCCTACCATCTTGAGAGACTTGTCATTCCCAGCAGTCCTTTCTTTTATTTTTTCTTTAACTCATTCTAGCTACTGAGGCAGTCACTGTGACAGCAGAACATCAAACCAGTCTGTAGGAGTGTAGAGCATGATCTCCCCCCCCACTGTGTCCTGTAAAAACTAGCATCCTGTCTGAGCACTATCTGAAAGGCTGAGGTGAATCAGAGATTGTTTACTGCACACATTTTTTTCTCCCACTGTCCTTCTGAATGGCTTTCTCTAGATTAATTTATAATGCCACCCATTATTATCCATCTGATTACATTTGAAGAGGTTCTGCATGTAATAATGAGTGCTTTTCCCTGATGAACACATTGGGGACATGATTGAAGATAGAATGAGGACATGGGATCTGGAACTCAGGATGAGAGCAAGAGAGAGTGATGATTTCAGCTGTTCTGTTTGCACTGCCAGCTCACTGTCCTGTAAAAAAGCTACTCCAGAACTGGCTTGTATTTTCAGAGTTAAGCTGATTATAAAATATAGTAAAGCTCTGGCCTCTCCAGGAAGCTCTACAGACTTACTGTGAGCTTTCCAAGGAGTATAGACTTGGATAGGTACATGTTGCTTTCTGTGCCACTAGAGCAGAGCAGCGCTGGAAGTGGCAGCAGCCAGGGATGTTTCCAGGCAGTGGCAGCAGCCTGTTTCTTATCTTTCTCTGAAATAAGAAAATTCAAAGGGTGCCAAGCTTCATGGGTAGCCTGAGCTCACAAACATTAATCAGAAATGCACCTCAGGTGCCTGTATACCACAGAAATGCAGTGCCTGCTGTGGAATGATTTTGTTTCCTGACTATTTACTTATCAAAATTTTGTTTCTGGGAGAAAGAGGAGCAGCAGTGGATGGGTGATACACAAGACACAACAGTTAAAGCTTCTCTGTTCCTCAGCTCACTGGTAGCAGACTGGCATGTACCATTTGGATTTGGTCTGGATTTTCAACCTCTTGAAGGCAATTCTGCTTCCAGTGGCAAGTCCCAAGATAGCCAGCAAAGATAGCTGAAAGGGTTACTTTTCTCTTGGAGACAGAGGAAGGGAAAGGATTGTGGGAAGCTGCATTTCATTATCTTGGATATATTGAACAGAAGTAAATTGTGACACTGGTCTCTGCCTGCTTCTGGGATTAAGTTCTCAAAAATATTCTCTGGGGCAGTATGCTTCCTTCCAGTAAATATTTAACTAGCTGCATCTTCAACAGAATTAAACAAGGAAGTACCCTTCTGTAGATTGCATATGCTTAATGTGGAATCTGTGCTTCTTGTCATTCAGATTGTGCAGAAGTGGTAGATAATGTGTGGAGTAAAAGGAGAAATACTGGGTGGGAAATAAAGTTCATGGACTGTCCAAATCCATTCTTTTGCCTTGTCATGGCCTTATGCATCAAGTCAGTCTGATGTAGATTTCAGGTTGCCTGGTATACAGAGGTCACACATGGAAGAGTTTGTCACATGCTAAATTTTGTATTCAGTTTCTTTGCTTTCTTAGCACTATTTGTTGGAGAAACTTATAGAAGGAGCACGTGAAGCTTGGCTGGACTCTGGCCAAAGAGTTGCAGCTGGTCTCCTAATTAAAGAAAGAGAAAAAGATATATAGGCCTGTGGGGATCTGTCAGACACAGATTTATTGGGCAGGATGGAAGGGACTTAAAGCTATCACCTCCACTCTGTCAGCCCCTCCCCACACAGTGCACGTGCACTGAGTTTCATGACACTTTTGCAACGTTGCAAAAATCATCATCTGGAGCACTCTTACCTCCATGCTCCCTGCTTCCTTCCCCATTTGCAGCTCCTCTAAGTTAATGGATGCAAAATGCATCCAATGGATGCATCCAATGCATCCTTTCCAAAATGGAAATAATGTGCAAGATAAATCTATCCATATCAAAATAAGGGATTCTGCAGGTTAGGGTAGTTAAGTGATAATCTGACTACGTTTGCCGTCTCCTAGTCTTCCTCAGACATCAGTAAGGAAAAATACATCAAGACTGCTACTGATGAAAAGGAGAAGCTGCAGCACCAGTTAGTTGGAATACTTAAAAATCATTTCAAAAAATGAAAAGTTTTTCAAAACTGTAATTTTTTGATTTATACTGATTTTTGCCATGTTTGGGTCTGCAGTTCTTGGGACATTGCCTGGAGAGGACCAGGAAGAGAGACCAGTTCATCCTAAAAGTCTCTTCACTCTTCTCTTGAATAACTTCCCACATGATCTTTGTTATTGGGGAAAAAATGGCAGGGGGCCAGAACCTTACAAACAAAGATGACAAAAACCCATGTGTCATTCATTTGTGCAACTGACGTGCTTTAGCTACCATTCTCTGGACTTTTTCATGATTTTGCCCTCCCTGAATAGTCCAATCCTTCCACAGGGACTGCAGGCAGAGGTACACAGAGAGGGCACAGGTTTTGTACTCGCTACCTGATAATTTCACAAGGGTAGGAACACAGCTTGTCCCAGGCTAATCTGAAGAAAATTCATGGCTGGAAGTGAAATCCTGGCTCTGCAGGAAGTGATCTCATGCCAACTTTCGTCTAGTTGGGATTTCACTTTCAGGAATGTGAAAGAAAATTAAAAAAAAAAAAAAAAAGAAGTGCTTTTTAAAGGGAGTAAACATCAGGTAAGCCTTTAGCAGCACTTCAAGGTACAGGACCTCAGTGAGATAAAGATGTGTTAAAAGTTAAGCTTGAGCTTAAAATGCTTTTCTAGTATTTTTTGCATGTAGAAACCCAAGTGCTCCAGTTGTGTACTCTGGCTGCAGTATTTTGCAGTGTATGCACCACCCTAATATGTTTCTCAGAGCTGGGAGGACTATTAGATATTGGGTTGTTCTTCATTTCATGACACTGTTGATGCAAACCAGGACAGGAAGCTGTCTGGGATAACAATACATCACTTATTTCTGTTTACTTTTTCTACCTTTTCTCCTTGCTCACTGGAAGTTAGAAAGCATTAAAGCAAAAAAGTAAGAAACTAGAAGTGGATAAATGCTTCCCTTTTGCAAGAAACTGTGCATGTTTTCTTTCATCTTCTGTATAATGTAACTCTTAAAACCGAAAAATAAGAAAAAGATAAAAGTAGTGTTAAGAATTGTTTTATAGGCAGTTTAATTTTTGACCTTGCTGCCTGGCTGTGCTTACAGGGGAAGCTGATCAAGAGATCTCAGGAGTTGCAGCTTCCTGGGATTGTCTGTCAGAGGAACGAGGAGCAAAAGAATAACTTTCCATCATGAAGTATGTGCCACTATATTTTCGAGTGTCCTTAAAAGACTTCTTTGGACATAATCGAGTGGATTCAAGGTCCCAAGAGGTCAGACCAACAAATAGATATCAGTCCTTAAGCTGATATCTGGGTTTTTTAAATGAAAGTCAGCACTTGATCTCGGTAACGTTTCCTGTGTTAAATACTGGCATGCTTTTGGTGCTGGTTTGCTATTTGGATTATTTACATTAGGAAGTAGAGCAACATTTAGAATTAAGTATTTCTTTTAAGAAGAATTGTTCCTTTATGGTGAATATATAAAGTCCTCTCTTCAGCAAGCAGCTGGAATCCAGCAGCAGGAGGCAGTAGGATTGATCTTCTACTTTTCCTTAACATCTCAGTCCACTTTTCAACTATGACTTTACTGAGACATCACTGTCTTGATTTATCTCAGGGCCAAGATAAAAGCATTTCCCTCAACGACCTTGAATTTCTTCAGACTCCTCCATCTGCTGTTTCAGGCTTGATGTGCTTGTCTTCCAGCAAAAGCAGAGCCCAGCCACTGACTGCCTTCACTGAATAGTCTCTGTTTGCAGTCTTGGCAGCTCAAATGCTTTGCTTCAAGAGCTGTACATGGATGGAGGGCAATTATGTTCAGCAATTTCCAACAATATTTTTATTTCCTTAGTTTTGGCAGTTTTGTTGTCATGTGAAAGCTCATGTACGTGCTTCACTGAAAGTCAAATTGGTTCCTAGGGTATCAAGATGGAGCCCTTGAATGTTCTTTTCTCTGCTACTGTGGTATCTCAGCTGCATTTGAAGATGTTTGTTTTCAACTAGAAAGTTAATTTGCTAGTAGTAGTGCCATGAATTCATCACTTCCCTTGCTGTATGAATGGACCTAAAGAGACTGTACCCTGCCCTTGGGGGTTGTGTGCAATCTTCCCTTCTCTTTTCAAAATTGTGTTTATTCTGTTCTGGAAAAATGATGACAATAAAAATTAGTCTACTTTTCAGATGGATATAAGATACCTCAGAGTTAAGTGGCGTTGCATATAACTGCCCCTGTGAGAGGAACAGCCGTGGAAAATGATGGGTTTGGGGTTTCCTCCTCATGCCATGCCTGTGCAAGGAGGCCCTTGTCTGAGTGCAGCTATTGTACAAACATGAAGCAGCAAATGGCATTTTGTCTGATTCTTATTATGCATTCTCATTACCTTCATGTGTGGCCTGGGAGGGAAGTGGGAAGGGAGGGCAGAACAAACCAGCCCACTTCCCTCCCTGGTGGTAAACCAGAGTTTTAAATGTGAACTGATTTGGTGTAGGAGAAAAACAGACCAGCATCTGGTGTGTCTGACTGCAGGCTTTTGCCGTGCTCAAATCCTGTATGTTTGTGGAAACTGGGCTTCATCAACGTGGGAGGAGGTTTAGACTGAGTTGGGCTGCCATCCTAAGAGTCACCTATGTATGGTGGTAGTGAGTGTGTTAAACTCATTTTGTACTGGTGCAAGTTCTCTTCCTAGCGCTGGGCTGGTTCTCCAGGGTTATTCACCGTGCTAAATTTTGTTTTGCAACTGAGAAGCTGTCATAGTTATCCTTTTTGCACATCAGTAAGTCGCGTTACAAGGAATCATTCCTATTTAAACATTTGTATGATTGTGCTTAATTTTAGCAAATTATTAATTTGGCACTTTCTTGTGCATGTTTACACGTGGCATTTTCATGGATCCCTAATTTAAGTGTCAAGTTTTATTTTTTTTGAAATTCGAGTTATATATAAAATGGATAAACAATGTATTTATTCTATGTTGGTGTCCAGAATATCTTAAATGTGGTGGCTACAACAAAGAATGGAGAAAGTTTATCAAAATACGTAGTTATTTAATGGAACTAACATAAATTAATTCAAAAGCCTCATGGAAGTGTGACTTGGCTGCCCTCCTCCCCAGCCCCTTCCATGCCACCCAGTCAGGCTGCTGCCAGTGGGGCGAGAAGCTGGAAATCAGCAGAGCCCTAGTGCTCCAGGACCACTATCCATAGACACTGGAGATGTCCTGGCCTCCAGCCCCTTATGAAAAGTCTAAGTGATAAGTGTGGAGACAGCTAATGATCCCTGGGAGCTGTGTGATGTTGATCAAAAAAGGAATTTATTTTGGGAGAGAAGGAGCAAGTAGGACAGTGATGAGTATTTGGGGACAGAGCTGAATAAAAAAAGTTAAAATTTGCCAGGTGGAAAATGTTTATAAGTAAATAAAAAGGAGGCACATTAAGATACACATTATCTTAGCTTTTTTGGGTTTTAATAACATAATCTTGGCAAAATGAATTGTCTTACATGCTCTAGACTCCCCCTGCCTCACACTGTTACAGATGTTTGGGGAAAACTTTGTGAACACAGAACAGTCTGTGAATTTTGTCCAGGTCTTGACAACAATTTTATGAAGTGATTAATGTCCTGTATTACTGTAGTTGCAGGTTTCCTCTTCTGTCCGTTGGTGTTCTAAGTAAAACAGATAGAGCTTTTGCAAATACAAAACCAAACCAAAAACCCAACAAGCAAACCACAAAAGACCCCACCGAAAGACAAACCCCAAAACCCAGGGATGCATTCTCTTAAGGGACTACTTCAGAAGATAAAGAAAAATGGAAAAGTTTTCTCCCAAAAGCTGGAGGAGGAAGACTATTGAGGTTATATGATCTGTAGGGTAATGTCCTGTGGTCCTTAAGAGCTCCTTATCTGGAGTGCTTAAAGCAAGGAAGAGCAGAGGAGATGCCTCCCAGTGAACCAGCAGAGGAAGGAGAGCTGTACTAGCTATTTTAACTCTTGGTTAGGCAAATGGGATTAGCTATGGGGGATTAAAATGATCAGATCTGAATTTTGCTTTAATTTAAGTAGGACCATATGTCTTTGGGAAACCCCATCTGGTTTCAGGCAATCTTAGTGAGAAAATGAGACAATTTCAATACTTTTGTCATTTGTTGTTGGGGTTTTTTTGGGATGAGTGGGGGTTTGCCACAGTTTCAGTTTGTTCAGTTCATGAAGTTCCTGCTGGATTAATCCTCTTTAAGTGAAATGTTTTGTTTTTGTTTTCCCACTTGTCAGCCTGCACTGTGTTTTCTAAAGGGACAGAGACAGCTTGAAAATTGAATGCTCTAGCAAAGGAAAAAAGACACCTTATAATCCATCACTTCACATAGCTTTCATTGTCTTCAGAAAAACCTGGTGTGACCATTTTTTGCAAGTAAATAGGGAACAGTGGCAATAGTGAATAATGTAACTAAGTCATGAACATCTTCAGTGTGTTCTTGAAATGCAGGTTTCTCAGTTTCTCTGTGTTCCAGGGTGGTCACAGGTTCAGTTGTCATCAAAAAGAGAAAGCAGAGAAACAGATGAAACTGTGTGAAGTAGGTGAATTAAACTCAGCAAAACAGCTTGGTTTTCCTTTTTTCCCAGCATTTCCTTCTTTTCTTCAGAATAATCGCATTGATTTCCTTGAAGTTACTCCTGATGTGGAGATGACAGTCTGGCATTGTTGTGGTTTTCTTTGTTTGTCCTGCAGCTGGGCTTGTAGGTGCTACCAGTCAATTTGTTTTAAAATAGTACAAAAGTTAGTTGTTGGTTTGTTGGTTTTTTGAAGGTTTTGGGTTTGTTTTATTTTTTTTTCCTTTTAAAGAATAACTGAATATTAATCTAAAAGGAAAATCTTACGTATGACCTTATGGTTTAGAGTCAGCCAAATATGAATTCATAAGGTTTTGCACTTAGGTTTTTCTGAGGAGGAGTTCATCCTTTCACTGTCTTAGCCACCCCCAGTTCTGCTGTGGACTTGGAGCTTGCAGGATAAAGTTACTGTTTCATCTGCCACCTCATTTGGATCCTGAGTGGCTGCATCACTTCATAGAGTACAAAATAGCAATATAAACCAGAAAAAACAATATTGAGCGAGACCTGTATTATAAGAGAAAGTGAAAGAACCTGGTGATTCTGGTCCCTGGGGAGGGGAGAGGAAAAAGCAGTACAATGGCTGAGCAGTACAAGCCAAGTACAGGAAGAAAATTGCTGTTTATGGACTTCCTTAGAGTACCTACATTAAGCTTGGTCTAGTATGAGAAATGCAATAATACAGAAAGAAAGGGAAAATTAATAGTTCTAAATATAAATCTGTGCATAGCCAAAGAGCCACACAGTCCTTTTCTCCATGGAAATTGCATTTCCTGGGTAGTAAATGTTACTTGTGAAGTCATAAGAAATTCTGTTTTCCAGAGTAACAACACGATCCCTGTTTCTTAGCCTATGTTGTACACTTGCCAGAAATGCCACCCTCTGAGTCAGTGCTCTGAACTCAGGTGTTTAATTAAAACAACTTCCAGTATTTTGGAAAGACTGCTCTCCCTGCTGATTGTACTTGAGACAATCTTTGTTATAACTGTTTCTTATTTCCTCTACCAATAGGACTGAATGACAGTGGCATGACCAGATCTGCTGTTTACACTCCATTCTTGAACAGAAAGTGATAGAAGCAGGGAACATCTTTCAAGATCCTTCTGTCTTGTGCATTTGTTTATGTTGGTACAAAGCAGGGGAACAGCACTACATGCTGTAATAGGTCAAATTTGATACTCAGCCTGTACTTGCAGAATAAGAGAGTTTTCTGTAGAGACTGCTTGAAAGGGAGATGTATTTCCTTCACAGGAACAAAGTTTGATTTGTAATTCTATCTTTAGGAAATGCACATGCATCCATTTGTGTTTGTTTGCAATTCCTTGTATTTCAGAGCCAAGGAGAGAAGTACATTTTGCCTGTTCCTGCCAAAGGATGTAAATAAAGCAGCTGCTTTCTTTCACCCTCTGTAATGGCCATCACAGAAACCTTTAGGAAGCAGGCATGATAAAGGGCACCAAAGGGTGAGCCAATGAGCTGCATTTACTAGCTTTGGTTTTTAGTGATGCTGGGCTTCTCTCCATGCCAAGGCAGAGGGGCTCTGACCTTGTGGGGAGCTCGTCAGCTCAGCTCTTGGCCAGAAAGCTCTAGTCAGGCTCCTGCTGTGGCACTGGCCAGCATCTCCATTTCCCCATCAGCCTGTGGCTAGCAAATGATGGTAGGCATTTGGCTTAAGGGCTTCTCAGCATCTACTACCAGAAAGTGTGAAGAGGAATTTCTGGTTTCCCTCCTTCTCTCGCATGTTTGTGTAAGTAGTTCTGAACCTCACCTCTTCTGCAGTAATAGTTTTCTTTAGCAGTGGTAGCAAAAGAAAAACCCCAAGAAAACCCCAAGAAAACCCCAACAAAAAACCCTCAAAACTCTAGATCAGCAGTTCTCCTGCTTTTCTGCCTCTAAAGTCTATTGAGACCCCATCTGAGATACTGTGTTCACATTTGGGCTCTCCAGTACAAAAGAGAAATAAAGGTACTGGGAAGAGTCTGATGAAGGGCCATAAGGATGATGGACTGAAATACCTCTTGGATGAGGAGAGGCTGAGAAGTGGCATTGTTCAGTCTGGAGAAGAAAAGCTCAGGGGGTGTAGAAGTACCTGAGGGGAGGGTACAAAGAAGATGCTGTCAGGCATTTTCATTCATGCTTGGCATCAGGGCCAGAGGCAACAGGCAAAACCTGAAGCCACAGGAGGTTCTCTCTGAAGATTAGGAAACACTTTTTGCAGTGATGCATGACCATTGGTTAATTGGCCATTCTCATTTCCTAGTAATGGAATTGCTCATAGTTAAAATTGTTTATTTGTGTGTACCTTGACAAAGTAACAAGGAACAAACTCAAAAATATTTGAGGTCTCTGCAAGGTTCACTGCTGCGTTTTCACTTTTTTTCATGTTGAGATGTTAGCTTGCTGTAACTTTATAACTGGGACTAGGCATATTAAAAGCCCTGTACTGTTGTCACACTATTATAGTTTTGTTCAGTCCTTCAGATGCTGGTGGGCCAAACAAGTGTCCCCACTAGAAAGGGCTTGCTGTCTGTCAGGGACATTTCATCTTAACCTTGCAAATACAGACCACCACATGGAAAATGAGGTGTTCTTCATTTTTTTCTCTGTGTATGTGCTCATTTGTCAAATTCAGAGTTGTCAAATGTAGAAGTTTGTTGTGGAAAAATGAAAAATAGTAAGTTACCAAAACATGTTGCAGAATTTTATATGGACTTCCCCCTCTCCATCAATTTCACATTTCAAGAAAATTATTTTATCAAACACATGCATTTTAAAGACTTTTTACTATCTCAATTTAATAAAAATACTGATTTGACCAGATTAAAATATTACACTGGAAGCACTTTGGAAATGCAGAGCTGAAGTGTAAGCTAGACTGTGGATTTGATTTATTCCAGACACAATTAAGTAAAACCTTAAGATCCAGACATTCCTTGTTTTTGAACACTGTTCAAAATCTAGGTCCAGACATGAATCTTGCATTGGAAGGTTGACCAGTTTATATATATCTTTGGGGGGGTGTTTAACAAGATTTGATTGGACTTGGAAGGTAATGAATGTTTAATATTTTTGGTGAATAGAAAGGAGTTAAGGATTTCCTGGGGATGGTCCTGAGGTCATCTTTCATTTCACAAATACATCCTGCAAGAAGAGGTTGCAGACTGTCCCATGTGTATTGCAAAACTAATGCCAGCACTGATAAACTCAGTATGCAGTGAGAGTGTTTGGTGAGCAGAGTATTCTTTTTCTGTATTTAACACAGTTAAACAAGGTGACAGTTTGCTTAATGTAATATTTTCTTGATTTGATTTTTTAAAATTTACTTAATTTTTCTGCAAATTTGAGATTGTAAAGATGCAACAATCTGAATATAAAATGGGGGATATGTTTCAATATACCTCAGTGTACCTTAGGAGCCTGCCATTGGGCCAAGAATAAAATACTTGGAGTAAATAATATTTTAAGGACTATTCTGAAATGAAAAGCAAGGACTTCTTCCTCTGGGTGCTTTCACTGCTTTTGCCCTGATCCAAAGCCCAGAGAAGTCTTTCTGTTTTATGTGGTTGGCTTGGATTGGGCTCTATCTTAGCAATGCCATTATGTCAACAATAATATTTCAGGAAGCTGAAAGGGCAGCTTGATAAGGAGGGAGGAGCAGCCAGGACAGAGAAGCTGCTGCCACACAGCAGACTGTTCACACAGCACGAGTGTTGTTTAGAAAGTGATGAGCACTTTGGAAAAACAGATCTGCTGCAGCACATTGCTTAGGGATACTGAAGTCAAAGAGCATCCAAACCTTGCTTTCTGAGTTGCCTTTACTGCAAATAGAGTTAATGTTTCATTATATTTGGAAAAATGCTATAGAATTACCTTCTGGGCCTCATGGAAAAAGTGAAACAGCAGGAGTGTTAGTTGTAACCCCCTTCTCAGATCCCAGGAAAGACTCCTTGAGGCTGCCATAACCTAACAAGGTATCCTGTTGAGGTCAAGAACACTTTTTTTCCTTCCCTGATCTTTCTACCTCAGGCAAGGAGAAAGAAACTTAAATTAGTTAAAGGAAATAGAAAGCACAAAATGCTGATGCTCTGCTTGTTAATTCACGTGGAACTGGGATACACATGGGGGAAACGCTTGTGTCTTTCCGAGCATGGTTGCATGGAAAAGCCCCCTCTCTGTGCCTGGAGAGGGGTGGGAGTGGGGTGGCTGTGCCTGGCTGCCTCCACTCTCAGGAATGCAGGAGGGGCCGGGCTGGGATGAGGGTATGCAGAATTTTACAATGACCCAGACATTATGAACTTCTGCACATTGGGGTATTAAGGATTACATCCCTAAGTGGCTTAGCTTGGAAGGCAGTAAGTATGGGCAACGAGGGCCTCAGAAACCCCTGGTCTCTGATTCTCTTTTGTCCCTGAGCTGGGAATTAAGTCCAGCTCTGCTGCCCACCATGCAGCTCAGACTGGAAGCGGGAAGGGATGCCCAGCACACCGCAAGGGGAAGAGGAAATCCCTAGCCACATGACTTTGTGCAGATGGTCTTGGGCTTCTCACATAATCCTCTGCTTTTGTTTCTTGGGAGAGACCCCACCTCTCCTTTGCCTGAGTGTAAGCTTGTGTAGGAAGCACAGTGGGGGAATCTTGCTGATTTAATCATTCCTTACATGTTGTTTGCCTGTGTATGGGACAATTGAGCCTGTAACAATCAATCTTGCACGCTCTCAAATAGGAAAATGCTACGTATGATCTAAGCTACATGCTGAAATGTGGTTATTGGAAATGAATTTTATGGCTGAATAGGCCAGCATCATGTTGTCTCTCTGCCTTTTTGGGCTTTTAGTTATTTAATCACAATGTCATGCCAGCAGAAGATTTTATGTTTTTCCATTTAGCTTGCTGACTTAATCTTCTGCTTCTGGAAATGTTTATATGCAGATGACAAAATAAAGATTTTGTAAGTAAACTGGTGGCTTACTTTTTGATCATGTTAATTGAAAGGCTTATCTTTGTAACATCTCTTTAAAGAATAAGAAAGGAGTTTCCTATTTGCATGCTATTAAGGTAATAAATTACTTAATAACTCCTATTACATGCATTAAGGTAATTGATTTTTGCTGTTTCTTATTCATATTGTGGTTGCTTAAGAACAGTAGTAATAATATTAATTTGAAAATGTTCTCTTTCCATTTGTCCTTCCATCAAATTGGCAATTCTCTATAGCTGTTGTGTGCTGAATGGTAGTCTGTCAAATATTTACATGTCTTCCCTTATAGCTTTTGAATGCATTTGTAAATCTCTTTCTTCTCACACATGGTCTGTGTTTTGGTAAAAGAGGTCTAATGCAGACATTCCTAATTACTGCACTAATGTTCCTTATGAAGTTTCTGTGAGGAACTCTGTTCAGACTTATGTTTTGAAGAGATTCCAAATTTTGGAAGCTGTGAAGAAAAGAAGACAGTCCTGTTGATTGTAAGACTTGCATTTTTTCCCATGTTGAGAAAGGGTAGGATTAGGTGAGATAATTAGTGTTGCAGAGCATGTTTGATTGCTTCTAAGTGACTGAGAAATAATCCATCATAGGTAAAGCTGCTGTTACTAGTAGCATTCCCCTTCATTTCTATGTATATTAGAGGTGGGAATATGTTTGAAAGATCCAGCTTTTTTAGCTATGAGTGTCACTTGTCTGTAACCTCTGTGCTGCTACTCTATTTTGTTTATACCTGTCATCTATCATATGGTAGATGAGAAGGAAAAAATCAATAAACAGCTATTTTGCCTCCCCCTAACTTCCCATCTGTTGAGATGCTTGCTGTTGCTCACTTAGCATTCACGCTTCAAACCGTGTGTTTCAATTTTTCTCTCTAATGTATTTTACTTTTCTTTTAGTTCGGTGGGTGTAGTGCTTAGCAGCAACACACACCCTCTTTGTTCAGACAGGCGGCTTTGAGCAGCATCGAGATGATGATAGACTGAGGTGCATATTACTGTGGGAGCTGGCGCCCTCCGTCTTTCGTTGTAGGGTGGGGGTAATGGAAGCCTCTTGCCTGCTTAACTCCTGTGATTGAAATGGGACACATTGTGATGTTCTCCTCAATTAGCATGATCGGCTCCCGGGGAGCAAGGGAACGCTGGCTGGGGTGGTTCCAATTTTCCTCTCTAATGAGTAGAAAGAGTCTTTTGAGAATTGCTAAATAATTCAGGCCATTAGGAACCTGTCAACTTAAACAATGCCCCCTCTGACCAGAAAAATGGTTGTGAGCAGTTGGACACCCTGGCAGATGTTGAACTTGTTCTCATTGTTCACTCTGCTTCAGGCAAATAGCTTTGCAGGATTTGTGCGTGGCCCTGTTGAGGCAGTGCGTGTGTAGCTTTTATACCCAAGTATTTCTTTTAGTTAATTTAATGATTTCTTAATAAGCTGCTAATACTGCCATTTACCAGTTTTAGTAGGTTTGCCAGCTAGCTGTAATGAGAAACCACAATCAAGACTCAAAAAAAAAGAAAAGAAGGTAAACACCGTCCCCTCTCCAAATTTGACTTCGTTAATATTACTTCTCTTGTGTTAATTTCTTATTTTGCATTTTGAAGTGCTTCTCTACAAACAGAATGATAGGGGTATTTTTAAGCAGAATTTGCTGTATACTCATGTAATCCTAGGATCTCAAACTTCTGGAGAAACATTAATGTCTTGAAATATCCTATAAAATCATATGCATATTCAGGACTACTTTAACTGAAATTTATTATGCAACAATCTTTTTTATATGCCTTTTGGTTTATGCTATTGAAGTAAACAGTGTCTTGACACAATTTTCCTAGAAACTTTGCCATACTTATGCTTCTGTAACATTTATTTATTCCTCCACATTTCTCTATCTCAATTGATGTATAATCAGTATTCTAAAGAAAAGTTGTATAATAATTATTTGATAGGTTTGGTTAGAAAACAACCCCTTAAAGCTTCCTACCCCCTGACAACTGTTTGTGTTTCTGTCTTGAATGCATGACAGCAAATAGTCAATTTTGCACAAGCAATTAGCTGGTCTGTTGGATCGGTTAATGGAACAAGCAACGGTAGTAATGCAATGTGAAATAACATGTGTGCTTTGTAAATATTTATGTTGTTAGATCTCCTAGTATATTCTTGTGACAAATGACTCCACCTTCAAATATTTTTACATGTTTAAGGGACAAGTTTTTTTTTTTTTAATAGGAGTGTGTGAAGGCTTCAATTCTCATTTTGTAACATAATGTATTCCAAAAACCTTTGCACTCATATTTTTATGAGATTGTCCAAGCTTTAGATTTTTGTTCCTGCAAATTAACTGTCCTATACTGAGAACCTTTTTACATGTATCTATTGCAGTTAAAGAGCTTTTAATTATAGCTTGAAATATACAAATACCTATTTAATTAAAATTATTTGGCTAACTCAAATTTGTTGCTGTTCATTGTATATTGAAAAAGTATATTGTTAAAGTAGAGTGCTTGTCAGAAAAAGATGCATCAGTTCTGCTCCAGTGATACTGGATGTAGCAAGTACTGTTTAGGACAGGTTCCCACCTTGCTCTTGTGCATCAGCGTTTTTCACTTTTTTTTTTTTTTTTTTTTAATGCAGCTTTTACTGTTAGTTCTAAAGAAAAAAAGACTGCTAAAAAGTGTGAGCCTTTGAGGTTGTGCAGGGCAAGCCTCTCTGTCGATGTCGGTACCGCTGCTTTTGAGGGAAACCTTTGTCTCATGGGTTAACCCTTGTGAGGGCCTTGTTAGTCTCAGATGTTCCAATGAGAACCCTGTCAAAACAACCCATCATTTTTATTACTGAACATGCCATTATATGGTGTGGGATGATGTGCTCTGTTGGGATCAGCTATCCTAGCTGTGTCCTCATGCCCACCCCAACCTGCTCCCTTGGCAAGATGGAGTGGGAAATGGAGAAATCCTTGATGCTGTGCAGGCATACACTGTTCAGCAGCAGTGTGAACAGTCATGTGCCATCACCACTGTTATGTCACAAATCCAAACCAGAGCACCATAGGGGCTACTATGAAGAAAATTAGCTCTATCCCAGCTGTCCCAAGTGCAGGATTACTGGTGGATCATTGCATGCCAGGCTTCTGGAATGCAGCATGCTTAGTTGTTGAAATTGAGGCTGCACAGTTCATCTTATTTTTTCTCTCCTATCTTGGCATTTTTCAGTAACACTCATGCCATGTGCCTTGCCATTGTGTGACCATGCTTTATATTTCTTAATTTATTTATACTGAAAGGAATAAGGCAGTAACTAGAGGCACTTCAATTCCCCAACTATCCTCTGTAAGACTTGAAAATAGATGATAACCTCAAATAGTAAGCCCTTGTCTACAACGGTGCTAAAGAACCACGCAACATAAAAAGAAAGGAAAAATTCCATCTTGTTTTAGAGATCAAATGTGTTTTATGGCATGCCTTAAATGGCAGTGGATTCTCACTGTTTTGGACCCAAGGTCTGTGTGGAGAGTGTCTGAACAGCAAGCCCCTCTTCTCTGCTGAGCTGGGCAAGGGCACACTGACTCCACAGGGAGGTGGGGATGGAGAGAATCCCTTTGATCTCTTTCATTACAGCATTTCACAGAGAGAACAGGAGACTGGCGGAAAAGTGGTAGGCACTTAGGGCATTGTAAGTCTCTGTGATAACTAAAGGTATAAAACTGTGCTCATGTACATCATGTTTTCATTGCTTAACATCTATTCTGACCTACAGCCAGAGCTGTTAGACTTGTGTTGATGATCTCGTTCAGTAGGTGAAATGGCCTGCTTTCTGGTGAGCAGGAATGGGCTAACACATGGCCTCCTGTCTAGTCTTTTTCTAAACTCCTCTGAATCAGAATTAAATAATGAATGACTACAATAATTTTCTGTCACTTTGCATCTGATAAACATTTTGAGAAGAGAACAGAAAGCTAAGTGTGTGTGCACTGGCTTGCAGAAGGTTGAGTTCTCAGAAATTGAAGTGATGTCTTTATGGAAGAATTTCATGGGGTGTAAGGTTTGCCTTCACTCCTGGTTGAATGGGAGACCACTGTGTTTCTTGTGCCATTCCACTTCAAGGCCAAAGATACCAAGAATGGATCTGAAGTAAGATTTAATGAAAATATTTCTTTAGCAGATGTTGCATGATTCAGATGTTTCAGTCATGAGATCAGCAAGGCTTTGAAACTCATTTCTGGTTATAATCCTGTTGACAAGAACATGCAATTATTTTTTAGCATTAGTTACACTTAGTACAGCATAGTGTCCCAGCTTTCTTGAGAGCTCCACTAGAGGTTTCTGATTTGAGAACCCAAATTTCCTACTTCAAAATTCTTTAATTCCTACATAGATTCTGTTTCAGAGAGCATGGGAACCTGTTTTGGATTTCATGGGAAGGCTCTGTACGCATCTGTGTAACAGTCTGTGGTTAAGCCATGGTTGGCAAGGCTGATATCGTTCCACATGTGCCCATCCACATCCATCTGTTGAGTATTAGTTGGGGGACCTTATGGATCAGGGATTTTCACACGGCTCTGCTGTATCAATGTCAGGTGAGCCAGGTGGGAGGGGTCAAGAGGCAAAATGGAGAAGTGGCATTTCAGAAACAGACTGGACTGTGTCTAGGAAAAGATATTTTATAGGCATGGCCGTGGTGTGACAGTCAGCTGACTTTAGGGAAGGAGGCGTGTCATTGTCTCAGCATGAATGCTGGGGATAGGTGCCTTTTCTATCTTTTTCTTCATGGATTTCCATTGCTTAGGAAACAAAACTGTGGTGACAGTGGGATTTCTTAGCACTTCTGAAGTAAAGTCTAAGGTTTTTTAGGGTAAAAGTGATATAGAAGATAGATTAAAATACCTGTCTCTAATTTTGAAGATTCTTTTCTCTTCATCTATAAAATTAAGTGGCTTTCAAATATCTTTATAGATGGAGAGAAATGAATTCTCAAAATTAATACACAGAACTTTATTTTTAGTTCCCTTATGGACTTCTCTGCACAAACTATTCTTATTGCAAACCAGAGACATTAAGAGCCATTAAACTACCAGAGACATACATTAACACAAGCTAAGGGACGTTCCTCTTGCTTTACTGAAATACCCCTTAATTTCCTGTATGACCTAGCAGCTCTTTAGAAAATAAGGATAATGACACCCTTTCCTTTCCCAGCAATGTTGTGATGATAATACATTTGTGGAAGATGGTGAGGTGCATAAATACTTCTCATAGTAGTAAGAGACTAATCTATTGTTTTCTCCATGGAGCTTGCATCATCCTTGGTGATCTCCAGAGAATATTTCATTATCAGGTTGTCCCAAGTTGATAATGGCAAGGCAGTGGGTGAGAAAAGAGGGCCAAGGTGGATGTGGAGAGTCAGTTTTGGGAGTGTTATAAATAAGGACTCTCATGTTGAAACCCACAAGCTAGACTGTGCCACATAAGTCAAGTAGAGGTCAGAAAAGTATGCCTTTAACATGCAATGTCTGTGTGCTAAAAGTAATCAGACAGGTATATTAGAGATGAACTTTTGAAAACAAAACTTATTTGAAAATGAACTTGGGGGTATCAGCTGGAGTCTTAAGACCAATTTTAATGAATGTTGGTTGCCTTGTCACAAAGAGAGGGAATGCATTGATAGAACAGGCTGATAAAAAGTGGAAGGCATAGTGAATACACAGGTAGATTAGAAATAATGTAGTAAGTAACCTCCATGTTGGTCCTGGGATTTGGATCTGGCCTGTTAGTGAAATAATTGGACCACAGCAATGCTAAATGAAAAGAATGTAACTATACCAGGAGTATGAAGAAGAAAATAGTCTGCTTTGCCCAGAGGGAAAAGTTTTTACCAGAACAAGATGTGGAGCCCACAGACCTATTTTCCACTGTAGAATTTAGGAGTATGGGCATAAGTCATGGACTGCTCAGTTAGGTTTTACAAAAACTGGCCTCTGGAACTTGCGCATGGAAAACTTGATAGAGGTCAGTGGAATTGAAGGATTTGATGTTTACCATGATGAGAAGAGTGTATTCAGTAATGATACTGTTAACCTGTGAAGTTTGAGAAGAGATCCAAGTCATAGTTTTCCAGTGGATGAGTTAGTTATAGCTGGGCTTTGGAGATTAAATAAAATTTTGTTCCAAATTACTTCAAAGCTGCTGGATTCTGGAGTTTCCTCTATAATGAGTCTGAATAATGGACACACTAAAACAAGGGTCCACTTTCAGGTGACAATTCCTCTGTTACTGTGCAAATCATTATTTAATTTTTGTGGACCTACATATTGATTTGGGGCTTTTGTGGGTTGCTAAAGCTTTTTATTATAGTGTTCATGTATTTATTTTCAAATGAACACGTAATCTGCAGTGTAACTTGGCTGTATTTTCACGCTTGGCACTTGAATGTAACTCTGCAATTTTATTAGAATATTTGAATAAATGCATTGTTGTTTGGCCAAGTTTGTTCACCAATTGCTGCTGCAATCAATGAAGTTTTGGGCTTTTCTGGTAATAGAGCAATTGTTCATGCACCTAACTGCAGATTAATAGCCTAGCTCTGTATGTTGAAATTTCAGTGATGCCATTTGCATGTGAAGAGACGCATTTTATCGAAGGTCAGTTATTAAAAACCAGTTATTAAAAACATACTGGGAAAGGTAATTCTTTCCATGGGAGAAGTGTAAATGTCTGACAAAAGAAAGTGGCAAGGAAGAGACGGCCAGAGTTTGTGGTTGTATCCGTGATGCTGTTGTGCAGAGTAGTTAAATACAACTGAGAGCTGCTCCTAAGAGCATGTTTTCTTGACTGCAGCATTCCTGCTGTGGTTTGAGGAATTACGTTTTTGCCAGGGTGTCTCACACAAGGATGTTAGGGTTACCTACACTCTCCTGGCAAGCTTAGGGAAAAAAAGAAAAAAAGCCAGGATAAAAACCCACAAAAGACAAAAAGAGATGGAGAAAAGAAAAGAAAAGAAAAGAAAAGAAAAGAAAAGAAAAGAAAAGAAAAGAAAAGAAAAGAAAAGAAAAGAAAAGAAAAGAAAAGAAAAGAAAAGAAAAGAAAAGAAAAGAAAAGAAAAGAAAAGAAAAGAGGAGGAGACCCTGGAGCTACCTTCAGGCAGGCAAGCGCCTTGCAATTCAGCAGATTTCCAAGCAGCTTTCCTGTGGAAGCGGCCGGGAGGCTCAGGAATGTGGGGTCAGACAAGAGCTCAGTCACGGTGTATTCCCCGGCGGCTGCCCAGCATCGCGGCGGGCCGGCCCGTGGAAAACCACCCTGTGCTTGGGCTGCATCCTGCTGTTCCACCAATGGAAAAAAATGAGCGGCAGGAGGAGGAGGAGGAGGAGGGTGTGTAGCCTGCCGACAAAAATACATCCAGCCTCGCGCAGGATCTGTTTTTAGTTCCCGGCGGCAGTGCCGCGCTCTGTGTGTTAGGCACAGTTTCCTGGCATGCCCCGGGCAGGGGGAGGCTGTGTCTGCGTGTCCCTGCTCCCGTGGCAGCCCCGGGACAGCCGCGAGGCTGCGGCAGCGCCCCGGGCGAGGTAAGCGGGACGGGGCACCGGGAGGGAGATGCCGGGGGACAGCAGTCCGTTCCCTGCCCTCCGGACAGGCTTGGTGCGCTGAAAGAAAAGTGGGGAAGGACTTGGGAAGCCCCTGAGAACGGAGCGGGCTGCAGCGGTGCCAGCACTTGCAGCCCCTCTGCCGCCTCTGCCATGGGCGGCTGCGCCCGAGGCGGATGGTTTTCCTCCAGAAAACAGTTCTCGGTGGTCATCTGTCAAACTCTATTGCCTGAATTGCTAAATAAACCACTGCTGGGATCATTTTACATCTCTCTGCTATGATGGGGCTGGATTTTTTTTTTTAAGGCAAAGTACGAGAAAGTGTGTTTAATAGTAGATGGTTTCTGTTATGTTGAAGTGACTCTTCCAATACACTGAATTGGATAATCCCTCTGAATCTTTTTTTTTTTTTAATTGTTCTGTCTATTCTCAGTAATACTTAGAGTGACTTACAATAAATAGTGTACCCAAGCAAGGGTGTAATGTTTGCGTAGTGTTAGAGGAAAAAAATTCAGTCAGCACTACTACCACTGCTGAACTGGGATGGTATGGAAAACCAAAGCTCCTGCATTTGCCAGAGGTAGGATCAGCACAGGTTTTGGTCTTTCTATGTAAATTTTTAGTACATAATTGTACACAAATAGTGAAAATGCTATGTTCCGTGGCAGACAAAATAAAAATTAGGAAAACACCCCTAAAAATGAGGAAGTGCCTTCGCTCCCTTGGTTTCCATTTTTTTTTTTTTGTTTTCCAAAGTGGTGATTAATTGCTTTTGCAATGCAATCAGAGTTTGCAACTTTGTTTGTGCTTGTTGCTGATGTGGTCACTGAGTTAATTTTGTACACTGGTGACTTCATTCTGGAAATCACGCATTTCTTTCTCTTTAGGGTGTATGATTTGTTATACGGTGTATAGTAAGTTACAATTTAGAGGCAAGAGCTGGATTTTTTTTAATCTGATCACCTTCAGTGGGAAAGGGGTAGCCATGTACCATGGGTGGATGGACTCTGACTAGGGCAGTCTGTAGCTGTGAAGCTACAAAGAAATTTTTTTAGTGAGGAAGCCTAATCCTCAGTTTACTCTTTTTGTTCTTTTAATGTGTGAGTAACATGCTGGTACTAAGGGGTACAGGAGAGGAAGCCTTCAGCTGTGTTACTGCTGTAGAGCTCTTGGCATGCAAAAGTCAAGGTCTGATTTCAATTTTCCAAGGGACTGTGTCTCAAGTTTACTTTTGGTGTCTAACTTCCAGATCCTCTGTCCTCTTCAGGAAGTTCCAGGGCTGAAGGTAGGGAAGCATTTGCTTTGGAATCAACACCCTCAGGTATTTATGAATGTGTAAACAGAGAAGTAGAAAAGACTATGCCAGTTGTGGCCTGTTTTCTCCCTCCTGCTCGTGGAGCAGGCAGTGTAATAGGTGACAAGCAGGGATTTTTGCAGCCACCCTAGCCCCTGTCCCCCAGCCTGAAACACGCTGTTCTGCCAGTTCCTAAAGGAGACTTTTCTCTGACGCCGTGCGTGAAGAGTTGTTCCAATAGACTTGGAATGTGCTATGCCAGAAGGAGTCTTTGCGGGCAGAATGTGTTAATGTTCCTGTCTTTGACTGTTCTTCCTTTCTGCCATTTGTTTCTCTTCCTTGGTAGGGTCTGTGTGGTTGCTCATGCTGTTGTGAACTGTGCCCTAGTTCAAAAATAACCTTTATCCTGTCTTCTCCAAAGCTGATGGTTTGGCACCTACAGTTTTGGGGGGTGTGTGAGGGAATATCCCTGTAGCTTCCTGCTGACTGTGGTTGTGTTTGATAGCATGAGCTGGTTGCTGCTGAAACAGACAAGAAAGGAGAAGGACAAACTTTCCTGGTGGAGAATTGGGAATCCCAGTTTTACCAGAAAGCCCAAGTCTCCCCTCCTGGTATTGCTGTAGGTAAAGAGGGCTGAGGTACAGATCTCTTCAGGAGTTTGTCTTAGCAAAGCCTGCAGACTTGTGCTTGGTCTCCAAAGTGCTGGGCAGCGATGCTGGAGCCCAGGCTCCCCTGCTTGGAGTCTCTTGGCTCCTTTCAGGCCCACCATCCTCCCCACCTGAGGCCTCAGGCTGCGGAATGCCCTGAAAGCACCGTGTAGTTCTGCACCAGGACCTGACAGTGTCCTTACAACACAAGTAGGTGGAGAAGTCTTTCAGATCACTGAGTTAATTTCCCCTCTGAGGGCAGGGAAATGACCCTTAGACATATCAACTCTTTAACTACTGCAGCTACTGCATTAAGCCAAGATGTTAGCTGGTGTTCCTGGTGGGCTCTTTCTTTTTTTTTTAAACAAGCTTAATGGCTTTTATTTAAATGGATGTGCACTTTAGGCATTGTGTATAAATTCAATAACATTTATAAATGGTGAAATTTGTTTTTCCTGCCAAAGAAAAATAAGTCCCTTGAGATTTAGATTGTATCAGCACTGGTGTAATACGATAAGAATCTTCAGGCTCAATTCAGCCTTCCATATTGCACTAACTTGAAAGCTATAAAGCCTAATTCAATAAAGCTGCCAGAGTCTTGGACCTAGAGTGATGGGTTGAGCAAAAGAAGGGATCATGTCCCAGGTACGGGATGTTTAATTCTGATGTGATATAGATGTGAAGCACTGTAGATCTATTAGAATTAATGCTATTTTAAGAGAAGAAACCAGAAAAGGAGAGTATCCCTTTCTTGTTTAAACTGTGAAATTAGAAGTCCATCTGCAGTGTAGGTATGATTCACAGCATGAAAAGAAGTGTCTAGTATTATAAAGGCTACTTAGGTTTAATGAGAAAAACAAATTACTTTAATTTGATGTGGAAGTCACCAAACAGTCCCTAATACAGGAAACTAGAACTCTATAGAAACAAATGAGTGAGTGAGGAATTCTGGCTTCAAGTTGAATTTTTAAGGCAAAATAGTCCTACTTCTTTTTTTAATACAGGCATGCTTGTGGTGTTTTAGTTATTCATTCTTTGAATACAGTGGTATATAATGCAAAGTATCCTGCCAAGAATACTGTGGCATAATTATTATGGTATATTTTTATAATAGGAATGTGATTGAGATAGCAGGAATAAGAAATCTGCTTCTGATTTGTGGAAGCATGTGACCAGAGTGCGTAGTTTGAAAAAATACAGTAAATTGTTTCCAGTAAGAAACTCCACATTTAATCCAGCTAGAGTGTTGTGCTAACCTGCCCCGCTCATTAATTTCACATATCCGTCCATATACAGCCATGCAGGAAGGGGAGGGCAGGTTCACATTCTAGCATTTTGTATTGCTTTCATATTAAAAACCAAAGTAGATTAAAAGTTAATTAAAGCTTCAAACCTGTAATTCTGTATCCCTGTAAGAATTCACAAAGCCCAGTGATTCCTTGGAAAACTTATGGACACATTAAGTTAGTTACATACAATCTCAAAGACTTTGTAAGCCATTTAAAATGGACAGTGTTGTAACTGTTAGGTGAAAGAGGATGTAAAAGTCATTTGAAAAAAAATACAGGATTTGCTCAGGCAATTTAAACAAAAAGTTACACAAAAGGCTTTTCCTGATGTAAAATACCACCAGTGTAACTGCTGTACATCAAACCCTGCAACATTTCTAACTTGGTCCTCTGTTAAAAGAAAACAAAATGGTAATTTCTTATAAATCAGGGGATTTTCTGTTTAGTTTTTATTGCTCTGAAGAAGTTTCACATTCTCCATTATCCCAGCTGCTCTAGTTCTGATGACAGTCTCCTGGGGTGCACTGAGGGCAGCTGCCTGTGTAAGAATCCTGGTGCTGCCTTTTCTCCTCTTTGTGCCTTCCCACTCCATGTGCACAGTCCAGAGATGACCATGCTGGCCCCACTCCGTGGCTGGGAGCCCTTACCTGCCCTTGTAGAAATGAGGGCTTTAGACACAGCAGAAAGCAAGTGACTCCTCTTGCTTCATCACTAGAGAGTGGTTGGTGGGATGTACTCTGCCCTCAAAGGCCCTTTGTATAAATGTTTTTATTATTGCAGAGTGAGTTGAAGCTCTGCCTTTCTTTGGCAGATGCTTATACTTGTGTAGGTGGCTGTGAGGGACTGCCCAGTGGTAGGTATTCCAGCATTGGTCCTATCCTGTCTTGAAAGGAACTGGAGTGGTGCAGGCAACAATTCTCCTGTTAGTGAACAAAGTCTGAGGAGTTCATGATATGTGCTTGCTGCTTAAGCTGTAAGTAAAAATAAGGTAGTAGGTTAGTTTATCTATCTATCTATCTATCTATCTATCTATCTATCTATCTATTTATTTCCTCGAGGAAAGATTTTCTTAAAAAGTTAAAACTGTGTTCTGCTGTGTCATTGTGAAGAACTGAGAAGATGGAGGTTGCTCTCATCTCCCAGGTAGCAAGTGACAGGACCAAAGGAAATGGCCTCAAGTTGTGCCAGGTGCAGCTTTGTATTAGACATTAAAAAAGATAATAAATCTTTGCGTGATGAAAGGGTGAGTCAGGCATAGGAATAGGCTGCCCAGGGAGTGGTGAAATCACCATCCTTGGAAGGGTTCAAAAGGCATGTGGATGTGACACTGTGGTTAAGTGGTGAACTTGGCAGTGCTGGGTTATGATCTTAGAGACTCTTTCCAAATTTAAGGATTCTGTGTAGGATCTTATTTTATAGGGATGAGACAGCTAGCTCTAGGTCTTACCTATTTCTTAGCTCTTAATCTAGCTCTCCTTTCAAGTGCTTTTTACTTCTTAATGATAGGATGTTTTAAATTTAATCTCTTCTGCTGTACCTGAAGAGTTTTGTTCTTGGTAACGCTGGAGACTCTCTCGAGTTCCTGCGTTTTTGATGGCATGATGTTAGCCTCATCTGAATACATCCATACTGATTTTATATTTTATTTTATTTTATTTTATTTTATTTTATTTTATTTTATTTTATTTTATTTTATTTTGTTTTGTTTTGTTTTGTTTTGTTTTGGGAGAGGGTTTTGTTTGTTTTTTGGGGTTTTTTTGTATTTTGTTGTATTTTATTTTTTACTGGTTTTGCCACTCTGGCACAGATTATATGTTTAGTGAAGAGAGACTCAACTTCCCTGTAACTCTTCAGTAGGTTTTTTGGAGAAGCATCAGCAGGGGTAAGTGGTTTGTGGACCACTTATTTTTTATCTGCCAGTGAAGATTTATTGTCACCAGCCACCCAGAGGAATAAAGGCATCAAAATACATCAGAGAGTTAGCTTTGGTACATGTGTTTGTCTCACGAGGGTTAACTTTGTGATCCAGACTAAAGTTTAACATTGCTAAGGTTGACTTTAGTTAAGTCCTTTCAGCATCCAAGGTGGTGGGACTGAGACAGTCCCAGTAAAGCGAATCTGCTGAGCCTCCCTCTGAAGGTGCTACCACAACCTCTTGCCTTTTTATGGCCACTGTCCAATGCTGACTGGGGTGGTGGAGCATTCAGCCTACTGACAGCTTCCCATCTGGAAGCTTGCCATTTTCTGACCTGTAGTTTTAGAGAGTCTCAGCCCAGTTAGTGTGACTGTATGGGAAGCAGATGGCTGACAGTAGCAAAACCATGTTTGGTATGTGTTCCAGCAGATGAGAGCAGTGCGGGAGCCTGTCTCCCTTGACTCAGATCTCCCACCAATTCATAACACAATAATTCCTTGTTATATCTCATAAGCAAACCTAGTACTGGAATATTATTATTATGATTCAGTTTTGCTTGAAATATGGTTAGTGAGTAAAGTTTGGAAATCTTTGAGAGATTAAGACTAGAGAGGAAAGCACCCCTGAAATTGCTGAGCACTACTTGTGTTAGTAGTGCTGAGCATTACTTGTGTTCCCTTAAAGAAAGTAATTTTCTCCTCTAGCATTTGTAAAGCAGTCCAGCTGTGGTGGTAATAATGAGGGAATAGAGGTGGCAGGCGCTTCTCCAAAACAACTCCTGAGCTTGTGTGTTTGTCTTGTGAAGTGAAAAAAATCTAGGAGAACTTTATGTGGAGAAGCCCCAAGGTGGGGAAATGCATTTTTAGCTCTAGGGTTATGACTGGTGTTAATGTTTGGGTGTGGTGGGGATGGTGGGGTTCCCGGATTAGTATGTTTGCATAGCTGGCTTTTTTTGAATGTGTCAAGGGGAACCAGGATGAAGATTGAAAACCACTTTTTTAGGGAATGTGGTTATAATTGAAAGCAAATAAACTCTTAATAGTCATCTTCAGGCACGGTGAGCTGCTTTCTAATTATGCTGATTATAATTGCTGAAAATATTCATAGAAACTGGTTTTGCTCACAAGAAGTATTCATCCCTCTGCATAGGAAGCGAGAAAAGCATGTCTTCCACAGCAGTGGATGGCTGTGAGAAATACAGCTGAAGCTGAGCTCTGTCCCCTGCACTGTAATCTCCAGGGCTTCCACAGATCAAGTAGTGTAAAACACTTGAGTATTTGGAGTGAGTACAGCCAGAGTTTGTCCATGACCACCACCTTGCCCCTGTGTCGTGCAGTCTTTGGGTATAAGCTGACTTGCTCTGCTCTTCCTCCACTAACTGTAAATAACAGAAATAAAATTGCTTCACACAAGTGAGAGGCAAGAGAAAGGCATGACAGCTGATTTCCAGGGTGATGATGGTCTTTGTGCAGCCCCAGAGATGCCCTGATGGGTTATCACAATGTGTGTGGATGTTGAGCCCACCATAGCTTTCTGAATGCCTGGGATGCTGAGGACAATCTTTTGGGGCTATTTCTATGGAATTTATTGACTGTTCTGCTGCAGTCCAGACTGGTTCCTACACAGACTGAGACACTGCTTTGCAGACATTGTACCCTGAGATAAATTTATTCTCTCACCCATTGTGTGGCCTGTGTGTTGGAGACATGTACAATGGACCCTGGTAGGCATGGCTCGAGCCTTGACAAATTGAAGGTCTGTCTTTTGAGGTTCATGACAGCAGCTTGCTCACTACCTACTCTGTTAAGAGGATTACCTAACCATTGCACAATCACTATGGAGACTAGATGGTCTTTTTGCCTGTTTCTTTAGACAAATTGAGTTCAGTGTTTCCTTATGAATAGATATAAGCCCCTCAAAGGTCTCTTGTTGAATGTACTTTCTGCTCCCAGATGAGGAATTCTGAATGTAAACTCATTACATGTTTATGGCCTGTGCCTCTTGGATATAGGAAGACAATACTGCTGGATGTTGGCAATTTGTTCAGGAGCTTGGAGCTTAGGAAGTTTGTGTGTTGTGTTCTGCTAACCCTGAATCAATAGTCTTTTTGTCCAATCCAAGTCGCATATGACGCATAGAGGAGTACACCTAGCAGCACAGGCAAGTCAAACCTGCACAGGCAAGGGTATCATAAATAGCAGACTTCCAAATTGTTAGAGGGAGTAAGAAAATTACATATGTTTTTTCTTTTTTGAGTGTAAGATGAAATTTCTGTGACTTATCTTTTTTATCAGATATCTTTGTGATAACAGACATTAATTCATGTTTATAGGTCTGGAGCCTCTCTATCATGATCTGTCTCTTCCAAGTGATTTATTTGCTAAAATTTTTTCTAGGCTTGCTGTTAAGACTGTTTCTAGTTCTGGTTGGCAACATTTACCTTTGTTTTTGTTAAGGTTGCTACATACTAATGGATTAATTTAAACTCTTTCATGGTTCTTATACAGTAAATAGCCACAAAAAGAGTCAACGAGAACAAAATCCAGCATGGTCAAATCAAGTAGCTATTCAGTTAAAAATTATGAACAGTATCTATGGCATTTAGGCAGAAAGGAAAAATGTTGGTGGTTGTGTGTTAAAAAATGGTTTGTAACTTAACTGTGTGTTCCAAAACTTAGTCTGACATCTTATACTATTTTTTTTATATAGAATGTTTCAATCCCTAAGTGGCTGGTGTGTTCTGTGAGATCCAGATTTGGTCCTTTGCTTTGAGTTGCAGTCTTAGTGTGCTAAGTGAAGAGCCAATACTTTCAGGAGGGTTAGGAAGAGCTTGTGTCTTTTTACCTCAGGGTCTGTGCAATGCTTGGTACAGCCTTTTTCTTGTTTTACTGACAGATTAACTTAAAATCAGAACAAACCTAAAGAGGGAGGTTACTGAGTGGCTGCTGGAGTGAATTTCATGGTGACCTTTCACTGCAAAGGTTGTGGTTGGAATCCAGGCATAGGGAGAGATAAACAGATGCTGTGGGACATTGCTCTGATCAGTCTGGTCCACATTGTAATAGACCATTGCACAATACTGTGAACTGTAATTGGTCTCCCGAAAGGAAAACTGGAGAGGGATGAAAGTTGGTCCTGACTTGTCAGTGAGAGGAAAGAAAGACAAAGAGGAGAGAAAATGAAACATTTACTCGATGACTTATTTCTACTAATTCAATGTCAGTTGTTAAAGTCTGTTTGTAAAAATGTATGTCTAAATTCCAGGAATCCCCCTCATCAAATTTCTCTTAGTTTGTAACTTTTGATTTTTTTTCTTTTTTTATGCATTTTACATACAGTTGGAGTAAAGTGTAAGTTATATTTGACTGAAAACGCTTTTTTGTTGTTTTGGTGTTTTCTAGGAAGGCTGTGTGCAGCTCCATTCTGGTTTTGGCAAGCATAGTGGCTGGCCACGAAGACAATGCAGAGCATACTGACTGCTAACCGTGCCCGTGCTTGAGAGTGCTCCTACAGGTTTGCTCTTTCTTTCATACTGTGCTTTTAATCTGAAAGTGCTACGGGCTTGAAGTAGGGATGTTAAAACATAGAAACTCCAGAAGATACTCCAGATTATGCTTTTGTTGTGGCTTGTTTTGACAATTTTTTAATGAGGCAGCTGCATATCCTCCTCCGGGTGATAGTCTGAGATTCCATGTGTAAAGAAGCGTAGTGCTGACGGAAAAAGCATTTTGGTGTTGTTTCTGTATGTTACAAACACTGGAGATTCATTCTGAGTTACGAAAAGAACTGTCTTTTTTACTGTGGGGTGCACTTTATGCAGGTTTGAAATCTTCAGTCACCTCAGTGGGGCAATTTAACTGTTCCAGTGTGTGCTATTCACTACAGACACTGTGAAAAACTGAAGAGCATTTCACCAAGCAAACTATCAAACTGTGCTGTGCTCAATGAACATAATGCAGTTTTGTGCTGTAGTGGAAGATGAGGCTGTTTGCTAACCAAGTTCTTTTTTATCTGATTTTTTGCATCTTTTTTTCCTCCTAGATGAGCTTCATTTAAACACATAGTTGGGGTTTACTGAACATTTTATTGAGGCAACACTTAGTTGCACAGAAATCAGTCAAGCTGAAACTGCAGTGGGCTTGTCTGCTGGCAGAAGGGATTTCTCTGAAAGTACAGTTCACTTTACATCTAAGTTATGATTATCTTGCTGTCTCCCTTTCATTATGCCATTGTTCTTGGGAGCCAGAGATTTTGTAAGTTATAAGAAAAGGATGTTGCCAAGGGTGTGGGTGGAGGAAGGTGTTGACATGATTTCAATGGAGTTAGATTCCAGCTTTATAACAGAGGGGTAATGAACCACAGAGAAAATAGGCTTTTCTAGCTTGCCCCTAAAATAAGTTCAGTTATGAATTTAATGTTGTACATGGCTATTTAATGGCTTTTTTTGAAACAATTGTTTCATATCATTTTTTAAATAGGCGTTTTCCTGTGTAGAGGGTAAAAATGCCTGTTACTTTTTGCTCTATCTTTTAGCCATTGTTTCTAATGAAACTCTTCTTAATTTAGTGGAAAATGGGGAATTCAGAAAGCCAATACAGTCTTCAGGGATCGAAAAATCATGCTGCTGCTACAGCTGGTGCCAAGCAAAAGCCTTGCTCTCTGAAAATTCGCAGCATTCATGCTAAAGATGAAAAGTCTTGCTCTATGCATGGATGGGGACATACCAGCAGCGGCTCAAACTACAAATCAAGGTCCCTTGCTAGAAGCTGCCTTTCACACTTCAAGAGTAGTCAGCCTTATTCCTCTAGACTTGGTGACACTGTGATGAAGGTCTCCAAAAGCAATGTCCATGCCAAACACAGGACAAATGCCTCAGGGGACTACTGCCAAGAGAATAATGTGATGTTTTTGCCAGAGAATGGTTTCCACTATATTGGCCTCCAAGCTGGAAGTAATCATGCTGCCTCTCGAGAATGCAATGGCCACATTTTAAATTGCTATGGAAAGAATGAGAGTCTTGCATCAACCTCCCCATCAGAGGACAGGAGGAGTCCTAAAGTTCTCATTAAAACTCTGGGGAAGCTGGACGGTTGCTTGAGGGTTGAGTTCCACAACAGCAACAACAGCAAGGTACCAACCGAGGAGTCCAGTGGGCCAGTGCAGTTGCTGAGGTATTCCCCTGCCTTGGAATCTAAGCCAAATAACCTGCTTGATGTCAGGAGGAACTCCAGTGCAGACTGTTCTTCAAGCCATCGTCTGTCACCTACCGACTCAAGGCTTCGGTCTAGTAAAGGGAGCTCCCTGAGCTCTGAGTCTTCATGGTATGACTCTCTCTGGGGGAATGCTGGGGATATCAATGAGCTGGATGGCTCATATTTGACCAGGAGCACTCCAGATACAAGCATTCATGCCAGTTTCCCAGCAAGCGACAACAAGAAGTCCTTCAACCAAAGTTCATCTCTTTCCTCACTCCGAGATCTCTATAAGGATACAAATTTGGAAAGCACTCCTCCACCTGGGATCAGGCTGTCTGATGAGTATATTGACACTCCTGGTAGCCTAAGCAACCGTGTCTCCTTTGCCTCAGACATTGATGTTCCCTCCAGGGTAGAGCAGGGAAGTCCTGCACATTACAGCTCCTACACCCTCCCATGCAGAAAGTCTAAGCCCCTCAGTGAGGATGCATCCAAGAAGGATACATTAAAGAACCGAATGCGACGCATCAGTGACTGGACGGGAAGTCTTTCAAGGAAGAAAAGGAAGCTGCAGGTATGTACAAACCAGCCTAAGTGTGTGAAAGTTGGTTTTTATATTCCTCTTATAAGCATAGTGATTGCATGATATTTGTCTTTTTTGCAGGTTAATTACTTGCTTATCTCATTTAGTAATTTGTGGAATTTTGAGAAGTACTGCATCCCTGGTGCTGTCTGAAATGTCAGCCGCAAAAAAGGATACACATTATTTTGTGCAAATTTTCCCTTCCTATTTTCATATTTTGTCATCATCTAAGTTAACTCCAGTTTTTGCGGCCTAATATTTCTGTAAATTTGCTTTTGAAATTATTGCATTACTTAAAAGGTGACTTGGGGTTTAAACCTTCTTTTTATTTCAAGTATGGAAATACAACCTCTCTCTATATATGTGCTATGGATTATCGTACATTATCTGAAGAGTGTGGAAGAAGCAGTAGAAGGAGGACATTGTATCCATCTTTTCAGATGTTTCCTGTCTGCTTTACTGTTTTACACTCATTTTTTGCTTGTTGGTCCATTTCTATCAAGGCAAGCAGCCGTATTGACCAGAGGTGCATTACATGGAGCAACCTCCTCCTGCCTGTGTGTCAGCTTAGTTCACCAGATGGAAAAACTTGAGTTGCCATCTGGCTCACTGGGAGATGGTAGTGTGAGGGAGATGGGAGGGGAGAGCAAGAGGGAGGGAAAGGATGTTTCTTTAGAAGAATTCAAGACTAATCCCATTAATAGGAATTTAGGATGCCTGTGGTCAGGAATGAAATTCTCATCTCTAGCTGCAGGCCCCAGAATTGGCTCTTTAAATACCAGACTGTGCCTGGTCTCTGTGTGTGAGTTTGCAAGCTGAGATGAGACCATTTTTGGATTTGGTTTGGATTTTTGGTTTTTTTCCCTTCCTTTTTTTTCCTGAATCTTCCCTGGTGTTTTTCATAGAGTCACTGTGCTTCCCTAAATAAAGGATGCTCTCTTTCAGCAACATTGATGTGCTGGCCACTTCAGAAATTTCTTGTCTCCTGTGCTGGAAATTCAGACAGGTCTTGTGCTTAACCATGTACAGTCATTGCACTGTAAAACTCTGACAGACCCTTAGGCTCAGAAATGAGCTCAGTGTAAGGTTTGCTGGAGTGTGTCCTGGCGGGGGGGCTACAGAACTGGAAAATGAAAATGAAAGCTGTTTATTTGCATCACTTCTTTTGTGAGTTGGTGCTCATGTACTTTATCAGATGCTGTCTTTTCACCTTCTTAATCAGCTGTGAAAGAGAGGGCAAAAATACCTGGAATCATGGAGGAGCCTCAGTGCTGTGTTCCAGGATTCTTCACTGATTTCAACATCTGTAGCTGCTCTGGATTTTACTGCCAGGCTTTACATATGATTTCTGCATCCCAGACCTTTAGTATGTATTACTTAGTTATGACATTTTCAGAATGGCATTTGTGGTGTGCAATTCATTGCTATTTTGAATTCACAGTGCAGTGCTCTGAATTCAGACGCGGCAAGGAAATTTGGCTGGCGAGATTGCATCAAGCTTGAATCAGATTGTGGTAGAAGGAAAACAGCCCTTACTCCAAAAACAGTGGTTTCTTAGAAAAAGGCATAGGAAATGGTTAATCACTGATTTTAATCAGACAAGTATCCAGCAACAGGAAGGGTGAGAGGGAGGTAGTGAATGCTTTGTAATTTTGCAGTTCCTTGTGTGGCTTTATTGGTTCATTTCCATCTTTCATGCTTTGAGTAACCTGCTGTCTCTTCTGGGGGTTACTGGGTTGTAGTTTAGTAGTGCTTATACACTTAACAGGTCCTTTAGCTTAAAAAGACAGAAGTGTGGCGGATGATTCTGAACTGTCACGTGGTTGGTCCCTGTTTGTGCGACTTCATCTCGTCGTGGCAGCATCTGTGCTCTGCTCTGAACAACGCGTCCCTTCCTCCGTACATTGGTAATGACTGGCTGTGAGTCACTGGGGCTGAACGTAGGTGAAAGCTGGAATATTTCCCTGTAAGTGGGCCTAAGTGCCAGTGGTGGCTGGGTAGTCCCTCCAGCTCCCCAGTGGAAACAAACCAGCCGAGCCCCCTGCTTCATGGAGTACAGACCTAGGAGCCACAGGTTTGAGGTCTCCACAGGATATTGAGGCCAGACCCCTGACACTAGAAAGGCAGTGGAGTTTAATCCTCTTTGTGAACAAATTGCAGCTTAAACACAGGTAGGATTTTCTCCATCTTGAAGGCTCCTTCCAGACCATTTTATTCAATGCTTGCTAACAGGCAGAGTAAATGTAGTTCCAGACAGTTTGTTCTGATGTCGGTACTGCCTTCTACATTAGTTATTCTTTCCTGTTTTTTAATCTGTTATGATTTGTTTTAAGGGAGAAGTGGTGTCTTTTCTTGGCCTGCGTTTGTGGGGCTATACAGACTTTCCTCGGTCTCCTGTGTTAAGATTGGAAATCTATTTCCTTTTCATTCTGGCACCCTTCCTCCTCATCTGTTTTAAATCATCCACAAACACATTTGCATATGGGATATTCCAGAAGAGTTCTTGGTTATGCCCTGTCCAGTTACTTGCATGTTTCCTTATGTCTGCTTGATCTGACATATCCTGGAATTGAATTTACCTTTCTAATGAGGGTCTTGCATCAAGACTTGCAATAATATTTTCCAAGGCCTAGTTTTCCTTGCATGAGGGTGTCCTAAAGTGTTCCCTCAATGCATCACTGGTACTGTACTGCAGCACACATCTTCATTTAGTTTAATGTGTGCTGAAGTGGCATTGGGGTGATGCTGAGTTACAATTCAATGTGTGTGAGCTGAAAGGTGTGTGTGATGTATGTGAGACCTGTGGACAGAATTTAGGCAGACTTGTTGCACAGCCAGATATGGCTAAAGATGGTGGTGTAAACTCTGTGCAGCTCTTTAACATGGAGAACATAAGCAATTTCTGTGTAAAATGAAAATCCATCCACGAGAAACAGCTCCTGAGGAAAGGTTCTTGAATTAAGTAAAATAGCCCCACTTCAGGAATTGTATCTGAAATTTTATGACTTTATAAGCCAGAGCCCTGATGTGGGCTGTAAAGATAATTTAAAAGTAAAGTACGTTGAATGAACCTTTTTATTTGACTTGAAGACTGGTATTAGATTCTCCTTTTATCACGGCTCCTAATGAATGCAGCAGGCTGTGTTTTTCCTGTGCTGTTCTTTACAGCTAATTATTACGTGTGTCACTTTGTGTAATTGGTATCTTAGCCACTTTATCTTTTGCCTTGTTTTTAGCTATTCCAGAGTGTATCTCAAACATTGAGAGATCTCCTTGAATGCAGCTGAGCAGAAACAGAGATCAGTCATCACTACCTTCAACAGAGCAAAAACCAGCAAAAACCAGCCTGGCAGGGAAGCCACCTGGCCAACTTAGGTCAAACCTTTACAGTAGTGGCAGATATTGCTGCAATGACAGCCTTCTCAAGGACCAACAGAGACTGGCAGACTGACAATTCAGTTCTTTAGGAAAATAAAAATACAATTGATGGTGTCCTAGTGAAGTGTATATATTCATTTTGGATTCTTTATCCATTTTCTCTATTCTGGTACTTCCTCATTCCTACCCCTTTCTATGTGTGAGGAGAAAACATAGGATTTGGTTAGTGGCTCATCATTGACAGGTTGCATCCCACACTTTTCCTTAGTGTTTGCTGTTCCAGTGGTGGGTTTTCACAACAGAACCCTTCTATGTATTTGCCTTGTGTTGTGTCTCTTACTAGTTCTTTGAGACTAAAAGAAATACATATTCTTAATAAGCTGTACACTACTGTTTTCCAGGGGACACTGGCAGTTCCTGGAGAATAGTCAAACAATTCAAGTGCTGGATTTTGGCACACAAGTACAATGGCAGTAATTAAAACAAGGGTGGAGAAAGCTTTCAGTTTCCCCCCGAAATACAGATTGCCAGCACAGTTGTACAATCCATGTTCTGGAGTTGCTTTGTGGCATAAATGCATTACATGTGGGATTTTATCCTGGCTTGCCACTCCATGTGCTGATCTTCCTCCCTCTACCATATAAAAACCAGTTAAATTGTTGATGTTTAGGGAATTACTCTTGGGCAACACTGATTAACACTCTGCAACAAGATTGGAGGAAGGTGCTCCTTTACCTTGGAATTGTGATCTGAAAAGCCAGACTTGAAGTTCAGTGTACTGTCGGTGAGTGTGGGTCTTGGGTCAAACTGGCTTTTGTGAGGCCACAAGCAGCAGTGTCCTGCTGCTGGAAAAGTGGTTTGTCTGGCATTGCCTGGGAGGTGTACAATCCCAGTCTTGGCTGCACACTGGAGGTCCTGATGCTACCAAAACACAGCACAGCTTTTCTGCTGCAGTTTTGAAGAGAATCAAGTAAGAAGCAAAGAAAAAGTAGCTGTTTTCAAAGCTGCTGGGGAGAACAGCTCCCAGGAGACCAATGTTTATTTACTTTGTTCTTAGTACAGTAGTCTGTGAAAAAATAAATGCTTTTAGAGAGGCAGTCTGAACTTGAAAGTATAATGGCTTTGTTATTACCGAGGGTAATAGCTTCACTTCTTGAATAGTTTATTGCAATATCTTTTTTTTTTTCTTCTTCCCTTGCACTTTTACTGCAAAAGGCAACATGTCTTTTGTGTTTTAGGTTCTTAAACCTTGGTTGCTTTTAAATAGCATTGGCATCGCTTGAGTTCGGAAGACAATAAATGGCTTCTTAGGATGGATGGTGTGGTTCTCAACAGTGAAGTTAGTACAAGGAGGTCTGTTTTGGGTAATAGGAAAATCCCTGTCCATCCCTGGAGCTTGGGAGAGTTGGGATCAGAGAGCATATTACTTGGAAAGGCTTAAAAGAAAAAAGGTCCAAACTGCCAACAAAGTCCCACGTTGACAAGCAGTGGCAAGAAATAGGCCTACTCTAGCATCCATATCAAAGGCAAAGTTGAAGTCATACCATCAGGCCTGATTATTTCAAATAAAATTAGCTAGCCCTCTCAATCCAAGGGATGAAGTTGCACAGTGCAATTAGGAGAAGGGCCTGCCAGTGCTTGATGGGATGATCAAACTCTCAGGGTGTTCCCAGCAGCTCAGAAAATACACAGCTCTGCAGTCTGGAGACTGGATTTAAGCCAGTCAGCAAGCATTATTTCTTTTTTTAAATCACATATTGTTTTAGATTAGATTTCAGTCAACTCATCAATTCTAACAAGCTTAAAACATTCTTTACTTTTGACCTTTTTTTTGTTGGTTAAGCACCATTTGTACGACAAATAGAAACTGGAGGTTAAAATCAGCCTTGCTGTGTTGAAGCTAAACCTGGCCACCTTGCACCAATGTGATAGCACCAAAGTATCGAAAACTGTGTAATAGTAAAAAACTGTTGTGACACTATTCCTGCTTGCACTCAGACAGATGCCAAACATGGTGCCTGCATTTCAGATGGAGGATGTAGTTGTCTCCTGGAGTACTTCAAGTTTCAGACAGTAGTTTCTAGTGAAATTTGAGATTACTTGAAGCATACTGGAATTACCAAAGTGCTCACATTAGTAGATAGGGTTTAATGGGGTTCTGCTGAAAAAACTGAATGGTAACAGTGGTAGTGTGAGTGGCTGAGGCAAAGGCTATGATGTAATGGTGAAAAGATGAAGGAACTGGAAGTGGCTAAACATGAAAAAAATTTAATTGACAAATGAGGTGTGTCTTTTGATCATAGCTCTGGTGGCTGATGGCAGATAAATTCCTTTTATGCACAGGAGCCAAAGTGTAAAGATGGGAGTGACTACTTTGACAGCAGAATGGACAACTTCACTACAGACACACTGGCACCATCACAGCTCTCCTCTTTACTGTGGTCTTCTGGCTCCAGCCATGCCCTGTCCCAGAGAAGCGAGTCCACCAATGCTGTCAGCAGTGATGCCTTGAGGCAGAACATTTATGAGAACTTCATGCGTGAGCTGGAGATGAGCAGGATGAACTTGGAGAACACGGAGACCTCGTCGGAAACAGAAGACTCCAGTGGCGAGTCCCTTAGCTCCCTGGAGCAGCTGGATTTGCTGTATGAGAAAGAGCAAGGAGTGGTGCGCAAGGCAGGGTGGCTGTTCTTCAAACCCTTGGTGACCCTGCAGAAGGAGAAGAAGCTGGAGCTGGTCACACGACGGAAGTGGAAGCAGTACTGGGTTACACTCAAAGGTAAAACCACCGCGCTGACCCTTCATCTTGGCAGTTCTTTCTGTTGTGTCTCAGCAGCATTTCATGCTTGCTGGTTTCTGTTAGCAGATTTAGGGGCATCAGAAAATCACACCTAACTTTACAAGGTCTACCCACCAGCTAAAGTGGAGCTTGTGCCTAGACAGCCCACTGAACTGAGGTATTGCTCAATGTCTTTGGGATTGTGTGCAGCCTTGTGTTTCATATCATAGTGGGAATTGTTTTGTCTGACTTCCTAATTGTTTTGTCTGACTTCTGTGTTCAATCAGACTGGGGAGTTAGAAGATGCTTTTGGATGTTTGGAGATCAAAGACTGAACTGAACCAAAATTTAAGGGTCCGAAGTTGCTGGAGCCCAATTCCTTGTTAAAGATACAGTTCCTTAGGCTCTGCTATGAAATTTACTGAAGGATGGGCTAGTTTATTGAAAAAATGTTTTGTTCATTTCTAGCACATTAGGTCGCAGTATAATGGAGAGGTGAACTCCCAGTGCCAGAGCCTTTACACAGAGAAGTGTGTGTGGTTCAGAGCAGGGGAAGCTGAAGTGGTGCCCAAGGCAACCATTCCCAGGGGTTGAAGGTCTCCCTCCTTTTCCCTGTGAAAGCAGGTCTTTCACATTCTCTGCTCCCAGCAATACCAACCCCTTCTGGCTTTTGGCATGCCCAGCTTCCCGTCTCCTGCAGCTGCTCCTGATGTGAAAACAGCCCCATGGGAGGGGAATCCGCTCAAGGGGGCTGCTGCAGGTGTGACTGTTGGGCTCCATTTGTGCTCAGAGGGTGCTGTGAGACGTGTACAGGGTTCAGGAAATGTGAGAAGGAAAATAATATCTATTGTGGGGAGGAAGGGAAATTTATTGGGTGAGTTAATACGTCTTTTTTAAATTTTGAATTGCACCCAAAGGATTTGTCTTTCAGTAAATATACTGAATTGCACCCAAAGGATTTGTCTTTCAGATACTAAGTTAATGAGCAAGGAAATGATCAAGCTTGATAATTTCCTATCATATCTGGGACTAGAGAAGAGAAAATGGCAACTTTGCCACAGGTTGCCCTTTTTAAAATTGTGCAGTGAGTGTAGACTTGAAGAAAAATGAACAGCAAACAGTAAGTCCTGGTAATGTTCTGCTTGATAGTGCTGATTGAAAAGAAGCAAACTTACTAGAATGAGGCAATTCTGCCTAAAAATTCAGAGACTTGTTATCAAGTGATCAAAATGTAGGCAGGCATAGCAGTTTAAATCACTTGTCCTGATAGCATCATCACATAGCATGATTCATGCTTACAAGCAGTGTATACAAAGGGAAAAACAGCACCTAAATTCCACCCTCTTATTGTGTGTATTTGTGTTATGGAGTGTGAATATAGTTTAATCTTCCTCTTCTAAAATACAGTTTCTAAACAATTCTATCAAAACTCTAAACTGAAATATGTTATAAACTAGTAGTTTGTGTATTTCTGGGATAATGAAGCTCTGGCAAGCAATTTAGGTGCTTCATGTTCATTTTTTTGGCTATAAAGTTGGCTTATTGGTGATTTTGAAAAAATTGTGTCTCTTCTTACTACCTGAATTTCTGCAGCTACCAAAAAAAAAGGAATAATAAAGTTCTTTGGAAAAAGCTTTAACTTTTAACATTATAACTGTTAGATAGAATGCTTTTTACTTCAATGGTTGATCTGGCTTCATTCATGGTACAGAGTCTTTTGCACTTTGCTAGCTGTTTTAAATATACATTCCTAATTTCCTTGATCTCTTACCTTTATTTTCCTGTGGAGACTTCTGATTCCAAAATAAACTTGCCTGTATGGATATCAAGGCATAATTCTGTTTTCATAATCGCTATATCAAGATCAAGGCACTTGCTTTGGTTCTCTTTATACAGGTTTTTGAATGAATCAGTATTTAATTTGTTCTTGAAGTTTAAATAGCCAAGATATTTTAAAGCATGACTCTAAATATGTAAATGGAGAACAGCATGTTTATTTGCACTCTGTTGAGATGTGTTTAATTATAATATGCAGAAGGCTTATAACCATCTAGTTACCTGCCAGATTTAAAAGTATACATGTCCTGAGGCCTCTGCTCCGCTTTCAGGGCCACCAAGACCTGAGCCTGAATAGTAACTGTGTACCAAGAGAAACTCTCTTTTCCATCTGTCCTGTCCAATTAGTTTCCTTTAATGAGGGAAATTGCTTTCCCTTTGCTCTCTCTCTTCAGCTCAAGTTTTAATTGAAATATTTGGACAATAATCAGTCCCTGTGGGTCTGACAGACCTTATGAAACTAGCTGCTTCCAGGGATCACTGGATTTGACCTAAAGATATACCTGGGGTTCCATACACCGAAGCATACAAACATGCCCTTCAAAATTTCAAATTTGTGTACATATAAACTCAGGATAAAATATGAGTTATCTTGAGTTAGAACAAATAGGGGAAATATGGGAATATGGAAATATTTAAAAATAAATCTTAAAAACTTTAAACTTCTGCACTTTCCTAAAATGCAGAAGTGGAAGTGGTTATAAGTTGCTGCTGCTGCTGAATACAAAAGACTTGGCTTTGTTTGTTTAGTTTGCCCTGTTATGTTCAAGTGACATTTCTGATATGCAGAGTGTTACAAACCATGTCCCTTTTTCCAATTGCAGAGATCTCCAAGTGTTTTGGTGGCGCAAAGAAGATAAAGTGAGGGCTGCCCAATGGAATAGATAGGACCAATTCTATAGGATTTCTTCTTACCCAAAATATTCTGCCAGTAGCTTTCGACATTAACAGGAAAAGGTGCAGTTATGTAGTATAGAGGTATTTCTATGTATTAGATTCCTTACTCTAGAAACTTGTCAGTTAACAGATGATTTGATCAGAAATCTCTGATATGGGTTTCCCTTTGTAATGGTATTTTAGAAGTGCACTCCAGTCCATGACCCCTTGAACAGGCAGATTGGTGCATCTTGGAGCACAGTGGGTTATACCGAGGCAGGAAGGAAAGGGATGGAGGGCACAGGCCCTTCTCGAGCCAGCATCGCTGCCAGAGGCAACTCGGCCCTGTAGTCATACTGCTGTGGGCTAGGATCAAGTGTCCTCTGCTGGGATCAAGTCTCCTCCACTCTCCTCCAGAAGTAATTCCACTTGTTATACTCGGGACTGCTGTCATCAAGGATGAAGTTTGTTTTCTGGATACAAGCTTCATACCTTAGATATTACGCTATTTACAAGACTGAACATGCTCAAACTCAGCCCTTTTAAACTGTTTTAAATTGCTCAGAATTGTCTGAGTCTCCAATTTTCAGCTAGATTCAAGGAAATCTGGTTTAAATTTGAGAAGTTTATTCACTAAGCATGTTGTATGGAGACAAAGGGTTCTGCAAATCTTTTCAACAAATATGAAGATTTTTTAAGTGGCTGTTATGAGAGAGTTGGTTCAATTTAATAAAGAAACACAAAAGCTGATTTAACTAAGCAGGAGTTAATCTCTTCTACATGCCTTAACATTTTAATAGGCTGAGTTTATTGATAGAATATTCTAGGTTAGAAGGGACCTTTAGTCCAGCTCCCCTGCCATTGGCATGGACATCTTTCACTGCAGCAGATTGCTCAAACCCCATCCTACCCTAACCCTTGGATGCTTCCATATTGAGGTGTCTTGATTTATTTAAAGTCCATAAATGTTTGTTGTGGCCCTATTAGATGTCTATTTCAGCTTTTCATTGGCAAATTGATCATTAACTGTTCTTCTGTGTAGAAGATTGTCCTTTTTTTATCTGTTTTGGAAGAGGAGTGGAACTGATGTTCCCAGTCTCTGAACGGTGTCTTAATTCACAAAAACACTATGTAATGTTGGGAGATCCATGACTTACTTTCTCCTCATATTTTTTTTTTTGTCCCTCTGAACTGCAAAAGGTTGTACTCTACTGTTTTATGAGACCTATGGAAGGAACTCAATGGAGCAGAGCAGTTTGCCTCGATATGCGCTGTTTGCAGAAGACAGTATAGTTCAGTCTGTGCCAGAACATCCCAAGAAAGAAAATGTGTTCTGTCTCAGCAATTCTTTTGGAGATGTCTACCTATTTCAGGTAATAGGATGCATGCACAACTTGGTGGTTATTTCCATTTTAGGATGTGTTTGTGAGTCTACACATGTATCTATATGATGGTATGTACACGTGCACACACACATCATGTTTCTGCCGTTGACTTAAAAATAAAAGCACGACTGCACTGTTGCATTACACTATTATAATATTAAATATATGATATGACTGCGGGTATTACATCAGTTGGCTCAGTCAAATATGGTTCAGAAACAAAAAGAACAAGGACCACAAATCTGCAAGAAGCTCTGGGTACCTGGTTGATCACAAGCTTCTAAAAATCAACTTTTTATCATACATCAGTTGGCTCAGTCAAATATGGTTCAGAAACAAAAAGAACAAGGACCACAAATCTGCAAGAAGCTCTGGGTACCTGGTTGATCACAAGCTTCTAAAAATCAACTTTTTATAAATTTTTTTCACATTTATTAGCATTCCACCCTTACAGAATGGTGTGTTCAACCCTGAATCTGCTGGCCACAGAGAGTTTGCTTGAGCAAGATACTCAAGAAAGAGAGCTAAAAATAATCAAAATACCTGGGTTGCTCAAGGGCACCACTGGAAATGTCAGTAAAGAACAGGGTTATGTGGAACTGCCTGCATAGAAACATGTTGATTCATAGGCACACTTGTACATATCTCCAGAGATACTTCATGCAGATTGCATTCTCTTTACCTCGATGTTGCCTCTCCACTAACTTGGCACTTTTTAAGTAAGCAAATACCTCACATATAAAATCTTCTCTGCTGTCACAGCAGTGAAGAAGGTTTGTCTTTGATATCTGGTAGGGATTACTTTAGTTATTTGGAGGGATGAAAGATGACAGTCACATCTTTCCCACAGCTTATGTGGCTCTTGTCCTTCTGGGGCTTTTAGACTTTGCAGGTCTAAGAAGCAGAAGCTGGGGTTTGGAGACAAGTCATGATGGAGTGTAGGAAAATCTCAGACTACCTTTATTTGCTCAGTTCTAAAGAAAACTTTATTTCACTTGATCAAGATAAAGTTCCTAAGGCAACAGTGAGCCCATCAAGTGCTTCATGCCCTAGAGCTGTTGATTTTATTTTATTTTTCTCTTATCTGTCCATAACGTTGCACCATTGATTGGTTTCACAGGCAACAAGTCAGACGGATCTGGAAAACTGGGTTACTGCCATACATTCAGCCTGTGCTTCCCTCTTTGCAAAGAAGCTTGGGAAAGAGGACACTGTCAGACTGCTGAAAAATCAGACCAAGAGTCTCTTCCAGAAGATTGACATGGATGGCAAAATGAAAAAGATGGCAGAGTTGCAGCTCTCGATTGTTAGCGATCCGAAAAACAGAAAGGCCATAGAAAATCAGGTACTGGAAATAATTTTTTTATGAGAGCATATTTATCATAATTATTGCTTTGGTCTCTATTTGTGATTTCTAGGCCTGAGAGTAATTGTCTTAGCATAGCTGGCACAGTGGTTGTAATTATTGCCAGGTTTCTACAGCAATCCAGAGCAGTGCAGGAGGCAGGCTCCTGAAGCTGCACATCAGACTGTTCTGTTTCAAGAGCACAAAGCTTTTTCTTGTCTCTTTTGTAAAAATGTAATTAATTTTCACTGTTTTATGTTAATAAGATCTAGCTGTTACATTGCATAGCACAGAATATACAGTATGTTCTGTGAATAATTTATTATTATATTGCAGAAGAGATTGAAGAGTAGGTGCTTGGCAGTATTGTTCTGCACCTTAAGACCGCACATGAGGAATACTTAGTCCTTCCTCCGACTTTAGTTGTGTGGTGGCAGACAAAACCATGTGCTTCCAGTTGAAATTTAGCCACGACTAATGATCACCTGATTGTCTGTGTGGTAGTGAACAAACATGAAGCCTTACTCTGCTCTCAGTTCTAGCATGCGAGCCAGGAATGACTCCAGGGATACCTTATGGAAGTACATCGTGCAGTGTTGATGTCTTGCCCATGCCCCCAGTTTTGCAGACAGTAACAGGCAAAAAGATGCTTTAAGTATTTAGACATGCTTAATGTTCAGTCAACGACCTTGCTACCCACAGCTTCTTCTGCACTAAACTTGTCTAGTAGTTTAGCCTACATATGTCTGTGAACTGAGGCTGCTGTATCTTTAGTTTTATTAGGTCATTTACAGAAGACTTCTGATAATTTGAACTGATTGACTGATCTTTGAGAGCCTTTCCAGTCAGAATAACTATTCCTCTGTCAGTACTTCATGCTGCATATTATGGCCCCTTTAGTAGCAAATGAGGTTTACTTCCTTCAAACCAATACAGCATAATTATTTTTCTTCTGTTAACGAAACACTTGTTGTTTCAGCAATTTGATGCTTATAATATTTAAAATTCTTACTCTACTGGCTTGGACTTGATGAAGAGCAGACTAAGTAGTACTGACGTCACTGCCAAGCTCTTGTGGCACACTTGAGTCTGAAGCTCTATGAGCCGAGTTCAAATAACATGCAGGTTTGTTTAGGGATTTGCAGTGCAGATGTTCATAAGCCCTTTGTGTGCTCAGATGTTCATAATTTATTTCCAGGTCACTTTATTTCATGGTCCAGAGCTGAGTGAGGTGAATGGAGGAGGAAAAATGTTAAGCATCCTTTTATTGCAGTAGGCTTTGAGACCTAGGAGAAGATACAGATTTCTATAGATGTCTAGTGCTTGTAACATATGATGCACTGAGGAAAAATCCTGATGTATATTAACTTCATTTATCCCTCCCTCATCAGATATTCCTCTTAGTAGTTAATTTAGAGTCAGCTGAAGAGTATTAATGATCTATCTTAATATCTGCTAATTAGGTGTTCTGTCCTTGAAGAATTGTCATTGTTTTTCAGCTCTGTAAGAAGCTAGCTTCATTCTGTAGAACTGAAATCCATCTTCTGGACTGCAGAAGATATATTCCTGTTAATCTTCTGTCTATGTGTGTCTCAGAACATTGAATGGGGGCAGAACATTGGCACAAAGAATGAAATGGATCACTGCAAGCATCCAGTAGTTAGCAAAGAATAAATTTATAGCAAGAATTTTCTCCATTCTTGATCCCTTTGATCTCTTTAAAATCTCTCCTTACAATTACCTAAGGTTTGCTGGCGTAGTCACTTCAGAGAAAAAATGATAGATAACTCAGTTGCCTAATCTTCTAATTTGTTGTCTCAGATTGGCTTTTGCAAAGAAAAAAGAAAATCTTCATGCAATTAGTATGAAAATTCTTAATATACTTAGTAAGGTAATGATTTTGAGAAAATGTTATTCCTGAGGGAATAGTTTGCATATATGTAGCTATAGTTGTTTAGTAACTGTGGGTGTTTAGTTGTCTTTTGCCTATTTTGAGAAACAAGAAAATATAAATTCTGGTTTTGGTTTTGTGTAAATTTGTTGATGTGTCAATCATGAGGCAGATATTATTCCTCCATGCTGAATTACATAGTATTGCCAATACTGTATTTCTCAAGAATGCATTCTGTGCTGGAAATCGTCACTGATGATTTATTTTGGGAAGCCAGCGGAAACAGTGTGATTGACTTCAGAAGGACTGTAGTGGTTTTTTACATAAAAAGAATTTATTTTCACTGGGGAGTTACCTTGGAAATTCTGATTTCTATAGCCTTTCTCCTTTTCCTTCCTCAGAAAAGCAACCACCAAATGTCAACTTACTCTTTCACTTCTGTATTGACTTAACACCCATACTTCTCTGCTGAAGACTTAATTCTCAAGGCTTTAAAAGCAAGCAAAACCTTTTGTATTTCACAGTTTCTACCACCTGAAAGACAGTTGTACTAATGAAACTTGCACTTCTAAAGTTGTTATGGGTATTTTGATATATTTTGACACACTTTTTTTTGGTGTCCAGCAATTAGACTAGAGAAGCTCATCCAGTTCTGTCTGGTAACTTCTGTGAATTTGAAGGCAATCAATTGATTAAAACAGTGCTAAACAGAAGTGCAAACAAACAAACAACAACAGAGACAAAGAAAACATTGTTTTTCTAGTGAAATTGTTGGTTTACATGCTATCAAATCTGTTTTATATGGTATCAAATGTTGTTTATATGCTATCAGACTGGCTGGGAAATGTTTTCAGTCTCGTGGCTTACATGACGGATTCTCTCTAGCTGGGTTTACTGGCATAATAATAATAATAATAATAATAATAATAATAGACTTTTAAAGTGTTTAAGAGAAAATTGTAGCCCTTCACAAAGCTATTGGTAATGCTGGTCAGTTTAGAAGAGACCAGTGAAGCATCTACAAGATGGCAATGTGGCTGGAAATCTGGAGTCTGCACATGCTACCTACAGCCATGTATGCTTATTATTTCTATGTGAAATAAATAGGTTGTATGTGAGGATATTCTCCCAACATGTAACTTCCTTCCTCAAGTGAAGACAATTAGGACAAAAGGTAGCAAGTTTGAAAATCTCCTGGTGCCAAGATGAATTTTAAAGCATTTCTTTAATTTTATTTAGTTTTCCTAGATGTTTAATCTGCTAGAGAAACCACAGTGTTTGCTGTGAATACAGAGCCCTGTTAGTGAAAGGGATTATTAGCATTTATTCAGACAATAATCTCTCTCTTAACAAAGAGAGCTCTTTTAACAAAATATTGCACATTAAAGTCAGAAGTGAAGCTGCCTCTGCCTGCAGAACTGGTTTTAATGGGGTGGAAAATCTATCTCGCAAGAGAGACCACTGCAGCCCTTGTGTAATTGTTTATGTACTTGGTGCATAAGTCTATACTGATGTCTCACTTTAGAACAATAGCATGATTAATAGTTGCTTGAAAGCATTATGGAGTTTTGTCTTCAAATTTTAATATGTTGGCATAATCATGTTTTCCGAGCTATTCAGAGGTTTCTGATGTAATTCATATTTTCTCTGCCTATACTTCTTAACTTTTCAGAGGGTTAGGAACATGTGTATTTACTTGCAGGCACTGAAATGGTGAAGCATTAGTGAGAAGACCAGGAACATGCTTTTTTTGGATATGCTTTTTTTGTAAGTTTTCAAATGTGTCCTCCACCTAAAAGTAGTTTGTCTGTTGCCATAAAAAAAAATAGATCAGTAAGATGGTGATCTGCTTATTCTGGGTAGTCATTAAATTCATTAGTACCTTTCTTTCTTTTTTCCTTTCCCTGTAGTGGTCTCCAGCTTTTTACAAAGAGCATAGCTTCACTGCTGTGTTTTTAAAATTTACTTGACTCTTTCTCTTTTCTCTCACATTTGAAGAAGGATGATTGGAATAGGTCTGGAAATTTATTCTTCAGCCTCCACAAAGCTCAAATTTCATGTCTTAACTTTCTATAAAACATCTGATGAAGTATTTTCTGACATTGAGATCCAAATTCTCAACAACACTCAAAGACAGTCTTTTCAGGGAACTTTGCTAACACACACCATCCTTGCTGCGGACAAATTCAGCTGGAATTTCAATGCATAGTAATTTTTCATTCTTCCATATCCTCTTAAACTAAAAAAAAAAAAAAAAAAAAAAATGTCCAAGCTTGTTAGAACAGACCTTCAGTTTGTGTGGTCTTTGAACTGGCTAAAGCAGATCTCTGCTTCCTGAGAGGTTGGTTCAATATCTTTCCAGGTGTTACTCTTCAGTTACATTTTACTTCATTGTACCTTCCCTACATCATTAGCAAAGTGCTTCTCTTTCGCAGCAGAAGACTGCAAGTGAAGTGAGTAGGCAGACAGAAGGTTAGGGAAGTTCATCTCCATTCTCTCTGCACTGATGTTACTGTTTTAGAGATTCGTGAATTTTCATCTTTGTTTTGCAAAAATTTAGCATAAGGTAATGAAAAATTATTGTGGAGTTGCATAGCATTATCTCATACAATGGGCAGCCTGTTCAGAAAGGGATGGTGGTCTGGGTTTTGGAGAGGGCAGCTGGATAATAAAATTCAGTGGCTTCCTTACTTACATTCCTAGCTGTAGACCTATATATGGTACCACCAATTTCCATTGGATTTTCAACAAGATGTAACATACGTGTCCACTTTTGTGCTATCAGTGGTATTGGGAATACAATTACCTCGGTCTGTTTTGGTTAAAAATTATGAAAATTCTGTTCTTCCAATGCATCCAAAAAGATGACATTTATTGAAAAAACACCCTCCATTGTCTTGTTATTTCAGGAAGATTTCTTAACCTTTTTTAAGTCACCATGCAGATGAAGAGTAAAGTGTGGCTAATTTCACATGAGTGTTGTTGTACTCTGTTACAATGCCTTCTTTATTTCTTTAAACTAAAAGTTATGATAGCATCTCAGTATTGTTTTTTAAAGTAATGGAATTTCTGGAAGAGTGATGTTTTTGCTTCTTCGAGTTCTCTTTAGAAAGTAATGACAATAAAAATCTGCTCCCTGTCCCCAGAAACCAAGTGACTCATTTTTCCAGATGGATACAATATGAATTGTGTCTGAGAACCAGGGACTGGAATGCAAAGAGTTTGGTGTTGTTTGTAATGTGGTTGAAAAGCTGTACATATGAAACAGCAGCAGAAGTTTCCTCTCAATCCACAGAGTTCCCTACATCAGCCTGCAGAGACACTTTCCATCTGGAAATAAGATGTTGTGTAGGGAAAAATTGAGAATTTTTATTGCTATAGGTAGTGAATTGTGTCAGCAAGGCCCTCATGCTTTTGTATTGTATAACTACTACTCAATAAAATCAATTTTGAAGGCTGAAGTATTGGGAGAAGGCCCTCCTTCCTGTGCATCTTTTCTTTCGTGCTCCTTTGAATAGGTGCCAAATGAAAAGCTGGTGTTATCAGGTGAGCTGTCCAGGAAGTTTTTCTATCCTCCTTCTGGGTCCTTGAGGTATTGTTACATTGAGTTGATATGGTGTAATTTCTGGCCTGGCTTTACACCATTCACAGGCTGGTTTGGGTTTTATTATACTGAATTCTTTTTGCTTTGTACCAAGCATGTGCTTGCAAATGAAACAGTTCTTCCTCAGCCCCCCAAAAGATACTGTTTGCACTGTGATGGATGAAGGATGAGGGGCCAGGGGCCATCCCTGAGCCACCCTGCCTTCGCTGGGACTCTTGAGGCCTTCCCTTTCCCAGCCTGAAAACCATAAACCTGTTCCAGCTGAGGTGCTGGTGCCGCTGCAAATGTCACCTGCAGAGAGAACTGTGGAGCATGTAGGAGCTATGGATCCCCAAATCACATGCTGGAAACTGTTAGCATGTATATATTTACCCCTTGTTTTCCCAAGCTCCCACTTTTAAGTTTAGCTATAGAAAACTAAGCAGGTTTATTGGTCTGAGAGAGACTTGCTTTCAAACAACTTTCTTTAGCTCCTCTGTTTGTGTGACTTAAAATGTAATTAATTTGCGATTTTTTCTTAGTGTCTGAACTGATTTTTCACTAACCTGGAGAACATTTGACTATTTATGTTCTGAAAGTGATCTTACTGCTGAAGTACTGCCAAAAGTACCATGCTGATCTTCCTTTGTGTGTTAACTCTTAATAAATCATTCCTGCTCTAAGTCTTTGATGCTAAAACTTATCCCTCACGTAATTACTGTCTTGTCCTTGCACCAGGCTTCCTTCCATGAGTTCTCTTGGTGGCCCAGGCTAAATAATTCTCAAGGCTTTCCACATATTTACTCCTTTTTATCTCTCTACCACAGCTTCCTTTTCCACCCTACCTTATAGGATTCTGCTAGGTTCAATACTTTTATTTGGGTGGCCCTCTCTTGCCTTTCTTCCAAGCGGTTTCATGCTGCCATTAAACCAAGAAATCTTTGCTTAACATTTCCCTGGACTGACAATGATATCCTCCCTTTCCTCTGGACAAACCCTTTAATGCTTTCATGTTTCATGTGTGCTCACTTGTCTTGGTATGCCTCATTTCTGGCCATATCTCTTATCTCTTTTTGGACTCACTTCATGCTGGTGTTGGCCTTTATTGCCCATTCCTGCTCCCACAGCTGTCTGCTGCATCCACATTTTCCTGTTTGCTTTTGAGCAGATTTCAAAGGGCCGTCTTTTCTGTGCATGATGAAGTTAAGTCCTTGAGCCTTCTTTCGGGTAGTCCTCCCACGTGGGCCAGAGATTTGCCTCGCACAATAGCAGAATAGGGATTGCAGCAGTGAGTCTGCAGGCTGTAAATTAACTTCATGGACCAGGTCATACTGTGCTTTGAAGTTGTTGCTTTTTTATTTGTGTGCTTCTCCCGTTTATTCTTCAAGAATATAAATCTCTAGGAAGAATTATCATAGTTTAAAAGCCCTAGACAAATAGCAGCTGGTATTGGTTCATGGTCTGCAATTGGTTCCAGACATCCCTGGTTTTGATAAAACTACAAGACAATCCCAGAAATTCCTTGCCTACAGCTTTTGCTAATGCCATTAAATGTAACATTGTGATTACCAATGCTTTTGGAGCTGATTAGCCAGTATCCTGTGTGACTGATAAACACTGTAATTTAATTATTTCTTCAGAATGCCCCCATGTCGTATCCCACTTCCCTTTCTTAGATTTTTTTAATTTTAAAATGCAACTTCATGCAAATGTTTACTGGGGATTTTGAAGAAGGCCTAAGACACACAAGGATGCCTGTTCTCAGCCTGTGTTCAGTGAGGACAGGATGCTCCACTCCAGCAGTGCCCAGAACAAAGCTTGCTCTCTTCCTGAGCTATTAAAAGTTGACTTGTCTCTGTACCCACAGAGGTGTCATCTCGAAGGGAAAGACATTACCTGAGCTTGTAGCTTTTGGCTTTGTGAAGGGCTGACAACCATGTTTTCATTCTAGTTGTATGTTGACACAGAGAAAGAAACCATCTTGCAATCTCCTATTGAATTCATCCCATGTGTAAAGTACTGGCAAGCAGAAAAATGCTCTGAGAGGCATCTGAGAGTATAAAGAAAGAAAAAAGAAAAGGGGAAAAAAAGGGGAAATTATGAAATAAACGCAGGGAAAAGAAAGATTATTCTTTCTGTAGTGCAGAGGATGCGTGTTTCAAATGTTTGTGATGAGAGATTAGACAAGGCATCTTCGTTATGTGTATGTCTCTGTCCATTTTCACTAGATTTCTGAGAATTGATCTCATTGTAAGCTTTTGTAAATTCTCTCTTTTGCTTTTAATAGCCATTCTTTGAAAGATTTTTCAAGTGTAATGTGAATTACGGTTTAGCATTCATACCTGTACAAAATGGTATATTGTCTTCTATTTCTCACCCTACCCACCAAATAAGATTTACCTCTTACTTCCAAAAGTAACCGATGCAACAATTTTTGAGCACACATATAAGGAAGCTGGACTGAGTGGGATCTCTATCAGTTGTAGCACAAACCTTAGCACCATGTTGTTAACAGGGCCTATTTTGCCCTTTCTCTGCTTACGTCTTAATTCTTGAAAGTAAAGTGGCAAAATACTTGTTTAATTCTTGAAATATTTGGCAGCATTATAAGGAAACTGAACTGATTTTTCTTCTAAACAAGCCTAAAGGGCATAGTCCACCTGAGTTTTTTATATTTGTCAGCTTGTTTCCTGAGCCACAAAGGTGCTTGTCCCAGCCTTGGCTAATCCCAGTGTGAGGTGATAATGTCCTGTGCATGTGGGGAGAGGCAGATGTGCCAGGAAAAGGTATGAAGCCAAGGCTTATTGGAGAAAACGTGATGAACTTTGTCCACAGACCTAAACACCTGTTGAACAGGGAGCCTGCAGTGATTGGAGCTGACATTGGAAGCTCAGTGTTGTCAGGGGCTCAGTAGTCGTCAGTACCCAATCTGTCTTCCTTGCCTTTTCTACCTTCTCATTTAACAGTGTGCTTGCTGCCTTTTTTATTTGCACTACCTATAGGTATTACTGTGTGATGTACATTAATTGTACAATCTCCAGGGCAGAATTTTTGCTGCTACTACCAGTATGTAAGTTGGGGAAATGAAGAGCAAAATTTGACTTCGGTGCAGTGCATAAGAATATATGTTTAAATAAGTGTGTATGTTTTAAATGTGTGTGAATATGTTCAAATGAGTGTGTATTAACACAAATACTTAAAGTCTGTAATCTAAACCTTGATTCAGAGCTTTCAGTCTAGTAAATATTTGAGTCTTCATTTTCTGATTTTACATTGAAACTGGGTTAAATTGTTACATCTTCATGTACCTGTGCTAGATATATTGTAAGAATTGCATGTTTACATTCCTTCTTTGGGTACAGTGGTTTGCATTGGGTCTATATAGCTGATTTTTTGCAGTTTGCAGTATTGTCTCCTGTTTACTACCATAGGATGGTAGTAAAGAATGAAGAGAACCTACCACTGTAGCTACTTTGCTTTTCACATGTGTTAGAGTATCTGTTTTCTACTTTGCTTTCAGCCAGCCAGCTACACAATCTAAGCTAAAAAAACCCAAAACTAATTTCCAAAAAGGAGGGGGTGGTGGGAGGGAAGGAAAAAAAAAACAAAACAAAAAAACAAGCTTTTGTGAACCACAGGGTTGTGTTTTTATGTAGCTGTTTTTGTGGCTATCAAACTACCCAAAGTTCATGGTATGTTCATCTTGTCAGTATGTGTTTAAGACCACCAGCTTTGTTTTATTTCAAGTCATCTTTTGGGTTGATGTAACACAATATGACTGAATGCATTTTGGCAGGGAATAACTAATCTAATCCATATACTACCAGATGAAAGCAATTTACTCAGGGTTTGGGGAAGCGCTTGAATTTTCAGTGCAGCCCACAGAGGCATTTTCCCCCCATTTAATTGTCCCTTTTTATATCCAAACAGATCCAGCAATGGGAACAAAACCTGGAAAAATTTAACATGGACCTTTTCCGAATGCGATGTTACCTAGCCAGTTTGCAAGGTGGGGAGCTCCCAAACCCCAAGAGCCTTTTGGCTGCTGCCAGTCGTCCTTCAAAATTGGCACTGGGGAGGCTCGGCATTTTCTCTGTGTCATCCTTCCATGCACTGGTAAGTCCAAATGCACTTCCATGGGTGTATTACACAAAAACACCATGTGCTTAGATGTGGAATTGTGCTGGGATAATGCATGGCTGCACCCACATGCATTGCTGAGGCAGCCCTGTACCCTTCTCACCCTCTCTGCCTGCTCCTTGACTGTAAATACATTTTCTTCTGCAGGATATGGCCATGGCTTTTTTTTTTTTTTTTTTTTTTGTCCCAGAGGACTCCAGACTTGCAGTCCCTCCTAAGAAGGAAGTATTCTTAGAAAAGGCTAAAGCTAGAAACAATTCAAAATTAAATATCACTTTTTAAAAAAACTGTGGGTGTGTTTCTAAAGGAGTGAGATCCTCAGCTGTAACCTGTTGCCACCCCGTCAGCTTCAAGGGAAGTACAGCAGTAGCAAGGTTCGCCTCTGCCCTTCAACCTTGGCAGGGCTGAAAGGCTGATCTTGGCAGAGAGTCCACATTTGCTGCATGAAAAGTCTGAAGAGTGGCACTGAAAGACCCATCAGGGAATGTGGTCCTCTCTGCCACTGTTTTTATCTGTATGGTTTGTGCATTCCTTGTTAATAACTCAAAGCCATAGCATTTACCTCCTATGTTTGGCAATTTGAAGAGTCTGTCTTCCTCTAGAAATTTCATATCTGAATGATAGGTTATCATTCTTATTCAGAGCCTTTTCATTAGCTTTTGTTTAACAGAGCAATACTTTCTCAGATTTTCCCTTCCTATGGCTTCTAATTTTGCCCCATGACAAAAAGGTTATGCTGCCATGCCACTGGAATACTGAAACAAGCATCACTGCTGAAAGCTTGAAACATTGTCCTTGCACTTTGGCATGTTACACTGAGATGAACTGAAGCAGCCCCCATCTGATGCCTCAGGTTGAAATAACTGTCAATATTTTGCTGTTATGAAAGTGATACAAGAGGCTCTGTCTTTGTGTTTAAATAGATCTGCTCCAGGGATGAAGCTGCTCTCAGGAAACGTACCCTGTCTCTGTCCCAAAGGGTTCGAAATAAGAAGGGTTTGTTTTCTTCTCTAAAAGGACTGGACACATTGGCAAGAAAAGGAAAAGAAAAACGACCTTCCATAACTCAGGTAGATCTTACTTGCTGGGGATGGCATAGAATGGCTTGTCTCTCCTGGAGTTCGTTCTGCAAGGTGCTGTTGGTGCACAGGGTAGAAGACATTTGTCCATCAAACCTTCATCCAAGGTTTCAGTAGGTGTAGCAAACTTGCAATGGGATCATCACCTGTGAAGAGTATATGTCTAATTTGGGGTTTTTTTTGTGATAAATAAGATTGGTGAATGACAGGCTTTGACCCAGTAATTTAATTATTGTCAGCATTAGAACATCAGGCTGGAATTTGTAACAAAACTTCTCTTCTGGTCCATTGCAAACTATTTGGATGTAGGGTTTCTTTCAAGATAGCCTCTCTGCGCAGACCTTAGTACAGTGTGTGCTTATTTGTGCTGGGACTCTGAAGCATTGTTGCAATTCAATATAGCGACATAGGTGAGTCTTCAAGGGGAAAAGAGACTGTGCAAAGACAGACATCTTTGCCATGGCCTCTTAAAGCAACATACAGTGTCTGGAAGTACATTTTAGCCACTGGAGAAGACTGCTGTCATGCAGGGAGTCAGCTCTTAGTACAGACAGCTGACAAATAATGCCAAACCAGTTTGCTGAAGACTTGGCACAGGTTTGGTGTGCAGGGTCAGGCTGGCTCTAGGGAGAGGGATTATGCTGATGTGTGCCCCCACTGAAGGGCTGCACCATTGGTGAAACCACAGCATCTTTTTCTCTTTCTGGAACTAATGGCCCGTGCTTACATTTAGTGCAAGCTCCACACTTCAGGAGTCTGTGTTTTCTCAATAAAAGCTCAGTTATATGCAAAACAAAAGTTTGCTGCCTTTTCCCTGAAAAAAGGTAAATAAGAGCAGAGACGCTTCTTGACAGTGAGGCTGAAGTTACAGAGGTGCATTCTCACTCAGAACACTACTGTATTCACTAGCCTCTGCCATTGCTGCTGTTGCTATTGTAAAGCAGTATTTTGTGCATTGTTCATTAGGTAACTTTGCTCCTGGCCCTTGATTTTATTAGTCACAAAATCTCTGATCAGCACTTGAAAATTGACTGTTCTTGCATGTGTGGTAGTGTGGAATATTTAAGCAAGCCTATCTGTACATGTCCTGCTATAGACACAGAGCTGATCCAACAGATTTCATGTTGCAAAATAACACATCAGGATTTTCTGGTCTAGTGGTTTATATTTTTAATAGGTAAATATCTGTGTATTACACTGGCATTAAACTTCTGCCTGTTACACATTTTAGCATATTGATCGAGGTGTGTTAGCATGGTGAAATTGATTAATGAAACTCTGCCTTACAATAGAAGGAACCAAAGGAGAAATTTTCCCTAGGTCATCCTTTTCACAAAACTTCCCCTGTGTTCCCCAGCAGCAGAGTGTGGTCTGGGAGTCCTGCACCTCTATTTCTTTATTACTATGAGCACTGAGGGAAGGAATGTTATACCCTTTAGCTCTGTTCCCAGCAGAGCTGATACCTTGCCCTGTTTTTAACTGGGTAATATGTCTTCTCTTATGCTTTATAGCCCATGAAGGGGATTCTGTGGAGCTCAGGGACAGGGAATATTGTAGCTCTGGCAAGGAGAGGAGGCTCCTGCTGCCCTCCCAGTACTGTTCTGAGCAAAGAGAAGGGAGGCCTGTCGCAGGCAGAGGTGCCCCCAGTGGGTGTTTACCCTTCTTATTACAAACCTTGCAACCAGGTGGTCCAAAATTGTTTTCATTTTCATAGACAAGCTGGAGTTCTTGATTTTTTTTTTCTTTTTGTAATTAAACATCCTGCAATATAAGTAAGGAAATTTAAATGCTTAGTGTTGCCCATAAAAGTGAGGAATTTTTATGGGCATGGCTTGGAAACTGACCCATGAACCTAGAAGATGGCTGAATAGAGAGCCACATCCTTGCTCAGACTTGTGTATATGCACATAATTCTATATCAAAATCAGAACAGGCCTGAGGGTAACTTTCTTGTCTCTTTCAGCCAACTGGGTTAAGCAGAGAAGTGGAGGTTCCTTCTCTGCTCATTGTGTTGAGGTGTTTCTGTCAAACAATAGATTAAAAAAAGTCTTGCTTTCTTGGATTTAAGTTAATTTGACTGTAGCTGGTATGCTTTAATCTACAGTACCCTAGCTTCAAAATCAGATGGTATGTTCTTGAAGATCATTGTGTCAGGGAAGCTTTTAATTTTATCTTGTTTATTTTTATGGCATTAATAAAAATGTTCAGAGTTTCTGTGCTGGGAAGCTTTCGTAAACATTAATGGAGTGGCTCAGTCTTCTACAAATTAGTTAATAAAACTGCACTGTAGCAGATGGAGGATGTCTAGGCTCACATTATCCTCAGTTTCTTAAATGCTTATCTGCTTTCTTATGGCTAAATGGTGAACTGTTTTGACAAATCATAGGCAATAAAATACTTTGATTATATCTGTGGGTGAGACAAGGAAGTTCAGAAGTGGTACCTTTTATTTGCATTGGCAGAAACTGGATTTTGTATGAAATCTAGAGACTTTGTTGCCTTGGATTATCTGAAAGGCTTTTGCTAATACCAGAACCCCCCAAAACCTCAACTGTAAGTCTGATATTGTCCTAATTTGTTGACTGCAGGAGGAGTTGAAAAAATGGTTTTTAAATTTGCAGTTTAGGAGGGCAATGATATTACTTGCAAATCTCAATGTCATGTATAAAGTATATAGGTCTATCCTTGTGTTTGCACCAGCCTTATTACTGAAATATTTGTATCCATAGCCATTTATTTTGTTAAAAAAAATAATAAAAATCTTGCCAACTTTGTGAGATACCAGTAGTTAAATTTCCAGAGCATGTGGGCAATGCACATCTGAGGTCCTGCCTTCATCACTTCCAAAGCAGACACAGTAGTCAGCTACTTTCATTGCTTAATAGTGTGGGGTTTGGGTCTACTATGCCTTTAAAGCTAAGCTAATAGTTTCAATCAATAGTGCCAACAAAACTGGTTAGAAAAGATGAAAAACTGTAGGGTAGGAGGTTTTAGAAGCCAGGAACAGAGATTTGAAATAGTCTCTTGAAGTCATGATGAGATTTGTAGCTCTCCCTAACAGTATCCTGAAGGGTGAAATTTATAATTCCAGTACAGTGTATGGTTTGAAGGCAAATGACTTTAATCTTATTACTAAATAGTAGATAGGAAAAAACAAGAACATATTTTATACATATTTGAATCTGAGTGTGCATGTAGCTTAAAAGAGAAAATCTACTTAAATTTCCTTTATATGCAGAGAATTGTATTTCTTTATTACTTCTAGTCAGAATAAATCAAAAAAAGGTACAAAAGATCCCTGGGGCTTAGCAGGTTGATATATATTCCTTAATTTAATTTTATTTTTTGTTTTTTTCGATGGGTTTATCCAAAACAGGTCAGAAACAAAGGTGTTTATTTGTTCAACCTACTTATTTATCTGTGGTATTTTCAATGGGTTTTTGATTCAGCAGGAGGACATGGGTTTGCTGGTGTGCAGAATTCAGCCAACTCTGCTGAGGTATGATATGCCTGTTCTCATTCTGCATCATCATGTCTTTGAATTCCTGAATGCATTTTTTTAATGTAATGGTAGGGCTGATTCAGAAACCCTGAAAAGGTTCATAAAATGTATTTATTGTTAGATGAGAGGATTATAACTCTGCTAATGAAACCACTTCAACATAAGTTTCTGAGCATTCATGGTAAGCTTTAAAAAACCAAACCAAACCCCTAGAAGCTTCTTCACACATTAATGCATACAGTCTGAACACTGTGAGAGAGACTTGGGGCCAAGCTAGTTTGAAAGCATTTTTCACAGTATGGCAAATCATAGGATGGGTTGGACTGGATGACCTACAAAGGTCTCTTCCAGTCCAAACCCCTGCAAGAAACATGAAAATCTTCAACTAGATCAGGCTGCTCAGAATCCCATCCATTCTGATCTTAATGGTTTCCAGGGATGAATGAAACCCAGGATATATTTTTCCCCTTTGTCTGCTTCAACAGAACCTTTTTATTTTGAGTTTTAAGGCAATGAAGTCTGTGCAAAGTCTATGGACCATCCCATCAGAGAAGTGAGATTTAATATAAAGCTGGAGATTGCCCAAATAAAGGAGAATAATGGAGCATCCCTCAGCAGCATTATCCAGTAAATAGCTGTGATCTTCCCTGATACCCAGGAGAAGGAGATCTGCTGCTTTTGCCTGCCTGGCCTCAGTCATAGTCCTTCTCCATTCCTTCAGCCTCTCTGGGGCACAGTGTTGCCATCCCCCAGTGTGGAAGGACATCTCCCACTGACAGCAGCTGTCCTGTAATCCTGTAACACTGTTTTGCCTTCTGAAAGTATCTTTACGTTTTGTTTGTTCTTTGAAAAATGGATTGAAATACCAGAATTCCCTTTATTACTTAGCCACTTGCCAGTTATTTTCTGGAGTGGGAAAGTATTTAAACCAAATCACTCCTCTGTTTTCAAAATAGATTGTAATTATCGGGTTGAAATCAACTCCTGTAGACAACACTCAAAATATTCCTCCAGAATGTACCATGGTGTGAGATGGCATCCATCTCCCATCTCAGAGACAGCAACCACAATCCATTCCTGGTCAAACATGCTGAAACCTGGAGAAGTTTGCTGCATGAAAAGTGACCAAATCTCTTGGGCACAGCCCTGGAAGTTTCTCCTGAAGGGCTGTGACACCGGTCCCTTGGTTGATTGGATACCAACCTCCTTGGGGCTGGGAGGTTGATGCAGCAGCCTTATACAACAGGGTCTGCTGTGGTTCTCCCATCCTCTGGCTAACAGGAGCATTTACTCCTCTGAACCCTTCTTAGGAGACAGAGAAATGTTTTGAACTAGAGAGCAGGCAGAATGAAATGCTCTCCCTTTGGTGAAATGTCAGCAAATGGATAAGGTCTGTCTTCTTGTCCCAGCTCTAGGTAAAACAGCCTTCTCCAAATTCAGGCAGGGGCTCACAGTCCTGTTCCGCAGGTAGAGAGGGACCATCAGAGGTCAATGTGGCTGAAGGTTTTGGGCCAGGATTTAAAAATTTAGCAGGCTTGTCTTTCAAGACTAGAAAAACACACACGATTTAGGGTGCTGAGCAGACCTCTGGAGCTAGAAAAACATTTTTTTTCCTTATTATTTCAGTGCTATTTCTGAAACCTTTTTTCAATGGGTATTAAATACAGCGTGGGCATTTTTAAGATCCTGACATTTTGGTGAATCATACAACAACTCAGAAATGATTCATCATAACTTTGAAAACCGTTACTCTGGCATCAGCCTGGTTTTGCTGATTTAAAATGAAAAAAAAAACCAAAAACAGCATCAAAACTTTTATAAAATGCTGCCTGGGTATGACAAATAGTGAAGTCTTCCAGGGAAGCTGTATTTTCCCTGAAAAGGATGATAAAACTAGAGGCAAATAGTGGGAGGAAATTATGAAGTAACCTATTGGTCCTGCAGCAGCCCTGTGGCATAACATGTGACAGTCCTGGCGCCTCTTTCTGGAAAATTGGATGGGTTGTTATAACTTCATGTGGCAATGAATGAATGAACTATTGTGGAATTGGTCACTGCAGGCATAACAGGAAAAAAAACAAAAAACCTTTTCATGTCAGATTTTCTGAGACGGAAAATGTGGATCAAGCAATGGTTCCTTGACTGCAGTTAAGGAACACAGTCATGCTTAATAACAGAGGGAAGTTTATCTCAAATTGTATGCTTGAGCATCAGTGTACATGGCAAGGAAAGGATGTAGTTCACATTGGCTGCAAAGCTTTCTGTCCTGTTATAAAAGCTTACATCAAAAGGTGGCCTTGAACCTATTTCTTATCACCTTAATCCTCTATGATATGAGGTTATGGTTTTTTTTTTCATCTCTGGTAATAATGAGATTTATTTCCGTTGCATAGATTTGGAGTGCTAGCGTTTCAGGTTCCAGGGCAATAAACCAATGTAGTAGTTGCAAACCTCCCTTGCTGAGGCTGGCATAGCATTGGTTTTCCCCAGAGAAAGCCACCAGGGAAATTCAGCCTGACTCATGTGTGCTAATCTTTCACTGCCTCCCTGCCTTGCCCCCTTTCTCCTTTCTGTTATTTACACTGTAGAGGTAGGTCAGGCTTCATTCTCAGGCAGTTGATTTAGTGCTGAGAGGACTAGAGTTCCACAGGAATTATCTTCTTCAACATCACCAGCATTACGAGCAGGCTGCACCTACAGCCACCAAGGTCAAACTTCTCCTGGTGTGGATTTCAACACTGTTAATTGCAGCAGCAGAACATGACTCCTGTTATGTATAAATTGATGAATTTCAGTAGGACTTCCATCACCTGTGTTAATTGAAATTTCATGTACAACTAGTTAAAAGGGATGGTTGAGCAAGACAGACAAGATTAATGAAAAGACTTAAGTCATTAATATTATTTCACCAAACCATTGTTATTCTGGCATCACATTAATACTATGCCACAGTCTGGGTTGTCTGTAACCTGTATTTCTGCATTGTTTGGTAATTACCTGGACAGGATTGCTTGCTTCACTGTTTTTACAGCCACAGTTGTTATTTGCAAAAATAAAGAATATTGGTCTCTCTGTTGCCACTGCCAGATTGTTGTCCATAACTTTGCTGCCTGCAGCAAGGAAAAGAGGCTCTGTGCAGCTTTTACAGCAGCTTTTAATTGTGGTGCACCCTTGGGCTTGTGTCCCGGTTGAGAAGGGGCAGAATTGTGTAATCAAGGGTCTTTATGTAGGCAACAAATCCCCCCAGCACAACAAACAAACAAAAAATACTAACAAAAAGCACAAAGGAAGTAGGGATGCCTAGGAACAGCTCAGGATACCTTAAGATATGCCTTGGGGGGAAGTCTTGCCACTCCATTGAGTTATTCTCTATGGCTGCATGGGGAATCAAGGGACCCTATCTGCATAAACTTAAATGCCTTGATATAGATATTTAAGTGATGTGCTGAACAGGCTGACCCAAATAATATCTCCAAATTCTGAACAGCTCTTGGTGTTTGTCTTTTCCTGTGTGGCTTCTTTTGTACCGTGCAGCCTGAAGTGCAGTACAGGAGAAAGTGTAAAAGTGAAGGGTGAGAAAGTGACAGGGAATTTATTTAGGACTGATGTTATTTGATTAAGCAGAGTGGCGTTGGAAAGAGGGAGAATGTGAAGCAAAATGGTAAACAGGCAAAATACCCTCTGCTGCCAATGAAACACAATGTTCTCAAACTGTAAATAAAATAGGAACACTTTATTCCTACTTTAGGCCTTTATTTTTTTATGGCTAGCCTTGCTCCACAGTGCTCTCTGCTGGAATTTTGTTGTCATTTTCTGTCAAAATGACACGAATTCAATTTATTTATTTATCTATTTATTTACCAAGTTATTTTACATGTATTGGTTAGGTAAAATTGTAGTTGCAGTTCTTCTTAAAAATTTATTTCCACTGTGATATAAAACCAGGTAGATACATATTTCCACAGTCAGTTAAATCAATGATTAGTATGAGACAAAGGCATGAAACTCCATCATGGGAAAGCACAGCAAGTTCAATCTGAGCTCTAGAAAATCAGGTCTTCAATAGTGAATGAGAGCAGTTAACAGAACTCTGCCTGGATTGCCATGGGGAAATACACAGCACTGTTTTTGAATTATAGCTAAATTAGCAAACTGCTAATGTAATTGAAATGTTTTGTTTTGGTTTTTTTTGTTTTGTTTTTTAACATTCATATATGTTGTACTTTTCTCTCTTGTTTCCAGCAGCAAGTTGACGATTTTTTGAATGTCTACAGCTCAGTGCCGGAGAGCATCCAGAAGGAGAATGCTTGGGAAACACAGACATACGTTCATTTCTGTGATGGCCAAGCTGTGGCGCTGACACTCAAGCCAGAGCACAGGGTGGAGGATGTTTTGTCTTTGGCATGCAAGGTACTTATTTTTTATGCTCAATTGCTCCGTGTAAATAGCTGTGGACTTGAGAAGGAACACAGTATATCAGTGGATGCATGAATAGGGAAAACTGTGGTAAGATTATCATTATATATAATAATACAGTAATGAGATAACATATAATACTAATAATACATAATGAGACAGCAACAGGGAGATGCTTAAGACACATTGCTCTCTTTTCTTGGTTGTGGTTTTTATATGCTGTAGCTAAGGCAGCAGGGTTGTGGAAAGTTTTTCAAGAGCCCTGCTGGAGACAGCACACAGGGGGTGCTTCAGGAGCAGTGACAGTGTGCCAGGCAGTCAGCCCTGGGCAGTCTCAGCACATGTCCACTCTGTGTTGTCCTTGCACCAACCTGGTTGTTCTGGGCTAATTAATCACAGAGGAGCAACAGGGACTGGTTGAGCTAGAGTAGGAGATTAAGACATTTAAGACTGCTGTGACAAGGGCTATCATATAGGTTTGCTTCTCAAATGACCTTTATAAGCTTTTAATGAAATACAAGCTCTATTTGTGAATTTCAAAGAGTGAGTTCGCTTGTGAAAGTCAGTGCTGGCAAATTGAGAGGGATTGCTGTAGACCAGGAGCAGAAAACTGAGTCACAGGTTGAAGGTAAAGTAAAAATACCAGTTTTAGCTACAGGCAAAACACCAGCCCCTCTGGAACATTGTAATATACCTAACATTTCTGCCTCCATATGTGTCAGTGCTTGAACTCCATAATTTCACGATTCAAGACACTTAAATGATGCTAAACAGCTTTTTGGAAAAAATTACTCTTTACCCCCAAGTTCTGTTTTCTGGCCAACTGGTAAATATATTTTATTTACTTCACAAGGGGAAAAACAGGAAAAAAGGAGTCCTGTGCCGGACAAGATCCAGCTGTAGCTTTTGGCTTAGGTTACGGTGAATTTCCATGTGAACTCATTGAAGTGGCTTGACGTTAATGAAGTTTGAGGAATGGCTCTTTTCACGTGCTAATATTGGGTGGGGTTAAAAAAAAAAAAGAAAAGCTTTTAACAATCCAGAGTAAACTATAGTTTTTAAAATGAAAATAAGCACTCTGATTTAGGCAAGTCCCAATGCGTCTCCAGAGCATCATTAAGAAGAAATTATCTTCTTGTTGCTTCTCCTGGTGGAGACTGAATCCTTGAGAAAATGTTTAATGTTAGGCTTTATTTTTAAAAATTTTGCCGTGCCCGGTCAGGCTGAAGAGATTGTCTGATACAGGGCCTGGCCACCAGGTGGCACGGGAGAGCCAGAACATTCTGAAGTCCTTGGGGCGCCATGCGAGACCCCTAAAGGAGGAAATAAAATTTATAAAAGTAAAATTAAGTTGGAAAAGGAAATTCCTTACCTCTCTTATTCTGTCATTCCAAAATATTTTTAATTGTAAAGCTGACTTTTAATTGTCATTGTCTGTATCTCATGAAAATTTAGTTTTAAATTCCTTGATTTTTTTTTTTAATGTTTTTCTGTTTTATTTTGTCTTTCTATTTTGTGTGTAAAGCTTTTCATAAGCATTCTCTAATGCTGAATACTTTCTGCTCATCTGTCCTGGTTCTTTTCCTTCTTACATTTTCATTCTGCTCTGGTGAGTGTAAGGAATCTTTCTTCTTAACAGAAAATGTTTGAATGCTATGTGGATAAGGCTAAAGTTCAGAAGAGTTGTTAGGGTTTTATTTTACCCCTTCATCCATCCTTTATGAGGTTTATCCTTTTCTCATTGCTGTTTTCCATCTGAGGTTTTTGGATAGCACGTATAAAACAACTTGTGCATTTGAATTCAATTTTTCAGGATTCAGAACGCATGTAACTTGTAAACTGCAGCATGTAATGAGAGTTAAGTTAATTACCAGTTACTCAGTAGAGTTAGATATTGTAAGCTGATGAGATGCATTAAAGAGGTTAAATAACCCTCAGGGAGGGTGTCAGTCCTCTTCTTTTGGAAATGTTGCTTCCTCCTGTTTTAGAACTGTTGGCCTATTAATATGCTAAAATGAAGTGTTTTGTGCCTTGGTCTCACCAGTATCCTGATTTTTTCAGAGTCTCCCATCAGGGGCTCAGCACTTTCAGGCTAATATCCTTTGGGAATATCCCTATTTCCCTTTGGCTTCCTGTTGAGACAGGATCTTTGCTTTGACCTCATGTGGTAAAATAAAAAATAGGGGAAACTCTCTGATCATAGATGAAATCCAGCAATAAAAATAAAATCTAATAAAGGCAAACCCTCAGGGAACCTGCTTGCCATCCCATCTCTTCTCCTGACTGCCCATACATGCACACACATTTTCTACATCAGAAGCAAAAGCTGCTGAGCAGAAGTAAATCATCAGAAGTAGTCATAGAAAAAGGTGCTTGTGAGTGTTAAGTTCAAAAGGACAGAAGACTGTTGGGATATCTTTGGAAACATATATTAGTACTCAGTTAATCTAATAGCCAAGACAGTGTTCATTAAAGGATTTGGGAGGATCATAAGGCAAAATAGAAATAGCACTGTAATCTTATATTTTATTTTGATTCCATCTAGTTTTGTTTATACAACAAAAATAAGTAGAAAATTACTTTTTGAGATTTGGTTTTGCATGATTTTAGAAGCTTGTTGCGTGTGTCATTTCTGTGTCGTCTAGGATTCTGGAAATAAATAATGAATTCCAAACTCCATTCTTTTTCTTCTTTAGATGAAACAGCTGGAGCCAAGACACTATGGCCTGCAACTCAGAAGACTGGTTGATAAAAATACTGAGTATTGTGCTCCTGAGCCATATGAATACATAGTAGACCAGGAAAGTGTAACTCCTTTTAGATAAAGTTTTGTGATGTTGGTTGAGCTGCAGTTGAGTTATCATCTACAAACATGTGAAATTTAGGTCTAAAATGAGGTTTTAAAGCTGTTCTGGGACTGCGTTTTAGTTCACAGTTTTGAGTAGCTAGGCACTGCAAACACTTTCTTCAAGAAATGTTTGAAGATATGAATGAGGCTTTTAGTACAAAAGTTAAGTGTCAGCTTGTACTGCAGAGTGGGTTTTTGGTCTTTAGTCCCACTAATAGCAGTAATGCTTACAAAGTAGCACAGTTCTCTGTGTAAAGACAGCAAGTCTTGATGCAAAGAATTTTGTGCTTCTTTCTCATGCTGTATCTGGGGTTTGATGCTTGCATTTTCATTTTTGATGACTTGTGCTACTGTTCTTTCCTAACAGGTGTATGATGAAATAGAAATTTGTCCATTAAATGTTTATCATGTTCATCTTACAAAGACTGAAAACATAAGTGATTATGGTAAGCTCTCAGGAATTCTTGTTTTTACTCTTCTCATTTGGGACTTCTTAGTTTCTGAGAGCAGACAGAGCCATCCTTGATAACTCAAAATGTGAGTCTGCAAAGAACTCAAGGCATTATAACAAAGACCCAAACTGATTGTTTTACACTGGCAAGTGCATTTTTTATGTTTTGGAAGGGTCCACTTTCTAATTTTCCTACGGTGGCCAAATAATTGAAGCATGGGCTTGTCAGAAATATGAATGTCCTTTGTCAGTCAGGCACAGGTCAAGGTCTGCCTTTTTTTTTTTTTTTTTTTTTTTTTTTTTTTTTTTTTTTTTTGTAGAGATCCTCTGTTTGCACAGTATCAAAAGTACACTTTGGAGCTAATTCTGACAGGCTTTTTGTCCAGGGGAGGTAGTTATGCCTAGGAATAATTGCATACCTTGCAAAGATACCTCTGTAAGGCAGCTTTATGCTGTGCTTTAGCTGCAAGTCAGTTTTAAATTATTATTTTCTGGCCTTTCCCACTCATTAGTCTAGTATAGTTTGTTGCTTTATAGTTTGTGTTTCCACTTTTTGGAATTGTTTAATGCACCTCTATGTCTGATGGATACTCTGCAGAGTTCTTACTGTGAAGATGGACTGTGCTGTGTTATGGAAATGTCATGGAGCTGTGGTAGAAAATACTTTTTTTGAAACCTTTTTTTTTTTTTGCATCAGAGCATGGCATTTTCTGGGAGTTGAAAAGTCTTACTAATTTTAACAGGCCTTACAATGGTAAGACTGGGTAACCATGTGATAATTTCTATATGCTCTGTGGGTGTGTTCTCATGAGAAGTATCGTTCTTCTCATGTTAAGTCTGCTAAATACAGGAAATAAAAGGGAAATGTTCCCAAGAAAGTTTATTTGATTTAAACCTCTTTTGCTTCAGGCTTTGCTGTCACAGCCCAAGTTGCTGAGAATGAACATCTCACCCATATCTTTGTAAGCGATGTTCTCCCTGATGGACTGGCATACAAGGAAGGTATTGTGTCCTGTTTGTGTTTAAAACTATTCATTATCTTTTTTGAGTCCAAAAACTTGAAGGAGCTTTAGTAATGCTGTCTCAAGTATTTCTCGGCTTTTACTGTTCACAGTTTTCTTTCCTGAAGACCATGGAAAGTATGTAACAGTAGGGAAAATACTGTGTACAGAGTAACTGAATTATCCTTTCAGTGTAGTGGGGACAGTTCTTATTCACCCTTGGAGACAGTCTGTGTTCAGCCATCCAACTGAGTGCTTTTGCACAGAGGAACAGACTGGAGAAAGAGTTCATCTCACACCAGGGAACTTCATGGGCTTGATCAGTTTCTATGACCCACTGCTTCCACTTCTGCTGGCAAAAAGCCTTCCTCCCCAGAGCAGTTTTCTGCATACATTTCTGTGAGCACCTTCCCACTGCACTGCTCAGAAAATGTGCCTCTCTTCATTGGCACGTGTGAGCATCATGTGAGTTCTGCTAGCTGAAAAATAGCCCCAGAGAAATGGAGACCAAGATCTGAATTTGCTACCTGATGGTAATATCTGCTTGGTTTTGCTGACTTAGAAAGACAGCACTTCTTACTGTTTAGATTTATATAAAAGCTGATAAAAACCTCCATCTTTAGTTGTTGCAGCTTTGCATGAATAATTTGATCTGTGTGACTAGTGCCTTGCTCTTCACATCTGATGAAATATGTGTTATGGTGCTGCATAGTGATGGTATCTGGTTGTGAGAGGTGCCTCTATTCTAATCTTCTTGAAAGCTGTGCTACTCTCCCACCCACCCAATTCTGTAGCATCTTTAAACAAAACCAACTTGATTGCTGTACTGTGGGTAGCACCTATCAAAGTAAGCAAGCATGAGGTCAATCTGTATAATTATAGCACAAATAAAGCTCCCACTGGTTCTAATTGACTTGTGGTAGGATTAGGGTATTTGAATTAAAAACGAAAAGATAAAAAGCAAGTCAGCATAAGGTTTGAGTTGTTACCCTTTTTATATTACATTACCTTTTTTTTTTTTTCCTTTGCTTTCACATGCTGCCAGGGCTCCGAGTAGGCAATGAAATCCTGAGCATAAATGGAGAGGCTGTGTCTGATCTTGATCTCAGGCAGATGGAGTTACTGTTTTCAGACAGAAGTGTAATGCTTACAGTGAGAACAAGCTATTGCGGGACCCAGCAACCCTTATGTGTGTCCTGGTCAGATGGTGACATTTCCAGAGACCCAAAGAGTTTGTTGCCCCCTCCAAACCAGTCACAGCTCCTGGAAGAGTTTCTAGATAACTTCAAAAAGAACACAGCAAATGGTAAGAAATTGACAATAATTCTATTACTTCCACCTCACTTCAAATATAACTGTTTTTTAAAACTCAGTCATGATCAAAATTGTGTGCTTGCCTTAAAAACACAAGTACAAACTGTTTAAGTTCCATTTATGCTCAATATCTGTCTGTTATTATTTTTTTAGGGAGCAGAAATGGAACAGAATATGATTGTGTCTGCAGGGAAATGATAATATTTTAATCTGTTTGTCTTCACCATCCAGTATTATCAAGTGTTCTCTTAACTGTTCTGTGTCATCTCAAGTATCTCCAGCACATCCATTTCCCAGGCATCAATGGTTGAAATGATGTGATGGCTTTCAGAAGCAGAGTATTGTTCTGTGTTTGCCATGCTTTCTGTGTGGCAGAGTACCACTTACTTATATTCAGGGTATCTTCACTGCAGTAGTCATCATCACCTCAGAAAGGAGTCATTGAGCTCTGCTCCCATCTGGTGACATGGTGCTCCTGTTGGAGGCCATTGTGTAGAATAAAGCCTATGGAGAGAGCTTTTGTGGGGATTGTTCTGCTTCTGCCTGCTCACATTCCTTACTCAGTTTAATACCTCTGTTTTAAGCACTGGGTGGAGGATGTCTCCTAAGAGTGCTGTGTCAGGGTGAGATCCTGGTGGGATGTGAGGAGTGCCAGGCAGGGAAGGTGCCTATGTGGTAAGGAATGCTCCTGGATGACATCACAGCCCCCCAGCCCCAAGGACGTGCCAGTGCCCACTGCTGGGTTGCCTTTTCAGCTGGATATAGGAGGTGGCACATAGAGGGGCTCTGTACTGGGGGTGGAGGCAAGCCATGGACTCCCTTCCTTTCCTTTATCTGATGTTACTTCACTGGAGCACCACATCTTGTGATACCACAACACTTGTGAATGTCTGTCTGAAATAGAAAGTACGTGGGGCTTTGCTCCCCTTTCGTCCCCCGCCTTGACTATTTTTCATACAAGGTAGAAGGAAATTTAACGAGATTTTCAGGGTAAAAGGTGCAGTTTCGTCGCTATGACTCTGGAGGGTGCTAGTAAAATTCTGCAGGAAAGCTAGCTAGGATGCAGTGCTGTGTGAAGGGAGCAGCAAGAGATACAAAAAGAGATCGCTGATTTTTGCATATAATTACGATGGCGAGTGTTTTCTGATTGGAATTTTTTTCGTAATTAAAAATGGGAGAAGAGAAAGAATCACATAGGAGAAGTTAGAGTGGATTTAATTATAAAGCAATTTTATTAGGTCATCTTTTGAAATTAAAAGAAATCTGAATACAAGATTTGTGATTCAGTAAGTAGCATCTCTCTCAGGGGCCTTACTTCAATTTAAAATGCCATTAAATTGACTAGTGGCACATAAAAGTTAGTGTCATAAACCAAAAATTATGATAGAGCTAATTAATTACATAATTATATCAGGGCTATCATCAAGCTTGTTGGCTTGTTATCATAGGCCAGCATTACCTCGAGTATTCAGTGTAATAAATGTATGTGTCCATTCACTAGATTCCTCGTTCCTCAGGGATAAATTTGCAACCTGTGCAAATATTCCATTATAATAGGAAATTACTGTAGTATGTATTATACTTTAAGCAATAGTGGATAAAGGGACATAGTGTATTTGCTTTTCTGCTTAAAAGCAGTTAAGGAAGATTTATTTTACTCTGAAAGAGAACAAATAGTTCTAAATTAAGCTTCGTGAGAAGAACTTTTATGTTAATTGAATTCAGTGCTTAGTGTCTGATTACCTGATCAGTTCAAATGGAAACAGAAGAAAATGGCATTACTTTGAATTAATAGATAATCATAGAAGGTTTAACTATTCTGTGTCCTGTTACTCAGGAATTGAATAACATTTTAGATTAGTGGAGGTGATATTTAATGATGCAAGCAGGTATTTGGAGGTCAAGGACTCTTAAATTCATATCCCGTCTTTAGGAAATTCATAGAATCATTAAGGTTGAAAACACCTTAAAGGTCATCGAGTCCAATGCTTGACCAAATGCCGCCATGTCAACCAAACCACAGCACTCAGTCCCACATCCAGCTGTTCATTGAACACTACTGGGAATGGTGACTCCACCACATCCCTGTGCATTCCATTCCAATGCTTAACCTTTTTAGTGGAGAAGTACTTCATGATGTTTGACCTGAACATTCCCTCGTGCAGCTTGAGGCCATTTCCTCTTGTCCTGTTACTTGCTCTCTGGGAGAAGAGGACAACCCCCACCTGGCTACACCCTCCTTTCAGGGAGTTGTAGAGGACAACAAAGTCTCCTCTGGGCCTTCTTTGCTCCAGGCTAAGCACCCCCAGCTCCCTCAGCCATTCTTCATATGACTCACTCTCCAGACCCTTCACCAGCTCCATTGCCCTTCTCTGGACATGCTCCAGCCCCTCAATATCTTTGTTGTAGTGAGGGGCCCAGAACTGATCACAGCCTCACCAGTGCTGAGTACAGGGGGACAATCTCTGACCTGTTCCTGCTGGCCACACCATTGCTGATCCAGGCCAGGATGCCATCGGCCTTCTTGGCCACCTGGGCACAGCTGGCTCATGCTCAGCTGCTGCTGACCAGCACCCCCAGGTCCTTTTCTGCCACTCTTCCCCAGCCTGTAGCCCTGCCTGGGGTTGTTGTGACCCAAGGACAGGACCTGACCCTTGGCCTTACTGAACCTTGTAGCACTGGCCTCAGCCCACTGCTCCAGAGATCCCCCTGCAGAGCCTTCCTGCCCTCCAGCAGATCAACACTCCCACCCTATTTGGTGTCACCTAAAAACTGACTGAGGGGGCATTTCATCCCTTGTGCAGATCATTGATAATACATTAAACAGGACTGGCCCCAGCACTGAGCCCAGAGTAGCACCACCCGTGACTGGCCTACAGCTGGATTAACTCCATTCACCACCCCTCTCTGGGCCCAGCCATCCAGCCAGTTCTTAACCCAGTGAAGAGTGCGCTTGTCCAAGCCATGGGCTGGCAGTTCCTCCAGGAGAATTCTGTGGGAGACCGTATCAAAGGCTTTACTGAAAGCCAGGTTGGCTGTGTCCACAGCCTTTTCCTCATCCACTGGTTGGGCCACCTTGTCATTAAAGGAGGTCAGGTTGTTCAAGCAGGCTTTCCTAAACATGTGTTAGCTTTCCTAAACCATGCTTTTCCTAAACCTGTCCCCTGGTTGCCTGTTTAATACTGTTCTGCTTGCATAGAGTTGAGTGAGTCACTGTTAAGACCACAGTTTTCAAAAATAATTTCTAACATTTGCTTGTCCATATTGAGTCTGTTCTTCTGAAGTAGCACCTTTGAAAGTCAGTTAGTGCTAGAAGAGGGGACCTTTTTAAAAAATCAAGCCCAATTTGGCTGAAGGTACATACCAGGAGTTAAAAAAACCTCAATGCTTCTGCTGTTGCTTCCCTGTTTTTAGAAATTAACCCAGTCTTTCTACAGTGCTATGAGGATTAATGAGCTAAAATTAACAAAGTGCTTAGAAAATGGAAATTTTCAGCACTGAGTCATACAGTAATGCCCTGCCTAGTGGTTGGTGATGACCACCATGTGAAAGCAAAACAGAACTTACTCAAAAGTAAGTTATGAATCACTAGCTTCATATAACTTGGACAGTAATAGTTTGTGCACATTTGTTTGCAGTTCTGTAACTGTTTGTAGTAACTCTGATGAATGCCTTTTCCTACATATTCTGCTGTGTTGAGGATACCCAATTATACCTCGTGGCAAACCATGGCAGCTTTTACTGTACGGAAGGGAAGTGATTGGCTTTCTCCAAAGCCACTAATTCTGCCACTCCTGAAAATTATTCCCAGGGAATTTTTGGTGAGAGTGATTCATTTTCTCCAAGAGGTTGTTATACCCTTGTAGCTGTATTTTGGACCTGCTGTGGTTGTATCATTTGATCTCCCACGTGGCACCACTATGTTCCTGCTGCTTAGCTGCTTTGTGAGTAATAAGCTTATCCTGGAAAAGAGATGAGATGAAATACTTTTAAAAAATGCACTCATAAATGTGGAGCAACTAAATTTGTTCCAAGCCCCAGTGCCAAGAAACTTAAAGAAATATTTATGTAGGATTAAAAAATTATGTAGGATTAAAAAATGAGGAAATCGCAATGAAGTTCTTACAGCTGTGGAGCAAAAAAAAAAAAAAAAAAGAAAAAGTGCCTCATTTTAGGATGACATGGATATTTGAGGAAAAAACAACAGAGGAGGTACAAGAATTGAAAGCTATATTTAGGGCAATGCTGTGTGGGTTTATGGTATATCTATAGATATACTATATCTATGGATATCTATGGTATGAGGCAGGAGGTAGAAGCATTAGTGGGTGTGAAAATTGGTTGCAGAATGTTAGTTACTGTCAGAGTTGAGCAGAATTTTCTTTTTCCTCAGAAAGTGTGGTTTCTGGTTAGCTGACACTGTTAAAATCAACCCTAATTTGTAAATAGAAATCTGTGATTAAAAAGCAAAAAAAGAGGAAAAAAAAGGTGGGGATGGAGGGTTGGAAATGCTTTAACAACTTTCCATTATGAAACACTTTCATCTCTGAGGGTTAGAAAGTTAAATGGGAGCTAAATGGGAAAGAAACCACTTTTAAAAAAAAAAGGGAAGAAGAAAATTAAAAAGTAAAAAATAAATGGGCATGTTGTTCCTGTGCTCCGTGTTGTACTCCTCACCTGTGGGGTGGGGTGCTTCCCTTCTGAGCAGGGTCTGGGTTCCTGTCTGGCCCGTCCTTCTGGAGGCGCAGTCCCAGGAGCAGTAAAGAAGCCCTGGGTGCTGCTGACAAGGAGGAGGCTTGCTCCTCCTCCTCTTCCTCCAGCCCCATAGCACTCCTCCCACCCCTGTGCTGGCAGCAGGGCTTGCTGCAGCCCCTGCAGCTAATCAAGGAGAAATATTCCTCCCCTGCCCCCACAGTCAGGGAGTTGAACTGATGGGTGCAGAGTTCTGACAAGGGCCAGAGCCAGGTAAGGAGGAGGAGGAGTGGGGAGCAGGCAGGTGCCAGGGGAGAGCTGGTTGCAAGGAGAGCTACTCTCAGAGGCAGAAAGTTCTCTTTCAGCTGAGCTGCACACAGAACACTGCTCTAGCCACTTTGGAGCAAGGCTTTTGCCCTCTGCTTTCCCTCCTCTTGCGCTAATGCCTGGGCAGCAGTGTAGTCTGGGATGTGCTGCTCTGAGTCACTCCTGCTGAAGCTGTTTTGTGCTGTAAGAGGCATGGCTGGAGGGAGAGTCAGGCTTTGTGCTTTTTGACAAATGGCTGGGCTGTGTGCTGGAGAGGAGCAATTACATTTTAGTTCCTGATCTGCTAAACATTGAGATATTTTTGCAAAGTGTCAGTGCTTCAGGAGGAGGATCAGTGGTTTGAATCCTCACATGGAAAAGTGGCTCTTCTGTTCACCAAGACATGTGCAGCATCTGATTTCAATCTTAGTAAGCACCCACAGAAGCAAAGCACATCAGTTGGCCACAAGTTTAATTTTTATATGACTAGATTATTTTAAAAATGACCCTAATAATAACAACTGATTTGGATTCAATTCCAAGGTACTTCCTGTTTCAAATGCACTTTGCTAGGTGTTCTAGATGCCTCTGTAAAGTGTGATTACAACTCACTGCTTCTCCAGAAAACTTTGCTCCATTAAGCTTTGTCAGATACCACTGTATCTGACCTCCAGTAAAGGGAGGAAAAGGAAGGCAGAGGCTGGTTCTGTTGCCAGCTGTCTCTCTGCAAGTCATTGTGCACACCCTTCCACACAGCACCCTGTACATCCTTTTTCAGCCCCAACCTACCCTGAATATCAGAAAGACCTATGTGTCCTTCTTAACAGAAGAGATAAAGTTAGGAAGAAGTTGACACTAAGGTGGCCTCTAGCTCTGACAGCTGGAGGCTGTGACTGCATCGCTGGCTCAGAACACTCTGCTTCTTTCTGTCTGCCCCTAGCTTTTTGTAAATGTCTTTAATGTATTGCTGAAAGCATTTTGTAAACTAAAGGAGAACTAAAACTTAACGGAAAAACATGCCTAAAATGAGTTCTACTCTTAGTTCTGCCTAATCAGGTCCTGTTTGTTTGCTTAGATGCTGTTTCAATATATAAATTGTCTATGTTGTGCTGTAGGGCATCTCTTTCCTTGTGCTTTGTGTGTGAGATCTCAAAGAAATCTGGTTTTATTTTTTCACAGAAAATTCCTTTGAGTTCAGAAGAGCTGTATATTGCTTCTTAGCTTTTCAAATCCCAAGGACACCCACAGTCCTGTTAGATAATGGGCCCTGATATCTGTTAGTTGTGCAGATCTGCATACATTGCTCCCTCTTGTCTGGTGGATCTAATACCAGATATAAGATGCTTTTGTGTGGTGTAAGGCAACGTACTGGGAAAGCCTCTCTGTAACACGGACATGTATCTGTCTGTGCAGCATGACTGCTTATCTGCCTGAAGATAGTTGACTCTGCTGGGCTTTCTTTTCCTTACTTGTTACCCAATTCAGTGGGAAACCACAAAGATGTGATAGGACATGCTCGTCAGAGCAAGTGCAAGGGGCGGGCTGTGTGTTGACAGTAGTCTTGGACAGCTGTGGAGGGTTGGCTCCTGCTCTAAGCAGTTTGTGCACTGTGGACACCACTATCTTTGTCCTGCACTCTTGTGAATTGCTGGGAAAAGACTAGGTCTGACCTGTGGCAATTCCTGGGACTGTAGCAGTGTAGGGATCAGTTCAGAGAAAGCATTTGTCTCTTCAGAAGCTGGATCCATTGGAGCACTTGTTGCCCTACAGCGTATTTTGCAATCCAAGTGTTTCCCAAGAGTGGCAGTTTAATGAGCTCTTGCTGACACTTGACAAACTGTCCTGTTGGCTTTCTGCTAGGTGTGTGTGCACCAAATTAAAAAATGCTTATGCTATAAAATGCTCTTCGTTGTGCTTTCCTACTGGAAGAGCATTCTGTTCTGCTTTGCTAAATGCTGCTATGATTTAATCCCCGTGAAGTCAGTGGGCCAAATTGTTGGGGTTTTTTTACTGGTGTAAAATTCATTAAACCCTGTATAGCTGCACCTTCTGGCTCAGTGATATGTAGGCATAAATCATCATATTGCCCTTCCTACTGAATTCTGTAGAGTGACAATATGGATAGCAAGGAGGTTTATTAATTATGATAAAGTTAGAGACATCCACATATAGACTAGTGCTGTAGGCATGATTTAAAACACATCAAACAGCAGATGTTCTGTTTCACAGAGGTAAGGTAGGTTGAGTAATGATAAAAACTGTCTAAGCTAGCCACAAACTCTTGCTAAACTATTAAGTAGGTAACTTTTCCTCTCCTTTTTCCTTTCTGTTTTCATTACTTTTGTGCCTATAAATCTGAGATGGAGAAGAAAATGTGCTGCTGAGGTGATGTACTTGGAACTTGGGCAGGGCTAGCTCCATTTGCTTTCCAGCTCTCCCCAGCGCAAGTGACCTCTGAGGGCAGCCAAAGCTTCCCATGTGAGCAATCCTGCAGAAGCAGCAAAAACAAGGAGAGGGAACCCCAACAGCACCCCTGCATGTCCAGCAGCTGTAGCCTGGAACACCTAATGGCAGCAGTGGGTTGCAGCCTTTGCTGACTTAAAGAGGATGGTGGTGTTGAGGAGCCAGCTTGGGCTCTGCTGTGTCTTCCTGCTCCTACTGCAGGCACACATCTCCAGCTGTTGAACTGGAATCGCAGGGTGATGCCGTAGCTATGGCTAACACCGGCCTCCAGTGAGACTGTATGGGAGGAGGCATTTGTTACACACTTAGGAAACAAAAGCATTTAGATAATAGTCTGAGAAGCCGGTGTGAATTGTTAAACTTCAAGCTGAAAAGGCTGAACAGCTGCCCAACCAGAGAAAGTTTAGAATGTTAAATAACCGTATAGAGAGAAATCACTGAGATGCAGGGGCTAATCAAGCATTGCTACAGAAGTGCAGGCAGCAATTTCCTATTGTGTCGCTAATTTGTATCTCCCATTGATAGTTGAATTAGCTAATGAGTCAAATGACTTAACCTCAGCATGAGCTGTTAATGGACAAAGGAATCTAAAGGACTCTGCTTCAGTGTCAAAATGGATGTTGCTGTAGATATTTAGAAAAAAAAAGAAATATAAGAGCATAAAGCAGCCTATAGAAAGTCAAACTTGTACAAGTAGGTGGTTGATTGGAGTGAAGCCACTGTTCAGCATGTCGCCCAAAATGTCTTAAGAAAGCTATATGATACAAGAATATTTGCATGAACATACTGCCTTTTTCTATACTTGAAAATGTGGAATGTTAAAAGGAGAAATGTCACTTTCCTCACTGAAGGGTGAGAACAAAGGAGAAAGACTTGTCCTGCTTGATCATTTCAGATCCTGGCCAGAAGCAGGAATTTCTCTTTGTCTAGGCAGTATCACATATGCAAATAGAAGCAGCAAGGTTGAATTGTACATTGGGAAGCATGTAAAGCACCTTCTGATGTTTCATAGTTTGCTCCCTGAAGCCAAAACATATGGATGAAAGGGGCCATGAAGGGAATCTTCTTGGCTGGTATGTAATTGCATGTCTTGTTTGGTAACAATTACTCTAGTTAGTGACAGGCCTCTAGTAATGCTGTGTTTAAGAATCCTGTCTAGGAAGTCTGATGTTATGACAGCTGTATGCTAATTTTCTTTCCAGATTTTAACATATGGAAAGGATTCCTGAATGAGTTTCCAGCTACACCAGGGAGTCATTTGTTACAGCCTAACTTTAGAGTATACCTTCTAGCCAGTCTCAAAATAGGTTACAAAATGTCCAGACCACCAAAAAGTGATAAAAGCCAAATTATCTTACAGAGATTTAATCATTTCTGAATTACTAAATTCAGTTAATTTTATTTATGTTCTTCTAACATTCAGTTTTCTAGAGACTGAAGTTAATAGTGGTAGTAGATTCAGGTCATGATAATATAGCAATAAGTACTTGAGCTAGTTGTTATCTGAAGTTAGTTCAAAGGCTTTCAGAAGAACTTGAAAATTTCCTAGGCAAAAAGAGGAAGGTGGTTTTGAATTGATAATAAATTTAATATTTCAGTGTCTTTTGAACTTTTGGTTAAAGCAGCATGAAAGCTCTACAGTTAGTAACCAGAATTACTGCCTGCAAATACATTTGGGCTTACTCCAGCATTGGAGTGAACACTGTGAGTACCAGCTGTGGGGAAAAAAAAATGGACTGGCACTGTGTAATAGTTAAAAACTTACACAGATTCCATTAATTGAGCTAACATGAGCTCTCAATTAATTGGAGATGAATAAGAATCTGCACTTGGGGTCCATGGTACCTCAGTCTCTTGCCCAAATCCACAGAGAACCTCAATGAAGATAAAAAAGTGAACCAAATTACTTTGGCTTTCAGCTTGAAGTGGTAGAGAATATGGTGGGTTTCAATGGGCATTTCTCATCTGTGGCTGCAATCTACCCACCTTCCCTTAAAAATCTGTTTTCTTAATGCAGAAGTTACCTAGAGACAGTTTTCAGCCTAGAAATCAAATATGACCATACAAACTCCTCATGAGTGAGCTCAGTGTATAGCAGCCATTTTTCATATATTGAGGTTTGTACTAGTAGTATGTAAGAATGCAAAAAACTGATTTGTTTATTTATTTGCTACTATGACATGCAGAGGATATAGATGAATAATGAGGTAAAGTAGGACCTTACAGTCCACTTTTCCTAGGTGGAAATTAGATCTCCACTTGTTACTTGGGCTGGACCATTCTTGGGCCATGGTCTTTGAATTTTTCTTCAGCTGACTTATCAGCAAATTTCGGATAACCTTTCTCTGGCCAAAGATTGTTTAGAGTAAAAAACCTGCTTTTATTTGAATGTCTCCAAACACCTCTTGATGTTTACCCAGACATGGGCCTTCATGACAGAAACCCTGGAGCAGAAACTCCCATTTCCTCTTGTATCACAACTCCACTAAACTGACCTAGGTGTATCCCCAAAACTTCATCTTCTAGACCCTCCTGACTTTTACTTGCAATTTTTCCAGTGCAAGTGGCCATTGTGGGACAGTTAATGAATATTCCATGGAGTCTTCTATTGCTTTTCTTCTTTCAGAGCATAGTTATTGTGTTCTTTGCAACCTAGAGAAAAATCTAAAGGTCTCTAGAGATTGTGTGGGCCTCTGTCATGTATACTAACTGGTGGGTGCCCCTTCCATGCTGATCCCAGGGGATAACATGAGCCAAAGAGCTGAAAATACTTATCCTCTCATAAGAAGACATATGAGTTATTCATAGCTGAACTAGTGAACCCAGAACCCTTCATCTCTCGGGTGAAACTTGGATGTCTTCTCTAGCAGAGACTGTGAGAATGTCTTTTGAAAGCCATTCAATAAATTCTTTTGGATCAACTGTTACTTTTTGAAAGATATTTCTTGAAGTTTTTCAGAAAGGAAAAGGATACAGAAGGAATGCTTACAGACCTATTTTTCAACTTCATTACAAAGGAGTAAATATACTGTTGAAAACCTGAAATGTATTAGGTTGTTTAAAACCAAAAGAAATAAGCACATGCATGCTACCTGCCAGGCTGAACTGTTTAACTGAAGTTATGAGTGGTGGTCTCTGAGGGAGCATTTTAGAGCTCAATATGCTGATATTTATCTTCTCCAGGCTGTGCTGGAATGGTTCACCTACCACTCCCTGTTTTTCAGTAAGTCTGAAGGCATGAAGACCACCAAAACTTTGTTCCTTGCTGAGAGTTGGCTCAGACTTTGGTATTATTTTTGCACCAGGGATTTTGGAAATATTTGTTATCTTCTCTTGGAAGTTTACTTTTCTCTTGATAGTAACATTGGCTAGAAAATGATAACTGTAAGCTTATCATAATTAACTGATCAGTCTGGGGAATTTGCAGAACAATGAAAAATGCAGCTTTCCATACACCTGGCTTAAATTTATTACCCAAATGTAATATCTCATTTCCAGATAAACCATACAGGGGATTATGGAAACTCTCTGTAACAGGAAGTGGAATATCCTACATGCTGAAGATCAGCTGAGTTGTGTTTTGTTGGTGGTTTCTAGAACATTTGGGAATTACTGAAAATATTGAATACATTCTTTCCTAGTGGACATTCTGGACCTCCTGCAATCTTTTACAGTTGTGGATCCTATTTTTCTTTCAAGCTAAAATTCATATTACTATTCTCAGAAATAAGTAGATGCCCGCTTTATTGCTGTTTTGCATAATCTGTCTGAAATCACTGGACAATACTGGTGTTTAAAAAAGGCTGTCAGTTGCTCTGATCTGATGTCAGGATATCAGTCTTTCATAGACTAGGCCAAGTCCATCACAACTGCTTGAGTGCCCCTGTATCTACAGCATCTAACAACTGCAGATTAAAAACTGCAGCAGAGAGGACAGGAAGTGAGAATCCTCTTTCCCTTTCAAGTGCCAGAGAACTACAAACAAGAAAATTATCATTTTGTTGCAGTGGAGTTGTTAATGAACATCAGAGCTGGAGTCAGCAAGAAACTGGGAAGGACAACTGTCAGGGCTCATCACCCACATGCCCTTGTGAAATAAATGTTCTCTTAGTCATAAACATTCTTTGACAGTATCTTTAGGCGCCAGTACTAATGAAACTTAAAGTATTTCTTGTGCTCTACTGAAGAGACAGAGGCTTCTGGCTATTTTAACCTGTGTAGCTGGTATGTATGTATGTATGTATGTATGTATGTATGTATGTATTTGTGTAATATTTGTGCTATGCTGGTGATAGATAAACCCAGCATGGGAAGGAATTTCCAGACTCAGCATGTCCAATCCTCTGCTTGTTATGGCTTTGGACAACCCTATTGATACATTTATCCTATTCCATTTTAAAATATATTGTTTGCAATCTTTGTGCCTAGGTAAGTCTGTTCTAGAAATTTATTTGTGTGATGGTTGAAAACCAGTCTTCTGATTGCCAGCATAGACAGATTCCCGGCCAGTGGAATGACTGGTTGGTATCTTCTGGCCTTTGCCATTGCTTAAGTAGCTCTAGCTCACAACTACATGTTGTCAACCCCTTCTCCACACTTCCACATTTTTCTTTTGTGTTTCCAACTCAAAAGTCCCAGCTTACATAAGCAATGGTTCTTACAGGTCCCTGAAACTGTCTTCCATGTGATTTCATTCTAGGACTGTGCCTTCATCTTCAAGGTCATCCACATCCCCTTTATGCATCTCCAGCTGTGCTCCTAATTAATGCTCTGTAGTAACTTTGAGTGATTTGAGTATTTAATTGGAGTACTTACTATTGTACTTTCTTTGCTGAGACAAATAATGAAAATATCAAATAAAACTAGTACCCCCAAACCCACCTTGAACAAAATCTACAATCTAGCCTTTCCCAGGCCTAGGAGTTAATTCAGACAAATTGATTCTCATCTTACCTGCTAGCCAGTTCTGTCTTGTTTTAATTCCTATCCTTTTCATTTTGGCTAAAAACTTCCCCAGGGATATGATAAAAGTTTCCTGTTTCTTTTTTTCTTTTTAAACTAAGTTTCCAGAAGGTTATTTTTATCCTTTATTTTTGTCTTTAAAAAAATATTTTATTGAAGGTGGATGTCAGATTAGTTTGACACCATCTGCTTACCCATAATGTATATATGTTATAGTCCATTTATCTTCAGGTTTCTGATTTTTCTTTCCTTGAATTTATTGTGAGAGCCTAAGGTTACTACATAGGTTATAGATCTGTATTTTCCAAAACTAGATTACCCCAGAATTCTCATTTTTTCTTTAAGCGTAGGTATTGGATGTTATTCACCAGCTGTATAGCCTCATCCTCTTTTCCCCATCATCAGTTGAATTATTCACTGATATCTCTGCTCATGAGTTTCAATTTCATATGCCAAGTTTTATATGTTGAGAGCTTAAGTTTAGTCCTCTGCTCAGCTGCTTGAGTGCAGCATGGCTTACACCCACCTCAGACATGGCCATTTTCTGATCATTAATTCCTGTCCTGCCTTACTCATCCCTCTTGATTACAGACATATTTCAGCCTGGTTCAGCCAAGCCCTGTGGGACTGGTTTTACCATGGCCTTTAGAGTCAGACTCTGTTTTAGTGAGTGTTTGGTGATGTGGTAAGTGGATCAGGTGAAGTCAGGGATACCAGGAAAGACTCACAGCTGCTAACTGTTAATGAAGCATCTCCACTTACCTGGGTGCAGTTCTCTTGCCTGATTCTGACAAAACATGAGACTTCATCTCTCTCGCCTTCTCTCTCCTACAGCTGAGGATAGTTATCAAGTAGTGCCCAGAGCTGCTGCTCCTCACAGATCTGAAAATGATGCCCTGCAGTGGTCTTAGTTTGTCTTGGAGTGAGAGACTGAGTACATTTAATTTATCTGTGTTGTCTTCTTATGTAGATGTAGAAGGAATTTTTATTCAATTTATCATTGTCTTTGGAGTGGCAGGTGGAAACACTCCTCTTTGCCATAGTTTGAAAAAAGAGGTGGTTACACCACCTACACAGTGCTTGACATTTGATAACACTTGATGTGCTTGTGATGGTTATTTGGCATTTTTTAAATCAGTGAGAGCAGTCTGAAATGGAACAAGTTCTGATGCATTATGAAAAGAGAACTATGAATAAAGAAACAGGATCCTCAGTTCCTACTCTCTCCTCATGATGATTGTGGCTTTGCAGTGAGCAGCTGAACTGGTAAGAACATCTATGACTTGAAAGTAATTAAGGCTTCTTTGTTAATTAAACAGAAGAAGAAAGATAAGTGACATTTGCAATTGCTGATGGCTTCTTTATGGTAAATGAATTGCCGGATGGTCGGTGTTGATGTTTTCCAGTTGATTTCCTTTGGATTCTTGGCTGGGATTGCAGCAGAGATTATTATTGTCTCACACATCTGCTAGACGATGAGTTTCCATTGTACCTCACTGTCACAAACACATGAATAACTTCCACATTCACCACTTGTACGTGTGTCACTGCATCAACATGGGAAGAAACATTCCCATAGGCATAGAGCTCTTGGATATGCTGCATGTGTTTGTTTTTCAAACCAACTGTCCCATCTGTGTGCTCTGTGCCTGTTTTTAATTGAATGTTGAGCAGTGAGGAACACGATTTAAGAAGTATGTTTTCTGTCAGTTTTTAGTGGTTTGACTGTAACTTCTCTTGAATGATTGAGTCACTTACCTGCCTGCCAGCAAGACATAACATTGCAGGAGTAATGGCATTCTTGGTGATGCTGTTAGTAACTAAAAGTGTGAGTGTGTTCTTAGTACTTGATGGTTCTTTGCTAGACACCAAGCAAAATGTTTAGTATGCATTTCATTTGATGTAGTTTAAACTTTTCACAAAGATGTAGTTTAAGCTTTCCTCCCTGTGCTTTTCTGGGAATCCTAGCATTTATCTGCTGTTGCTACTCTTCTTGTTTGCAACAAGCTGATTGCATTGGGTTTGTGTTTCAAAGTATTGGTGGCAGGGGCCTACAGGGTTGGCTTCTGTAAGATTTTAGATGCTTCCCAGTGCCAGTTGGCTCCAGTATGGACTCAGCACTGGCCAAGGCTGAGCCCATCAGCAGCGATGGTAGCTCCTCTGGGATAAGATATTTAAGAAGGGGGAAAAAACCTGCATGATCACAGCTGGAGAGGGGACTGAGAATATCTGAGAAAAACAGACACCAGGATCAGTGAAAAAGGAAAGGAGGGCTGGGATGTGCTCTGGGTGCTGGAGCAGACCTTGCAGCCCTTGGTGCAGACCATGGTGAGGCAGCCTTTCCACTGCAGCCCACAGAGAGAGATCGACCTGCAGACTGCGGAAAACCCACACCAGAGCAGATGGATGCAGGAAGGAGGCTGTGACCCCATGGGAAGCCCATCTTGGAGCAGGTTTGCTGGCCAGATTTGTGACCCTGTGGGGGATCCATGCTGGAGCAGTTTGTGAAGAACTGCAGCCCATGGGATGGAGTCATGCTGGAGAAGCTCAAGTAGGACTGCATTCCATGGGAGAGTCTCCATGCTGGAGCAGGGGAAGAGTGTGAGGAGTCTTCCCCATGAGGAGAAAGGAGTGGCAGAGACAATGTGTGATGATCTGACCACAACCCCCTATTCCCTGATGCCTTGTGCTGCTCAGGGGAAGGAGGAAGAGAAAATCAGGAATAAAGTTTAGTCCAGGAAGAAGAGACGGGTGAGGAGAAGGTGTTTTTAAGATTTAGGTTTATTTCTCATTATCCTACTCTGATTTGATTAGTAATAAATTAAACTAATTTTTCCAAGTTGCCTTGGTTTTGCCTGTGACTGGTTAATGATCTCTCCCTGTGCTTATCTCAACCCATGAACCATTCATAACATTTCTCTCCCCTGCTCAGCTGAGGAGGGCTGTGATCGAGCTGCTTTGGTGAACACTTGGTGTCCAGCTAGGGTCAACCTGCCACACTATTTAGTATTTTCTTTTCTGGGGACACTCCTGTTTGCTAGGCTGGAAAAAAGCATTTGTTTCAGAGGTTCCTGTATCCCAGCTGGAAGTGATAAACATTTCAACTCAGCAAGCATGAATGTGTGTGTAAACATGACAGAGGTGTACTGCAGCAGAGAAAAATTATGTTAAAAGATTTAAACCATGTTTTGTTTAACTCTTTATTATCAGTCCCGTTTTTCTTCCAGACAGTTTTATAACAAGTATGTCAGTAGAATAAATCAAATGTACTACTGTAATGGAGCTGTAGGGGCAGATTTAGCTGTGGCACACTCACCATTTACTATGCGGGAAAGCCTTGCAAGCAGTGTTTTCAGTGAAGTATTCCATGTTTTCTTTAAGTAGAGAGAAACATAATTCTAGTAACATCAGAGTTTTCCAGGTTTTCTTTAATCATGATTTTTTAAAAAACCTAGTGCTGGTTTTACCTTGAATTTCAATGATTTTTCGGAACATATATCTCCCTACATACTTTTGCATCCTCATGGCCAGCAAAGAATAATATATACTGGAACAAATTTGTACTTGCACAGTGATAGCATCTTTCTTAATCTTGTGCAAATTCTATATAGTTTTGTTGCTAGTTTTACCTGAAAGAATAGTGGTCAACTAGCCTGTAAGAGAACACTTTCAACTTTCACATTATTATTTGTGAACATCTTTGATAATGTGAATTCTGTTGTAGAGCTAAATCCAAATTTCAATGTTTAAAGAGACTACATTTTGTAGGGTTTGGCTTTACTAATCCCCTTGCATTTATCACTGGAAGTAGAAAGAATTTCAGTGTTGAACTTTTTGCTGTGTTTATGTGCTTAAGCTTTGCATTTGTAATTACCCATCCTCTAATACTACGTCTTTTTTTGGGGGAGGGACATTGAGCTATGCAGCTGATATTGGTGCTTCTGTGCTTTTTGGGAATAATCTGTAGGAGCAGATCCACAGGAAGTCCCCTTCCACAGCAAAAGAAGGAAGAGGAGACAGGATGTGGACCCTAAACTGATCAACAACCCATACATCCTTCCTTCCTTTCTTACTTCCCTCCCCATGTTAGTTCTGCATACAATGTAGGATGCAGTAGGATGTCTTTTTTCACCTTGGATTCTTTCCGTGTAACTTTTTTTAGGTTTTGCTATTTAAAATAACATTTACTGTTGCTTCTCCATCGTCAGCAACTCGTTCTGCCAACAGCAAATGCTATAAAAATGGGCAAGGCTATATAGACCTGGCTCTGATAGTCCTGTACACTACAAAGGAAAAAGAAAATGAGGGTAAAGGCAGGAAAAGATGGGTCATCTGGAAAAGGCAATACAATATTCTATTTGCCTGCTTTGGGTGTTGTTATCCTGATTCCTTCTGTTTATGTTGTTTGCTGATTGTTTCACCCTATTTTCCTCTTCCCACATTTGTACTCTCTCTTCATTGCTTGTGTAAGTTAGTTTTACTGCTTCGTGAAGGACAAATATGTTTAATGATCACTTTGTAAAATCAGGGAAATAGGTTTTTTTTTTCTTTAGCTAACTACCTGAGATCAAGCTCTAGATCCTTTATGCCATTGCAAAATATAGCTCAGGTACATGCTGTTTGGAGGGGAGAAGGGCATTAAAACCCAGAGGGCAAGTAAAAAGAGTTCACCTGGGAAGCAATAGGAAATAATATCTTTGGCATCACCTTACCCTGAAGAAAATGTTGTTTAAAAGTCAATTTAAGTTTTAGGGCTTGGCTTACGCAGGAGTTGACAATGGTGGAAGTCAATAGGCATTCATGTGTTCTCATAGACAGAAGAGAGCCTCAAAATTACTTTAAAAGTCTAGAGGGAAGGAGAAAATGATTCAGGTTTGGTGGAAGAAGAGAGGTAAAAGCATAATCAGGGAAATAGACAAGACAGACTCTTTCTTAAGGTCTTAAAAATGATGGATGGCTGGAGTGGAGTTGTATAAAATGTGTTTTTTCTGCAAAAGTGATAACTCCTGGGGTATTGCATGTTACACAGGCTCTTATATATCAGGAGCAGCACCTGGCTGGGAGCAGAAGGTAAAAAAGCCTGAGGGGAGAAAAGTGTGACGTTGTTTCTGTAAGGATAGGGAAAGGAGAAAGTGGTCAAGTATTTGACATGTGGGTGGAAAATGTCAGCCTCGATGCTAAGCTTGACCTGAGCACCTTAATAACAGATAGAAAAACCCAGGCTGACATTGTGCTGAGTTATTTGCATGTCTTTCTCTGAATTGCCTCTGGAGTCTGTCAGCCATGTTTTGTCTTACCAGGAAGGCTCTTTGTGCATTGCAACGTGCTCTTTTGGGCCTAAAATTCCCATTTTCCTCTCTGCTTCAGTCCATGTAGTTCAATTCTCTCTGAGAGGAACTGGTCCTGCTCTGCATTGACAGGAGAACAGCAACACCCAGGCAGCTAAATTCTGTTGTCCTTCTCAATTTCTTTATTGCAAGCTGTCATGATATTACTGCAAGATGGGTGGTATTTGTTTTAATTACCATTTCAGTTGCTGGTGTTAGTGATTAAATAAGACTCTTACCTTTCACTTAAAAATAAATCTTCAGAATTTGTAGGTGTTGAGAAAGAGTTTGAAAATGTGGTAATGTGGTGTGAATTATACTCTGGAGGTTTAAAGGCTAGGAAACAAAGCAGCAAACTTTAACCTCCCCTTTATTTTATTGCTGTTTTAGCATCTGAGGTTGCTGAAAATCCTCTTTCCTTTATCTTTTCTGTCCTTTTTTTTTTATTTGTTGGTTGCTTTATAATTTTAAGCTACGTGGATTGATAATACTGCAGATCAAAAATCACTTCTTCACTTCTAGAATTTTTAATTAGAATTTCCACATGAACATCTCTGCAGATTTTCAGCAGCCAATTGAGGAAATATAAAGAGAAAGAACATGATTTTTAAATGAATGCTCAGCATTGTTGGATAGCTCTTGAGTTTAAATGTAGATGTTACTAAAAGCTACAGTCTGTCAGTAAGTAGAGCAGGGCAGTGCTCTGGTTTCCAGCTACTGTGTAGATGGACTGCAAACTTGAGAAAATTGGTAAAGTGTTTGCAAGAAGAAGGGATTGTGTCTGTATTATGAATTATGGTGTTTGTTCCAGGGCAAAATTCTTTTTTCTTCTTAAATCTTTAAAGGATTGAGGACTAAGCCATGTTGAACAATGGTGTGCTCATCCAAGGAGAACTGCTGAGTGCATTTAATAATCTTCACTGGTTGTCTCAGCACAGAATGTGCTGATTATAGATAGTGCTGCCTTCAAAAGCATGCTGTTAGCAAGAGCCTTACGTTTATTTTGGTAGATCAGATATGCACATTGCTTCAGACACTCTCCCATGTCCAGCTTCTGTTTGGAAAGCAGAGTTTCAAGGCATCGTTGCTCCTTGCTTTGACCTCTCCCATTGTTTGCTGAGGGGTGATTGCAAATTTTGTATTTTTTCTGGACATGGCACTTAGTGTCCTGGTCTGGTTGACATGGTGGAGTTAGGTCATAGGTTGGACTCAATGGTCTCAGAGGTTTTTTCCAGCCTAATCAATTGTGTGATTCTCTCCTGCTGTTGTAATTGTACTAGACAACTGAACATGTTCGCCAGGTAAGAGCAAATACTTTTCCTGTTTCTGTCCTATAACCCTCTAATTTGTTTATGTGTTTTATTTCAAATGCAGACTTTAGTAACGTGCCTGACATCACATCCAGTTTGAAAAGGAGCAGTACTGATGGCACTCTGGACCAAGTGCCACACAGGGAGAAGACTGATCCACCCTTCAGGGTAAGAAAATGCTTGACACAACAATCCTTATGAACCAAAAGGCAATGGTGTAGTGTTAATGCTCTGCATTTTGTTGGAAAGAGTTTACCATATGGCATTAGCTTGAAAAAATTTTTATGCATATTAGGTGCACTTGGAGTTTTAGTATCTTGAGGTCACCCTGACAGGTCAGCATCTACAGCACAGCTGCTGCATCTGCAGGAGCAGTGTCATGGGGGCAAATGGCAAGCAGGTGGAGACTTGTCAAATTCATTCTTCTGTGTGGCTTGAACCCAGTTCCTGCAGAGAACAGTAAAGCTGCTACAGCTTTCTAATTGATTCAGTTTGTTTTGTTTTCTCTTTTTGCTGGTGTTTCCAGGGCTTACTGATAATATTGCAGTGACCATAGCAATACTACTATGTCAGTTGTTTTAGACTGGCTACAGGCTTGGAGAGGTGCAATGTTCAAAAGACAGTGATTGCCACCCTCTAATTTGGAGACCCTTTATGTGGTTGCAGTTTCTATCTGATGTGGCTCGACTAATGGTTCTCCTTCCTTCAGCAAGGGCTTTGGGGTCTGAGGCAGGAATGCCCAGAATTAGTGCCCACCTTCATGCAATGGTCTCTAAAGAGCAGCTTTTTGTCCATTTTGCTCTGAGTCAGGTGAATTGCAACCTGTGTCCAATTGGAGTGCATATTGTTTGGAACCTCCCAGCTGCAAGTGTGGGTAGTGTTTTTGAGTTGGTGGCCATGATTTTACCTGGCATTGCTATTCCGACAACAGAGATGTGTTTTTAAATTCTGTTGATGAGTTGGTTGTATCTTCAAGCAAATTTGGGATAACACTTGTGTTAGCACTGTTGCATAACAGGAATGATGTTAGAATTTTTATGGTTCTGGAATATATTACTGTCCTTGGTGGGTTGTATGAAAAATTGTTAGAGATCAGACAGAATGTTAAAACTCAGAAGACTGGAATAGGAAGATACATTGTGCCTTTAACTATACCTGCTGAGGGGAGCTGTCAATCTTACTTTATTAATTACTTCATAACCTACTTCAGTCTTATGCAGGTGATTTTATGCCCTTTCCCTAGAGAATAAGGAGAAGCCCGGTGATTGTGGGTCCTCAGCCCATCTCCTGCTGCACAAGGGGATTCCCACAGAGATGATCTGTGTCCTTATGCTTCCCCAAAGTCTTTGCAACCAGACAAGAACAAGCTGGATTTTCTCCCTTTAGGACACATTGCTCCTTTGAAAGAAGTATTGTGGATTTCTCTGCTCTGCTTGGCTGTAGGACTTCTGCCTGGCTTTAGAAGGCAGGGATCTTTGTGGGAGCACAGCAGAGGTGACCCCAAGGCTTAGGATGATTTGATGGCTGTTTTCACCAGGCCAGGCTCCCTGAGTACCTTGGGGTGCCCTGCTCACCCTGATTATGCAGTGTCCCCCATGCACTGTGTGGACATAAATGCTGACCTTCTGTCCTGCTGTAGGGGAGGAGATTCTGGGGCATCAGCTTTGCCCTAGCAGAAGAACAAAGCCAGTCCTGATTGCCTGTGTCAAATACACCAGGTGCCAGAAAATTAGGGAGAGTTCTGCGAATTTAAATACACAGAGAACAATTGATGTACACTAGTTGCTGCTTTTAATGCACTAAATTTGCTCCAATGCTCTAAATTGCATGCTGCAATTAAAGCTCAAAAAAAGAGGGGAAAATGGACAGGTCTGCTCCCTGTCCTCCCTCCAGCCTCAAATTTGTCAGATTCAGCAGTTATTAGGGCTTTTGCATGATTTGCTGAAGTAATTGCCCATTCTGTATTGCAGTGCACTTCTTGAGCTGACATGCAGGTCTGCTAGTGTCATTTTAAAAATTATCTGAGGCTGTCCTGGTTGTGTAGGTACAAGGGTGGAAAACAGCCTGGCAATCAGAGGCAGTCAGACTGCAGCTGTAAACGCGTCTGTGACAGGTCTATAATTTCTGCAAATGGTTTGTAATTGATTGCTGTCTTTCTGTTGGAGGGTGCCTATTACCGTCAGAGCTTTTTGTCTGACCCTCTTGATATCCCCAATAGATGTAGAAGTAAAGAAAACCCAAACCTAACAGTTAAGTTCAGGTGGTGTACATTGTATGTACTTTTATTGTTATGTATAACAGGAATTGAAATGATTTCTGTTTTTATATCTGTGATTTGAGACTGCTCACCAGATGAACAATAACTATTGCTAATAAAAGCTAGTTTGAGGAAATTGTGCAGCCTTGAAAAGTGTAGCATCTGGATTTGGGGTTGTGGAATTTTTTTTCCTTTGCCTTCTGTTTCCTGCATGTGCTGCCTTGACCTCCCACGCCTGTGGACACCATTAGTGCAGTAGGCAAGTAGGCGATGCTGCAGAAGGATGGGGGAGAGGAGCTCTGTAAGCACAGCTCTGTGGAGGAGAGGCTGGTGGTGCTGAGAGGTTCTGAGCACAGCCTGGAACAACAGGCAGTTTGGGATTATTTCAGGGGAGACACAGCTAGAGATGCTCACTTTCCAGCTGACAGCAACTGTAGATGTGCTTGTTTGGCTCTGAGGGAGCAGGCTCCTTTGAAGTTTGGTTGATTTTTGTCCCATAACATGTAAGTAAATAAAAAAAACAGTCTTAAAGCTTTGGATTTAATAGCTGCATGTCTGATTTCTGGACTTTATGTTTCTTTTTTTGAGCATTTTCATTTGTCTGTTTTTCACTATTTTCTTGATCTCATAGCAAGCTAAGTTTAGGCATCATCTTAACTAAAAGTACAGTGAGGCATTTGAGAAGTGCCTTATAATCTCAAAGAAATACGTCTTTTATTGCATGTGTACTACATTCAAACCTTCATTTACTACATTCAAACCTTCATGTACTACATTCAAATGCCTTCATTTAGTCAGTCATTCTTGGATTTTTTTTTTTTGTAGACTGGGAAGTGAATGCATTTAGGAGGGCAAGAGAGGCTAGTATCGTTCTGGAAATGGAAGCTGTTCCTTATGTTATAAAATATTATTAAAAATACATGGATATCAAGAACCATCCATTCCAGATGCACATTTATTCTGACAACTCTCTATTCTCTGGGATACCCCATCTGTACTTTAATACCTTTAACCTTATCTTCAATTTTATTTAACAGGGGTAGATATTGTGCTTGTAACACATTGTGCTAAAGTACATTTCTGAACTCTGTTAAAATACTTTTATGTGGCAACAGCATGTTGTCCTTGCTCTTGTTTCTGGAGTATGTAGATGTTCTGTTGACAGAAGAATATGTGACCTCAGAAAATCTGTGAATTGAGCATGCCTGTCAATGTAATTAAGTTTAGTTATGTTTAATCATTTTGAGAAGTAATTGTCTGTGCTCCTGGTGCTCATTAAATCCTGGTATGTTGGCAGTTGCCAAGAATCAAGCTCTCTTTACATCAAAATAGCATGAAGTCGAATGAAAAAAAATTGCAACTCTTCCTTTAGCTAGTTGTGATTTCTAATTGCAAACTATATTGGCTAGAAATGTTTTCTCTAGCTCACTGTTTAAGATTAGGTTTAGTAGTCTTTTACTAACTCACTTATCTTTACTTTGTATTTTCAGTGTATAAAAATAACCTTTTATGAAACATATTTAGAAGGGGAAATTTTACCATTTAATTACCTATTATTTTAAGGTCTCTAGAAAGAGACCTGCTGTGATCTGACTCTTGGCTGCTCTAAATCTTTTGAGTGTCATCAGAGAGACACATTTCTGAAATCACATTAAATCTAACAGACATAAAAAAGTAACTTCATATAAATGCATGTCTGAGAAGGGGAAGACATATTTTCACTTTAAGTATTTTACAGATCATAAGAAAAACCTTAGGGTATACTCTCTGCAAATATTTCACATAACTTCATTATATCCTCAGCTGTATCTTAGAGGTCTTTAAGAAACTCAAGAAACCCAGTAAAAATAGCTAGTGTGATGGCTTTTAATCATTAAAGAAACAGTCAATGAATACTGAATTGTTTTATGGTGGCATCCTCAAAAATTAACATTGCACATGCAGAAATGGAAGCTGCTGTGTGAGAAACTTTGAATGTTAACAAGAATTGGCTTTTTAAAGAATGGCCAACTGGTTTTACTTTGTAAGGCTTTGAAATGCTTCCATATTTCTTTCAAACAATGAAGGAAAATTGGTCCTGGGAATAAGTTCAATATAGAAACTTGGGGAAATTGCCTTTGCTGTTGTGTCTTGAAATAGTCACTTTACTCTCAGCACAGGTTATTGATCATACATGAATGTGTGTATATGAGGACAAATCTATCCCCATCATCTCTTATTAAAAAAGAAATCTATACACTGCAGAGACAAACCCCATTTTTTTCCCCCTTGAGAACACCATTCTTAATGCAATGAACAGAAGTTATGGTTAAAAATCCTAGAACACCTTTCCCTAGCTTGAGCTTATTTAGATTATCTCAACTAATTAATCTTTCCCTCCTGTTGATGACCATGTTCCCTTTTCCTTCATGTGATAAGGAAATGAGAATCCATGGCAAGTCTGATCAGTGGAGTTCATGACACTTTTGGCAAATGCAAACCTGCATCTCCTCAGGATGGAGCATTTTCATCCAATGGTTTCAGCTTTTCATGGGGATGAGGTGTAGGTCAATATGATGGCCCTACTTGAAATACCCATTTTTACAGATATAGCAAACAAAAAGAAAGTAGAAAAAATATGTCCTTGTGTGTTTCAGAATTGTTCTTGGATGCTTGAGTTTCCTGTGTAATATCAAATCATCCTTGCAGTGTTTTTGAAGCTTGTGTGTTCTGTTTATTGTGGTGGCAGTTGTGGCCAGTGCAGTGAGAAGTACATTTCCAGGAAGTCAGCATGTCTGGGACCATGGTGAGAATTCTGGTTTTTGGTTTCCCTGCACACAGCACCGCTTTTCGTGTTCAAGGAGCCAACGTGCACATATCCCTGACTTGGGCAAGTGTTCAGGTTTTTTTGTAGCCCTTCCAATCAAAAGTGTATGTGCAATTGAGCAGCTCATTTGCTCATATCTGATGGTGGTCAGGAGGTGTGAAAGCAGAGAGAGACTGGGTCAGAAAGCAAACTCATCTTCCAAGTTTTACATCATGCAGCTACCTTAGGAAGATTCCCAAAACAGTGCTTTGAGCAGATGCAAAATACATGTGTTGGGATTTCAAAAAGGAAATCACTCTGTTATCTATTAGCTGATTTCACACAGCTCTTTCTGTAATGAAAATCAGTGAGCATTGTAAAGAGCTTTCTGCTTTTTGCAATTTTGGCCTCTTGTATATACAACATAGCCACAACTGGAAGGGTGGTTTTCATAAGTTGAAGAAATTAGCATTTTGTCTTCAAAATCTCTAAAGCTGATTTCAAAACCCCTCCATTAGTAGCATGACCACAGCCATCAACTTCTGATGCAGAATAATTCAAGGGTAAAAATCCCTAGGTACAATATATATTGAGGTCTAAGTTCAAACCAGGATGAGAGAAAATGTATCTGATTGCTTGTCTGCCTGAATGCTCAGTTGTTAAAGAAAAAAAGCATGGTTGGATTTTTGGGGAGAGGAAGGGGCAACTTGGTAGTTGCCATGGAATGGCAGGAGTGGAAGGTAGTTGGTAATCATTACTCGTACTTTCAGTCCAATCCCAACAGAAAATTCATGCAATTGTTCAATGTTTGTGGAAGATTTGAATGGTATTTTTTCTTCCAGAAGAATGCAACTGGATGCTGGTAATGATGTATTCCTATGATTTATCACCTAGAAAACATTGTACATTGTGATCTGTAGCAGATGGGCTTTGGAGTAGTTCGGGGCACTGTTGTTCAAAACACACCCAACTGCTTTCTACTGCTGCTGTCAGTAAATGTAATCCTATTTTTTATATGGATCATATGTTATTATATATATGAGGTGGTTCATTTATTTATTTTGATCTGGTGATGACATTCATCACTCTCAGAGATGAGTATGGGATCACCCGTCTGACTGTGTGTATATAGGCAGTGTACATGAAATAATTTTGTTAAGCAGCCTGTAAAAATTAAAAACCTTGGAAAGGGAATGTTAGTACGAACCCAGTTGTTGACCTCCACTGAAAGAAAACGTAGCAGAAATGACCAGAAGCTCAACAGAGCCCCATACCCACTTCTTGCATGGAGGCAATTCCAGATGAATGTCGTGATGGCTTCTCGTTAGATCTGTTTTGCATTGCCTGGGCAGTTCCCACTTGCACAGCGTGGCATTAATTGCAGGAGAGCTGCCTGCCTCAAGGTGTACTCAGCATCCATAGGACATGAAGGATTTTTCCTTTATTTTAATCATGAAAACTCCTTTTTAGCAGTTGATGACATCCAAAAGCCTGGGGAGTAGTCTGCAATTAACATCTTTTTTTTTTTACTTTGTAGGAGGGGGATTAACAACATGGTATCATGTATAGCCTCTGCAATCCAAGTGTCATTTTCTTCCAGATGTGACATGCATTTAGGGAATCTCAGAGCTGACATGGGAAAATAGCATGTTTCTCAGCAGTGGTTTCCTTGATTCATTTGTGCCTGGAGGGGACTGTTCTGCATTGAAAGCATGACAAGCCTGTGGGGAGTTCTGCTAATTATTGTGCTTCCCTTGCACATAGCCCAGCCTACGGTGACCCTAGCAGAGATGGTGGCTCCAGCAGTGAGGGCCTGCTGCTGGACCCCTGCTCTCTTCCTGTGCCTTTTGAGAAGGGTATCAGTGAAACTGTGGTCCTTCAGAAGTTCATGAGAATTTTGCAAATTAATCTAATTAATTAGATTAATTATTCAGTGTATTAATCTATCACTCAGAGAAGGCACCAGAACTGGTAGACTACAGGTTACAGAAAGCCTAAACCTACCAGTGAGTGCTACTGCCCAGTCTTGGATTTCACTTTGTTGTGTTGATTCTGGAGTTCTGCATCCCCTATGGATGGCCCAAAATTCAAGTGTAAGATTTGTGAGTCTTGGCTAACACAGCGAAGGAGCTGCAAAACCACAAGGCTTAAAGCATGCAAAGTGCTGTACCTAGTGTGAACCTCTAACCAGGTCAGGCTGTGGATGGAGACCTGCTTGCATAATTACTGGTAGGGAGGCACAAGAAAGGGTGCTGAAGGGTCTGCATAGTATGTGCAGTTCCTGCATGCAGAGGTGTGACCTTGTGCAGCTTTGTTTTGTGCTGTTACAGTGAGGCCCTGGGGCTTAGGGGGAGGGGGTATTTGTTGTCTTTCCTCCGACTGAAGGAAACGTCCTCTCAAAAGTACTGAGACAGCTTTTGGTGTAAAACATACAGATGGTTTTGTTCAGGAAAAGAAATTGTGTTGTGTTGATGCTTGCAAATGAAGGAAGCCAGTGGGAGAGGACTTACAACACAGATTTTCTTTGTAGTCATCTGGGAAAAATCCATAAGGCTTACCTGCAGATGAAAAGGGAAGCATATGACAGGGGCCCTGAATATTTGCAACAGGATATGGTTAGCAGTGTCTCTGGAGACAACTGTGATTTCAGCGATGAAGGGCAGGAAGCTGCCTGGAGCCCACCACCCTGTGCCTCCAAAAGCAGCCCCGGTCACCTGCAGTGCAGGATATGACGCCAGTGTTTCACTTTGCAATGAAAGGCAGAGATATCTAATCACACTTCTGATAGACACAGGGAACTGGGTAACCTCTCTGCCAGCTGCAGAATATTTGGTGGTTTGGTTTTTTTAAAAATTAAGATACTGTTCAGTTGCAGTGTTGACAGTAACATATGTGTTTTTTCCTTGTGATGCAAAAGCATCTAAACCCAATTTGAGTGTGTGCCAAGGTATATGATGTGCCCAGCAGTCACCCATAGCGCACAAAGTCACTTTAAATTTGCACAAAGTTTCAGTATAGGATTTCAGATAAATACTGCATCCTGGATACCATCATAACTTCAATAAAGCTTTGATTCCTATTTTGCTCTGTCAGGAACATGTAATAACAAAGGTAGACCTGAAATACCAAAACTGAAAAATGTCTGCTACCTGCAGCAAATTCTGCAAAATAAAAGGTAACAAAAAGGTACATGAAAGAATGGAAAAGGCAGAAGAATTAAAAAAAAAAAAAAAAAAAAGGTAAGGGGTCAGTTGAGTCAGATGCATAGGGAAGTTCCACCAGACTTTCAGGTTTTGTTACCTGTTGTCTCTTGTTAACAGATTGTGAGCAGACATAGACATCCTCTCACACGGCGATTATTTCCTTCTGGGACAGTGGAATTCTCCTGTAGTTCCTAAACAAAGCCTTGCCAAAACCAGGGGAGAGGTTGGTGTAGAGTTCAGAGAATCTATATTTGTCTTTACAGGGAAGTTACTGCATCTTTTAACATTTGGAATGCAGGATGCTGGCTACTAACAAGAACAGATAGGCGTTGCCTTCTCTGCCTCCAAAGGTGTCACACTGCAAAACTGTGTTGTGAAACATGAGTGCAACTGCAAAGATAATGTCTCAGTGGTTTCTAACGCTACAGTTTCTAACGCAATACTTGAGAAAAGTTTTTGCATTCAGCACAAAACACTTTGAGTGAGAATGTTGCAAGCAATATTTAAGATGCTTGAAATTTAAAATAAAACAAGAATTCACTTTAAACATTTGGAATGCTAACTGATTTTTTTAATCACTGGAATTAAAGCAAGTGTCTTCACTGTGGTCAATTATGCTTTGAAAATACATTTTGACGGCATTTAAAAAACCTTGTTATTAGTATAATAAGCATGACAGGAAATATGCAGAAAAATTATCCACCCACAGTTATAAAAAGTAAAAAACAGACTCCCTCTAGATCAGTGCAGAGGTCTGGAGACAAGCTGTATTAATCCTGAGCTTATAATGCTCAGAGAGCACTAACATTGCAGAGCTCCTGTTAGTGCAGGGTAAGTACATGTATATTTTTAAATATATGTGTCTGCATGTGTGTCTACATATGTATGTTGTGTGAGTTATGTGAGTTATGCTTCTGTGTCACCAGTGGTCCAGGCTGATGTGACAAAGCAGCCCACAAGAGCTCGGGATTGTCCTGCGGGCAAGCCAGTGTTTCCTTTCATTCAAAGTGTGCACTGATGGAGCAAAATTAGCCTTTTACCTTGATGCATTTAGGGCAAAAGCAGGATGGGAAATGAACTGGAGGCAGATAAGCACACCTACACGTATGGGGACAATAGAGGGAAGCCTGTATTATGAAGGATGTCACTGTTATGGTAACTATCAAGGCTGGTGCCACTGAAATGGAAAGATGAAAACCAGATGTCGGTGAAGGGAATGTGCATTATTCAAAGTACACAGGAACAAACAACAGGGCTATGTCATTTTTCCAGTGATCTTAAAAATATTTCACAGTGATGGATTATTTCACTTGTTTTTGAAAAGTGCTTGAGTACTGCTTGTGTGCTTCTAGAGAAAAAGAAAGGCTAAATGAAAAGCATTCATTCATTTGCTTTGCTTTAGTTTGTGTTGTTCCCCTTTTTGATTTGTCCAAGTTCCTCAATAGGAGATGGAAAGATTACTGAAACATAATTGTCTTTTTTCTAATGAATACACATTAAAAAAAACCTGTTAATTGGTAACATCTTTTAGCTGGCATATGGCTAGCTAATAATGCAGGCTTAATTAGCAAATCTGGGGAAGAATAACTTCCTAATATGGAATTAAAAAGGCCTGTCATTGTTTTTCATCAAGATTGACGATATTGCTTGGACCTGAAATTTAGCAACCTTCTTTTTTTTTTTTTTTTCTCAGTCCCAGTGGATGAGCTGTGTTTTTAGATGTATCTATTAGAAAAAATAGAGCTTGAAAGTGCCACAACTAATGCAGATAGAAAACAAAGAAACAGTAGCTCTCTAGAAAGTATAGTTATACTCTTAATACACTCTATTAATCTTAATCTAGTGACCTGGCCTGTGTTATTTTTAAAATGCCATATGCAGCACTTGAAACTTTTAATTTCCATGAACGACTTATTTAATTTTGTTTCATGTCTTCAGACTTACTCTGTGGATCCCTACAATCTGTGGACTACTGCAGAGGCACGTACTAATGGTGGATAAGAACAGTAACCATGTACATGCTACACAGCAATCTATGAATTTGGATTTTTAAAACAGACTGTGCGTCCACTGAAAAATGAAATGTTAGGGAGCAGGCAAAACCTCTGTTGCTCCTTCAAGACCATTTCCTCAATTTTCTGTTTACAGTCTTCTCCCCCAGTGACCCTGATATATCTCCAAGAGGAAGAAAGGGCACAGTCCATCCACTAAGCAAGAGGTTCCTGCTGCTGTGACGTGTTCTGCATGTCTTATCAGCAGCATGTTGTTTCAGGGCTCCAGCATCATTTTTCCTGTGATAGGCAGCCTCTCAGTGACTGAGCTGTACAGTTTGGCAAATGCTGAGCTGTCAAGTTGTGCTAATGATTTGGAAAGAGATGGATGTAAGTTTAATTGCAGTAATTAAAGGAGAAAGCTGTGTTATTCCCTTGCTTGTATGAAGGTGAACATCCTTGAAACCTTGGAAGCAGTGCACTCATAACCAAGGATACAGATACCCAGGCTTGGTGTATCATTGGGGTTCAAGAAAAGGGTTTCCTAGGGAGCAGTAGGTGCTGCCAAGGGGGCAGTGTTGAATGAAGCCTTACAGCTCAGCTTCATTGCACTCTTAAGAGTGCTGTGATAGGGGCAACATGGGAGTTGCTGTGTTTTATTATGCCACTGGTGTAGTTCTCCTTTTATTAATGAATTGCTTGTCAGTCTTTTATCTCTTCAGTTCAGTGTTGTCATGTCCTATAATGTTTTATTTAAAGCTGCATTGTTCTTAGAGTAATCTATCTGTAGACCCAAATGGTTTTGTATAAATATGTCACCATCAGAACTCTTACTTTCAAGCCTGAATTTATTAGTGAGCTCATTTTAAATTTCTTTTTATTGATGTAATTATGGCTAAAAAGTTCAAACAAAGGACAAGCATAATTATATAAAAAAAACATTGAGAGAGCTGCCTATTTGTTTTTCATTTTATCATTGTAAGAGCATTTCTATGCCTCAACATTTAGCAGCATATACCCTTGACAGAACATCAGTGCTATTGACAAATTATGCTGACCTTCAGGGCAGTCAGCACCCTCTAGATATTTTTAGGCATTTGGCTAACTTTCTCAAAGCACCTGATGTTTTGTTTATGCAGTAAATTTCACAGGCAGGGAGGCAGGTATATTTCTGGGGAGATCAAACCCATCTTCCCTTGTCATAACTGAACTTTGTCCTGCACTCACCACATCAAGCTATTTGTAAAAAAACCTTCTCATCTAGCATGTTTTTCCTTCATTTGTAGCAATAAAGGGAGGCATGGCAGGTCTGTCTGTACTCTCAAACGCTGCTTAGCCTCCTCTCACTGGGATGTTGTCAGCATCTTTGATTTTTGGGTAATTGGCACAAAAGAGAAACTTGTGCAGCTGAGCTCAGAGGGAAGGTGTGTTTGTGGGGGATCACAACATCCGCGGCTTCCTTCCGAGGGCTCTTTCCTTTGGCAAAGTTTGCGCTCCCGAGCCGCAATGCCCGCCTTCAGGAGGAGTAAAGCCAGAGCTAAGAGTTTGGCGCTGGCTCGCAAGACCCAGCAGCAGGCAGCAGCAGCTTACGGCTCCCTGCACAGGATGCTCTCTGTGGTGAGTTCTGCAGCTTCTGCCGTGCCTTCAGCCGGGGGTGCTGCTTAATTAGGCTGGGGTTGGGGTTAGGATGGGGCTGCAGGAGCATCCAGGCTGCCTGTGCCTAATAAATAATGACAGTCCCAGCATTAGTCATCAAATGATGGATTCTCACTGTGTGTAGTTGGGGGCTGAGTTTGTACCAGTGCTCTGCATGGGAAAAGGTTTGGGGGTTTCTGAAGTTTGGGGGAGGGAAGGGTGGGTTGGTTGCCTGCACTGTTTGCTGCTGGGCTCGAGCAAATTGTTATTTCATGCATCTCTCAGAGAAAGGACTAAGTAAGATCCATATTTTGACAAGAAGTGGGAAGGTTTTAAAAAGATTCCTCATGGAAATTTGGAAATAACTGCAGCATGAATATTTTAACTGTTTCTCTGCTTTTTCAAAATCAAGTTAGTATTGTGGAAATAGGGAGGGGAAAAATATGATCTATAATCAAGGTAAAGATGGCAAAATATATGTATTACACAGATGGCTGTATATATGTATATATATGTGTGTCTATATATATATGTACATGTATATATGTATATATGTGTTACACAGGTTGCAGAAAAATACCATGAGCCTCCTGCATTAAAAATTGACAACATCAGGATAAGGACCTGGGGTAGGAAGAACTGACAGCTTTTTACAAAACCAGAGTTTGGGAAAATTTTTATTGTGTGCTTTGATGTTGCCTTATAAGACTCTCCTTTTTGTGACCTGGGCTGTCAGGGTTCCTCTTTCTGTTTTCCTGATGCTCTCATCTTTACATTTTGTACAGTCAGGATTTAGTGTCCTGTGATGGAAGTCACTTCTGTTTTGCTTTTGACTATGGTATGAGTTGGGTCAGATGACTTTGGAGACTGATTCTAGAGAAGTTGAGCATTGCATCTATGAACTCAGTGGCTGCTGCTTGTCCTGGGGACATGGTCAGTGCTTGGGCTCTTGGGCCCAGGTGCCTGCTGCATGACTTGGTTTATAGCAAGAGTTTTGGTCAAGTACCTCAGTCACCACTGATGGTTCTTCTGTGCTCAAAGAGAAAGATGGGCATCTCTCTGTGGGGCAGGTGAGCGGGAAGATTTTCCACCATGCAAATATCGATATCTCAGGCACCACATAGGTGGGTTACATCTTGGCTGTTTTACACAGCTATATGTTCAGCCTTTTTTCAGGCCTTACCCTGTGCTCTCTGGAAAGAAATACTGGGTCAGCAGCCCCTCCCTCACTATTATCACAAATACTATTATCACAAATAGTATTTGTGATAATTCTAAATGAGGTTGGTGACATCCAATTCTGTTAACAGGCTGATTTGCTAATGTAAATCTCTCTGAAATTGGGAAATTCTAACTCAAAGACAAAAGTTCCTTGTTAATTCCTTGCCTTTTGTATGATCTAGTAGTGTATCTAGCAGGGCACCTTCTAATCCTGTGGTGCAGAGGATTTGCTTTTCCCTCCTTAAAACATAACTCCAACTATGATTTACATATTTCTATGAAGCAACTGAGTAGACACTGAAAAAAATGCCCTTCTTTTAGCAAAGTTTTAAATATTATTATTAAAAGACAAGCAAGAGACAGAGTGAAACAAAGCAGACCCCATAATTTTATTGTCAGTCAGGAACAAGTTCATACTGAGTGGCCTTGGAGTTGGGAAAAGAAGGAGCAGAAGATAACTAATGGCTGAGGCTACTGCTTTGGTTTAGCTTCTATTGCTGAAAGCTGAGCAGCACTTTTGCCCAGACTTCTGTGGTGAAAATCCCACAAAGTATTTTTCAGTAAAGCTCTGCTGTCATTTTTCAGTTTCAATAAACAAATTACAGGAGTGAGGTACTTTATTGATCTCTAACATAAAGCAACTTTTTTTCTGTGCTCTTTAAGGAAGCTAGAGCCTTCAACTTTCTAGCCTTTTATATTGCTTGGTTACAAAATACTTCCCAGTATGAGGAGATGCCACAGATGCCCACAGAGTTATGCACACAAAGTAAAAGGGATGGACATCTCCAAGAGCTTGCCTTTTGAACAGAGAGAGGGATGTAAAGGTGTCTCAGGCTAGTTATTCATTGCTCAAAATTCCATGTAATTGTACTTCTTCTGGTGCATTCAGTCTTCCTGGAAATACATCCATCAGATAGAGCTGATATGTTAGCTATTCATGTTTGGAGGGAACAACTCTATAATCTATTTCTGCAGGATGTTTCTGAGCATGTTTCCTCTTAGGGTAGTGAGTTCAAAGGATTGGTGATCCAGCCCATAGTGTGTGTCCTGCACAAGGATACTGAATCCTGAACGCTCTTCAAAGGACAGGCATGGCTTTCACTTCACCAAGGAGTCTTTCTTAAGTTGTGTAGAGTTTTCTAAGTGTACTAAAATATCCTTTCCATCACTGTTTCAAACAAACCCCTACAGACTGGGGTAAATGAGGGTAAAGTAAACAGCAGTGTGCAGGGACCCTGTAACACTAATTGACCTTGTGCAGCGTTTATGCTCAGTCAGTATAATTCAGTAGAAAGTCACAGGATAGCCATGAAATCGTTGTGCTAGTTCTTAACCACTGCTGATTAATGTCTTCTGCTCTCTCACTGATTAATTTTATGGGGTTTTGTTACTCTGGTGGGGATAGCACAACCTCAAATGATGTTGAGGAGCAAAGAAAATCTGTAAGACATCCTTGTAAGAGTATCTTTTTCCTCACTTTAGGGGAATAATCGGCAATATTTCTTATTGCAACTATTATTGAAAATGGAATGTGCTGCATCTCCATCTAAGCACCTCTGTGGTTGCTGGCTGCCGTGGGTCAAGGTGACATCTCTGTGGGCTGGAAATTTCCAAAGGTTGCTTTGAGCAGTCCACATTCACAGAGATTACTCCTTGCAGAAGGACATGGAACCTTAAGTCTGAGTCTCAAACATGCAGGGACGAAAGAAACGTTTCTCCAGGCTACTTATACACATCTTTCTGTTTTCTAAGAGGCCAGGAGCTGTTGGTCAGGAGGTTGCTTTCCCTGACTGGTAGATCTGTAGAATAGTTTATACAATTTTGTTGGAAAATATTGAATATGGCCAATAAACCATAAAGTTTATTAAGCACAGTGCTCCTTAGCTTCCTTCTCCCTGAAATATATGTGGGGTTTTTTTCTCTTTAAGCCTGCATAAATTCCATTTTTCTTTCCCACCTCTAGCACTGTTAGTCTAAATTTTTTTATATTTAGCCTTATCTGTCTGCTCTTCAGTGCCAAAGGTAAGCTGAAGCCACTTTTAGTCCCCCGTACATGTTGCTGAAAGCAGCATACATAAGCTCAATTAATGGATTTTGGTGGAAGTTTACTGCTTCTATTGTAGTTTTTCCTCAGCTTTTATCTGTTCCCAGCTGTGCTGCAGCCTCGTCTGCAGTCAGTTATCTGGACTTTTCTTTTATACTGATTTAAATGTTTTTATTCTGATAAGCTGCACACTATAAAAGTTGGCATAAACAATTTTTTTCCCATTTACTAAGTAAAAACAGTCTTGGTCCTGTGCAAATAAAATCAGCTGTGTGCTTGAGGAATTGATCAGTTTTATCTGAGAGTCATATCTGCCTGTATTAACCATTGCAATGTCAAGATCAGAGCAAATTCAGTGTTAATTCCCTCCTTAATTCAAGATAGACATGGATGTGTGTCATATCAAGAGGGAGTTCCTTTTGAGACTTCTGGGCTTAAGGGCGCTGGACTACCAAGTTTTGATTTGACATCCAGAATGTCCAGATGGCTTTGAAATCCCAGCTGCAGGGCAATCCCAGTTAGAGGACAGAGGCTGAGCCTCTCCTGCCCCCACATGCCAGATGTAAAAGAGCTGATCCTAGGGGCTGTCACTCAAGACTTTCTGGAAAGGATCTGTTTTAAACAGTTTAAAAGAGCAGGAAATTGTCAAAGGCAGAAAGTAGCATCCAGAACACTAGGGAAAAAGGGTAGAGATCCCGACCTGGGTGGTAAGAGAGTTTTGGGAAGAAACATGAAGGAAGAATTGTTTTATGCTTGTCAACTTATTTGTTGCTATGTTCTCGCTTACGCCAGGCTCCTTGTCAAGAACCAGTGGTTCCATTGGCAGAATGGGTTCCTTCATCTTCTGTGGTCTATGCAGTGTATATGAGTGCATGTGAAACACTGTGACCAAGTAGCATTTCATGCTTGCTTTGAGCCAAGTGTAAATACCACAGTGGGTACAAAGAGTGAGATCTGGATATTGCATGGTCTGGAAGACTCTTCCCTCTTGTAGAGGGAAGGACACAGAGCAGCAAGACTTAAGGAAGAGACAAGATCCTGTGAGCAGGAAGGTCAATGACAATATTTTTAATGCCAAATTTGCAAACAAATCCAGGAACATATTAAAGTTTATAAAAATCAGTGCTTGTCGGCAGTACAGAGAGGTAATCCTGTGCCTTGGGCTTAGGCCAGCTATGCAGAACAATTTCTGACAGCAAAATTATATTGCTTAGGTGATCAAAAAATATTTATATGGAGGAGTATCATCTATTTCCATATGCTTTCCCATACAGTGATTCTTGATGACAGATGCAGCACTGACCCCAAAACTCAGGGGATGTAGAAATAGCATATTCCCCAATGTCTGCCTGCTCTGTATGCAAAGGTGGTTGAGGAGGAATAGAGGACTTCTAACTCTTCCTTGTAAAACTGTGTCTGATGATGATGCTTGTGACTTGCTTTCAATAGGCTGCCTTGCATCCTTGATCCCAATGTCCTTGATCAGTCATCAGGCTGATGTAAATCAAGCTGCCCATGTGCATCTTGAGCTGTAGAGAGTGTAAAATCTGAAACATTCTCATATAAATACAAACCTTTCTGACATCAGAAACAAAGAAAACAGAAGTGAAGTGCTTTGGCATTGAGTTGTTTAGAAACTGCTTTAAAATAACCCACATACACACACACCCACACACCACTTCCTAAAGGATTTGTTTGCAAGCCACTAATTAATTTCAGTGTCACAGACTGACTACAATTTTAAAATTTATTCCATCAGTGTGGAGCTATAATTCTAACAAACACCATTCAATTCATATTGCCATTTTTTGGTCCTAATAAGTGTTGAAAATACTAAATGTATCTAAATTTCATAGTCCTGCAAACTGTTATTATACTGGATTATGAAGAAAGTTCCACATATCAGTGAGGAAAGTAATTTCATTTTTTTTTTTAGAGTGGTGGCATTTTTCAAAACTGAGAGCTGAGAAGCTGAGTAATATGGACTACATGGCAAATATCGGACATTTTGACATTTATTTTCATCATATAGATGTTTAATCACAGGAATGGTTGAGATTAAATATTGCTAGTCCATTTAGCCTCCAATTTACTGAAAGACTTTGTATAGCTCAGTTCATTTTCAGATTAACTTTTGCATTCGTTCATTTGATGGCCTAGTGTGTTGGTGAACCAAGCTACACAGGTGATCAGTGGTGAATCAGGACACCCAAAAAGGATGACTTGAAAGAGCTTGTGAAATAAATAAAGTGCAAATTAAGACAACTCTGAAACGTACTCATGTCCTGATATCACTATAAAAGGACTGACACATGAAATAAGGCAGGCTTCATGTAGTCCTCATTTGAATGCACTTGCTAAATACAAGGTGATAAATGTCACAGCTTATGCAACTGTCCAGTTTGTGCAAATGTCTGAATGACAGAAGCACTAAAGAATTGTTTCATGTACTACAAAGATGTGGATACTGAATGCTGTTAACATAGATTTGGGTAATGGTAGCAATGTTTTAGCTTCCAGGGAAACACTATGTAAGAAAGAAAACAGTGAAATAATTTCAAATTGAGCATTAAAGATTATGGCCTGCAAAAGTTGCTCTTGGATATTAGTTGTGGTCATATAAGAGCAAATGACATACTTATTTCATAGTGTTAGAAATATCTCCTTGTCTTCCATCTTTGCATGATAAGATTAACTGTTGTCATTGTATCTTCAGTTCCTATCTTGTTTGAAAATTTTCTCTGTTTTATTTATTCTGTTTTTAATAATTCTTCTAAAGAATATCAAATATTAATTTTCCATTTACCTTTTTTGAAAGCAAAGGATCCTGATATGTAGTTGTTTCCTTGGAAAGAAAACATCTGACCATCTTTTTACATCCCTAGAAATGGGAATCTGAACCCTCAGGCTCATGTCTCATTGTTTAGAAAGCAACAAGACAACACACAATACATGTTAGAGATGAAATACAAAAGAATTATTGTGGATGCTTATAAGATATTTATCTGCTTATTCTTTCCATTTTGATGCAGTGAGTGTTGCAAAATAAGAGAGGTGCAAAACAGTGTGAAGCTAGTGTTATAAGTATCAAAGTATGTGATATATCCGAGTGCTCTGTCATCTTTTGCACTCTGTGAACTTGTATCTGAAGACTGAAAATAATTTATGCTGGAAAATCACTAGCAATTTTAAATTCCTTTTACTGCTCTGATCTGGTTCTGCTATAAATTAAAGCTGTTCAAACCTGTCAAGATACACATCTGACAAAAATCGATGGCATGCTGAATTTGCAACAGGAGCAAAATTGGAGGAATTTAGAAATAGTTGTAGTACAACTTGTATTCTAAAATATCATTGCTTGTTTGTTTCTTCTCACTCAACAGAGTGCAGAGCAGATCAGTGCATTGTGCCGAAACTTCCAAGAAGTCCAAGCAAGCAATATGGAAGGACAGAAGGACAACCAGGATCCACCTCCACGACCACTGGCTCGCCACCTTTCTGATGCAGACAGACTGAGGAAAGTCATCCAAGAACTTATGGACACTGAGAAATCTTATGTCAAGGTACAAAAAACAAACCATGGCTTACTTGTTTTTGAGGCTGATTGTGACTTGTGGACAGTGTTAACATATTTTGATCTTATTTTAACACAACCAGCCTTCCACAAGGGCCATAACCTACAAAGTCTCCTTATCTAATTGTTCCTGTTGCTTCTGGCAGACTTGCTCCTGCAGCTGAGGCTGTAGGATCTGATGTAGTAGCATTAATTGCAGTCAATTTATAGTTGTATTGGAGAGCAGTCATCTGTGTGGAGAAGATACCTGCAAACAAAAAGGGTTTTTCCAGGGGATGTCTCCCCAGTTTTCAAGATGAAGATAAATCTGGTAAAAGAACAGAATAGTCTCATACAAATGAGTATGTGGAAAATAGTGCATGATTATTTTTGAACCAGGAAAGCTAAAAGGCACAACTCCAGTGGTTTGTAGCATGACAGGGAAGTTATTCTGACTGATAAACCTGCAAATTGTTCAATGTATCTCTCTTCGTTTTATGAACTCTAAAATCACGTGACTGGCTGTCAAAGGAAGCATAAAAACATCGATTTCATTGACCTCCAGCAAGAAGGCATCATCTCCTTTTCTCTGTTTCAAAGCCTGTATTTACAGATGTCAGTACTTTCTGCAATAATATTTGTGGAAGAGAAAACACTTCATCCACCAGTGCACTGATATAGCCATATGCTGGCCATATGCCCTCATTTATGTCCACCTGATATATCTTTTAGAGGAATCACTTGAACAAAGCATGACCATAGAGACCACTGATATACATGAAATTTTGCATCAGGAAAAATTGTGGCATGTTGCAATACTTGTTATGGCATTTTCAGGGAGCTGCTCGTTATTCCTTCTACGTAGAATTTCTGGTGTGTCTCTTCCCAGGGTTGGAGAGCCCTGTAGTGGGCCCCAGCCCTGCTGTCATGCTTTGGTGTGGGACAGTGAGTCTTCAAAAATGGCATTAGTTTTTTTTAAGAAGTGACTGACAAAGCCCTTGATCATACCTACCTGACAAAATAACTGAACACTTTAATAACTTGTAGGGTTTTAAAATGCTACATGTCCTTCTGAATATTACTACAGATGTTTAAATAAGTGGCTATTTATATTGTTTATGTAACATAAATAATTAAAACATTTATGCTGTTCATATGGATGGACTCATTCAAAAATAAACATCTGTAACAATTCTTCCTCATGCTAAGCTAAAATATAATTTGTTATAATCAAGTTGTAAAGCCTTAAGGATGAAAAATAACATTCTGCTGAAATCACTTCACCTCTAATTTAGCAGTAACTTCAGTGCTAATAATATGGAGGCTATTTTGTTACTGAAAAGGAATTGTATCTTTAGTTCATTCCGCAAATTTACCACTATCTCAGTGTTACCACATAAAGAACAGTTTCCAAATGGTACAGAAAAAGTGAACAAATATTCTTTTTTGCAGGACTTGAGCTGCCTCTTTGAGCTATACTTGGAGCCCCTTCAAAAAGAAACCTTCCTTACTCAGGATGAGGTGAGGGAATATCTGAAAAAGGTCCTTGTCATTCTCTTATGGGCTAACACCTTGACACTTGGATTTTTTATTGCTGAGAGTGGGACAGAAAAAGCAAACAACAAAGATGTCAACAGGAATGACACCAGTCAGTGCCTTTCTCTCTGGTGTGTGCATCACTTCCTTTTCTTAAAGAGTAATTGTTTCTCTGAATTAACTGCTGAGAAACCTCCATTTTTTTGCATGGATTTTTGATAAAACCTGTTTGAAAAGTATTAACAATGACGTTACTAGCCTTTGCAATCTCATTGTGTGTTACATCTCCTTAGTCCACTGATTTCAAAAGACCTTTTAGGTCCATGGAGTGCTGTACTTCATGGCCTGATGTTTTCCACAGATGGAGTCCTTGTTCGGCAGCCTGCCAGAAATGCTGGAATTCCAGAAGGTGTTTTTGGAGACCCTTGAAGATGGAATATCTTCTTCCTCAGATTTTAATACATTGGAAACACCATCTCAGTTCCGGGTAAATATTTCATCATTTCCTACTTTGTAGTGTGCCTGCAAATGTTTGTGAAAATCTGGCTTTAAGAAGTTTCTGGCTCTTAGAAGTTTCGTAGGGTTGCTTTGAAGCTTTACTTTGGATTATAGAGTTCTGGTCAGCAGTGAAGGGTTAGTGCTATTTTTCATGGTCTTATCTTCCTCCCCATGGCAAAATTTGCAACGTGGGAAAAGACAGAGTAGACTTGGAGTACACGATGTTTGGCAATGTTTGTGAGGCAGAACTCCTTTGTAGAGAGTTTATTGTCACTGTGCTGACAATTCCACCCTGCCTGTGCTTTTCTGCGCTGTGCCCAACTAACCCTGAAGAGACTGGGAGCTTTTCTTGTTTAATGCCACATGGGTTTCCCATGTAGTGAGGTCCAAGAAGCAGGAATTGAATTGTAAATGGCTGCAGCACTACCCAGTACCTGTCCTGACTGGAGGAAGTGGATTCCCTGGCAATGGAGTCACTGGCTCAGGACTGAGCTGGCAGGCCTCCTGAACACTTGCTGCATTTTGTGGAGCAAACATTGATTAAAATAAGGGAGAGGGCTGATTTCCTCCTCCCTCACTACTTCTCTTTCTTATATTTGCTTTGGGAGGCATTTTTCTAAAAACCTCTTTTGTGATTCAGTCCCTCCCACATCTTCCCAACCTCCTCTTCATGCAAGAACATCAGAGGTGTCCTGTAATTACCACCTGCCTGATAAAAGGAAAACAGCTGGAAAGCAATCCTGTATTTGTTTTACTCTGTCCCTTCTGGCTTTGGCACTTTTATGCCTTGCTTCCTATGGCTCCTGTTTTCTTCCCAGAACAACATAGTTATATGTCTGCTGATTTTTGTTCCTGTGCTGCCTGAAATATAAAGTAAAACAGAATACCTGCTCAGGAAGAAAGGAGAAAATTGCAGTCTGACCTCTACACTCAGCAAAATACAAAAATATCATCAAGTTACTACCAGTAAAAATCATCAAAACTCTACACTCAACGAAATACAAAAAAATCATCAAGTTACTACCAGTAGTATATTCAAGTTATATACATATATATATGTATATGTATATGTATGTGTATATGTATATGTATATGTATATGTATATGTATATGTATATGTATAGAAAGATAGCCGATAATTCACCATTGAGTCTGTTTGTTGTATGCCTGAATATATATTTAGGATTCTAGTAGTGAACTAATATTTTGATTGTGTTGGTTTCAGAAATTGCTGTTTTCCCTTGGTGGCTCCTTTCTGTATTATGCTGACCACTTCAAACTGTACAGTGGCTTCTGTGCAAACCACATCAAAGTTCAGAAAGTTCTTGAGAGAGGTAATTTATTGTCTTCATTATTGTGATTTACTTGCATGAATTCAAACTGCAGTGAGCTACTGTTACAAATCTTGTCAGCTTGCAGAGAATATTGGATAAAATCAAGGAATAAATATTGGTATCAAACAAGGACTAATCAGGTATCTTTCAATAGGAAGATCTAAGATCACAGGTTCTGCTGAAGTATGGTATAGACCTGAAGAACAAGATTCCTTTTGTAACGTCCAGGCATTAGCCTGGAGAGCTGTAGAAACACCTTCCACAACTTTGTGCTGTCTGCAGGCCCAGTCTCCAGAAAAGCAGCAACAAATGGTAGAATAAATCAGGAATTACTTCCTCTGCCATTCACTGCAATGCAGTGGAAAAATTAGAGGAATAATCTCACCTTCATAAAATTGCTCTCTCAGCCCTTTTGAATGTTATTGGATGCAGGAAATTATAATGAAATTGACAGTATATGCTACTCTGTAAATCATCCATTGAAGAGGGCAAGAGTTTTGGTGCTGGGTTCAAATTGCCATTCCACGTTTTTCAATTATTGTAGCTTCCATGACTTTCATATTCAACTGACATTTTTTTTCTTTTTTTTTTTTCCTTTTTTTTTTAATCTAGCCAAAACAGATAGTGCCTTTAAGACCTTTCTGGATGCTCGAAATCCCACAAAGCAACATTCTTCCACACTGGAGTCATATCTTATAAAGCCTGTTCAGAGAGTGCTGAAATATCCTCTGCTTTTAAAAGAGTTGGTGTCTCTGACAGACAATGAGAGTGAGGAGCATTATCATTTGACAGGTAACTTCTTTTCTTCTACAGGAAGGAATGAGTTAAGTTTTATTTCCTGCCCTTTCTGAAGATACAGGTAGGCATTCTGGTAGATAGCACAGAACTTGTCAAAACCTAGAGAGAATTCCGTCACTCTCCTTAAAAGTATTAAGTAATTTTTTTGTTGTTGTTCCTTTAGCTAAAAGTCCTACTTGGTATGTCCAAGTCCCTTTGAGAAGTAGGTTTTGCAGATTTGCCATGGCAAGTAGGACTGGGATCTTTATCCTCATGCACAGGAGCATGTCAGGTCACAGTGTTGCCTTTTTTTTTTTTTTTTTTTTTTTTTTTAACCCACTTGAGAAATACTGACCAAGGCTCCATCTTGTGGTTATTATTTAGTTCTTGAAATATATCAAAAAGTTTAAGAGGACCACTATTACAGCGTCCTGAGTGGGTTGCTGGGGGTGAGAGAGAGACGATAATCTTGTTTCTTGATCAGAAGGCTGGATTTATTGATATATGATATATAATACATTATAACTATACTAAATAGAATAAAGAGAGAAGTTTGCAGAGGCTGCTAGCTAAGAATAGAATAGAAAGAAAGAATCCATAACAAAGTTGTGTCCAGGGACTCTGTCCCCAGCTTGCTTCTGTGATTGGCCTTTAATCATAAACATGGGAACATGAACCAATCACAGATCAAAATAGGTGCATCCTATCGCATTCCACAGCAGCTGATAACAATTGTTTACATTCTCTTCTGAGGCCTCTGCCTTCCAGAAGACGCAGAAATCTGAAAAAAAGGATTTCTGTGAAAAAATGTCTGCGACAGACTACAGAAGGAAATATTTTTTGTTTGAGGTCCTTCTGTGACTCTTGTTTGTGTAGAAGAGATCTTTGTCAAATGTTTGCAGTCTCTCCCATGTGGAGAGACTTATCTGATATGCATTAGAGTTGATTGCTTTTCTAGGTTCACATGCCTGGGACTTCACCCTGGCAAATTCCAGTTCAGGTCTGTCAGCACCTGGTGGATGAAAATTAAGAGATGCATTTTATGGATTGACGGACATTTTCACAAAATGGATGTAGACAAAATACACTGTCAGTAAAAACTCATGAGGATCTTACTGACTTCAAAAGAAGCTTCAAATATTGTTCCCTTTCCCAAACAAGCTGGGGCTGGGGACTTATTTACAGGTCAGGGTAGATGCCAGACTGCTAAAATTAACAATTGATGAAACAACTGTGCCATTAAGAATTGATGAAACAAAGGTTCCCTGTCCAATTCCATTCTGAATTAATACAAAAATCTAATGGAAACTAGTGACATTCTTGTTTGGAAAATGTAATTTAAACAAAACCTGGCCACCAGCATTTAATATGTACAGCCTATGAGGAACTTGTACAGGCTAACACTGTATTTTTTTGTCCATTCTGGGAGGAGACAAATCCAATTTGTTTCTCCTGAAGATCATTAGATAACTATTCTAGGATGAGTGTAGATTACTCCAGAGGACCACTCCTGTGGCCCTGTATCTACAAGATGCAAAATTTAACTATGGTACTATCATACTGCCATGGTACTATCATACACCCCCCCAACTTTGGGGGCTTGTCACTGGAATGCTTATTGCAGCCTTTTCAGCCACTTAAGACACTACATGAGCATTTTTCACTTACTCTGACCAGGAAGTTTTTCTTCTACTGTTGCTATGAGAAAGTATTGATACAGAGTTAGAATTCAGTTTGCCAAACTTTCAGAAGGCAACATCATTTTACATGCCTCAAGGGGAATTGAATTTAAAATTACCATATTTAGAAAATAAAAATGAATTACATAGCTGTGTATGAAATTTTTAAACCTTACAGAAGCACTGAAGGCAATGGAAAAAGTAGCAAGTCACATAAATGAGATGCAGAAGATATATGAAGATTATGGCACTGTATTTGACCAACTGGTTGCAGAACAAAGTGGAACAGAGAAAGAGGTAAGAGAAAAAACAACATGTCACATTGACTCTTGAGGCATTATCCAGCTTGCTCTAGGGGCTTCCTCTCTTCCTGAGGTAATTTGGGGAACTTACTTCCACTGGGCTTGCTCCATTCTCCTTTCATATTTTGACTTCTGTTTTGTATCTGCCTGTCAAATTTCTTTCTGTCAGTAGGTTATGGTAAAGTTTGCAGACAGCTGCCAGAGCTGCATTCTGGACTGACAGGAATTGCAAGCAGGAGTAGATATAGTTCTCAGTAGGAAAAACTCTCTTGTCAAAACATTGCAGAGATTACCCATGCCCCAAGGCATTCAGATTTTATGCTATTGAGTTCTTAAGCTCTTAACATATTTTTTCACCCGTATAAATGAAAATGGCAATTTGAAGGATTTCACATTAAGGTCTGTTATTCTCATTCTCTGCACTTCCAGTGCTGAGGCATCCATGGGTATTTGTCAGAGCAAAACCCATTAGTTATACAGACTGTGTGCAGTCATCTCCCAGAACTGGAGCAGCAAGGCCTCAACTCAGCCATTCACATCAAACAATTACTAAGCAGATCAAATCTGTACAGTTGGATATCAGATATGAGAGATGTCATCTCAGTTGTTTCATTTCCTGCTAGTAAAAGTCAAATTGTCCCTGTTGACTACCTGGTTTCTCATCATTTATGGGGAAACAAAACTTGACAGCCTTTGATATTCTTCAGTATTATGTTGTGTCCCACAGAAGAAAGGAGCCTCAGAATACAAGGCCTTCATTAATTCTGCCATTGGTGGCGTCATTAATACTAATTACTCTATAGAAATTAAAGATATTTACAGCTAATAAATCAGGCAGTTCATAACTGGCTATATGGAAGTGTAAGATTATCAGATCAGCTTAGTATTCTTCTAAGTTATTAATAGTAAGGACTTCTACCCAGCTTTTGTAACTTAGGGGCTATTACTTTGTATATTGGTAACCTGTTTTAAAAAAAGGGATTACTCATACTTTTCCTGCTGTAGTGAGGATCTCTTTCTATACATAGAAAACATAGATCCTTAAAGTTATCAATGTATACTAAAATGCAGCACTGATGTAGATATTTATACTGTTTATTTATTTTACTTACTGTTATAATTTAATCCAGGTGACAGAGCTTTCAATGGGAGAACTTCTGATGCACTCTACAGTTACCTGGCTGAATCCTTTTCCCTCACTGGGCAAAGCAAGGAAAGACCTTGAACTTACAGTGTTTGGTAAGTGCCTTTCTTAAGGACTCTGTGCTTTCAAATCTGAAGATGGCCACATTAGATCTCCTCCCAGGATAAAAGCCCCAAACTCCATTCCCTGCAGTCACGTGATATGTAGGGTGGATTTATATGTGAAAAAATGCATACTTGTGTTTTCCTAACATGAAAAAAATTTCTATTTATTTGCTTGCTTGTACTGTTTGCTCTGTGAGCCACCCTCAGCTGCTGTCTTGCCTATATTTAAACTATGGAAGATTTTCAAGAGGCAATATTAGAGTCTTCAGAACAATCTGTTAAATGAGGCTTTCAAAAGAGGCTTGTGGGAAAATCATGATTTATGCCACTCTTGTGAATTCAGACTAACTTCTACTTTACAGCCACAGCATTGACATTCCCATCCAGATTATTTTATCCTGAAACTTGATGTGGAAATGAGAGCATACAAATAAGAGTCCATTTCTTAAAAAAAAAGATTATTTTACTACTTCAATGGATAAACACCTTCAGAAGAACTCCAGGTTAATGTCAGACAGGTTTCTCTTTCTCAGGGGACTCCTTTCCTGGGAAGCATGGTTAGGGAAGGGGATGCTCCAAAACAGAAGAACAACCTGTAGAACTGCACGAAGAACAGACTGTGTCCTCTCCTGCTACAGACCCTTTGCTCCACTTGAAAATGTCTACAGAAAGAAAATTTTTACATCTAACATACATCTTCTGTATTTGTTTATGTGAAGAGTTACAGAGGACAGATAGGTGGTTACTATCTAAATGTACAGAATGGCTTCATCCTAAACATTCAGAACAAAATTGGAGGGAAAAATACTGCCATTGCATGAAAGTGCAGAATGAAAAACCCAGTTGTCATCTCAGCACATGGCAAATGCTTTTCTGTGTTTGCTTATCTCATCCTTCACATTCCCATGACTATACTTCTCCAAGATAGTATTTTCACTGAATATTGTAATATTATGCATATAATTAACGGTTTTCCTTTTATTTTTTTTCTTTTTCTTTTCAGTTTTTAAGAGGGCTGTAATACTGGTCTATAAGGAGAACTACAAACTGAAAAAGAAAATGGTAAGTCTGGTATCAGTGGAGATGGTGGATGTTCAGGATATTACTGCAATGTGAGATGGACTATAACAGTTTTAAAGGGGGAGTTACTGAGGTGAAACACTCCTTTCACTTGCTAGGCTGGAGTTCTGGCTATCCTGCTAAAACAAATGCTCAGTATCTGTGTAGCAATAAATATTTTTTGTTATTTAGTAAGCAGCAGCATCATCTTCTGTGTGAGCCCCGTGTTAATTTTATCAAGTGGAAAATGAAACACTGCTATGCAGAAATAACTAATTCTTCCAGATAGCATTTATGACAGCCTACCTTACCACAGGGTGCAGGTGAAAGACCTTTCTTTTATGGACCCTAGATACTCCTGGAAGGAAAGGAAAAGGGGTATTATATACATAACCTTCTCTGCACCCACTTACAGACCTGAAATGTGGAAGCCACGTAGCAAATTGTATGTTCCAAGTACCAGTGGTGATATACTGCACCATGCTCATTGTAACAGATGGAGGAGCTCTAAAAGTAGCAGCAGCAGCTACATGATTAATGTATTCTGCTAATCAACAGTCTGTATGTTCTTTCACAGGAAACTTCTTCCCTGGTAGTACTTATAGGCAAAGTTTTATTTTTATCAGTTAAAATCAAATGGCTTTTAAAAGTTGAAGCAATTATGGATTCCAAAGGTTGTGTCTATCACCATTTCAACTACATTTACAAGTTCATTTTAAGGTAGTGAAGGAAAGTTCAATCAATTTAGTTTTTCTTCTTTTTGTACTTAAGATCTAAGTACAAAACACCAGCACTTCTTCTACTTCTTAGAAATATCCTTTGTTTTCTTTTTACAGCCTACTAATGTTCGTGCTGCACATAATTATGGTGACTTGGATCCATTTAAATTTCGTTGGCTGATTCCTTTATCTGCTCTTCAAGTTCGACTGGGGAACACAGCAGGTAACTCTCTTGCAGTAAATACTTTAGGACTGAATGCTTTTCTGGAATTTTGTAATACTGCTTCGTCCAGATGTCTTTTTGAGCCTCTGGAAACAAGCAGGTGTAGAGAAAGTATTATCTGTCCACTGTTGTCTCTGCAATCAGGGGATACAGGTTTGATACATTTACAGACTTTCTTCATTTGGTATGCTGACTTCTGTGCATTAAGGGAGATGTAACATGATGTGAAGGAATGACAGAATGGAAATTCCCAATAAAAGGCAGGTAGTTTACTGTAGTTGACATCCTGATGAAATGCTAGTGCTGTGTGCTGATCCTCATGTTTTTTCAAACAGCAGAAAGGTGACTGTAATTTGTGGTAGTCAAGGGCTGTGGGTTTATTTTCAAGCTGATCTTTATAGTCCTATCCACTTCTGTAAAGTGTCACAAGGTTTTTAGAGCACACCTGGGTGAAGGCCTGTTAAGGCTGGAAAACATAGAGAAGCAGCAGGAATGCGAGAAAGCAACTCTCCTAGAGAAAAGTTATCAAAGACAGTGCTGGGCTGCCACAGCAAGGGAGTTCTCTGGGGTTCCTTGGCTTCCCAAGCTTTCTCTTAGGTTCCACCTTGGGTGAGATCTTCTGTAGCTCCACACATGGCTGAGTTAACACTGCCTTCTGGAGAGTCAGGAACTCTACCCTGGTCTTTCTAATGCCAAAGGGTTTGGGAAGTGTATGCAAAAGTAATGTTTCCTTCCATGCACAGGAACAGAGAACAGCTGTATCTGGGAACTGATTCATACCAAGTCAGAACTAGAAGGCAGGCCAGAAACAGTTTTTCAGTTGTGCAGCAGGTAAGCTTTACATGGAGGTTGTATTTTACAAATCACATCAATGGCATTTAAAATAAAGTATTTTCTCCTATGTAACCTTTACATCAGCAGTTTTAAAGTGGGACTCTTTACTTGAAGCTAGGCACTATGCCAATCTTTAACTGCATAAAGTATAACAAATTCAAATGGGTGAATTAAGTGTAGTGATCCAATGTCAGAAATCTGCAGATATATGAACATAAGCTCCAGTATGGGCAAAGTAACTAATTTAATCACTATGAGCTGGTTAACAGAGATTACTTTCTCAAAAAGACCACTTAAGGTTGTGATTCTCTCATACAGAAGCTACCTGTCAAGTAATTTTCTAAGAGGAAGCAACTAAGATCTCAAAACACAAGGTGTGTGAAATGTCTAGCACTGTTAAGATGTCCCTGCCCAGGGTAAAGAGGTTGGAACTTGATGATCTTTAATGTCCCTTCCCACCCAGAACATTCTATGATCTTATGATAGCTTTAAACCCACTACTAAAGCAAGCTTTTGAAATAAAACACTGCACTAAAGCCCATCAGCAGAAAGGCAGTGGGAACATTTTATCCCAGTGTCTTACTTCAGCAAGGAAATTAAGTTTTGTGTTTTCTTAAACTTGCAGTGATTCTGAGAACAAGACTAACATTGTGAAGGTCATCCGTTCTATTCTGCGGGAGAATTTCAGACGTCACATAAAATGTGAGCTACCACTGGAGAAAAAATGTAAAGATCGCCTCGTCCCACTTAAGAATCGTGTACCTGCAACAGCCAAACTGGGTAAGAAACACCTGCTCAAGTGAAAACTAAAGCATCCAGACTCTGGTGCTGGTAGGGCGTTCACAATTATTACCATAGAGTGATCATAGAGTGACATGTGTCAGACCCACAAATCCCATTTCTTCTCTTTTTGGACTGGAGCAGGACTAGTTTCTCTACCATTCAGTATGTGACAAGGGCTAGAGGAGATAAGCACACTGCAATGTGTCATTAGCTGTCTTCAGAGAAGACACTTAATAAGGCCCAAATTAATTTTGCTGGGAAGGAATAGACACCCTTTGCCATACAATATTAGCATTCTTTCCTCTGGGCTCCCTTTAGTAAATCAGCCCTAATAGCATTTATAGCTGGAACAACAGGGAAAAGGCAGGGGGTCTTGGTTCTTTCAATGCACTCAATCTGCATCCCAGCTGATACGGTAATTAAGTACAGGATTCAGACATTTTAGTTAAATGAGTAGTTACTAGTATTTCAAGTTCTCTATCAGATCAGTCCTCTGTAAAATCCTCTTAATGTCAGAGGATCTGGAAGAGTTCAGCTGCTGTCTACACCTGGGCCCTTCAGTGTTTGATGTGCCCAAGTCAATCTTTCTTTATGCAGAAGTGTGAGCATGACTACACTTTTTTGGAGGATTTGATATATATTACACATGAAGGAAAGCACAGAACCCTAGGATAGGTGTAATGAAAACTGTGACATGAGGAACACACTGTTGGTATCAGAGTGCTGACACATCTGACTTGGAATGACTATATCCACCATAATTGTAAGTGGGATATGAAGATAAAAGGTGTAACCAAATTTTTTTTCTGAAAAAAATAAACCTGCATTTTTACTCTGCACAGCTTCCACAAGATCCTTGAAGTTACTGAAGAAGTCATCCAGCAGCGAGTGGAATGGTGACCAGGGGAAAGGCACCTTCCCAGACTCTGATGAGTGCAGCCTAAGCAGCAGCACCCAGAGCAGCAGCTGCCACACTTCTGAGAGCATCCAGGAGCCCAAAAATTCATCTCCCGATAAACATGCAGAGAGCACTGCATCTGACTTTTCTAATGTTCTTGTCAAAGAATCTGACATTCTCAGTGATGATGATGACGATGAGGACTATCGGAGCCTAAAGAAAGGCAGCCCTACAAAAGACATTGAAATACAGTTCCAGCGGCTGAAGATTTCAGAGGAACCCAGTGCTGACTCTGAACAGGATCAGGCTGCTGAAAATGAGGCAGAAGATGGCTTTCAGATAGCAGAGCATCCAAAGCTCGTGCGGGGCCATTTCTGCCCAGTGAAGAGAAAAGTAAACAGCACAAGGCGTAGCAGAGGAACTCTAATGGCAATGCAAGAACGTCACCAATCCCTTGACAGTCACTCTGATGCTGCCAACATGGATCTGAACTCTATTTTAGAGAGAGAATTTAGTGTCCAGAGTTTAACATCTGTAGTTAATGAGGACTGTTTTTATGAAGCTGTGGAGAGGCATGGAAAATCCTAGCTTAATATTAAAACATTCATTTGAAGTCCACATAAAATTCAACAAACATTTTGCTTTAAAACTAGTAAATTCATGGAAGCTGCAGGAAAACTACTATCTGATTTTGTGCACTAATACATTTTTGCTCAAAAACAGCTGTAAAGGATTCTTAAGTTATTTTAATTTATTGTGGATTAAAAATAGATTAAGTTGGCCCAGGTTTGTAAATTAGTTCATCCCTTTCAAGCATTTATTAAGATGATCTAGTGTTCTTGGGGATGGCCTCATTAATATTTTAAGTAATGTGGAAAAGGTGCTAGTGAGTGGCAGAAGAGTTTACAATGGAAAGTAGCATTGCAAACTGAAATTTTTAGTACCTTGGGCATTTTATTTCTTTGGTTTTCATGTTTGCTTTATTTAAAGCACAATTAAGTTATTTTAATGTGTTTTAGTGCACAACAGTGCAGAAGTTTCATTTTTGTATGTTTCAATGCTGTTTATACTGTATACATATGTGTAAATACAAAAACAAAGCTTGGCCTGTAATCTTTTATTTGACTGTATTTTTTATTTTCTCTATGAGCTTGTACAGTAAAAGACAAACAAGTATTGTACTTAGCCATGTTTTCTACTTTTCATTGTGCTGCTTTTCTGTAGTTGGAGCTTTAAATCCCAAATTCTTTGCTTCTGCATAAATGAGAAGAGTATTAGCAGACCTTGAGGCAATTGGTGCACTTTATCCTCCAGTAAGCCAGTCACTTGAGTGTATTTATAAGAGTCTTGGCTTCTGTTTTTTAAATTACTCTGCACAGGAGGATGTTCCAGGATAAAAAAGCACAGAAACCCAAACACCATCTTATGTAGTGATGTCTGAAAAGTATTTTTCTTCAATATCAGTAAAGCACTTTCATTCATACAAAATTCAATTACATCAGAAGTATTGCAGCTTAATTACCTTTCTCACAACGTATTGTTTCTTCGTATGTGTTCTAGCCACTCCCCTGAAGTAAAAAGAACCTGGATTGCCTTTTCCCTTTTGTCTGCTGCTGACTGGAACAGAGAGATGCCCTCTCTCTCTACCGCTTTCTCAAAAGTAGGTCTTTCGTATCTGGCTAGAGGTAGGACCATCTAGACTTTCTTTTACTGAGTCAACACCTGTAGATCAAGGAGCTAAACTAATAAAAAAAATCAGACTTGTGCTGTTATAGCTGATTTTCCTCTTCAGTCTGTTCAGGTTGACCAGTACTTCCAAGTAAACTTCTTGTCTTCTTCTTTTGCCGTAGTTCTTCTCTGTAGTTGAACACAAAAAGGCTTGGGTCTTCATCACACATTTTCCTGTATACATTGCACAAGTTTCTAAACTGTGACATAGAGAGCTGAAAAGGACGCAGAGTTGGATCAACATCTGCTGTCATCATCAGCTGTTCTGTTCTTTTCAAGCGCCCATTTTCAGGAAACAAGGTCCTAAAAGATATGGGGTGAAGAAAAATTTCAGCAATTCAGACAGACAATTACATTTCCCTTAAGAGTAAAGTGGAATTTAATAATAAACTTACATTAATTATGTCACCATTTTAGCTCTTGCACTCTTAACACATCTCACAATCTGAGCAATGGAAACATATAAAGGTCCTTTTTGTGCTTATGACACCATAGAAAAGCACATACAAACATTATAGACTAAACACATGTATGTATGTTCATGTTTGTTAACATTAAATAGAGCTATGGGTATGGATACAAGCACAGAGCCTTCTTAGAATTAGCCTCATATTTAGAAAGCAACAACAGATTAAACTGCACAATACAGATCAGATTCAAACAAATATGACTTTTTTCAGACTATTTCATTGCAATAGAAAAGACAGTTATCACTTGTCATTAATACCCCAATTCTAATATCAGAAAAAAAAAGCCAAGAAAGAGGAAAGGAGCATTTAATTGTCATTCACTTTTTAATATTTAGAATGTGGGAAAATGTGGCAGGAGTCCTTGATTTTGTTTACAGCTTTGTCATTGATCACAGATAGGCATATCTGTACATTTACTCTAGGGCTAGATGCATTATCACCTTTCTCTCAGAGGTTCCCCAAATTTGAATGAAGACTACTAGGTAAGTGATTGTTAACGTTACACAAAAAAATACAAACTGCACAGTGCAAACTATTGAAAGGACCAGCTCTTATTGCCAGTACTTCTCACTCTAAAATAAGCCAGAAATGCAAAAAGCTGCACATGACTCATGGGCACTTTTCAATTTTCAAGTTCTATCTGTGTTATATACATAATACCTAAAAAATATTGTGCGTCTAATACAATAACACATTGCCTTCCACCCCCCACGCAGATGTGTTTGGCAGGTTGGCTGGATAAACTACTCAAAAGGCTTTGTAGAAGAAATTATAGTTGGTTCCTGGTAGGTACACAGAACACGAAGTTAAGAAGGGGTTTAAAATCATAAGTGAAAAATGAAACTTCTGGGAAACCTGTTTGTAGTATATGTTACTTCAGGCCTTTGTCAAAATGTTCCCATTAGTGCAGCATCTAGGTCAGCAATGGGTTATTTCAATATCTCTCCTTTGCTTCTGTAGTTAAAAAACATACCTGGAACAAAGTCTACCTAGTCTTTTTTTACAGACTATGAACCATCATATAAATGCTGTGAACCAGAACTCAAACTACAATATGGACTTCATAGTGCATTCTTATATTTCACATCTCAAGGCCCAGAATCCATCCACAAATAGGAAGTGATTCTATTGCCTTGTTTGTATATAGTCTGTGTGATAGAGAGCCCTTATAATGAACTTAAGAGCTTTTTTATACACCAGAATTTGCTATTTTTTTCAGGTCAGCTAAAGAATAAGAGGATTGTGTTTTTTAGCTGCACGCTAGGGCTAAGGTATGATAAGCTGCCAGGGGAATACGTGATGTCCAGAAGTTCAGTTTCCCCCTCCTTGCCTCAAAAGAATGTAAAGCAGTTATTAGCAATTTGAGATTACACAGAAGCTGGGAGAGTTTTTTGAAAACTTTGGTAACAATATTGTACACAACACAGATATGCTGACTGCATGTGCCTTTTGCTTACATTGTCAAGAGAGACCATTCCTTCACAGTAGAAAAAAAAGAAAGAAAACCACCACCACCCTGTAAGTCAAAAACAAACCAGTCTAGAATTTGGACACCTCATTTTCTAAACACTTTGAAATGCATACTCAGACTTTAACACAAAGAAATCTGTACTCATTTTAGATCCAATGTCTGCACCCCACATATCAATGGCATCTACGGCCTCAAGGAAGGAGAACTCAACAGCCCAAAACTGGATGCAAAATGCTTTGTTCACCTTTAAAACAGTGACATAGAAGGCTTGAAGTACAGTAGTAGCCATCCCTATTCTAGACTGCATCAGGGCCAAAACTATGCCCAGCAGCCTTCAGGGAGCCCAGGCTGCATGAGATGCCTCTAGTCATAACAGCATCTCTGTCACACGTTCTACTGTGCTGAATGCTGGGGGTTGACCGCACTAAGTCAGACACGTGGCAGTGTTGGAGTTTAAACAGGATCCTTGGCAAAAAGACTGCAGGTTTCTCACATCAGAGAACCTAATAAATTCTAATAAATAACCTAATAAAGATACTGAGATTTTTTTAAAAGCCAGTAAGAACTCCATAAAAGGGCAAGAACAGAAACAAAAATTTGACCTTTTGACACTATCCCCAAATCAGTAAAATTTCCTTCAGATGATGTTCCCCTCACACTGCCATCTTTGGTTCTGGATTTTGATACTTTCATTTTTTAACTCAATCATTCTGTAGTTTTTGTGGTTGGGCTGGGATTTTTCATTTCTGAGACAGACAAACTATTGAAAAGATGACCACTTTATCCTAGGGATTTTTAACAACTTTAACTGCACCAACAAAAATGCACAAGTAATTATTACATAATTACTTTAGATACTAGTCTCATACTTTTGTGTCCAGAAATCATCATTCTGAAATAGAAAGAACTGATGAACTATGATGACAAATTTAAAATTGGAAGAATAAAATCAAATGCATAGCTGATTTAGTAGCTGGTGCATTTACAAAAACATTACCTGAGAAGTTTTCATTAAAAATACTTACTCAATTCCACGGAAGCAATATTTTCTTCTAAACTGAAAAACACTTTGAACCACCTTTTCTACCAGCTCAAATGGCTGCTGGATCTTTGGTTGCACCAGTGGAGTGAAATGCACCACAGCCACATCCACCTATATGGAAAAGAAAGAAAAATTCGAGTAGACATCTTCCTCTGAGACACATTACTTCTAAGTTACCTGGCTAGACATCAGCAAACAGGCACAATATAAGAAGGCATTCTTGCAGCAGATAAGCCAGCCATGCAGTGACTAATGGCATGGTATGGAATAGAAAGATTTGCCTTAGCTTTCAAGACCCTACAGAATTTTAGTCTTAGTTATCTGCATATTTCCAATTAGTTCACATGCCATCAGTACTTAGGACTTTTTACCCCCATGGCACTTTGTCCATTTAGAGCAACTTTCACGTAATCTGTAAAGTAATTAGCACTTCTGTCTTCAGATCCTTCCACAAGATAATTCTGACATAATACACAAATTAGATAATATTTGATATATAGGCTGAAGGGCAGCTGGAGAAAATTGGTATTATAATTAGAAATCAAACTCATTCCCTATATGTTTTCTGTTGCTCCAGGGCTTTTCTAAAATGTAAGCTAAGGAATTGCTTTTTAATGTATCAAGATTGCTAATCTATTTAAAGGAATGGTAGGTAGAAATAAGTGCACTCAGTTTAAGTGACCACACAACTCTGTATTTACACTGTGTATCACAGTTCATCCAAAATTATGTTTGAACAGTTCTAGGAAGATAAGCTTGTATATATTCTTTTCTAGTTCTCAAATCAGACTGGTTCACAGAGTAGTCACTTGCCCTGTGTCTGAGAACAGAATGAAATAATATGTACACACTTTTATGTTTTTTATATGTGTATATATCTGTGTATGTCAAGCAACTATAGAGACACTGTATTACATAGAAACTTTCTGAATTCAGACTTCTGTACTAAAAATTAGGAGCTGGAATAAAACTCCAGTTCTGCACAACAATGAATAATGCAGATCATCTTCCAAACTAGATATTAACAACAATAAAATAGAAAAATTTCTATGTAGGAGCACATTGAAAATTTGTAAAATGTGTACAAGTATTGTACAAATTTTTAAGTGCCAGATTTTAAAAAATATTTAGTCTGCTAAAATGATGGGCAATCACTGAATTTTTTAAAAAGATTTGACAGTCAATATTGGCGCTCAGAAAACATTAATTTATCATCACATGTGCTAGTTCTGACAGAAAAGAGAGGCACAATCAGACCAAAGAACAGCTGCTGCTTGAACCACAGTCTCAGTGTACCAATTGTTCAAGACAACCCAGAGCATGAGAGTACTTCAAAAAACAAAGTGTTCCTCCTACTGCTTCAACCAAAACTGCTCATAGCAACCTCTGATGTGACATAATCTTACACAAAGGTGCCATCCATCCATTTTGTTCTTTCTGTGGGAACAGCTCAGCTGTTAAGTACATCTATCCACTACAAATGCTTCTACAACACAAATTTCAAAGGAATTCTAAAATCCAAACAGTATCAGTTTTTGATGTAGACAGAACTTACAAAGCCAAGCAAAAATACTGGCTAGAGAAAGGAAAGAAAATACCAATTAATGGCACTGATGAAGAAAAAACCCACAGCAAGTTTTTAGTGTTAGCACTGCTGATCCCAAGTATATACCACTGGAGTATTTTTCTTTAGTTGTCCACCTTCTCTGAAAGCTAGAGTTAAAAATACATCAGAAAAAATACTTAAAATTACTGAAATGTGAAGCACAAGAACTTGTTTAAAAATCAGGTGACAAAATCACTTGACGTATAGAATCTGCAGTGAAGCACACATAAATTATTTCCCAAAGCAGATTTTTAATTTTTCAAGTGTCAGAGCATCTGCCTTTGCCATGGGTTGCTCCTGCCAGGAAGATCACAGGGATATCGAAAAAAAAACTTGTGTTCACATTGAGTAGAAGAAAAGTTAATCTTTTTGAACAGAGCAAATACATAGTTCACATGTCCAATCAGCTCCTTGAACAGAAATACTAAGGGCACATGCATATGTTTACCTACATTTTGGCCAGGAAATATAACAATATTACCCCCACAAAATGAAGGGTAAGAAAACAACCACAGGGCATCACCTAGTCACCTCAATTCTGCAGAAATGCTCACAAGTGAGAAATGAGGGCTCTTTGGGAGTTAGAGACACATCTTGAACAAAAATTTCTGAAGGAAAAAAGCACATAATCTAGATACAGTGTACAGCTTCAGAGCCAAACAGCTCAATTTGCAATCTCAAGGCCAGTAGGCAATAATTTCTGCTTCTGAAACAAAACACAGCACTTCTCAGTTCCATTATAGACACTGTTTTCTTTGGACCCCAGGAAAGCTGCTTGGTTACTATAGCAACAGATACAGGGAAAAGCTTTTCGTTTGTAAATGGCCATTCCTTTAAAATCACACATGCTATTTTCCCGATACCTTTTAATATGCATCAAATAGAGAGTAGAATTATGAAAGCCAATAGAGTACATAAGAGCACTTAAAATACACACGTTGATTTGATAATTTTACTAGTAACACTTTTCACCCAACCAAGTATTTTAGAAATATTTACAAAATAACACTCAAGTCTTACAAAATAATGAATAGCAAAATCATTCAACTGATACATCCCAAATTGTCACTAGTACAGCAATTATTCACCACTTACTGTTTTCGTATAACTGTACAATGAAGGTTTATGTTCTGGTAGGGTAGGAGGAACATATAACAGAGTACAATTTAATTCACACAAGTCTGCTGCCTTGCTAATGAAATCAACACACTAAATCAGAATAAGCTTAAATGAGACAATTTTTACTAATTGTTGACAACAAAGGTCTCATAATGGGCAATACACGTACCTTGCAACAGGGCTGTATTAAAAGCAAACCCACATAACCTTTTCTCAGGATGTAATTTGCTTATAGGGAACTAAAACCGAACCAGAATATATTACAATTTCATTAAAACAGACTGCTTGAGATCCTATTGAGAAAGTTCTAAGCCAGCACTTTCACAATCCAAGTATTTAGTACTATTTTATCTGTCTACTACAAACAAATGTTAGGTCTAACACCAGATATGTGCAACTCATAGTGCAATCTTGTTCTGATGAGAGTTTACTTTTGGCTCACTTCCATTAGAAAGCAACTATGCTGCTACACTAACAGAAATTATTTCTGTGCCAGAAGAGCTCTGCAGTAACTCCATTCACACCAGGCTCACAAACAGAATCACAAGACACCCAAAGTCAGGTATATAACTCACAGATGTAACCTGTGAGTATATCACTGCTGCAATGAACAAGACCTTTCTCCCATCTTCTTGATTTCTCACACCAGCTTGTTGAGGCCACTTCTCTGATGTGCTGCATTTACCGTGGAAGCCTTACCAGCAGCTTTATTCCCTTATTCTTTTATACAGCCTATACAAAGGTAACAAGTTAGAGGATAAACTATGGAAGGCTAAAGCTATCAGGAACAGACAAGCAAAGCCTGCAGTTGAATAGGAGTGTCCTGCTGTTCCAATTACAAATTAAAATAAATTGCCCAGTTCTTTTCTAGGAAATTTAAACTCTTAATAAGATTATCTGTGATGAAAAGAACAACAACTGACAAACAAGAAAACTCTCTGGCTGTCAGTGCAACTTAAATGATTCTCCCTCCAGTCTGCAAGTCTACAGTTTCTGGATTCACAAGATTTTACTCCATTTAATCACTGCTCACACTTTCCATCACAGAACCTGGATATCATTATGTATTTAGGACTAAGGGCCGCCGTCTGTTTTATTCCATAATCTCTTTGCTTTCCCTCACTGAGTGTTTTTCAAACAAAACTCATTAAACAAAGTACTCCTTTATTCTCGGGTAGATGGAACTAAGAGAGGGAACAAACAGCAGTAATGCACTTGCTGTGGAGAACAGAAAAAAAACAACATTCCAAGAAATTTTGTTAATACATGCCAATGCAGTTTTATATGAGAAGGGATAGCTGCATTCAAGAGAAACTGCATTTACCAGGACATCTACAGTGAAGAAAACATCTCAGACCTCACGACCAGCAGTAAGTCCTACACAAACAGATATGAAACATAACTGTATGTTTAATTACAACTGTAGTGCTTATACTGGAATTTATCATGCCTTTAACTTGTTTCACCCCATTAAATGTAATGTATGGCTACCATTTGCAGTGTTTTGTGTTTATGCTTGTGTGTTTTTATATACTGATTTTAAAAAAGGAAGCAATGAAAAAGGCTGATTCAGAGTACTAATATCTTTTTCAGAATATGAATGAGAATATGAATGAGTTTTGAATGAGTTTTGAGCTACCCAGACCTGTCAGTTCCTTCTGTAAAAGGAAGTTAAGCCATATTTCCCACGGGCCTGTACAGCAAATGATATGTATTTGCCAGAACAGCTCTTCCCAGCCTGAACAAACTGAAGGGATTTGGAAATAGGCAGGTCCTTGAAACAAGGTTTTAACAATGAATAGCTGTTAATATTTGCACCCTAAATTTAAGCATTTTTAATATATATATGCTGGACACAGTTAGCACATCCTTGAACAATTACCTGAAATAAATATAATATAAAAATATTAGAGAGTATAAATATATAAATCATATATAAAGAGAGAATACAGAGACTTATACTATATATTATAATAGAGGATAACAGTGTTATACTTATAAAGGATAAATATATTAACTGGTTCAGAAATGCCATTAAAGACTGATAGAATACATACTGATCAAAATCTCGTTGTCTTATATATAATGAACTGAAACAAGAGTACAATGCTACAGATATTTTGTATTCCTCTTATTTTAATTTTATCCCTTATGACTTTTCAAAAAAGTTCTAATGCTGCAGACCAATTTTAATATCATGGTACATATTTAGATAAAAAGTCTGGATCATGCTTTCTAAGACAGAAGCCTGCCCTTTGTCTACCACTGATAAAAGACAAAATGTGCCAATTATACAGCCCCATGCAAAAGGCAAAGCAGGGTACCACCTTCTAATCCTCCTCTCAGAGGTTTCAAGCCACTGTTCTGCATCTGCAACCCCAACAGTCCAGCTGAGGTGACAGCAACAGTTCTGTCTTCCCAGCTGCACAGTTATCATTCTGCCCAAAATGTTCTCATCTGTCAAATGAAATTGGACACTGTATAAAAGAATAGCAAGGAGCTTTTTCAATGAATTTTTAAAACTACCACTTCATGGCAAATTTGCAAATTATTTCAGACAGGTGACTGATTCAAAAAAAGGCACTTCCACAAATGAGCTGTTTCATACTAGCATAAAAACATTTTAGAAGCAGATCACATTCACTCTTATGACTTCCTAAATACTGCTTCTCTAAGTCAAGAAATGGAAATAATTTAAAAAACCCCACCAACTTGAAAGTTTAAATAAAAAGAACAAAATAAAATATTGATTTAAAAAGTCATGAGACTAATTGTAAAAATGCAAAAACTAAATTCCATTTTATTCTCCTCAAAAGCCAAGATATTTGTAACACTTATTAAAAAGATTAACAAGTAATATTTAAAAAAGAAATAAGGGGTTACCTTTAATTTAAGTAAGAGCTAGTACAACAGCGCCTATTATTACAAAGTCAACAGAAGCTGACAACAGCTATCAACACACTTAAACAAGGTACCTGAAGAGTACAGTACCTTTTCTAACAGTGTGTTTTCCTACCACAATGGCTTCTAATCTGCAAGTTTCTAGTGTTCCATTTACGTGTATCTGTCTAGTAAGCCTGCAATTTGTATGCTATTACCAAAACCAACCGCAGTAAAATAAGTTTTGCTTGATGGCTTGCAATCATGTATGAAAGGGCAGCAGCTCCTTTTTACAAGCAATTCTAAAGCACTGTCCATTTGCCATCATCTCTGTTCAAGTACCTTGTGTACAGCAGCTCAGCTGCTGCAGGGTCATTTTCAGATATTCATTCAGATAGCTCTAATTTTAAATGCAAGCTTTTTTTGTTTGCTGATTTCTTTTCCTTTCCCCCTCGAACTTCTCCTCCCCCCCTTTCCTCCCTGTTGCACAGGCGGCCACAGCTTGGCTACGAAGCTCCCAGTTACTCATTCCCACGAGAGAAAAGGCAGACAAAACGTGACAGAACCATCATGGCATCAGCAAGCCTGCAGTTCTTCGCTTTCATTCTGGCTTTGTTTGGCGTTTTTGGAGATATCGCAGCCACCTTGCTACCAAACTGGAAGGTAAACGCAGACGTTGGCTCAAACATCATAACAGCTATCACACAGATGCAAGGGCTTTGGATGGACTGCACATGGTACAGCACTGGGATGTTCAGCTGCACCCTGAAATACTCCATTCTCTCTCTCCCTGTCTATATCCAGGCTGCACGGAGCACCATGGTACTGTCGTGTATCCTATCAGCCTTTGGGATCTGCATCACTACGGTCGGAATGAAATGCACAAGGCTGGGAGGGGACACCAACAGCAAAAATAACGCTTGTTTTGCTGGAGGAATCTGCTTCATTCTTGCAGGAATCTTTGGATTAGTACCAACGTGCTGGTACACGAGAGAAATTATTTCAAATTTCCTGGACCAGACCATTCCAGAGAGTAGTAAACATGAACCCGGAGGAGCAGTTTATACTGGATTCATCTCAGCAGGGTTTCTGCTTATCGCAGGTGTGATTTTCTGCTCTTCCTGTTTTAAAAGGCAGCAAGAAGCATGGATTTACCCTCCAAAGCAGCACCACTTCCCATCCACAGAGCAGGAGAGCAATGCAGGTTACAGCCTGAAGGACTATGTATAAATAGCTATTTCTATCCATTGAAGTATTTCTATTCATTTGAGGGTTTTTTTTGTGCGTTAAGTGTAGTTTGGTTATTTCAACAAATGTGTAACACAGCACTTAATCTTTCTTGTGTCTGGGCTGCAGTTATGCTTATGCAAGGTATTTCATTTATAGGGGCATCCACAAAAAGGAAAGAGTAGTAAAAGATACTTCTCTGCTACAAGAGTACTTTATTTTGTTGATTTTTCAAACCCTTCTTTCTGACCTCACAACTTCTTCACAAGTTACACTTATTGAAGAACAAGGAACTATTTTAAAAACATAATTTACTGTACAATTTATACATCAATATCTTGTCACAGCAAAGATGATTAAAACCTGTTTTCTGTTTAGTCAGACTTTCAATAATATAAGATGTTTTATAGTGTATTCTACAGTTTTATCTTGATTTTATTTATGATGCAAGGAATAAAACCCAGAAACTATTTGTTCAAGAAGAGCAATTCAAAGGTTTTAAAAAAGCGGACACATCTGCCTTTCATTTTCAATTCTAAATTGCCTTGGTAACTAGATTTTGTTAAAAAAATAAAAAATACAAAAAAATCAACCAACCAAAACAAATCCACAACAAAAGCTCAAGGCTCCAAACTTTAGCTGCACTGCATACTCTGCATATCAGGCTGAAGGATCAGCAGTACCATTCAGCTCTTGCCAAACCCAGCTCTCCTGCCCCAAACTGCCACCTGCTGCGGGTTTCATTTATTATTGTTATAGGAAAGTATGCTGGATAGTCACCAACTGCTACTAATCTATCACTACACAGTGAATGTTAGAGATGAGGAGCAATACAACAAGAGAAATGTAACCATAACTGTGAAAACACCTGCAAACTGCAACAAGCAGGATAGAAACCAAACTATCTGTGTTCAAGAAACACCTGTAAATATTCTGGCTTACACTTGCTAAAGGCAGTTATTAACAGCTCAAATAAAACAGTAACCACTTATTGCCTTCTACATTTCTGACCTTCTGAAAGAACACTTTAAGTCATTTTAATTATTCCTGTAGGATCTGTTCCAGGCCCACTCCCAGGTATTCTATTACTGTAAAATGAACTATAAAATATAAAACAGTGATAAAAGAGACAGCTTCTTCATTTTTTTAACTGCCTTATTTTCAATAATTACCTTAAATCCTTTAACCTTTTCTTTCACCACACAGATTTTGTTTTGTATTGGTCATTGGTAAAGTATGTTCTACCTAAATACTTCCCTAAGTGAGAACCAAATCAGAATGAATATAGGTATGATACACCCCTTTAAATTCAGGAGTACAATGCTGGATGAGTCTCTCAATAAAATCAGCTGCTATTTATTCTGAGTATTTATACACAACTTCCATTTCCCGCAGTACTAGTCTGAAATTTGCTAAAAGAACGTGAAGGAGCCTAAACATGAAATGTTTAGTATGTTGGAAAAAGATGTTTTATTACAGCATTTGGTAAAGTGGACTGTTTTATGGACTTAATATGTAAGTAGTCTTTATTCACAGAAAGTCTTCATTTTTCACACACTGAATGGCATTACATCTTGTTTTTATTCTACTGTTCTATTCTACCTATTTTGAGTTTCCTATGTTTTAATCAAGGAGCTTGATTTGTCCTATTTCTAATGCAACTATTAGCAGTTATTAGGTATCACAGAGACTTCATTATAACAAAAAGCCAATTTCTTTTTTTCCTAGACACAATGTTGTGCAGCACCACTCCATTAACCAAGAATCTTTTATGTCTCAACACTCATAGAAACGTTGAAATAATATTAATGCATTGAGCAAATGAGATAAACAATTCCTTCTCAAAGCATCTTCACCTTTAGAAAGGGGTTTGACATGACAGTGAGCTGTGATCACTACCATGTAAGTTAGTTAAATATATTTGCAAAAAAATTAAAATCAAGAGCATTTTTACAGGAGGGTGCAAGAAAAAGGTAATAGTGGCATACCATGAGCACAACAACAAGTTCATTGGTTACACATAATGCAAATTTTTCTTCCTGAAACTTTATATAAAGTAGCTGTACTTCATACAGCTATGAAACAAAAATCAAGGACAGAGCCATTTCATTCACACTATGCTGCAAGAGCTTTCCAATAAAACAGATTCTATGAGAAAAAGTAACATCTAAAACCATGTCAGTCTACAGCTAAAAAAACAAGGACAAAACACAGGATCAGTCTACAACAGGTGTGTGAAGGAAACAAAATAATAGTGAAAACAGGTGCCAGTCCTGTCTGAATGAATTCTACTTTCTGCTTTTGCAATATAAGCAATACTTGTCTTAACTCAAAAAATGCATTAAATAAAAACATGCCTGCCTTTAGTTGTACTGTTTTTTTTATTCAACAGAGCACCAACTGACTCTAAGATGTTTTTATACTAAGATATTTGTCATAACTCCGTGTGTTACCTCTCTTGGTCAACTACAGCATTTTCAGTACAGGAAAATGGAAATATCAGTTATAGCTTCCCAATTCTGGGACACAGTGTGCACAAGACTTCGCTACATTAGCTTTATTACTACTCAAGTTGTACCCACGACTGAAAAATCCCCACCATAAAACTGGAATTTTAGCCTTACTTTAAAGTATTTCACATGTTTGACAGTGAGAGGGCATCCTGAAATTATTTTCCATTCAGCTAGGAAACAGGGGAAAACAAACCTAAGCCAAAACGTCAAAGCAAAAAATAAGATTTCTTAAGCATGGTAATTTTATTTCACAACAGATTTCTGTAATTTAACATGTTTGAACAGTTACTTGCTCAAAAAATACTAACAGAATTTTAAGAATTTTAACAGAATTATACACAGACAGAGGCCTTAAAATTCATTGTGATAAATGAGAAAATAACCTTCCAAAGGTTCTCAAGAGATATGCCAGAAAAGTAAAAAGGACCAAGAGAGAGAGACTGATAAAGAGGAAGAGAGATGTATTGAAGAGCTGAACCAACCAATTGAAGAGGAACTTTCAGAAGCTGCAAGTTCACTTCTGAAACAGAGCAACAGTTTGATAGGACAAGTATTAATAGTTTTAAACTCCCAGAGGGTTGATTTAAATTAGAAATAAGGAAGAAGCTTTTTACAATGAGGCTGGTAAAATACGGACACGTTGCCCAGAGAGATGATGGATGTCCCATCCCTGGAAAAATTCAAGATCACATTGGACAGAGCTCTAAGCAATCTCATGTAGTTGAAGATATTCCTGCTCATTGCATGGGAATGGTACTAAATGACCTTCCTTCCAACCTAAATACTTCTATAAGGCTATGACTTTCACATATATTTAGGGACACAGATCACTTAAAGTTAGGCACAAATTTTTATCAAAAAATCCAAACCAAACCAAAACAAGCTTCTTGTCCAAAATACTGAATTATTTCTTAATTTTTGATTCCTGGACAGACCTGGATTCTGTCATAATAGCTATTAATAAAAACTAGTGGCAGTAGATAAGAGGACAACAAAGAGATTGTTCTTTACTCACTCAAGAATACATAAGAGTGAGAAAAGATTGTTACTTTTTTAAACAATCAGTGGGATACAGCTGACAAAGTGCTGTAGCAAATAGGAGAGAATAAAATATGCTGAAGATGACTGGGGTGAAACATAAAGATTATAGACATGGTAAAATTAGAAATGTTTGACAAAGTTGATAAAAGAAAAGCTTTTCTTATCACCCTCTTTCAAAAGACCCATCAAATTCTTAAGGCACAATTCCCAAACTGTTTATAAATGCATATGGTAAAATAGTAGGCTTTTGAAAAATACTCCAATTCTAGCAGACTATCCTGACATTAAATCCTAATCTCCCTCTCCAGAACACCCAAAGAAGTATGCTGACCTTGCAGATAGGTTTGAAGGTCAAAGAAGGTCAAAGCCAAGTTCTGAGGAATAAAAAAAAAAAAAAAAAAAAAAGCACTTTCTCAGAATGAGCATGCTTCATTTATAGGAATTTCACATCACTCCACTTCGTAACACAGAGATGTTCAAATAGAGCAGCCAACTAGCAATGTTCCTTGGTGAAAGTAACATAAATTGCTTGACTGACATATTAACAAAAACCAGAAATAAATACAGCGAAACCTACCTCTGGCTTTGGAACAAAGGCTTGACCTGGAATTATGAAACAGTTTTCCACCGTGCAGAGATGCTGAGCCATGATGGACAGTCTGCTGCGTTGGTTACTTCCTGGATTAGCTGTGAGTCTCTAGGGGAAAATCAAAACATGTACATCAGTGATACTGAACTGGCCAAGTAACCAGTTGTATTAAAGCTTGATTTTCAGTATAATGAAATTTAAGAAAAAGACACTAGTTAATCATTAAAAACTTGTATCAAATCACATGCCCAGTTAATATAAAATTTTATATTCTAGAATATATTATACTCCTAGAAATTCTGCAGATCTAAATGAATGTCAAAAAAATTTTGTATGGATACAAGAGAAAACTATTTTGACTGCAGGATTCAAAACAAACCAAACACCAGCTGACAGTACTCTCACAATCCTTTCCTTCCACTGTTTCTGTATAAAATATTACTACTCTTTTTCTTCTTCAAGATGAAACAAAGCTCCATAAACTCAAGATCGGATAGAAACCAAAAGTGCCTCATAATTTACTGGTCTACTCTTACAATATTTGTAAGGAAGCTGGGTCTGCTTTATATAAATTTAGAATGCCTAACAGTGAGAGCATTAAATCTTAAAATTCAATTTAAGTATCCTCTGATTTTCCCATGATTTTTTTTTACAAAATAGTAGCCTGGACAGAGGTTTCCTATGCTCTTGTGACCTGGCAAGAAACACATTTTATTGTGTTTTGCTTGCACAAACATAATTGAAACATATAAAGCAACTTGTAAAACAGCTCTCAAATTACAGAAGTCATTTCACTAACACATGCAAAAACAGAATCATGATGATTCATGTTCTTATTGACCACCACCTCAATAAAAAAATAAAAACTGAACCCCAATTTGCATATCTGGTAATATTTGTACAGCATGTAGCTCCATATGAAAACCTACTCATAAAATGCTGCCATGCTTATTCAATTTATGCCCGAAAACTAAAAGTTAAAGCAGTTGCCAAAGTTTCACATCTTTTCAAACAACTCTTCCTAAAGGCAGTTCAGCATGGAGCAAATAAAATATTTTCAATGACTTTTTGGAAACAAATGGTCAGAGATTCTTTTTGCCTATGCCAGCATGTAAAGCTACCTTCATTGTTGTGTCAGAGGAAATTATTATTCTCTAAAAAAAACCCAGACTGCAAAGTCCAACAATGCAATCTGACACGCACTTCCTTAACCTCTGCAGTGGAAATGAAACTGAGCTAATGGCAACACTTGTAGCAATACTTCCAGTGCCAATTCACACAAACCTATCTTTACTTCTCCCAGAAACCAACTAGCAAGTCTCAGGCAGTAAGCTCCTGCTTCTCATTTACAGAAGGGATAACTCAACATCTGGATAGTAACATCTTAAACCACTTCAACCACAGCAGCAGGAGCACACTTGTGTACAGCACCCATGCACGGATCAGCCACACAAACCCCCAGACACAGGCAGGGACATGCACAGCTAGGTCAGCTTGCTCAGAGACCTGCCCTCCCTGACCTTCAAGGTTTCCAGGGATAGGGCACCTACCCCATCTCTTGGCAGCCTGCTGTGGTGGTTCACTACCTCACTGTAAAAAATCTCTTCCTTATCTCTAAATCTCCCTACTTTAGGTTTAAAATCATTACTCCTTGTTCTATAGCAACAGGCCCTGGTAGAGGATCAATTTTAGAGTAAGTGGGCTGGAAGAACCTGGCCTAGGGTGACAGATTAGAGATGAAGCACTGAAGAATTTGGGACAAAGCAAAAGTTCTTAACCACAAAATGAATAGCAATTTTAGAAACTTTAGAAAAACTACAAAGTAAAAAAAAATATCTGCTTGACACTCCAAAGTGCTATTTTTACTGATGTGGGTATTTGGCCTTATCCTCATTAACAGCCCTCAGATTCAGCATATAAAATAACTGCTGGCTCTCATCAGCTTTAATCAATTTATTTATATCATATCAGAACACAGTGGGCTGCAGTTGTAGGTGTCTAGTGACATAACTCACACCAACATTGCTGTGCTACAAGGAAACAGAAAAGTAAGAATATATAACCAGCAAGAAAGGCAAAGGTATCTACTTCTCTATTACACTGGCAAAACAAAGTCTGATAATAAATAAAACAGTACATTGCTTCACTTTCCTACTGTTAACATCAAGTTATCCTAACTAATTATAGAGCACATCACTCCATTCCATGATCTCATGCTTTTGCTGAGCTTATGACATATACACAGACTTGGTTTGATATTCAGGCTCTTAGCTTAGAAATATCCATGGAGGACACCAAATTCCCCTATCAAGACTATAAATCCAGAGATACACAAAATACCAGTAGCAACTCACTATGGTCTGCATTACACTGTTCTCTCTTTCCTGATACTGACTATGCCTGTACACACCAATTTACAGTGGTTATCTTAAGCAACTCCAGAGAGTCAGGAGAAAAGACACAGAGCCTAATTACTGCTCTTTCTCCTCATCATAAAATAAAATCATATCTTTAAAACAATTTCTTTTCATGGCATCAAACCAATAATGGAAATGGAAACCAAAAACCATGAACAATTCTGTCTTTGAGGAAGACCTGTGTTGAACAAGAATCAAGAGATCTCAGAATGCAAACTCAACAATCAACACTGTTTCACTGCATGACCTTGAACAACATACTCCATTTCCTAGTGTTTCTAACTCCTCAGCGTTTTAAGTACAAAAGCTTAAGTGTGCATGGTATTTTGCACCTAACTGAGCTCCACTGGGTGCAAAAGAACTGTAATCTGCATGTCACCATTGGCACATGCAGCTGGGTACAGCAATGTAAAGGACAGAGTGCTCTCACACAGTGTCAGGTGAATTTTTGCTGTCACAAAACTATGCATCTTAGCTATCATCACCCTGCATTTTACATCACAGTCCATCACCCTTATTTTGCAACAAGGCCTAATCTCACCTGACATGAAGTCCTTTTGGGAAACAGACCTGGATTCTGTAATGCCTGAAACCAAATGAGCCCACAACTGAATTAAGAAATCTGGTTTATTTCATAGCAAATGTTTGTCCCTAGTGTTCTCTAGAGCCACCTACTGGAAATACTTCTTAAATCTTGATTGCAAGGCTAGGGCAACGATAGCACAATATGGTTTTCTTTGACCCAAAAAATGTCAGCAGACATCTCACATATATAATTGTTACGAATTTTCACAGAGAAAAAAATCCTATTTGAATTTTTTCTTTGAAGGATTAAAATTAAAACAACATACACACTGAGGCTGCACAGACAAAACACAGTTTGTAACCCACAGTTACAAACAGTGGGGTAATAAGATGGAAATTCAGTTTTCAGGCTGATGTGCAACTCCTTTTTTCACTCTAAATGCAAGTGACCGTTCCCATAACTGCAAAGCAAAAAAGCTTTCCATTCTGTATGTTTTATATGTTTCATGCAATGTCAATAGAAATAAACTGTTAAGTCAGAAAGCACTATGGAGTAAGCCAACCTAGTATCAACTGATCTGACATTAACACTGCTACACTGCAGATCAGTCTGGCCTTCCTTGAGAAACTACTAATACAAAGCAAAATATCAATTTGCTCTTGGACTTGTGGTGACAGAAGCCAATTAAGAACTTTTTACACACACAAGAATGGTAGAATACATTAATAATTCTGATATCAAGTCTCATTCAAGAAAGTCAATGCCAATTTCCATGGTCTTGACAAACGCCCCCTGCATTTCAAGTGCTTAATCACAAGTGTAAATAATGTTAACCTTCCATTTTTCCTTATTTTAAGGAAGGTGTTTCTTAAAAATTATCTTAATAAAGAGGACAAAGAAAAATATAAGTCTATTTCTTGAGATGGACGAAAGGTAAGAAAAAACAGATAGATGACATGCTGCACAAATGACTGTGAGAGAATCAACACATTTGAAAAAAGAAGAGTGCTGTGCAATCTATTCATGTTAAAGAAATCAGACTACAAAAAAGAACAGAAAGAGTACCTTAATGAAATATAGCCCTGTATAAGACATAAAAAAAATTTAAATTACATTCTTGTGAAAGGATCAGAGTAGATAATTAACACATCAAAATTCATAATTTATAACCACATAAACTAAAAACTGAACTAACCTTTTCCTCTCTTTTCAAAGTCAACTAAGACAGGGCTTGTATTAACAATATGCAAAATTGAAAAACTGCCAAAATTTTACCTCCCCAACTTCCTTTTGGAAAGTCAGTGTCATCTGTGTCCTGCCGTAAATAAAAGGTCCATCCCTTTTTGAAACATTCTCAAGCCACTTGATGATGAGAGGAGTTGAAACACTGAAGGGCAGATTCCCAATGATATGTATATCTGGTGGTTCTGTTGACATTTGACAGAAAAAAAACAGCTGTGAAAATGTTTTGGGTAAGATTTTGCCAAGAAATAAAACACAAGAAAGATGAAAGGCCTGTCAACCTAGACTTAAAATATGGAAACAATTTTTTATCATGCCACACCAAAACGATGCCTGTCCATTTATACTCATCTTACACTGACAAAACTATACTACTCTCCTGAGTATTTACTTGGACAAAAGTGGTTAGGTCTAGTTCTCATTTACATCTGAATAAATCAGTAGCTTTCAGATGATTTTCAGCTGATGAGTAAATTCTGAGCTAATCTAGCATGGCAAAACCATAACTGTTCCTGTGATTTCAAACTATGACTATTAGGAACAGAGTAAATAGCCATACTCATACTTCTGCCCAACCCATCATCCCAGAGGCATTTTACTGAGTCCTAATAATCCTCAAAACAAGCTCCTAACTGACACTGTACAAGAGCTCTCTTTCTGTATAGAGCCCTCTGAAATCAAAAGGTGTTAAAGTACAAGACTTGGCAATAAGAAGTGGTACCTGTTTTTCACTTATGCATCACATCAGTAATTGTGTGTGCTGTATGACACAACACAGGGATTTCAGCAGCAGGGACCCTTGTGTCTAAGCAGGAGTGCAACAGAAGTGGGCAAAACCCAAAAGCCAGTGTGTTGTTTCTTAGATATGACAATGTTTAATAACATGAGTAAGAGATGACAATATCAAATTCAAGCTGTTTTTCTGGCACACTTTACTTATTAGCACTTTTTAGGCTGTGATATTTCTAATCTATTGGTGGTATAATACATTTATCAGAGACAGTAGCTTTTGAAACCCATCAGCTTTTGAGATTTTCATATGGAAATAATACAGAAGAAATGTATCTTGCCTCTAATTGGTCAGCTCAAAACCTAATAGACACTCTATGTTCAAGAAAGGTAAGTTTTTAAAACTACTCTACACTCTCACATGTACATTTTATCATAGTTTGTTCTGTGAAGCACTTACTTTTTGCAATGAGGCAAATACAACATATAATTTTTCTAGGTGAACATGATGCGCCATGGTCTTTTATGTCCTAAATCAGAAAGCACTTAACTGTTCTTCGGGCATTGCAAAGAATGACTTTACCTCATATTTGGAAAAGGGGACTGAGAGGTTATATCTGATTTATCTAATAGTATTACATGCTTTGAAATGGAAGTGAAATAGTGCCCTATTGCAACCTCAGGTTTAAAAAAAAGCAAACATACCACAATCCTGATGAGATGCTACTTTTGACAAAACATCCAGCTGAAACCAAAGCAATGAGAAAACTAAATTTTTGAAGGTAAGTTCTCCAAAAGTTTCAAAGCAAGTTACAGAAATTTCTTCAGTGGAACAGCAGCAGTGGTGATTTCTGACTTCTTCAAAAACAGGAAGAAGCCAGGAAGTGCACCATTTGATCTCCTTTGATGCTTTCCAGAAGTCATTCCTGTACAGTCAAGACACTAAGGTTAATAACTGCAAAGCTCCTCAGTTTAAACTAAGGTCAATGTCACACAGATTTCACTGTTTTGTACTAGAAATGGAAGAAAGTTCTCTGCTTTCTCTAGGGAAAAAAAACCAAACAGTTGTCTCTTTATCTTCAACATGTACCAGAAGAGAGTAACACTGGCACTGAGTAAACTTCAGCTTTATCACTACTTAAGACAAACTCAGAAGCTCTAAAAACTGAAGCAAACCAAATGCAAATACTAACCATCCTCCCAGTTCTTTTTTAAGTGCTTTGGAAAAGCCTTCTCCATTTTGTAGGTCAGGATATCTCCATGAACAATGCGCACTTTTCCTGGAGCTGCTTCAGATAATATCTGTTGTAAACAAGCAAGCAGTGAGTGTTAACCAAACTGATTTCCAGTTTCAGCCACTGCAGGAATCAAACCATTGCTATATATTTATCTTCAATATACAACAAAGCACAGTAGGAGGTAAAACTGAGAGCATATTAGTAAGTATTTAATTTCAAAAAGCAAACACTAGGTATGGATTAATGTGTGATTCTGGAAACACTTAACTATTCACAGATGTAAAATTCTTGATAGAGATTTCAAACTTGCAAAGACTGCTAAGAGTCTCTTCAACAACAACAATTAAAAAGTCCCAGGTCACTAGCAGGACCTCACCTGATTCAAGTAATAATGTAAGCAAGAGTTTTTGAAAGGTTTTTAGATCAATTACCTATGAAAACAAGGGCTCATGTTGTTTATTCTGTTTCCCCCACAGTTTTAGGGATTATTATCCAATTTCAGCCATATGTGATACAAGGCTGCAGAAATACTAATTTTTCCTTTAACACGAAAAATGTGGAAGAGATTCTCTTAATATTCCCTGTAGTAGTCAACACTTGTACCATTAAAAAACAAGGAATCAAATGATGGAATGAGTATCTAGCAGGAGGGAAGATCTCAACAATTTCTATCTTCATAGACATTACAAAATCATCTCCATTGTCAGCTTCTGCAGCCCACTTGCACAACTTATCTAGCATTTAATAAAGCTGATATGCAAACTCAGCGCTGGCTGTAGTCTAACAACCAATTCTTTCATTTCTGGTGTCAGTTCCCATAATCAAAATTAGTTAAGCTTTACTAATGTTGTACTAATCTTTTCTCTTACACTATGAAACTATGCACAAACAGCACAATTAAAAAGCAGTGGAGACTTTTTCAAGATGACATTTGGAGATATTTATTGATCCTATAAGACAATAATGAGAAATGGCTTTAAGAACAACTTTGCTTTTCACAGAAATCCAAATTCATAAATAGTTAACTGCCAGTGGCCTAACAGCCAAAATAAACTGCTCATCATTGTTAGTCCCATTTTCAATCTGAATGATGTTTATATGCTCAGAAACACAGAGAGCTTTCACAAGTCTCTGAGCCAAAGGAAAATACTGCTTTCTCCTACTGTTCACAAAATGTTGTCATGAAATTTTTTGAGTAAAAGTTTAGGGTTTTTAATTATCAAAAAAGCTAAGTTTTATGTACAGTAATAAAAGCTTAACAAAAAAACTAAGTATTCCTACATGTTTTAAGTGCAATTATTTCCAAACAGAAAAAAAAAATTAATCTCAACTCCAAACCACTTAATGGACTTTTCAGCATTACACTAGCAATTATATGACATACAAATTCACTAATCTGCCATGGCTTGTCAAACCTTTCTTTGAAGTTGTTATAAATGCTCTAGCAGGATTATACTGAAAGATAATGTAAGATTAATAAAGTTAGAAAATAGTGTCATTTGCTAATAACAGTTTTCTTATCAAGATTGAGTTTAGGGGCTGCTGAGTAACACACTTTATATAACTGAGAATTGCATTTAATTTGTGACCAGAAAATCATTGTCTTATATTTCTAATTTGAAATAAAGACTTGGAACCCAGTGAGGCTTTTTTTATTTGAAGGGAAAATTTGTGCAGCTCCAGGAGCTGCTGTGCATCAAGGACATCAGCCAAGAGTGTTCCATCATACACAAACTCTCATTCTTCACACACAAAAGGGCACAAAGGAACATAAGGGGCATGTTTCAAAGCATGAAATGGTGTTCTTGGAATAATTTAATATTCAATATATTCTCTTGCTCCCTTTATCAATCTTTCCAGCCTAAAAACTATTAGGGCATATGGCATAGAGAGGTTGGGATTCTTTAAGACTGAGACAGAACTGACAGACATTCAGCTGGTGTAAACTTTAACTCAGTACACATATGTTCTTCACTGTATTTGAGTTCTGCAGTAAAGAATATCCCCACTTCAGTTTTGTGAGAGACCACAGCTTGAAAAACAGTTAATGAAAAATGCTGTATGCTTCACACCAGTGATTTTAAAAGTATCTAAGAGACATTTTAAAGTAATAGTCCCCAGTTGTTATTTTCATCTCTGACATTTCCCCTCATTCAAATCTCAACCATTTTATGAGCATGAGTTTTGATAGTTTGTTTGGGAAACCAGAAAAATTATTACAACCTATATTATTAGAAAAGCAAGATTCACTGCTATGTTTCTTATTTGTATGGGAAAAAAGCAATACCAAATTGAACACTAATGGCTGCAACACATTTCTGGCTCATTCACATCCGCTGCTACTGAGTTATACCACCTCTATGTTCAATAACCTCATTCAGACACTGACTTCTACTCTGAGGAGATTGGCAATTAAAAATAATGACTAACATTATGTCACTTGAACAGTAAAGATAATTACATACCAAAAGCTCATTTTAGATGCCAAGAAGTATACTTTTATTCAGATAAAACTGTTGCAGAGGACGCATTTTGGAAGATCAGAAAAAAAACATCCAAGTACTTAAAAAGCTCTCTTAAGTAAAACAAGTATCATTTAACCTCAAATTCTCTCCAGTCCCAAACCAGTTCTCAAAATCTAAAACAAAACTATTGATTGCCCCCACTCAAGTAAAAACTTGGTTTCACATTTCATAGGATGAATATGGCATATTATATGTTATTAATGGCTAACCCCACAAAGACATAATTACATGAACATTCAAGTTTCTGAGCATGAGCAGTTTCATTCATACCTTACATTATTTTTATCATATAAAGAGACAGTAGCAGTCCTCAAGTGAACTACTTATTTATTTTCACTGCTGATTTACTGAAAAAGACACAGTGCAATTTAAGAAAAGCCCTTTGAATTGCTTTGAGATTGTAGAGACATAAGAAAACACATTTTAAAATTTTTGGATTCTATTTTACTTGCTGGATTTATACAGCCAAATTCCATAAAGATCCAGCAACACAAATAGAGAGTGTTTGAAAATGGCACAATGACTTGTGAACTTATACCAACTTTAAAAGAAAGGAAGAAAAGCTTAAGAGTGTTTTTTTGAAAATGTAAAATAGATGCTTGATTTATTCTTCTCTACCTGGATGTTAACTCACATTGACTGTATTAACTGGAACCTTCTCAATTTTAGCATAATTATTAGGATAAAAATTAAATATAAGACCCCACATAAGGACATTACATTCAGTCTTCAAATTATGATTTCACTAGCATGATGAAATGCACCTGAAATGTTTCAGCCTGAAAAAAAACCCACAAAACCAACAAGCCTTGGCAGTAACTCAGTTGCAGGATAAGGTCCTAAAGGGCCTATGAGAAAGCAGGAACAACGAATTGCTATACTGTGTATCTGCAAGCAAATTATAGCTCTGGTTTCTGCCACAGAACCAAACCTATTTTCAGTGCTGAGATTCCAACATGACACCTGGAATCTCTCTAAGTTCTCAGAATGTTCTTATTTAATGCTGTGGTTACATGTACACAAATTACTCTCCAGTTGGTACCTGCAATCCTGGAATAAATCGAGCATCTTTTTCAATTAAAAGGAGTTGTTCAACACCAGCACTGAGAATGGATCTGGTAATTCCTCCTGGCCCAGGGCCCACCTCGCAAACATGGGCATTCTTCAGCTCACCAGCCTGTTTCACTATCTTGTCTGCAAGACACAAAGAACATACTAAGCCTTTATTTTGCAGGAGATTCAGCTCACCAAGATAACCTCATTGTTTACTGTTACACAAGCACAAGCATGCTTATCTCAGAACAGACATAAACAGTGACACATCCCAGTTAAATCATCACGCACCCGCCAGACTGCACAGAATTCAGATTTGTTCCATACTACAAGATATACTGAGCTATTTAAAAAAACCACCTATTTTTAGTTTTATGTCTTTAGCATTTGTTGTGCTCTTTACAGAGTCAAACAAAAAGAGAACATCACTCATCTGTACACTAGCAATACCATTGTGCTGCAAGCAAGTGCTTGCGTCCAACATCCTAAAGTCTCACTACTTGTCCTTATAAAGGAATTTCAGTACAGCAACCCTATTTCAAGGCAATTTAAGAAGTAAGAAAGATACAGCAAAGCTCTTTGAAGATTGCATTATGTACAGAGCAACTTTATGAGGGAGAAACCAGACTAAATAAAGAGCTGGAACACAGGTAACTTGTAGCTATAGAAAACAGGGCAGTTGAAAGGTAAGGAGGGAATACCCACATGTAAGTGAAATGATACAACATTAGGAAATATTATAGACACTAAAGAAGACAGATTAAGGGTTATGAAATTTAGCTAATGAAACAAAGGGATCCTTGGGAAGCATGGAGTGAAGATACTGACAGAAATTATGCTGCTCACTCCATGATCTCTTATGTTAAAAAACATCCAAAGACCTGCCTGCTTGTAAAGTTTTACTGACAGTATGCAGGCATTTTTATTCCGGGGTAGGAGTCTGGTTGCTCAGGAAGTGGAACTGAGTTTCACGTTCTGAATTTTTATCAGTCTGAATTGTCAAACAAAATCAAATGATTAGCTACATGAAACTGCATTGCATTTCTAAATGAAAAATCTAGCCACCACTGTGCCAGTGAAGACACCCACCCCTGACTGACGGAACAGTGCCAGCTTTGTCACCCACCGCTGACACAAAGCTGGAAAAAAATTAATTGCTCAGAACAATGCAACTGGTTCAAAAAAGCCACACATTTGATAAACTGAGACAAATAACTCTCCTATCTACAGCACATAGCAAACTCTAAAGTGCTCAACGTGTCACATACTTTCTACGATACAGAATAATCTGAAAAAAATGCTGATTTTTAAGTCAAACTTATAAACCAAAATAGTACCCAAATGATACAAGTACTACTTTAGTTTTGATTTTTTGCATTTCAGTCAATAACCCATATTTAATTTAGGAATACAGTTTTAGAAGAGGTCTTTATTATAAAGGTTTACCATTGAGCTGCCATTACTCTGACGAATGCTGTTATGCAAACATCATGTCCTTAGCTGTACTCTGGATTCTGATACATAATCAATGTTAACTAAAAACATGAAAATAAAATATGTAACCTGTCAATCGCAAATCCAGTAGAAAGTTCTGGGAAAGCTGTTTCAGTGCTTTAAGGCGAAAAAGTTTAATAATCTCTCCAATAGTTGGCAGGGGAGGCAGACGGAAAGCTGCCACCTTTCCTGGAGCAGCCATAACACAAAACTCTCATTCCTTCCTCCTAGGGAGACACCAAAAACATTATTCTATGACAAACAACGAACTAAAATTAATATTAAAAACACTACTAAGCTTACAAACCAAGGCGTGATTTACAAACCACTATGGGAGGACTAAACTCCAAACATCACTACTTTGACTCCTGGGTGCAGTGTTTATGCTAGGCACGAATTCGGGGTATTTGGGCAAGTCCTCTTTTGCAGACCTGCCAAAACCTCGGGTAAAAGCAGACGCCAATCTTTCATTACTTTAGAGAAGCGTCCGCAAGCAGAATGACCTGACGGCACCATATAAACACAGAGAGTGTTTAAATCACGTGTCCCTAAGAAAAGCCAGAACAGCTCCGCCCTCCGCCCGCGCCGGCTCCTGGCGGCGCCGCCCCACTGCGCAGGCGCACACGCCGTCAGCGCGGCTGGGGTGGGGCCGCGCGTGCCGCCGCTGCACGCACCGGGCTGGGCCGGACCGAGAGCGCCCCGCCACCGTCGCACGGGCTTTGTCTCTCCCCCGCTCCAGCTGCGGAAAGGGACGCTCGGAGCGGTGTGCCGGCAGCGCCGCCGCTCCTCACGGGGCGCAGCGAGCGCCAACCCGGAAGAGAAAGGGCCGCGGCCCTGCGCATGCGGCTGTCCCTGGCTTACATGGCCTTACCTGGCTGTGCGCGGGCGAGACGAGGCCCTGCGCGCCTCCCGCCCGCGCATGCGCGATGGGAGCTGGGGGCGGGGCTCGGCGCTGTGGGGGAGTAGGAAATTAGCAATGGAGAAGCGCATTTAATAATAGTGTTCGTATGCGTAATTACATTATGTAAGTGCGTGTGCTTACATATATTTGCAGGTGTATTTATATCTAGGGATGTATTCTTAAGGCGTTTTCTTGTTTTGTTCGTCCTGAGATACACTGGTCCCACCAAAAGCCATTTTGGCAGACCATTTCTGCAATATCTGCTGTCACAGTGGATTAAGGAAGTTCTCTTTTCCACAGCACTTTTAAATAAGTATTTTTTTTAAGGCTCTTTTCAATTTTGCCTTTAGTGTTCCATGTTATTATGAGTCCAACAATGTTAAGAAGATATTTGCTGGAAGCAAGACTTTATTAAAAAGCCAGAGGTAATAAAGGATATTACTAGGTAGATGTAAAGAAATAGGGACATTAAAGGATTTGCAAAACATAAGTTCTCACTCAGGAGAAATAATGGGAGTAATTCTAAATAGTTTTCTACATTAGGCATAGCTTCTACCACCAATGGCCTTACTCCCGTTAAGTAATAACAGCAGATGCTGTAATGTATATTAGTGTTATCCTGTGAAGAAGTAAATGGAAGAAGGCTGAAACACAATATTTGCATCAATATCTCTTTACAGCTGTGGGTTCAGTTTTGAGATCAGTGAAGTTTATTGCATTTGAAACCTAGGTGTGTGAGATAGACGATGCGTGTATGAAGAACTGGGAAAAGGTGGTGTTGATAGGAGAAAGAATATAATAGAAGGAACCACATTTACAAAGAAGTGAAAATGGATCTAATTACTCAGTCATTAAAAATATCGGGAACTTTGCAACTGGTTTCATTAAGAAGAGGACCTGGCCTAGGGTTTATTTGCATGCAGTGGAATATTGGCTTAAACGATCATGCTCCTAGTCTTATCTGAAATACTAAAGTTTTGAGTCTGTGAGGTATAAAGTACAATTTTTAATATATATTATTTGAATTTAAAGTCATTATAAATTGAATATAAAATGTAAGCTCCACCTGTTGGTGAAAATGTAGGATTTCAAATTATATTTGCTACTAGCCCTATGATAGTAGCTCAGTTCCAAAAGGGCTTTACAAGAAATTGATAAAAGGGTGATTTTTCTGCTTAAAATCTGAATAAATTTGAAGGAATATGGGCTGCATCTCAGGAGAAGCAAGTATGAAAATGGCATGGGATCAATCAATTTTATGACCAGCTGAGGCATCCAGGCTGTTTTAGCTCTCAAGCAAAAAAAGATGCCAATTTAAGTTTTTCTCTATGTAAAAAGTCATGTCAGAACAATTTTTTAATAATGCATTTTGTAATTGATTGCCACCAAGGCTGAACTGTTTCATCTTTCAACCTCAAATCTCCTCAGTATTTGTATACAAGTATTGTTCTGACAGTTAAAAGTAAACACTTTTTCTTGATTAGATGCACTTGCATTAAAATTTCTAGTTTATTTCATGTGGTCATTCTTACTGTAATAACAAAGTATGATAGATGTAAATTAATTAGTTGAATGAAATCCAGTAATCTTTGCTAACACTTTCACCTGTGGAAACTTTTTGGTAGAAAAATTGCTAAAATAACAATTGCAGTTCACAGCTGAAATGTTTTCAGACCATGTTGTGGACCATTGTAACATTGGATCAGTCAGACTTCTGCAAGGAATTTTTTGTGTGCAATCCATCCTTGTTTATACACTGTTGTTATTAGTATTACTGCTGTTACGATTTGTTTTCTGTATTTAATTGCTGTTTTTCCAGTAAATTATTATCTCAAATAATAATCTCTGCCTTTTGTCCCTTTCTTATTGGAGGAGAGTGGGGGCAGTGTAAATGGCTGATTGGAGCTTAATTTCCAGCTAGTTTTAAACTAAAACAACTGGTCATTTCTAGAAGGTGTCTCCAACTAAGTCTTGCATATTCTGCAAGAGGAAAAGTGAGCCTTCCAAGCTTTCATCTGTTTATTCTGCTTATTCCAGCCCTTTCATGCAAGTTAGGTAAAGCCTGCAGGAAAGAACTTCCTTCTTGTGGTCCTAACAAAGTTCATAAAAAATTTTCCATTCCTGTGAATGCCTGCCACCCACCCTGGGACTCTCCAGTCTCTTTGTCTTCTGATGTTCTAGAGTTGTCCCCGGAAGATATTTACCACAAAGGTACTCGTGCTCACAACAAGGGATTGTGAGCACCACAATCAAGGCAGTCCTTAAATATGCAGAAAGAGGATGGAATGTGAAGAGCACTTGTATAAATAGCAATAATAAAACCTTAATGATCTCCCAGACTTTGGACAAGTCCATTTTTATACTGGAACCTGGCCCAAGAATCTACTAGAGAAGTTCTTTATCTGTTTTCTTTCATTCCTCCAGGGTTAAAGCAGTTGGAAAAAAATCATAAACAAAATAATGCAGAATTTTGGAGTGCTGGAAAAATGTTTTCGTTTGCAAATGGCAGGAATCCACCATCTGCTTATTTCATCATTCAATTGTGTACTTAACCTTACATGCAGAGCCTGCTAATTTTGAAGCCATAGAAATAGTCAGCACATACTCCACAGAACAGGTGGATGCCAGAGAAAGCTAAAGTGAGCATCTGAAGAAGCTCAGGGTTGGGCTCTGAGATCAGTTTTGCAGAGACACCATCATGGGATCAGCTGGAGTTCTTCTCTTGGCTACAGCTTCGGTTCAGGTTCACCTGCCAGCATTGCAAGGGTTGAAACCAAAGTTGTGTCTGCAATGATGAAAAAGCATGTTCACCAGTGCCAGGAAGTTAATTTTACAGACTTGCTGAGCTCATTTGTAGATACTCATTATTTAATGGTCCTATATTCAGGTTTTTACAGTTTAAAAATAACTCCCTCTAAAAGGAAGTACAGTCTTACTGGGCTAAATGTTTTGTTGCTTGGGAATATTGTCACTAGTTTTACATTATGGCATCTTGTTGGGAAAAAGAGGATCCACACCATGCTTTTGAAATGCCCCACTCCACCCAATTCTGAGACAGAAAAATCTATTTGACAGTTGTTTTACATCAAGTTAAAGTAAATAAGATAACAAGATGTAAATGCCCAGATTACATTGTAAAATGATAAGGAAATGTAACACCCAAAAGGGGTTAGAGAAAGAAAATCTTGTCTTTTTCACCCTGCTGGAAGTATTTTCATACCACAAGGCCTCTATTCTTCAGCTTGCTCTCAAAGATACTGTTTTCTATTGTTTGTTAAAATAAAATGTTTATTTTTTCTGTTGCACTGCCTCATAAGGATCCTAAATAGATGATAGGAGCCCATTGCACCAGGCACTGTACAAACAAGCACAGTGACTGCACTCTCTCAGGAAGACCAAATAAAATATTGAAGAAAATAAATTAGCAAATGGGAAGAAGTTTAGGGAATATAACAGCCAGGAGATGTACATTTGTGTAGTCAAAGGAATTTTAGATGCCATGACCTGCAAAAAAAGTGCAAACTATTATGAAATCTCTTCAGTATTAACTCTGTACAGGCTCTGTAATATATTTTCTTGCCCTTTGACAGTGGAGGCGATATATTTTAGGGACCCTGGTTTGAGCTAAATGTTTTGCTCACTTCAGTATTTATACTCAATGTGAAATATACCTGAATATTACTTCATCTATTTTTTCTGGTAGAGCCAAGTAATTCTGTTGTGGGGGAAATTTTCTTACTTGTGTCAGTCTACCACTGTGGTTTTGTCAGGCCACGTTTTGACCAGGAACAGTGTTTTTCTTGTTGCCATTTCAATAATGTTGTGTAGCAAAAACTAAATGCTCAAAGAAAAAAGACTTCACATTAACAAAAAATCTGGCAGAAATTTCTGTCCAGACTGCTGGGTACATAACTCAGGAAGAACAAAGATCCATGGCTTTCGGTAATGTCATAGCAGATGGCTAAAAATCATCGTATTTATTTTAAAGTATTTGATTTTCTTTCATTGCTCAATTCTTCTGATGTGCCTTTTTATTTGTGAGCCACTTAATCAATTCAGGTCACATTGTAAGTCTCTAGCTGTAGCCATCCACACTAGAAAGTTTATTTTTACTTGACAATTTTGACTTTCACTTCATCATGCCATTTTAGGTGCTAGGGCATTTATAAGAAATACCAGTTAATGCAAAATTTGGGTTAAAATTTGAGGAATGTGAGGAATGATGAGAATCATGACTGCTCTCATTTACATTATCTGCTGGCTTCTGTAGAAATGGGGGTTTTCACACTTGCAAGTAGGACTTAAAAACAAAACCACAGATCCAGTACTACCAGCAGCTGCACTTTTCATCCATTTATGATTGGGAATTTTAAAGCATTGTGAAACATTGGTATTTTAGTGAGCTTGGTCTTGTTCACCCAACATCCAAGTGTCTGTATTGGAGAATGTTCTGTTGAGGATAATAGTTGTTTCAATGCTAATTAGGCACTCTGATGTTCCAGTTTTAAGCATTAATTATCCCCAGGTTAAAAATATGGAAAACTTTGTCACTTGCAACAGCTTCCACAAATATATTCATTAAAAATAAAACATACCACATCAATTGGAACCCAGATTTTTGTACTCTGATAATAAAAAATAAGTACAAAATCACCTAAATCTTTGAGGAGCACACAGGTAACTGTTCATTGCCACACCACTGTGGCATTGCCAGCTGTGCCTCCTTTGCAATAGTTAATTTATGGTCTTAAAGCCCACCATGGACTAGGAGTGGCACAGAGTGTTGTATGTCCCCTACTAGGGGAGATCAAAAAATAGGCTATGTCCCTGCATTTTCCTTTCCTGCTGCCACACAGGTGTTTTGCAGGACAGTTTAAAAACATGCTTACCTCATCTGGACCACTGAACAACGTGTTAGAATTAGATGAGATCCTTGAACTCCTCATTTGCCTTGCTTGTGTCAGGCAAGTCAGTTGCTGCCTGATCCCTCAGAAATAAGCAATACCCTTTATAGGGGCCTGATAGCTGTGGTAGATTGTTCATGGACCCAGAAAATGTGACATGAAAAAAGATGGCAGAGAGGAAACCTTTCAGCCTCAGTTCTCTAGTTTCTGTCTTTCAAGTCCAGAGGTGGGATTTGGGTCTGGGAGCTCGAGCATGAAAGGATTTCTGTCTTCAGTATGTGGGAAGGGGATTTATAAAATGCAGAAGGCAGCAACTTCGGGACACGAATGTTGGGCCAAGCTCTGTGACCACTGGGTGCCACTCTTGTTCCACGGCGAGTGAGCTGCTGTGTCTTCAGCAAGGACTGAAAAGTTTACTGACTCGACTGAATGTCCTCATGTTGAGTCAGGCTGCCAGAATACGAATGCCATATATTCTGCCTAGAGGAAATAAAAAGCAGAAGGTCAATGATAGATGCTTACAGTAAGCAAGAAAGGAAGATTCAGTAAGCAAAATCCAAGCAGTAAAACCTGGAAGTTCAGGTCTGCTGAGTATACCACGTATAAGGGTGGGCTGTTAATCATAGTTGCGAGCTCCTAAGAAGTCAGTGTCAGAATTTGTATATTTCTAAGAAAAGGATGAAGAAACTGATTAAAAAATCTGTTTTTAAAATAAGACAATTAACAGATTTTAAGTCAGCTTTTTACATCTAATGCAGCTGGCAAAATAAAACGTAGCACCTCTGTTTAAACCATAACCTATTTCTATCATTAGGGTGCTGTAACAACCACAGCATTCTGATCATGTATTTCTGAGGGGACAGACACCCACCACTGCTGTAGTACTGAGTATGGGAGGTTAAAGCTAGCTGCAATGATTTCTCTGTCCAGACTAAGAGAAGTGCTAAACAGAAATAAAGAAATCATTGGCAAGACATTGCTCCCTTAATCAATAATGTGAGGTTTTTAAATAAATATGTTTTTCTGAGGCTTTACCTGGCATAAATTGCTACAGTTCTGTTAAAGTTGTGGTTACAGCACTGATTCCTAAAAGGTGTGAGTACTCTTTAATTCTTTTATGTCTTGTTAGCTTGATTTGATTTTAAACCAAAATATTCTAACATCTTCAAAATGCGGCAGTGGACTGCCCACTTCCAGATACATTCTGTCATACTGAGATCTAAAAATGAAGGTGGATTAAGATGGATTTCTTTCTGGCTCTTCACTTGTGGAATTCTGGTTTGAAATTTATTTGGAACCACAGCTCTTCTTGGAGTGCTAATGAATAGCCCTGTGTATTAAATAGATACTACTCAATGTTGTACTCAAAGCTTAGAATGGATTTTTTGTATTGTAGTTACACCCAAAAGGCCCCAACTGAACTCTAGCACATCAGAAATTTTACTAGCACAGCAGAAAATGTGACCTCTGTCAGGGAAACCTTGCCGTGTGAATCCAAAAGAATAGGTGGAAGTGGATGCTGACAGATTAAAAGAATAAGAAGGTATGGAGGTAGCACTGGTCAGCATGACAAGCTGTGGTCTCAGGAAGGCAGCTTTTTTCCTATAGAATCACAAAAGAAGGGTACAGTGACAGAACTCTGCTGATGTTTACAGGGAGGGCAGAGGGGAAGAAACATCAAGGTGCTTCTTTGAAACCTGGGCTGCTCTCATGAACCGTGGCCTCTCATAATAACTAAGTTTCCAGGAGGCAGCCTCAGAAATATTTGTACAGAGGCAAGTGAATGTGAGTTTGTGGCATATGTCGCAATATAAAAGGTGAAGCAGTGGAAGATGTAAAGAGAGGAGGGATTAGGCCAAAGCAAGAGGGAGGGAGATATGTCTTGAAGGATGGATATGACAAGTGGTACAAATAGGCATTTATAAAAGCTAGAGGGAAGGTTTAATTTTGCAAAATATGAAGAGTTGAGAATTGGGTGAGAATTTTAGCTGTATTCATGAAAAAGTAACCTAGAGATTTTGTGGAGATAGATCTGCAAAACAAAGGTTGGAGATAAAGCCCAATTAGATGTCCAAGATGATAATGATAATCTGATTATCACAGTGATCAGAAAAAAGTATTGCTAAGAAACATAATTAAGGAGGTTTTTGTCCAGGCCACCCAGGCCTCATTCTGGACACAGAGGTTCCACACACTGAAATCTTTAGCTCTTGCTCCCCTATCTGCTAAGAGTAAAGCGAATTTAGATTAGAAAGCACTTGCAAAAGACTCCATATATTTGATAGCAGAAAGAATTTGGAAAGTGTTTGAAGGAAAGGAGGAGTTTACTAAGACTGAAGCTGTAAAATGAGGAGCATGTGAAAGCTTGGATCTGGCTGTGGTTTAGAAGGACAGCTGTGTATTGGAGAAGATCCAGCCAAGACTGAAGGTTTATTGCTCTAAGTACCTTGGAAACTTTGGTTTTGTTGTCAAATAAAAGACCTGGAACAGGAATTAAAATCAGCAGGACTCCAGGACATGGTTTTACCTAGGTCAGTAGCTCACTGACTTGTAGCATCACTGTAGTGAACCAAGACATCATAAGAAGAGTGGAAATAGGACATCAGGAGACTTTGGGGTGAAGATAAGTGGTTTATATTTGGTATGAAAGAAATGGAGATTACTTTTGATTAAACTCACAGTAACTAGGCTGCACAGGGTCTAAATACCTTTGTAGATATTACTGAAGCCTGCCGTCAAGTATGAGACGCTGCTGGAGAAGAAGTCCTTAGAGACTTGAGGAGATCTCTGTGCAAGGACTCAGTTTGCAAGGTGGTGTGTCAAGATACATGTCTGAATATCAATAATATCAAAATATGTCATCTGCAAGTTCCATCTAGTTGTAGCAGCAGGATGTGAAACAGATACAGCTGATATAGAGGCTAGAAAGGCATTTAATGTAACTTTTATTTTTCAGGAACAATAGAGCTTGCCAATATCCATTCATTAACTCCAGGCTGTTTTTTTAAATTACTGTTCTCCATGTCTCTTGCATTTTATGAGTCCAAGTGGATCAGAGTGGGTCAAGTTTAGCTACTTCATTTTTTAGTACCCTTGTAGTAATCAGTACAAAATGCAGATATTACAAGCTAAAACAATTGGTACTTTTCAAATGTCTTAAATAAATGTATATTCTGCAACTGTTTCTTGGCTGTCTTTGATAACTACCTCACAAAGTGTTTTCTTACTCCTAGGCACTATATGAGTATATGAGTTAATTCATATAGTTAGAAAGGCACTCAGCCAACATGGTTATTATAAGCACATCTGACAATGTCTTATCCTTAGCCAGTCATTTTCTCTTTGAGAGGAGGTACACAAGCTTCCTCTTGGAGATCTACAATAGGCTTTCTCTGAGGAGTCATGTAGGTCCTCTGCCAAGACCCATATTTGAATTGCTAAGGTTAGTTTGGACAGCACAACCTTGAATTTAACACATCTTCCTTGTTTTCCAGAATTGCTGTAGATTGTCATGGCCCCATTTCCCCACTAAACAAATGACATTTCCAGCTTCTACAGTGACCTTGGTATCTCAAATGAGACATGACAATTACTGACACTAGAGTGTTGTTTTTCATCAGAAAGTAAAAATCTTATTTTTGGTGAGTAGCTCAACACTGAATTACATCACCATTGAGAATACTGTGTAGGATGGAGGTTATTGGCAAAGGCACCAGCCTGAGTGTAAATCAGATTACATTTTTACTTTTCGTCCCTGTTTTTTTCTCTGCAGGTACAGTATTCCCTAGTGCTGCTTTATGTGGAATAACGAAAAAGCAAAAACTTACATAAATGGCCCTGAGACTTGTAAAATTGCAAACAGGAAATACAGCAATGTCTTTATAGTATCACAGAATCATTTTGGTTGGAAGGAAGCTGTTGAGATAATCTAGATGTGTGTTTCAGTTTGTGTGCATTTCCTCTTGTCCCGTGACTAGGAACCGCTGAGAAGAGTCTGGATCTCGTTTTCTTCATTTCCTCTCATCAGGTACTAAATTCACTGGTAAGGTCTCTCTGAGCCTTTTCTTCTCCAGGCTCTTTTGGCCTGTTCTCTCATGCTCCAGATCAATAATTATTTTAGTGGCCCAGTGCTGGATTTAGTCTGGTGAGTTTGTATCTGTCTCATTTTGGGTAGCACAGCCCTGGACCACCACTCCAGATGTGTCTCACAGGTGCTGAGTAGAGGGGGATGGATCACCTCCCTCAACCTGCTCTGCCAAATGCTGCCCCAGAGGCTATTGCAATTGAATGGTTGTGTTTTAATTGAATCAAGGTCTGGTGTTTGGAAGTTCTGGTCACTTCATTCTATGCTATTCTCAGGACATCTGCCTTTTACTGGGGATCCTGTAGGGAATAAGCTGGTATCTGGTTTGCTGGTCAACTGTAGAGTGAACTAAGCAATGTGAACGGAGCTCTTGGAATTTTGCCTGCCCCAAAACACACATGGTTTCCAACCCGAAGAGACTTCCAGCATACACCACTGTCCTCCATTCTGGACACAATTTGCATTGTTTTGAACTGGTAGGAGGAAGGTACATTTTCTTCTAGGCAGCTGCACAAGTGCACATAACTTGATTATTGATCCATAACAGACAGGCTCTAGGTAGACTTTCTCAAGTCTAAGCCTACGTGCAGCAGGGTGACCGCCCTTATCACCATCACCTTATCTGACTTCAGTATCAGTGGCTCTTTGGCTACATGGTGGGATCCACAGCTGCATCCAATAAACCTACCTAGGGTCTGTTACTCAGCTTTGGGGGTTCCAACTTGTCTTATACCTGTGTATTTCCACTGTAGTTCTAAAAGCTATCAACCTTTGAGATGCAGCTACTGGTGATAAACATGAGGATCCATAGACATTAGTTTTTGACTGCTCACAGTGAAATTAAGGACCTCTTCCTTCTACTAAGGTGGTCACCTCTCCCAAATCACTTTCATTGTCTACCATGATTCCCAGTGTGTATGGACAGAGAAAATTGATTCAGAAGGAGAGGCAGCCTAGAAGTTCAAGAGGGGTTGACAAACTGAAGAGCTCAAGACCTTAGGCTTTTGACTCCTTTGGCTGTTTTGAAGCCCAACTCAAAATTCCTGTCAGTTTTCTACATGCTATGTAATTTTTCCAGAGCTAAAGACGTTGCCAGAAACAAAACTTTCCTTTGTGTGATGACAGATAGAAAGCTATTTCAAAATCAATGATTCATCAGGGGAACACGTTTCTGAGTGAGCTGTACAAACTCCTGAGCTGCAATGATGATGTTGTCCTGAACATGAGTCTGAAAAGAGTGTTCCCTGCTTAAATTACCAGTAGACATCTGCAATCACTTTTCTACAGCCAGGCATGGCACCTCTATGCCCTGTGCTGTGCACAAAAACAACCCATTCACATCTGGGAAATTTATGGGCCTCAGAGATCACTCTAAAACATCTGTAAAGGAGCTGCTGCCATGTTAATACTCCCTCTCTTTGTGTGACATACCTGAAAAAGAATTATTACTAGGGCGTCCACATACTTTACAGCCTCCTGCAGCTTATATTGCTCTACCACCCATTTTGCCACTGAGCAAGGCCTTGTTGTCCATATTTGCTCCACTAAGGGACTGATCGTCATCTCTTCTGACTGTGACAGAGGATTGCTAAAGCCATGCTGGTTTGAATCTCTTAAGTTGGCTCAGTTTGCATATCACAACAAATAACACCAGAAAGAGGACAATAATCCCACAAGGCAGCCTGAGTAACACTTCCAGCTACTCCTGGTAGAAGGAAGAGCTATGCTTCAATGAACAGTGGTCTCTAGAAGTGCTGTGCCCCCTCTTGCACTTCCTCTGCCTCTCCCTTTCCTTTGACATCTTCACAATTACAGTGTGCTGGTTCCCAACACTGCAAAAGCCCTCATGCCTTTGACATGGCTTAGTATTGAAAATACTAATCTATATATGTCACATATTTATGTCACATGGATGCCTGCATTGCATTGAAAGTCAATGTGATTTAGTCTCTTAACTCAATTCCTTTTGAAATGTTACCTTTGATGATCCCATGCATTTGATGAAAAATCCAGTTCTAAATGTAATTTTGATGTAGTTGATAACCTAGACAACTAAATGTTATGATTTTCAGCAGCTGTAGTGTCATTTAGAGACATTAGCAGATGTGGGTTTTATAGCCATATTCATCTGATCATCTTCTCCCAGCCTAAACACACACTGAAATCTTACTCTTGTCTATTTCACAAAGCAAAGTATCCAAACAAAAGTATTGAGGAATGCAAACTAAACATAAAGGCTTGTGAAATCACAGTCAAGTTAAAGTCATTTTGCTAAATGTGAAAATATCTTGCAAATACTGTAGATTCATAGTTATTATAAGAATGGTCTATGCTTTTTCCTGCTCCTAAGGTGAAGGGGTCTGCCTAGTCTAGCCTTGGTTTTTATTTTAATATTTTCATATTTAAATTCTTCTAGACATCTGCACACAAAAATCATTCTGCTTTAAAAAATGGCATAGTTCACACTGTCAGTGCTGTCGTTGGACTTTGATACTTGGATATTCAAGTCCTTTACTGAATCAGCTACGTAAGACTGAGCTGACAAAAATACCTTTTCTAGATACTCTAAGCAGGGATGTACAAGGAGTAACTCTGTGAAGATAATTAAAGGATGTTTTTTTCAGAAAGAGCTTTTGCAATATAAAGTCATTCTGTATTTAAATATCTTAGGTAATCTCTGGGTTTAGGGAGATTTTTACTTTAATTGTTCATTTTTTCCCTTTCCATATCACAGTTTAATCATGTGCTCCATCCTTTTAAAGTGACTGGGTGGAATTTTAAGTGGCAGCATACTAAAAAAGTAATTCAGCTGTGGAGCTGCTATAATTCTGATGGTTTGGGTTCAACCCTACATGCAAGCATTAATTAGCTTCAGTTCATGAAGCAAGCTTTCAATGACTGAATTTCTAGACTGATATTGTCTTTTAGAATAGTTTTCATTCCTCATCTTAACAGTATGCTCCAGTGCTTTGTGGCAGCTAGTTGAGTTGAACTTACTATATAAGGTATGAATGACATTCCCCCCCTCAAATTTATTTTATTAAAAGCAAATTTTGAAAATGCATAGATCCCTTTCCTCTGATGAGCCTTGAATCTTTGTATGCTACTTAACACCAATCAAAAGAAAAAGGATGAAGTCAGCATAATAAAATGCCTTCTGTTCTGTTCTTCCCATCACAACTGCAAGTGTTCATAAATGTTTTCTGATTAGTTCTGCAGAGAGTGAAGTGTTCTAAATCCTTCCTTCCCTAGTATCAATATAATAGAAAATACTAGAGAATAGAATGAGAAGGAATGAATTTACTCTTGTAAATAGTATTATTGCAGACACAGATTTAATATACCTTTAAGTTGGGCAATAACCAAAAACATTAGTCTGGGTGACTATGGAGCCAATAAGTGAAGTGATGAAGAGTCACCATGAAGACTTCATGTCTGGTTATGTTAGAATTTGTTTTAAGCTGTTGATAGAGGATTTTCATAAGAAATAACTGGATGCCCCTTTGCAATCTTAGAAAATTTTTGAAGTACAGGCAAGGTGACAGAAATCAGAAAGCAAACAAATGTGGTGTTGCCTCGAAATGGTCGTAGAGACAATGAGTGCATCCCAGGAAGCTGAAGCAGAATGTTGCTTATTTACCTAGCACTATTATTTTTATTGTATATTCTTGACAGGAATTGTTTAAAGAAGAGATTTAATAATTGAAAATTTTCTGATCTGCCCTAACTGAAAATGAAATCTTGGCTTTCCTGACAGTACAATGCTGTGCTGTCTGGTATTTAGCCTCTTATGGGAGGCAACAAGCATTTTCCTGTGTTCTTTGCTCAGAGTAGGATCAGGCTTGAATCCAGCATCAAAATCTGTGTTCAGATATTTAATAATATTTCTTAGTAATAACCCCACACCTTGTTTCTTTTCTAATAAATATTTCTGTTTATTTGTTTTAAATCTCCTATTTTAACACAGAAATCATTCATTGTCTGCCAGAGGATCTACTTTTCAAGCGCATGTGTTATATCACAGATAGAATTCTAGTAGTAAGCAAGTGTGAATCATACTGGTCTGAGAATCAAAGCACCTGCCTTTCAAACCATGCTGCTCAAATAACAATAGAACAGAAAATAATTCAAATCAGTTTTGTGTTCATTCAGAAAGCTCACAGATATTTTTAAGGGTCATGTCAAATATATGTAATACAGTCTATAGGAGAGGGAGATTGCTGTAACCATTCAAGCGATGGTCTTTGTCCTGAAAGCCTATTTAGTCCTTGTCCTGACATTCTTTTGAGAGCTTGAGGCAAACCACTTAGCATTTCTGTGACTCAGTTCCTCAACTAAAACTGGAAGTAATACATTTTCCACCTAGCAATGACATTGTGAGAAAACATACATTCAAAGCATTTTGAACTCCACTTATACTTTATTCATGGCTATCTATATGTATAGCAATACAACAATCAGCATGTAACAAAGCAATGGCTACTTTATTATAAACAAGTCAGACGGTTTAGAATGTTTTTTTTTCCTTTGAAGTTCAGTGTTCAATATTTGCAATATATCATTCAGCACCAGTATTGACTAACATCCAAATTCTACTGTCCTCATTCTGGCGAAAACTCTGGTTAATTTTGTTGTCTGGACTCCAAATTTGATTCTGCAGAATGCTGAGCAGATACTGTTTCTTTTAGTTTTGCTAAAAGCATTTTCAGTTCAGCCCCTCCCAGCAGCAGACCATTTTTAAAGCATTTTCAGACTCCTTTATGAAAGCACAATGTTATAGAAGGATGATGGACTTGCTTAGATAGATGTTGGGTGGCCAGCATTTGTTATTATGCTTGATGTTTCTTACTATAGATACATCTTTGTAATGCCAAACACATAATAAGATAGTTGATGTACATTCCTGTCAGAGAAATTGTACTTGGGCATATTTGTATTACACAAAGTCCAGTTCAGTCAAATCTATCTGTTCTCCCCCTGATTTGTATTTGAAGTAACTTCAGTGTTGACCAGTATCACAGCATACATTTGTTTGTTTAGTCCTCAAAGCTTTGATATTAAATTCAAAGTTGTCCAACTGTGCCTCTTAACTATCTTCCTTTTGCCAGTGTGGTAAGGAATCTAAAAAAGAGTGATCTTAAATGGCTAACTCTGCATTGGTATGCATTCTGCATAGCCCTCTGAATTTTCTTAGCAGCACAAAATCTCAGAAAATTACATGGATATTTTACTAATATTAATGAGAAAATAGTGGGCATTCTTAAATTTAAACATTTTTATCTAAATGTAATTGATTGGTAATGTATAATTAATGTGTGTGATATGTTGCAGGTTGATTATGTGCCTGAGACCTTTTGAATTTGTCTTTCATTTTTTTAACCTTTGTGAATTCCTAGAAACATGAAAACAAATACATTGTGCTTGTTACAGTAAGAGGGAATTGTGTGTGTGATATCTAAAGCAGATAGGTATCTGCAAATTTCCTGTGTGCATCCACGCTGCAACTACTGTGTGTTAGCTTCGGCTTGGGCACACATCCTTATCTTTGCTCACAAAGCCCATTTAGTTCAGGTTTTTGACAGTAATGATTTCTGTGAAGGTTTTTGCAGCCTGAGACAGCAGCAGGAGGAAAAATGTAGCTTTTGTGCAAAGAACCTGTCTCAAGCAAGGGCACAGGAGGTTCAGCATTTAAGGCAGTGATACTGGGGAATGGTCTGCAGTACCCTGAAGACCAGGAATTTTGTGTCAGAGGACAGGCTCTTATTTGCCCTCTCTCCTCCTTATTTGCATATATCCACAGAATAAAATGTTCAGATCTGCATATTCATCGTTTGGCCAAAATAAAAGAAGATAAAAGCTCTCTCCCCAAGCCCACTTTTTTTTTTTTTTAATTTTTTTTGCTTAATAAAAGCTGCAAGACCATTAGAAATTAGGCCTCTTATTAGAGTGTATAAGTGCAATCTTATCTGTGTACCTTAAGGCGAGCGTGATTGTAAGTTATCTTTCATATTCAGAATTACTGTACCAGAGAATTGGTCTCTAGACAAGTATCAAGTCAGTCTGGTAGTGCAATAGCTGAATAATAGAGATCAGCCTTCAGGACCCAGCCTTGAGCCTGACTTCAGTCCTCTGTGCATGAGCTTCAAAGGAAACCATATTTAGTCCTCTAGGATAGCAAAAAGATTGTTTGAAGTTAGTAAAGCACATGTGTAAGTATTGGCAGGCTCAGGGCTTTTATCCTCAATGAATACAAATGTCTTACCATGTTAGAAGTCATTATTGTTTAGAGATAATAGATGCAAATATTTGAAGCAGATAGCCTTTGAAAAAATATGCTGGTTTGAGTGGTTCGTTATACTATACAACTTTTGTTTCCTTCTGTGTATTCTGAAAGGATGCTAATATATCTTTTAACGAGTTTAAGCTTTTTTTGTCCTTTCTTGCTTTTGAAAAAAAGTGTGTTTCCATGTCAACTAGCACATTTGTTCCCATATATTAAGACCCATTGTGTAATTGAGATTTTTTTTCACTGCAAGATATGACTTGTTGAAGGACAAGTAGACTCCTGTTAAATAGACCTAGACTCTGGTTAGAGTTTTAAAATGCAAATCATCAGCCCTCATTTGAACATATTCAGTAACATGTAAGTAGACATTCTTGAAAAATGTGGCTGCAGCTTTAATGAAATGGACACCCAGTTTTATTTTGCAGAAATGCAGAATTTCCCAGAAAATTAAGTGATCACACAGGAGGAGTCAGAGCTGCTGCTGCAGAATAGAGGATGTGACTGAGGTGGGAGAGCCTCAACTGAGCCAGGTTACAGCACTAGGAAGGATTAGAACAGCCAGTCCTTGGTAGGGTGTCCTCCACCTTGTTTGTGGTCACCAAGGTGACTTCATGCATGGTATGTGATTACCTGAGAAGTGTTAGGAGACGCAATGAGGTATTGCACCTTCCAGCCCATCACCTGCTATGCTGCATTGACCCTCAAAGGTTTGCATTCTTCCTTACTTGGTTGACTATGCATGTTTCATTTGAGCTTTTTGTATTTATAGAGCGAGCTGGGTGGAAGCATGTCAGTTATTTCTTTTCCTTTTCTCTGTTGCTGAAGAAATTCAGGTAATTTTCCATCAAGAAAAAAAACCCACTGAAATTGTTAACCAGTTGAGATTATAAATCTACCATATAATTTAGTTTATTGCTTTTCTGAAGGCAACTAAGCTGCCTTTGAGGCATTTTTTATAAAATCTCCTGCTAATCAGAAGCACTCAAACCTTTGAAAAGTTTGTCACTTTTTTGCAGTTAACAGTATTTCCACTAAGCCATTTGATTATACCTAAAAGCAGGAAAGAAGCAGGAGAGTCCTTGTAATAGTGTTGATATGGCACAGACATCCTATGATGGATTTTCTGTTAAGAGTGGCAGTTTCTCTTCAATATTTTAGTGTAAACTAAGGAACAAATTTACTAAAATAGTTTCTACTACATACAGCTTAGGAGAAGGGGGAGAAGGGGGAAAGCCAGAACATATAAGCCCATGTATTTCAATTTACGATTCCTAGTGAATAAACTTAAATTATCATAACAAAACTTCAATCATTATAATAGCAGTCTTTTTATTGTAAGAGCCAAAGTAATTAATCTGTATATTTATGATCCTTGTCTATGATTAGTTTTCTGTCACAGGATGTGGTGAGTCTGTGCTGTTATGACTATATTTTATTTAATAATATTTTCCTACACAGTGCTGAACACTTCCTGCTGAAGCAGCTGAATGGACAAATCCATGAAGATATCTTTCATTTTCCCTGACAGTGAATGATTTTTCCATATATAAACATAATAATAGAGTCGTTACATATGCACTCACATTATCATAGCTGCTGTGTGCTCAGTGTTATTCAAAACAAGGCAGGAAGCCAAATTTTCCTAGTTTCCATTTTGATTCAAATTGTATTTGTAATAAAGGGGTTTTCATTCAACCTAAATGCAGTTTCATCCTCGTCCAACAAACCTCCCCACTTTTTTAAAAATTATTATTATTTTTCCTTTATTCTAGGTCACTCAGTCTTGATGCAAGAGAAATTCTCCTCTGGTGGTGATAACAGCAGTGCTACTCAATGAACTATAACAAGGGCTCTAAATGCATCTCCTGTAGCATACCACAGTGATTTGCAAAAGTGGGAATAAATCAAAGCAGTGAAGAGATGCCATGTTGAGCCAGAAGCTAAATGTTACATCTTGTTGCATGAGGCTGGGGGGAGAACAGATCCTGTTTTTCTGGCAGCACAATATCTTTGTGCTTGTTACCTCCGATCCAACCCCATTAAGACAATCATTCAGAATCTGCAGGAAATTGTCACCTCTTTCTTTCATGCAATGGCAGCTGTTATTGGTGCCTACACACATTTCTCATTTCCTTCAAGATTTTCAACACACATTAAAAAAAAAAGCTTAATTTATATTAGAAAATGTGTCAGCTTACCCTGAGGCTCAGCATGGGCACCAGGGGAAAAAATAAAAGATAAATGCCTCTAGGTGAACTGGCAGAGGCTCTAATTCTCTCCTCACTCTACTGCTAACACAGTATGCTCTGCATTAATCATTTCACATAGGCAGGCATTTAAAAAAACTTCAACTATTTTAAAACAAAGATGCGTTGCCCTAAACTTAACAATAATAATACAACTGTATATTGTGGAACAATTTCAGTTCACACACACCATATCCCCTAGTAGAAGACATATAAAACAAATTATCTGTCATAATTTTCATTGTTCTGTTTCTTTTGTCTATACATTTATGTCCCCTCTAGTGGGCATTTTTTGCCTGTGGGTAAGGATACATATGTAATGTTGTCATCTGTTTGTCATTCAAATGCTGACATACACAGGATGTTTCCTATCTCCCATTTTTATCATGTGGCTGGATAAATGCATTATGTGGTCCTAGTGAACTGTTACACCTCAGTCCAACTCAAATATAGAGTGGTTTTACTCTCTGTGCTGAGATAGAAGGAAATATTTTTTCTCCCTTTTGTATCTTATGGAATGTTGTGTGATGGGAAGGGAGTGGACAACAATCAAATGAGGAGGTGGTGGACTGGAGCAACAAATAAAGTATACAGGACGATGTGAACAGGAGAAATGTCACAACCAAAAAAAACCAGGGCAGAAGGGGTCTACTCCTAGGTATCCACACAAACTAGAAAGTGTCTACAGAAAAGCAGGGTGAGGAAAGATCGAACACCTCTTTTTGAAAACTCACATGACTGGATGCCTTTCTAAAGTGCATGTACACTAATACACGTGGCATGGAGAGGACACAGGAGGAATTCAATGCCTAGAAGTTTCCCATGCAGTGTGGTCCTGTGAGAGGACCTGAGAGAAGAGGGGTCCAGGGGAACTGGAGGATTTTCAAGAATCACCTTCTGCAGGTTCAAATATGATCCCTCTTGCTGTGGACTAAGCCAAAGATGGTGGGAGATCCATATGGTTGAACAATTCCCTCCTGACAGAACTGAAGCACAAAAGGAGGCATACGAGAGGTGGAAGCAAGGGCAGATGATGCAGGGAATATAGAGACAATGAGTGTGCAGGGATGGGGTCAGCAAAGCCCATTGGGAGTTGAATCTGGTGAGAGAAGAGGAGTTGCTGTGCATGCATCAGTAGCAAAAGGAAGGCCAGGAAAATGTTGCTTTGCTGCTGATTGGGGTGGGGAACTTGGCAACCAAGGCCATGGAGAAAGGTAGAGGTACTCAATTCCTTTTTGCTTCAGTCCTTACAGATAAGGTTGACATTCAGAGATCCCTGGCCTCTCAGGCAAATGGGAAGATCTGAAAAAATTCATGCTTATCCTCAGTAAAGGAGAAACAGGATAGGGATATTTTAAGCAAGTCCATGGAAGCTGATGGCATGCATCCACAAGTGCTGAGGGAACCTGCCATTCTTTATTTTTGAATAGTCATGCTGATGGGAGAAGGTTCCTGAGGAATGGAAGAATGCTGATGTCACTCTTCTCTTCACAGAATCAACTCTGAGCAAGAGGTTTGGAGTAGAAGCCAGGAGTGCCTTCCCACCTCAGTCATTCTGTCATGAAGCTTTTTCCCACAGTTTCAGCTGCATGTCTCATGAGATCCATTTGCTGAATGGAAAATATTTCCGTAGTTCCCTTAGCCTATTAAGCCTAAGTACATATTAGTCCATGGGATACACAGACACCATTCCCATGGAAATGGCAGGTTTAAATGGTGCATAGCTTGGTAGGGCAATACAAATTTACTCCTTTGTAATTTGACAGGGTGTATAGAAATACTGTTGCTGTGGTACAAAATGTAATGTGGATATGGATGTGTGTGCAGTGGGAGTGTAAAATCAGAAAACCAGGAAGGAAATGCTTTCAATGGGCATGATTTAAACAGCAGGGATGTATTGCCTGCAATCTACACAACAGCAAAGTACAGCTCTGAGTATCCCTTTTACTCATGCCTTTTTCTTCAAAGGTTATGGTTTGTGTGTGTTTTCACACAGGTGTAGAGGGATTCACAGGATCATTAAGTAAGCAATGAAAAGGCTAAGGAAGGGGCCCAAATCTTTAGCTGCCATAGATGGCATTTTTCTACTGAAGTCAATACACCTATTTCAATCTGCAACTCTTAATATCTGGCCTGAATGCTGCAGAATGAGTAGAGGATGGGAGAAGATGGGGAAAAAATACACAGTCTGGTAATATCTATTATACAGCTAAGAAGTACAGCCTAGAAACTTTCTTTGTTATAGTGAAACTGAACTCCTCTTGGATCAACTGACGAATATGAGTTGCATGTCTTCTGCAGGATCATAGAGAGAGCCTTGGGTCCACAGAAGAACACACCAATGCTGTTGCTGGAATCACAATAACAACAACAACAAACGTGAGAGTAGCAGGGGAAATGGATACAACTGTGCTTTTTGGCTGCCTTCAGCTTTGCATCTTTTCAAATGGCTTTTTGAGAAATACATTTGAAAAATCTTGCGTTACTGTATACTTTGTGTTATGTACTGCATAATTAGTGTTGCTAAGTTAGAGTATAATAATTTTAATACTTTCATGTTTATTATGTCTCATTACATTATTTATTAGATTGCTATATTAGAGGTCACAAAATGTTTTAAATGGTAACTGTTTGGTTTTGATCTTCATAGCTTTTTCAGAGAGGCAAACATACTGCTTACACTGAAAATTTTAAGTGCTTTTTCTCCAGCTGAGTTAATTTCTTCCTAAAAAATTATACAAAATGCTCAGTTACTTCTGAGTTTTCTTCCCCTGTCTGTCCCCCCACCCCAGCCCCCATGCCACCTAGTCTAACAGTTTTCTGCCCACAGACAATTTTTAAATTGATGATTTAATAACAACATTTGTAAATAGGTACTTCTTATAAAATAAGGACGTGACAAATGTAACAAACAATTGCATTCATACGTGCACGAGCACGTAGGGAGCTGGTAACCTGGCAGCCTGCTAGAAACTGCCCAAAGGGTTTGCCTATAAGCACACTACACATATTGCTTTAAAACATGTATGCAGACACAGCTTCATGTGCTGTGCTGCTGGGGAAAGATCAATCTGCAGAAATGCAGAGGAAGTGACAAGTGATAGAATGAGTTTAAAAGGGTCTGTTCCTGCAAAGGAGGGGCTGTGGATATGATTCTAGAGCCCAAGCTGTAGCCCCCCGAAGTCATGCCCAAATTGTTTTGCTGCTCAATTGCACCAGGTTTAACCTGAAGTGGTGTATTCCTGCTAATCTGCTAAAAGACGCTGCCGCAGCCAGGGGGAACTCTGTCAACCTAGGCACAGGGACTCAAAATTTATTCAGATCCTAAAAGCTGATTGTTTCATCACACAGTAGAAACTCTTCTGTTTGACTCTTGAATCTTCTGTAACTCAGAGCAAGGAAAATCAGGGTATTCTTTTCTCATAAGGAATCCTTATTTCATGCAAGGTTTTCTTTAAAAGGTTCAACATTGACCGTAAACATGGATATATAGGCTCACAAAAAAAATTTGAGATTTTCCTGTCAGTTTAGGACTGGCTTTCTATGGAACTACCTCAAGATCCAGTAGGGAAAGCTAATGCCCATATCCCCCTGAGCAGCAGAAAAACATTTTTATCTCATCTGTACTTACAGCTGCAGAAGTAACTAATGTTAAAAAGTAATGTTTCAACTATAACTTTAAAAGCTCTGTTTATATAGTAGAATCCCTATGAAAGGTCTTTCAAAAGTCATATTTTCTATTCTTGGCCTTTTTATGCTTTTAATCTTTCATATTTCCTGATTGTATTTATTTTGACCTCCATCAACTGAATTCTCTATTACTGTTATTTTTGCAATTTTATGGTATTCTTGTAGCTTACTGTATTCTCTTTGATCTCCTCCCTTTCAGCTTTTTCTTGGGTCTTTTTCATCTTTTAAAAGAAGTTTTCTGCTTTTTCTTTTTGTATCTCTGTCTTCCAAGTGCAAGCCTTTATTTTACATTAGCAGGTAAATGTTTGGAAATCACAAAGTCACAAAGATTCTGGAATTTTCTACTGCTGAACACAAAATATTTCAAATTCTTGCTTCAAAGGCTTTCAGGAACAAAGAAGCTTTTCTTAGACCACTAGCAAATCCACCAAGTTCAAATGAACTGTCTTTGCCAGCAGAGATGAACTAATAACAGAACAGCATAGTCTTGCAAGAGCGGCCAAATATGTTAGGGGAACGAACATATCCTTGACATCATAAGAAAAAAAATCACAGTTTATCTCTTTAATAACCATCTTCAAGGGAAATTAATGCTACTTTGTCCTTTGTGCAGAACAGTAATTGGATTGTGTGTTTCAATTATATCTGGACAAAGGCCAGGATATTGAAATACTTCTAAATATTAGATTTTCTTGTCCAAAAATTAGATTTTATTGGCATTCTCTTTCCGAGATTTCTTCATTAAAATCTTCATTAAGCATAAATCTTCTTTCCACACAGCAAAAAAGAAGAAATTGTTTTAAAAGGGTCATTTAGAAAGGTTTGCTCTCCCCTCCTCCCACTGTTTATGCTGAGAGAAGAGTTACCTAACAAGGTTAGAAACCAGCCTGCCTTACCTAGGATGGTTTTCAGCTAGTTTCTTGAACTCATTGTCCCAGTTTGGCCTTCCATACCAGGTTTTCTGTCTCAAACCAGTAATTACATCCATCTTGTCATCACAATGTAGGGCTATGTGAGTAGCCTAGAGGCAAATTTACAAGATAATAATATTAGAGTAAAAAACCTGTATTCCAAGTGAGAGGCAACAGCAATAATGCTGGGAAAGATGGAATGATGGAAAGGACACTCTGCAATTATCAAATGAGGAGAGGAGAGGAGAGGAGAGGAGAGGAGAGGAGAGGAGAGGAGAGGAGAGGAGAGGAGAGGAGAGGAGAGGAGAGGAGAGGAGAGGAGAGGAGAGGGAAAGGGAGAGGGAGAGGGAGAGGGAGAGGGAGAGGGAGAGGGAGAGGGAGAGGGAGAGGGAGAGGGAGAGATGAGTATTTGAAAGTTCACAATATTACTAGAATTGTGAAAAGCCTTTCCAAAACACCTAAGAGCAAAGTCCAGAGCATTCTGGTGCTGATGGAAAACCCAGTGGATATACCAGCTCAGCAGGGGTAAAAACAGGGGTCCAGTGGAGGACCACAAAGATGATGAGGGGTCTGGAGCACCTCTCTTATGAGAAGAACTGGGCCTGTTTAGTCAGGAGAAGACTGAGAGGGGATCTCATTAATTCATGTAAATCTTTCAAAGACAGCTGTCAGGAGGATGGTGCCAGACTATCTTCAGTGGTGTCCAGTGGCAGGATGAGGCTCAATGGCCATAAACTCAAACACAAGAAGTTTCATCTCAACATGACGAAGAACTTCTTTATCCTGAGGGCAGCAGAGCACTGTAAAAGGCTGCCCAGGGAGGTTGTGGAGTCTCTTTCTGGAGACATTCAAAGCCCATCTAGGCAAGTCCCTGTGTAACCTGCTCTAGGTGACCCTGCCTTGGCAGGGGAGGTTGGACTGGAGGCTCTCCAGAGGTCTCTTCCATCCCTAACAATTCTGTGGCTCTGTGTACAACCCTCAATGTTTTGAATTTTCTCCTCAGGTAGAGGTAGGTACAGAAAGCGGATCACCTCAGGTGAAGCACTGAACCAAGTGAGTTTCTCAGCTCCCAAGTGCCAGAAAAAATTCCTTATTTTCATGGGCATTTACTGTCCTTCACCTTCTATACTGCACCCATTACTGTGCTGTCTAGGTACTTCCCAGGTGCATTTAAAAACCAAAAACCACTGTCACTCCTAACTGTACTGCTCTTATGTAGGAGTAATAGGCTTGTTTCCACTACAGACTATCATCATTGCTGCCACTATCAAGAAATTAACAGAGGAAAGTAAGTTAATAATGGAGTTTGCATTTAGTCCAGGCCCTAGCATGGACTAAGTTTCATAATCATCTTTTGCAGAAGTGGTTGCTGAAATTTAGATCCATTTTGTAGGAATACTATATATTTCTTCTTCTAATGATCTTCCATGTTCCTTACCAACACAATTATTCTTGTCAAGCAAAGTTGTCACAAGAGATTGTGTTTCTAAAAGCTTCTTCTTATTAGTTTGAGCCACTGTCATGAAGGATTTGGAATAGTCTAAGAAAGACCTTAAAGTGTTTGGTAAGAGGGGAAGGTAGAAAACTGCAGAATTTTTGAATTGTTTGCAGCAAAATTGTCCCATTGATAAGATGGGTGTTCTCATTAAGTGGAAGTTTCCCAGGAGTTTTGATATTAGCCTTTGCAATAGCTCAGAGTGCCAGGGTTGCCTAGGAGTCCCAGGGGTATTGCAGGGACTTGTCCGAGCAGAGGCAGACCTTGTCAAGCCTCATCTGCTTGACCATCTGTTGCCAACATGGAATCTGCAAAGAGCTCAAAGCATTGAACAAACATGTCTGAGGAGTAGACACATGTCAGAAAAGGAGGGTGTACTAGAAGGTTTAAAATGCCCTTCTTCCTCCTTGATTTCAACTTCACTTGACCACTGGTCATCTATATGGTGAGACAGGGAGAGAACCCTGAGAACGTTGTTTTGTTTTTTGCCAGGGGAGAACTAACATATCATTCATATATTACTGGTGCAGAAGCTCAAATTTTGAGGAGTGATGAACAGGAATTTACTAAAAATAAAGTCCTATAAGATTAGGGAGCTTTGTGTGTATCTGAAGAAGATGATGTTACTGAGCACAGTGCCCAGGTCAGAGTGGGAGAAATAGCCACTGAAGAACCTTCCTCTGACAGGAACTGAGAGAGATCGTGGGGTTGAAGAGAGGAAGAAGTCCCTTCAGAAAAGTGCAGGGCACACAAGTGAAGACAGACAGACACCCACTATTGTCAAGAACCATTGTCACCCTACCTGACTTCTGGCCTGATATTTGCCCAAGAGGGAAGTGAGGTCATAGTTGAAAGATGAGGGCAGCTTTGTGGCTTTTAGGTTCCCCGATAGCTTCTTTAAGAGCAGGTTTTAGGTAACACCCTATGATATTGCTAATGCAGAGCAGTAGCTTCTATAACTGCCATATACTTCACAATGGGAGTGGATTTTTCTGAATACAGCTTTATGCACATACCTCATTACTTGACAGAAACTCTAAGGAAAGCAAAAAGAAACAATGGGGGTTTTGTATCAGCAGAGGCAGAAAAGGAAAAGCTCTATGAAATCTGTATTTTTTTCATCTCTACTAGGCAGTCCTTCATTCAACAGAGACAGCAGGAAATAAAACAGTAGAGCAAAGACTTCCCTGTTAGAGTTTTTCTGGCAGGTGCCTGACTTATCACTGCATGATCTGAGTGATCCATTAAAAAGGGAAGAGAGAGAGAGAGAGAAAGAAAATCAACACTTTTGTGTTTAGCTAAAGACTAAAGAGGTTGAATAATATTGACCCAGTGTAAGACTTAAGTGCCTGAGGTGGTATGATCCAATGAAATTATGAGATGGCAAATTTAAAGTCAATCAGAGAAAATGTCTTTTCAAACAACATGAATTAGACCATCGAGTTGGTTGCCAAAATTTTCAAAGTGTAGTACTTTACAAAAATGCACTGGATACATGTATATGTATATGTATTTATGCATATATATATATATATATATATATAGGGATTACTACAACAGAAGTTGTATTAAATAATAAGAGTAAATGAAACCTACACTTTTTAGACAGTTCTCAAAATTTCAGCACAAAAATGACAGAATCTAATGAAAGACTGTTCCTAAGACATAGACAAAATATCCCTTGATGAGCTCCTGAAAGCTCTCTGCGCTTTTCTGTGAGACTCCTGGTAACCACCTTTACCCAAGACAAGATGCAGGATTGGAAGAATCCCTGGCTTGATTTCTCCATTCCTGTTTTCCTAAATGTGAAATGTAAACAGACGTCTTAGGATCTTCATATTTACAGTTATTTTTCTCTCTGCTTCATCCATCATTTATTCAGCTGTTCTTGTTCCATATGTTACCATACTGGAAAAGCAAGGTACATTAACTCTGACTTGTAACAGTTTCATTATTACCTGACTTTCATCCCAGCCAGTAAGAAATATGTGATAGCTTAGAAAATCATTTTTCCATTTTTCAGCCATTTTTGTTTCCAAATGGAAAAGAAGATCAGCAAACCACTCAAATGCTGATGGGTCTCGACAAATCCAGTAAAAATAAACCTGTCAAATAAAGTAAAGAGATTTAACAAGAAGCAAACTTTCAACAAAACTTCCTAATTACTTGCTCAGCTCATTAACCATATAGTGTGTGCATCTTCACCACAGTAAATTTATAGTAAACATAATTGAACATCATTTTGACATTTTAAAATTTTGATTGTCATCTTAAACAATGAGTGAATTAATGAATATTACTGTGCTAGTTAAAGTAGGCAATGGGCAAGCTTCCCATAAAGCCCTGCCAGTGCATCTCTGCTTTGACGTGTAATACCTAGCCCTTCATTTCTTGCAAATAATTTGATGATTATTTGAAATTTTGGATTTATTTAGTTTTAGTTTTATTCAGCATTGAAGCAAGGAATTCCTTGTTTCTCAAGACCTTATGCCATAGGCTAACTCTTGATGTTGCCAAAAGGTATTTGAGTTCTTCAAGTCATATGCCCTGTATAACACAAGTGAGAAATAGTCCCTATTCCTTTTTTAAAAATGTATTTCATGTTTAATTTGGAGCATCTAGTTCCTAGGGAAACCTGAAACTGAATTTATAGTTGCCAAAGGGGTAAAATGAACTACTATTCCATGATTTGTTTTCTATTGTTTGAAACCCTCCTCTCTATCAAAAACTGACACAATTTATCTCATCTAGATATTACTAGTTTCACTTTTCATCTTTTTCGTTTATTATCGGTTGGGTTGGAGAGCCTGTTATCAAAGTTTTGTTCTACAAGTAGAAATTAGAGATCAAGTCATCCTATAATTGTGTCTATAGCAAACCAAATGTTTCTGCCACTGAGAGGCATCCTTTAATCATTGCTATGACTTATTTTTCCTACTCTATTGCAGTAAATCAAAAACATAGCACAGTTTGCTGTTTTTTGATTTTTTTTAAAGAAAGAAGCTAATTTATTAATATCTTGGCATAAGGTAATGCTTGCATAGGAAAAAAAACCTTTCAAATAAGAGTGTTAGTCATTGTCCATATGATGATGAGTTTCTATTTCAAGAGTCCTTCCTCTGGCATCTTCAGCTGGAACAGTAGGAGCCCACAAGAACCTTTTTCTGCCCAGTTTTTATAGCCAGCTGGCCCAGGGATCATTGTGACCACTCCTGCAAGCGCATGATCTATTGTGATCAGTTGTCTTAACTGCGTATAAAGCGCCTTCTAACTAATTAGCTATTTCTAGAAGGCTGTCCTATATGACCACATCTGCAGGATTGGTGTCTGATGACCATGTGCAAATGTCTTGTCTGTGTACAAGTTAATAAAATTTGCAGTAGGAACTGCCTCAGCACTGATGAAATTCCCTTGTCAGGATCTTATCAGTGCACTGAAACTCAGTCACTCTTAGGTCCATCAGGAGTGACCTTAGGGAGTCTTCAGCACCATCATGATTTCCCAGTTGGAAATCTCCTCTCACAATGTGTGCTGTGTGGAGGACTGGGACCAGTCCATCCCCTGGTTTCAGCTCAGTGCCTTGTATGAAGCCATTACAGATATGGAGACAACTCAGCTGTGACTTCCTGTCCTACCCAGAGGATGAATGCCTGAAACTCCCAGGCTGTCTGTCCAGGCACTACCCTGATGGCAGTCTGAAGCACAGTTACAAGTGTGATTGCAATTCTTATTACTCAGATTCTGCAGCTCTTGCTGCCCACTCTAGCGTTATTTTGACCAGATGGTGCCAAACCTCAAATGGGCCTCTGCAGGCTGGGTATTTTCAAAATTTATCCAAAGAAGAAATTCACAAACATGGAGGAAGTCTAAAACTACGCCATTTCAGATGTGAAAGGAACAGCAGGAAGGACAATGTATAAGTTTATAAAACCTGAATGATTGGAACTTATTTTATTATGACTGTGATTTTCATTTTGTTGAAAAATCCTTTAGCTTTCTCCAACTCATCTCCTTCTCTGCTCACCAGCCCCTCTGTCTTTTATTGTACTGCAATATCAAAGGTGATCTGAAGGCATGTTTCCAAGGCAATCATTAACTCTTTTCCACAGAATCAATGGGGTAAAAATGCGTATTGGACACTTCTGAAATGAAAAACCAGAGAAAGAAACCAGAAAGCTATAAAGAGATTTCCCAAAGATTTAATATATTAGGTTGTCAGACTTCTGGTAAGGTGGTGGGAGAAAAATGTGGTAATACCATGCTTCAGTGGAGATTTGGTGAAAGACACTAACAGTAATTTGAGATGTTTCCTAGATCTGAGTGTACTGTAAGAGACCATCTGTGGTTTATGTAAGAAATATAAATGATGTATGATCCCAGAAACAGAGATAAGGCATTCAGGGTTAAGTAGGGTATTTTTACAGCCCAGGAATAAGACTGTCTGTGGAACTTTAGTACTAACCATCTTGGCTGTTTGCTTTTTCCCCTTCTGTTTCAATATTTTGCCTTAAATATGACCTCATTGCTTTATGGAGGGGGGGTTGCTGCTGATTTACCCTGGCATAGGTTATGAGGAAAAAGCAAGGCCACTGATGTTCTAGAATTTCAAATTTGTGGCAAACAACAGCATTATTTTAAATTACCAAAACTAGGTAAGCTTTATAGCCTTAACCTGTATGTAGCTTTTTTGTGTCTGAGTCCTAAAGTTGTTCTATATACTCAGCACCTCGAAAATCAGCCCACTGAGTGCTGTCAGTCTGTATCACACCATAGCTGTTGATTTGTAGTGAGAAATTTCTTCCCCCAGACTCTACTTGATCATCTTATTTCTCAAGTTTTTTCAGCAGTGCATTTGATGGAAATGTATATTTAGTACACGTGTGTGGAGAGGAGGTATGTGTTTCTAAATGAGAAAAGAAATGTTCATGGGGTAGCAACTGGGAGCATGTGGGCAGGACTGGGAGATAAGCGCATTCAGGGAAGGAGGAAGGCAAGCTAGCCAATGAGTTGAGACAATACAGTCTTCAAACTGGGGAGCTGGTTTCCAGAACATCAGACTATGCCTCTTGAAGGAATGCTTTTAGCTGTTTGCAGGCCTGGCTGTCACAGGAACAGCCAGTCCCACTGGTTGGAACAAGCCACCTCTGGCACACTCCTCTAAGGAGAGAATGCAACTTTCTGAAGCTGCAAAAATTCCTTAAGCTCATCCCACGACACCCATTGTGTTGCCTCTGATTTTCACATTAAGTGGTGGCAGGCATTTGGTGATGCTGAAATACCGTTATTGTTAGAAGAAGTATTTTTGGCTGTGATTATAATCTTAGAAAGAAAAGAGATAGTGAAGAAGTATGGCCTATGGGTAAAAGGAATTAGTTTCCCTTAGATCAAAGGGGACTTCTAGTCTAATATGCTAAAATAAATGGTGTTTACAAAGAAGTCTTCCTTTCTTTACACTGGCTGCCCATAGCATAGCACAACATATTACATATATAATTAAAATACAATAAATGCACCAAAAAAATTAATCCTTATTAAAACAGTAGAATAAAGTAGCTCCAGTGCATTTCTATAATTAAAGATTATTCTGAATCTTGTTTTTTTTCTTGTAAGCCTCATGCTATTAACTGACTCCAATTTAGGACACTTAAAAATCTGGTTTAGATTTATGTTTCATTAGTCTCCACCCACCCTACTGCCATCAATTGCATTTATCAGCTTGATGGCTTGCCCAAGTAAACTGTCTTAAATTTTCCAAGTGCTCTTTTTGCAAATTGAGTTAGATGCAGTATTGCTATTAATCAGATCAAAGCAGGGGTTTGAATAGTTGCTTATTTCTGCAATGCTCTTGCAATTCATGGATATTTATCCTTCAGTTTTCCACATCCTGTATTTTATACAATGGACAAGAGCAAGGGCTGTGTTACCTCTTTGCTCTAAGGTGAAAGAACATTCTTTGTAAATCAGCTTCCATCATGAGGATAGTCATTAGTAATTATCTGTTGGCGAGCATTCATCTGTTTCTCCCTGCTCCCTGAGGGCAGAGTTGGAGCTGCAGCTCTGGGCAAAGCCAGCTTTTCACTTAAGGGGTGTCAGAGAAGGACATCCCTCTTCCCTGTCTCTTGCTGCTCTCTCCTAGGCATGAATACCCCTGCAAAAACCTCCTGCACCTGCAGGTGGGCACCTCCCTGCAAGACTCCACTCCTTCATGCTCTTGGGTATACTGCATTACCTGTGGGCTGCAGCATACAAAAACAAACAAACAAACAAACAAAACAACAACAAAAGAAATCTCAGAGGTCATGCAGGAGGGGGGGTTTAGGGTGGCAGCAAACGGCCTTTCACATAAATGCATAACAAGGTTCAAAATCATATTCCTAAATTTGAGGCAAAAAGCTTAAACTGTTATCAAAAAAGATCAGAAAGGTGGTTACATGTGACAGAAGAAGGAGCCTAGGTTTTTAGGCCTTCGAGACAAGATTTTTGTGCAGGACTGGAGACTGGGGCAGATATTTACCTCAGGAAGTCGGTCCCAAAGCAAATGGAAGAGGCTGATTGTGTTTTCCTCTCAGTAGGAAGCTGAACTGCCACAACATGCTATGGTTGTTTAAGGTATACATGGATTCAAAAAACAATTAGACTACTTCATGGAAGAAAAAGCCACAAAGGGATATTAAAGACAGAAGCACAGCTCTTGTATCAAGGAGTTACTGAGCTACAAGTCACTCAATGGTGAGGAAGTGTCCTGTAAAACCAATCACCATCTGATTTTTCTGGTCTGTATACTTTTCTCTAGGTGTTCATGAAGAGCCACCATTGGAGACAGGACATGGGGCTAGATGGATATTTGGTGTTACTAAATAGGATCTTTCTTATGTCTTTTGTAGGGAAGAGAAAGTGGATGTTTGGTAACGCTAGAATCTGGTGGATCAGTACAATTTTATCAATTTCAGTAGCAATTGATCTGAAAAATGAGACCACTAGTGTGAAAAAAATAAATTGTATTATGCATAACTAGAGCCAGTAGAAACTTTCCAGCCATGCCTGGTAGTACATACAAAAAATTATGGGGAAATGAGGGCTCTAAGGCTACTTAATTGTGAAGAATCAATTAGATAAATGTATACTCCTTTTGATTTGCTGGGTTTTTTAAATTATACAGCTGCAGACATTATGGAAACTATGAGTATTTATATCTCAACCATATGTGGGCAACACTAAGAAATGTTAGTTCAATAACCGTAATGATAGCTGTACTCAAATCAAAACGAAGTTGTTAAAAAAAAGAAAAACCTCTTATTTATTTCCTTAATAGACATTTCTATGGTACTCATCATGGCAAAAAGAGAGTGCTGAATACTTTGAGGAAGATTAAATTATTTGTAATTATACTACAAGTGGAAGCTTTTAACCAATGGAAAAAAAAAAAAAAAAGTGGAGCTACCCTGAGATTAATCGCTCTCACTGCTAAATTTTTTTAAGTAATGCTGTGAACTTCCCCATGACCTTTCATCCACACTTTCAAAATATTTTACAAGCACTGATGAAATTTAGCCTCATAACACCTGTGAAAAATAAACATTGCTATTCCCACTGCACCAGTAATGAAGCCAAGATATAAAGAAAAGTAGAAATCCTGATAATTTTGTATTTCACAAGAATTCAGAAAAACCAAACTCTATAGTAGAAAACCATGGCAGAATGCATGATGCATTTATTTTTGCAGGCACATTTAGCCAAAATTCTCCCTAATTCTCCCTATGAATGAACACCTTTAAGTATTCTATTGTTAAATTCTGTTCTTTTCCCCTTAAGATAACAGCAATGACAATCATAACAACAACACTTTTACTTGTATACAGGTAGAATATACATAATCTACATATATAAAGTTTGCATGCATATGTGTAGCTCTTCTTCCAGTGAAAAAGATCATCCTGGTACAATCATAGTGTTTGCAAATACACTTCTTTTCCCAAATAGCATATATTTCCATTTTTATTTCCCTCCTTTCTCAGTGCTTTTTCTGCCTCAAAGATCCCCCCTGGCAATTTGAACCTGTCCTCAACTCCTCAGTTACTAAAATCCCAGATGCTTTTTCAGTGGCAGCTCGTCATTAAGATGCCAGTTTTAACACTCTTTCATTTAAAAAGATCAGCCCCCTTGGTCCTGCAATCGGCTCCATATGTATTGACCCTTTCAGAGATCTGTCTCTTCCAATGCAATTTCAATGTTTGTCCTTAAATGTGAAATGTTGAAAGTTCCTGATTCAGCTTTTAAACTGGAAAATGGCCTAAAAGTTGTAAGGTCCACAAGCTACCACTTGCCATGATAGATATGGAAGAGAATGTCTAATGCTGATTTTTTTCTATGCTACCTTCTTGCCCTCACCCCACTTCACCTTTTATCTCCTCTTCACCTATAGTCCCCAGTGCTGCCTCACATGCCATTAGCAGAAGGTACGTAACAGGTTAGAAAATTAAGGGTATGTTAATTAATTTGGTGCCATCTTTACCTTATAGATCTGAACATATTTTTTCAACAAAATAATTAAAGTGGTGCGAGGGAGTAATATGCATTTTGATATATGCATCTCATCCGGAGTTTAAATGCCTTTTATATTCCTTCTGTGCTGGTTAATATCCCAACTTTGCAATGTGAGAAAAGCAGCAAATGGTTGCTGAATGCAGCCTTCTGGACCAGGACATGCTGCTGAAGGACCCTCATGAAACTTGCACCTGGGCAAAGAGCAAGTGCTGCCCTTCCCTTCTGATTGAGATGACATTGCAGGATTTATTTTTTCGTAAGAAAGAGGTGAAGTTTCTCTTGTAGCTCCCTAATTATCTGTCTAGCTGCTAAAAACATTCCACAGTTATCTCCAGTTGCTATTGAAAATCTGATCCTTCAAATTTTCCTGAAAACATTGCAGCTTGGGCTACCTTCTTTCTTCGAGAATGACACTGAGTTCGGGGGACTTCACCCCACAGCAGTTCCTAAGGCCACTGGAAAGGGAGTGCCTGCTTCTCAGAGCAAGTCAAAGCACCCAAGTGAGACTCTAGCTTTGAATTGCCTCTCTCCCCTGGCTAAGTAGGCTCACTTGTGGAACTTTTTAATGAAGCAATAAACTTTTCCACCTACCTTCTGCAGTGCCAGTACTGTGTTAAGGTTGCAGCATTTGTACCAAATGGATTTTAAAATAGAGGCAAATGGTGTGACTCCAATTCCTGCTGCAATGCACACACTGACTCGGTAGTGGAAGATGTCTGTGGTTGCAGATCCATATGGTCCATCCACAGCCAGTCTACAGCAAAAAAACATTCAGTCAGGAGTCAACAACACATAAAGTGACAGAAAGGTTAACATTTGTTGGGCTACACATTGTCAAAACTGAATTTCTGTTAAAATAAAAGAGAAAATACATGTCTAAGGCAGCACATAAATTGCCCATACAAAGACATTTAATTTTCAGTGAGTGCCATTTAATCGCAAAGCAACTGTCTTCTCTGAAATGGGAGAACAAGAGCACCCATGTGGATTTGGGGCCTGGCCATCTATTTAAGCATGCAATTGCAATTTTCTGGCTTTCTGAAATGTGATTAGTCATATAATTGCATGTCCAAATTTAGCTGTGGAATTTGCATATTTAATTATGAATTACTGAAAAGCATCCTGTTTTAGAGCTTTATTTGTTATATTGTACATATCAAAGTAAAGAGGAACAGATTATATTAATCATTTTTAGAAGTTCTGCATTTGAGTTAAAGTAATAAAGGAGAAGGCAAGAAAAAGGTCATCATATGCAAGAGAACTACTATTTTCTCAGCTCTTTCTGAAAAAGCAGTATTTCAGGAATACATTTTTGGCATAATACTGTACTTAGTATCTGATGTAAAGGCAAAAATGTGTAAGGAGACATGCTTGTTGATATTACTGCCTCCTGTAATCAATGTTGCTGATGCCAAGAAATTAATTTTGGTCAAAATTAGAGATGAGAAAGATTGTTGAATAATCAGATTCATTCCTTTAGCTACATGAAATGTAAATACACACAGTACTTTGGAGTGTCCTCAGGTGACAGAGATCCCATCATTGCTTTGAATGCTTTACTCAGCCACTGCTTTACAGCTGAGCCAAACACAAAGCCTCAGAGAAGCAGGGAGGAGAAAGAGGAGAAGGAAAACTGAGCTATGCAACTCATTAATTTGATCTAGACAGAGTGGACAAAGGTAGGAAGATAGTAAACAAAGAGCCAAAAAATATTACAACGTGTTTGCCAAAGAGATGCAGAAAACAGGGCTATGGACTTTCTTACTTTTGCGGTTTGGATTGTCCATATTCTTCCTATCCATTTCATTAGAAAAGAAATTAGATTCATGGGAAGGCAGGAGAAATATTTAGTTTTGAAAGGTATTATTAACAGATTCTGTGATTATTTTTAGAATTTAAGCATTTGCTGATCAGCTTGATGATTGTCTAGTACTCCTGACTGTGAAAGCAGTTAGATTTTGGGGCAGTGTATTAAACCAGCAATTAAGTCAGCCAAAATCCTGAAGAGACACAACATGGAACTTAATTATTTTCACACTAATAGACTATTCTATGATTTCAGCTCCCAAATTTTTCAGAAGTCACAACTGTCTTTGCTACCTATATATAGGTATGAACATTTACTTTAATCCTCTTTAACTAATTGAAAACCACACATTTTATTCTTAACCCTACCTTATTATTCAGTTGCTCTGTCTTCTCCACAGAAGGTTATTTTTTAATATAGTCACCAATTTGGTGTATAACTTTAAATATTGAAACTATGCAATTTTTTGCTTTATTGCTAGTTTAACTATTGAAATATTCTTTTTAGTACATTGCAAGAAAGAAACTGAAGGATGCCATTAGGCACCCTAATGAGATTAAAAAGAGGAGTGTTTATATATGACAGTACTGTTAATTTCAACCCTGCATTGTGGCAAGCAACATTTGATAACTTTTTTTCTCTTCTTCATTTTTTACACTTTCTGTCAATCACTTTGAACAATTTTTGCTCCAGTTCTGCTGAAATGGCATACTTCTCATTCCATTTGACTTTAACAAAGGCACTGATTTCATTTCTAATTCTTATTAACTGATACAATGCAAGGACTGGACCAGATTTTCCTGTCTGCACCCAACCTCTAATAAAACTCTGCAGGCAGTGGTGTCTATGAGCTTTCCAGGGGGAAATCAGTCCCTGCAGTCCCAGGCCCTACACACTCCACTAGAATTTAAATGATCCTGTGCTGGCCTCTTCTTTGCTGAAAATCTCTCCTATTCCCGCAAGCAGTGCAGAAGCAGAGCTACGTGGTTTGAATCCATTCAGTACAGAGCCAGATCCTTGGCTGGAGTAATTCAGGATGGCTCCTTTGACTTCAGAGGATCCCTACCTGACTTGGAACAACAGTGAATCAACTTTTTGCTTGTATAAAGATGCCAAAAATACATAATTTGAACACAAATAACCTTTATAAAGTTTAGCATGGTTTGGAAAATTGAGACAAGGTCAAAGGAGACAGTCAGAAAGAAGTAAGGTTTAGGCAGATGTTTCAGGGACCACAAAATATCTAAGTAACTGAAAGGGAAAAACTAGAATTTTTGGATATTAAGTGATGGGTACCATAAGCATAGAGGCACAAATCTAGCAAATATCTTCCAATGTAATTTATTAAACAACTCTCTTCCAAAATAGATATCTTTAGGTGTAGATATAGGTGTTAGAGATCCAGATAGAAGCAACAGAGATAAAGATATTGATATGGACTTTAAGTCTTGGATTAGTCATCACCTCCTCTTGGTAGCTTCTGGCCCTAGTTCATGCCTAGTAGTTTGTGGTGTTTTTTAGCATGTTCTATTCATGAATCCAAAACTACAATCTAATAATGTATCATAGAAACACATGCAAAGTTAATTAAAGGTAAAATGTTAGCATTTATTTTAAAATGTAGAAATAACATTTTAAAATATATTGTCTCTTATTCAAACCTTGGTAACATCCACAATTCCTTCAGAGCTTTTTCCTCTGCTCCAAAGGCCTTGAAGAGGGCTGCAGTCCAATCCCCAACGAGCCGTATGTGGACGCTGAAGTAATCCTCCTCGGGAGCTGAGGTGAGGGTGAAAGGGTGCCACTCCAGCTGTGAGACTGATGGGCACTGTAGGAATATATATTGGCCAGCTCCCATTTTAAAGCCGTGTTTCTTCATGTGGATCTCAAGGACTCCAGAGGAATGTGTCACTACCTAAAGAATGATAAAGGGACAAATTTTATTCTCATTCAGAATGGTAAATGTTTGTTTTCATTAGGTCACAGATATCCTAACCTGCATGTTTCAGTGTTATTGCCCAATGGCTTGAGAGCATGTACAGTGTTGTATATATTGTTCATGTACAGAGCTTGTAAAGTATGTACTGTGGTACAGTTTGACTTCTGAGTGCAAGATGCAGAGGAAAGGCTGTATCCATTCAACAATTTGTCAATTTTCTTGGTATTACCTGTGCATTATATAATTCTAATATAATAGAATAATTCCTTAATTCCTAGTTTTGCTCTCATGTAACACTGATAACTCTGTGGGATTACAAATAAAAGGTACAGTGAGCTCAATTCTAATACACTTTTATAAAGAGGTAATCTCAGTTAAGCAGCAGTTTTGTACGTCACCCATAATATACTGAGATTCTCAGATCACAACCACTGTGTGAAATCAGCAGCAGGACTTATCCAACATCCTGTTCCCCTCACACAAGGTACACCTGTTCCTGATCCCTGGCATGACACACATGGACTCATTTGCTTCAGTAGCAACATCCTCAATCTATTCTGGTGTGATTTAAATAGTCCCTTGGCACAGAGATGGGGGAAATTGTTACAATGGTATTAGTGGAGCTTTGACTATATATGCTAACTGATCGTGTAACCCTTCATCTCCTTGGAAGACTCCAGATTTTAAGGTAAAAACTGTGTGCTGCTACTGAAGTCAAAGTAGTCTCTGGCATTAACTGCAGTGGAACGTGGGTTTAGTTCATTTAAAAGGGAGACCACAAAGAGATGTTTGTGTTGTGGTGGTGTGAAGTCCGGTACTTCATTAATCAAGTTTGGTCCCATATGGAATATTCTTATGGATTTGCTATTGGAATAAATGCAAAATGTACAATCAATACTTGGCTGAAAACATGGTAGTGATTGAAAAGTTGCTGAAGCTAGGAGTGAAAAATAAGGTCCCTAATATAAAGAGGTTAACTAAAAACAATAAAAAACAATTGACATAAAGGGTTTTTTTGCAGATATGCGAGCTATGTTACATACCTTAGTAATTATGACTTCCTGTCGAAATCTCCAAAATCTAACAATTCTTTCACAGATGTACAACACCATAGGACCTAAAACCCACTTCCAAGCCTGTAGAAAATTCCATATTAAAAAACAATGTTTATTTGAATGTCTACAAAAATACTTTGCTTTTCTGGTTTAAATCAGCAGGTAGCCTAAAATTAAATTACTTGATTTTCTGTGATTTTTGGTTTAACTTTCTCAAGAGAGTATTTGTGTTGCTGCTGTAGCTGTTCTGGCTTTGTTGTGGAAGAGACATATGGGACTCCCTCATAAACACAGTCCAAAAGCAGTGCTAATATGTCTCGGTACTCTGGCCAAGAAGAGTCCCTTAAAATGTTTTTCTATTAAAAGGTAAAGGATTAATCTATTTAGATGTGGTTTACATATAGTTGTCATTGGACCTGAAGCTGTATGGATGTGTACAGTTATACAATATTACCCATAGACTTACCTTTATTTTTTTTTTTGCCCAAAGTCTAAAGTATTTCAAAGCAGGCAGATAGGAGCAGCTGTTATGGTCAGCTGTGAGTTTTCTGATGGTGTATGAGAAAACGTTAAGTCCCGAGTATTCAATTAGAGAAATGGGATACATTTCCATTTAATCCATTAGTCAACTCTTTTTCAATAAATGGGGATTTTTTTGATCTGGGGTACTGAGTTGGTCATTCTTTTAAGTATAGCAGATGATTGCTGTGCTTGTACTTGCTAATCCTATGTACTGATCCATAACAATCAGAGATACTTGGCTATTCCAGTATACGAACTGATCATTTCACTGAGTTGCACTGATAGCTAAGATAATTAGATATAATTGAATCTTCATGATTTAAAAAGAATGTGGGTTTTTTTTTCCCAGGAAGAGACACTGCTTTATTTCCACTTTCGGTAATTACACTGCTTATTCTAGCAAACTGGATACTCCACAATCATGTGGCTTTTAAAATTGCCAAAGAGTAACTTTACTTGCTGAAACATTGACTTTGCTCCACAAGCTGGGTAGCGAGGGTTATAAAGTATCTTTTATAAGAAGCAAGCCATAAAATTATGTGACTTCCTTAGAAAGTGCTAAGAGGATGGAGAGGCTATTTCCCAAGGTTAATTATTGAAAATTAAATTAAAAAAAAAATAAAAAGAAAACAGGATTTAATAATGGGAAGAAGCCAGCATAAGCCAGAAGACTCTCAGCTAAAGCAGAAACTCAACACATCCGTTGTACCTAAATACTACAGGTGTCTGTGTGCAGTGGGTAATCTCATGTCTTGAATACATTTGCATATATCAAGGCACAATAATGATGAGATCTGTTTTTCCTCCCTTCCATTTCTGCTACCTGTAAATAAAAGCATGTGACAGGAATGATAAGGTTGCAGGCTACCCTGGGCGAGAGCTCAGCTGTGATTTTAAATGTGCCATCACTCCAGGGCAACGGAGCACTCAATCCAAAATGTCTCTTGGCTGGGCTGGGACAATGGGGCATCCCCCACGGGCTCCTAAGCTACATGGCTCCTGGCTGGCTAATCAGGGCATCAGTATTCTTGCCCAGGTAGTGTTTCCTCCTGTAATGAGAATGAACTGACACGGGGCAGTGATGACGCAGGTGAGGCTGTGAGGACAAAAGTCCAGACGCCTTGGGTGCAAGGGAAGTGCTCCATCATCCTCAGCAGAAGCCAGACTGGGCTGCTTCCTACCTGCCGAAATATGGAGCAGGGGAGCAGGTGTGGTGGGACTGAGAGAGGGCCCTGTCGTGGGGGTTAGTGCGCTCTGGTCACTTCACAGTGCCCCAGCCGTGCACAAGGCTGTCCCCTCCCTGCTCCAAGGCTGTCCCACCTGTGCCAGCCCCTGCCAGCACTGCACAAACCTCTCCATGGCCTCTGAGTGAATCTGTGCTGTTTGTCAGTGGTGTCTAGCAGGTATCACACCATAGCACATTACACATCCAGCAAGGCGCTGTTCATATAGATGATCTATATGCCATATGGTATTATCACAATTCATTTAAAGTAATGTGACTTTGCAAGTATGGCCCTGGGTAGGCAGGAAAGTGTGACAAAATAGGTTTAACACAGAGAAGTGGAAGTTCTTTCCAGTTAGTTTTATGATAATGAATGTCAAGGCATGCTGTTGGAAGCAAGCTTGTGTCTGTATTCATGGTGTGTAGCCATGTATTGATTTTTATGGTGACATTGTAGCTGAAATTTTTAGAGAGGCATTCATTTTCTCATTAATATGCAGGTTGGATAGTGGCTAACAATAGTTTAGTTTAAAATCTATGTCAGCCATTAAAAGAGCTACCAGACACTGAATGCTAATTTTTCTCCTTTAGGATTTCCTTTGGTATGTTTTTTTTCTTTTTGGAAGAAACAACAGAAACTTGCATATGAGCAACATAAATCTTGAGCTGAAAATGTTAAATGATTTTGTTTGTATGCAAGACATCTGACATACTGTACAAGTCTGCTACTTAATTACCCCCTGTGGATTTGCAATCTTGTTCTAGCAAAATCACCCTTCCGTGGGACGTTTTTCCTGCCTTTTGCCTTTCCCTTTCATAATTCATTGTTTCAAATTCTCTCCTTTTTACCTAACTTAAGACATCAAGACTGGACAGTATGAAGTGTGTGCCCCAAAACAAGGACATGATTTTCTCTGCACCTTATTCTCCCTTGGTATTTAAACTACCCATGCTAAAGTACTGTTAGTTAAAATAATAATATTAATTTGCATCCCTAGCTTTACAGGTCTATTGTATTTTCTGTATCTCTACCCTCGTAAGGTTTTCACTTGGAGGCTATCTTTGTGCAATGAGCACATCAAGGATATTTGGGATACTGAATTATTAAAAAAAAAGTATACAACAGATCAGAGAGAGTACAATTTTGATATTCATACCCTTCAAAGAAAGTGTTAGTGTTTTCTAACTAAAGGATCTTCCAGAAATAAAAAGACAAAATTTTGCTGTTAATGACACCAAAATTCGAGTATACAAAACTCTTCACCTGCACTGATTACCGAGCAGTTTGGGAGCACTATCTTAGTGCACAGGAAGAGATCCTTGAAAAGGAATGTGGAGCTACTCTCTAAACACAACACTAAGTGCCAGTCACTGGCACACTCACCCCAGCCCCCTGCTCCCGAAGACATCTGGCCTCCCAAGAAGGGACAATATGTTAAAAGCAGAAGACAAACATCACTCTTACCACAGGTTTGTTGCCAGAGAACTCTGGCAAAGGGCACTGAGTGGCGTTCTCCCATTCCCAGTAGTGATCTTTACAGTAGGTGACGTTGTGAAGCAGCAGACTCTGGGGTGTCTGACCTCGGACAAGCTGACTGAAAACAAAAAGGTTCATCAATGATGTGTTTCTTTCCAAGGTTTCTGTGTTTGTCTAGGTTTTGCAGTCATAATCAAATGCCGGTTCTGAGATAAATGAAAGTTTGAGAATTGGCCATTTCATTTCAAACCTGTTCTGCTCTCATGTTCAAATTATCTTTCCTTTAGTTTGCAGTGACTATTTTTGACCAAAGGCAAGAAGTGTGCTGTAGTATTTGTGTCCATCAGTGCAGCTGAAATGGAGAGAGCCCTTGCATAGAAAATGTGCATTTTACTGTATGTGACAAAATTTGATTTCCAAGTTCTTTGGAGGAGGCTCTTTGATTCCTCTGTATTTGAGCATCTGGGAGTGTTTAGTAAAGTGATAAAATTTAATAGTGACAGACCTTTTCTTTCCTTTACTGCTTTCTAAATGTATTTTTAAAAGCTATGAATAAAGTTGGAGGAGTGTAATTAAATGTATAATCTCTAAATACACTAAATTCTAGCGTGCTTAATTCTGAGAATGTTAATGATCTGAATTTTAAAAAATATATCAATCCTGACTGTTCAGTTTATATGTGTTTCACCTGGTGTTGATTATGGGCAGAGAAGGAAGATTTTTATGGGGAAATCCTGTTTGTTTCATATTGTTTCTCTGAGTTTTTCCTTCCACACTTAGTTTGCCTCTGATGCCTGTTCAGACAGAAAGAAAAGGAGTTAGTTTTGAGCGAGGTTTGTGCAGCCACCTGGGAAAGAGGAAGAAGTGGAAGGGGAATGAAACCTTGGGGTTTGACTCTTTTTTCATTAGCAGGGGTTGTTCTGGGGCAGGAGGAAGCTCTCTTGCAGTGCACTCCCAGCCTGGAGCAAGCAGAATGCTCATTGAATGGTATTGACAGGGCTCTTCAGCCAGTGACCCAGTTCTGGGGCAATTTCTGGCTGAGCAGTGCTGGTCAGCTGGCTAGAGAGAGGGAGCTTACAAAGCTGAAGGTTTCAAAGGGTTCATTAGAGTTGTTTGAAGTTAGATTCTAAAAGTTTTGCCAGAGAGGCAGGGGGGCATTTTAATCAGCCCAGCATAAAGTCTATAGTGTTTGCTTGCAGCTCTGTGTCTGTAAAATGGGACTAATTAATTGGGCCAACTTCAGGAACACTTAAAGCCAAACTGGATGTGGCAACTCTCAAACTACAAGGGAAGAGGTGGGGAAGGTAACACACCACAAACCATTGCACTGGCCTGTTCCCTGCCTCATGATGAAGCTTCCATGTACCTCCAGAGAGCAGGCACATGCACACACTGCCATGGGCTAGGAAGTTCCACTCTCTCAAAGAATCCTGGTCTGTACATACTTTAGTGGTGGGCAATAGCATCTGAATATTTTATGAAATAGACATAAAAAGTGTGTTATGATCACAAGGACAGGCTGGTAGGGATTTTAGCAACCTGGTCTAGTGGGAGGTGTCCTTTCCCATGGCAGGGGTGCTGGAACTAGATGGTCATTAATGTTCTTTCCAGCACAAACCATTCTGTGATTCTGTGAACACCAAATGACTGCCCTTGGATCCAAAAATCTTAACTACAGCTTGCGGCCATGTGCACACAAGCTAGCCAGCAGGAAAAGATCCATGGAGCAAAGCAATCTTTGTTGACGGCCCTTCACAGGACATTGTTGAGGGCTACCTATGGCTTAGGACCAGGTCTGGCTTGGTCCTATGAATGGATCACTTGTTAGTTCCTGGAACACAGCAATGTGTTTCTGTCACTGAATTTCCACCCCAAACACTGGTTGTGCAGCCAGGGACTGTACCTTGGTATAAGCCAAGTCCAGGAGGTGAGGAAAAGCGTGAGATTTACCTCAAAACTTCACTCCCTGAATGAAAATGTGAATGTAGATTAACATGAATGCTATCACACATAATGAGAAAAGGAAGTGGAGGATAGCACACAAGGGAGAAGATGATGCCAGTGGAGCTGGAAACAGAAGATGGAAGTGTTTTCAGCTCTAAGCACCTTGCTGCTCTCACTCTGCATTGACAGAGGATTTATCAGTCCCTGAGCTTCTCAGAGAAGGTCCCATGCATCTGCTCTCCCTCACTGTAAGAACCAGAGTCCTCTACTAAGAGGACAGACCTTTCTTTTGTGCTGAGGGACAGGGAGAGAAACAGCAACCAGGCAGTCTCTCTGTCCATGAAAATTATCTGGCTGGGCTAGTCATAAGCCTGACTTGCTTGTTACTGTAGTGCTTTAAACCTGATTTGTAGTATAGTACCTAGCACTGGTACACAGTATGTCTGTATGGTGAGGAAATTTGGGGTTCTGGTCCCTGCAGAGAAAGGTCAAAATCACTTTACATTTATGGAGGGAGAAGAGAATGGCCACAGAGACACCTACCATAGGGTAGATGACATGCTGAAAGCTTCTCAAGCTTTTACAAGGTCTCTTGAAAAATGCCTAACAAGAGCTATGAGCATAAGGTCCATCCCTTACTAATTTGAACCTACAAAGTTTTGATTCCTGATCATTAATGTCCCCAGTTCCCAAGCATGAAAGTTCATTCATTGATAAGGTACAGGTTGTAAGGTGGTAGAAGAGTGGCTGAATAAACTGAAGGATGCTTTAATTCCTCAGAAAAGGGATGTATTTTAATTTCAGGATGTTTTCATTTTGTAATCTCACCAAAGATCCCAGCAGTTTGTTAGTTGAAAAGCATGGGATTGTGGATTTGGATGGTGTTTCATCTCAAACTGTGTACATATACCCCATGTAGTTTACACAAACACTTACCCCATACCATGGACTATTAAACCAATGAAGAAAACCACAAAGAGGTGGTGGGTGTACCAGAAAACCTCATAGCATGACTTTCTGATGAGCTCAGTGGACGAAGTCATGATCAGAATTAAAGCCACAGTTATCACAACTCCAGTTATTCCAGCTATTGTGGTCAGTACTTCTCCTGTTGTGTTCTAGAATAAGAATACATTGTTAGTATTAGTATCATTAGTCAGTATTGTTATAAATTATTTTTATTACTATTTCTATTACTTTTATTATTGTTACTGTTTTTGCTATTACACCTAAAGCCAAAATCTTCAGCATAGGAACAAAACCAGAACAAGACATGGAGGCAAGACAATCCTTCATTTTACCACAGAATGGCATTGAAAGACATCCCTCTGTTCCATTTCTACTCAGGTTTTTTTTCCAAACAGATATTTAAATATTTGCTGCCACTTATCTGTTTCAGGGATTGAAAGGAAGAAATTAGACAGTCTCGTTTGTACTTTGATCAATTTTACTTACTTGCACACATAATGAAAATATGTCATAAATAAAGAAAAATTATTAGAGAAATGAAGAGATTAAACCTAGAAGTCTAATAAAGAAAACAGCACTAGAAACCAGCTTATTTTTGTGAAGTGATAATGTGAGGTGCTAAGCACCTGCAACTGTAAAAGTGTGGAACCCTTTTGTGCTTATTTTACTTCAAAGTTTGTGGGGCTGTAGAAGGCCTGAAATGGTACACAAAGATGTCATACTCTCATTTACCTAAAAATATATCTTGTTTACCTGTTCCTTACATTTATATGGAGATACACTGCATAATACTTGGGTTTATTTTTAAAAATACATATTTATATTAACATTTTTATACTTGTCAAAGAATAAACATTAATATGCTGGGCTGGAACATGTTCTTTCTTGTTCATGAATCACAGATGTCAACACAGGTCTGGTATATCTGTGTAAACCCACCAAAATAAACTGAAGTGAGAGTGAAGATGTATTTTGAACACAACTGTCAGATGTTGATTGCAGTTATAAAGTGCAAATCATGAAGAACAGCAGTAAAACTCTCACACTAAAAATGAGAATCAAGCTAAATATGCCATCAGATTGTAAATGAAGTCCCCATTTGGCCTACAAAGCATGTATATCTGTTTTCCCAGTGCTGATGCACAGGAATGAAGGAGCTCAGCACATCTTCTGGATCCTGATTTGGTTCTACAGCTTAATACACTAGGAGATAAAAAAACAACCCTCTATTGTATTTGTAAAGTGCACTCATTTGATATGGAAATCCTAGAGGTGATAAAATTCCACAATGCTATTTTTGCAGTCACTTTTTACAGTAAAATCATCCTTTCAAATGCTCACACTTGACAGCACACAGTACATTTTCAAATGGGTACCTGTGAAGAGCGTGTTCAGATCCTCTTACATATTAACAGGATTGATCTAGGTGATATTTTGAACATTTCCACTACAGTGGCTAGTTTGGATATTGAGATGAAAAAAGGCAAAATGTCAAAGACAGTACATTGCTTCAATGGCAGTAGGATAACACTGAAAAGAACGCCTGAATTGTTGATCTCAGAACTTTCTTCTCTGAAGTTAGAAACAATCTTTTGTTTGCTTCCCTTCATAATTTATTAATTCTGAGTTTAGCTGAGTTTAGTGATAAAAGAAACATAAATATTAGAGGTTAGAGTAAAATCTAGGCTGCAAATTGAAAGGTAATTGTGAAGTGTATTGCTGTGAGAAATTTGAGAAAGAATCTCAAAATATCCTAACCTCCTTCCTCAAGGATATTTAGGATCTTAATGCTAATTAGACGCCTACCTCACAATTATATCACTATGGGAATGATTAGTGGAGAAAGAAAATGCTTACTGAAAAATGGTAAGGTCCTGTTCAGAGCTGGGAGCTTTGTTCTGCTCCTGGGGAGCACCTCATGGCCATGCAATGGAAGTGGTCACTGAGTGTACTGAAGGACTGGGAAGCTGAGCCCTTGGCTTGCTGTCCTGTTCCGATGAGCCTGACTGCTTTGTCAACACTAACATGAAGACTTTAGCATTCATACCACTGACTGCATCAATTGGCTTGATTTTCTTCAAATTTGAAATGGTTTACTTGTTTATTTTGAAAGATGAAAACCCCATGCTATCTAAACTGGAAAGGAAGGAAGGAAGCAAAAGCGGGATAAGCCTTGCAGCTTAAAAGCACTGTTGAATCCCATCAATGGTTCTCCGGCCATCCTCTCACTTGGGTTCTTGTTCCAGTGGAGCACATCAGTGTTCCAAAGAGCACCAATCCATGGTGTTCAGGTAGCCCTTACTCCATGCTGACTGTATGGGCATTTTCTAAAGAGCAGAGCAATATACATAGGAGTCTCACCAAGGCCATTTCAGCCCTGGAATGTGTAACTATGAAACAGGATACACAAGGAAACATCCAGCATAAATGTGATGTGTGCTACAATGGAATGTGGGGGAAAAAAGGCTGATTAACTTTTGCATGGTTTACATGCCTCCTCTGCACGTTCAGCTTCTCTTTATGCTATGAATATCTTAAGGGAAAGTTCATAATGTTGTTGTGGCTTATCCAAGAGAGTGGACAGGGGGCACAGTCACTTTTTTCCCCAAAACAAGCATAACCACTTATGGGTTGAGGATCTTGTATCTCTGCTAGTCTCTGAAAAGCACATAGCAGCTCTAGATTCCCCCTGCACTGCCCCCTGTGTGCAGCAACCCCCTGGATGGTTTTGAAGGTGCTCTTCCCTGAGCAGCCACAGTTGACGTGTCATGAGGCAGGATCAGCCCCCAGATCGGGAAGGTGCTGCACCACCATGGGGAGAGACAAATAGCAAATGCAAAAGCAATTGCGATGTGCTGCTGCTCTTTGGTTATTTTTCTTTCTAAAAAGAAGTTTTACTTGTTCCATGTATTGATAGTTTAGTTTTTGGGTTTTTAAAAATTCTTTGCAGGTTTATTTAATTGCCTGCTCTTCACAACACTCCTTATCCTCCCCCCACCAGCTGTCTCCTGACAAACTAATTAAAATACTATAGACATTTCTTTGAGCTTAGTAACCTGAAAATTGCAGCTCTGAGTAAGTGTTTTCAGCTGAAATTGAGGTTAACCTTTGCCAGCACCTTCTCGCTCTGGTTAAAAGGCTTTGAAATACAGTTTTACCAGCAATAGAATCCACAGAGGAAAGCTTTTTAGATGAGGAAACCTCAAAAGTGACGTCTTACTGTTTCATAGGTCCTGATTGGGTTCAAGTAGCTTTCATTTGGGCTCTTGCCAAGACCAGAAAGTTTATTCCGTAACTCGCCAGCTTCTTTTGACTGGCTGGAATGATAGCGCTCGATGTTGATGGAGTGGGCAACAATATGGATGGCTGCAGGACAGAGGGAGTGGTGTGAAATTACAGCACACTTGTATGTGCCCACAGTGCCAGAAGGAACTTCATTACTCACACTGTGCACTATCTGAAAAGCTCAGGCATAAATTGAGAGTTTTGCATGGATTAAGCTGACAATAAAAAAGAGAATTTTATCAACTGCATGTCTAATATGAAGTGACTGCTTCACAGTAGAGAGGATAGGAGCAGCAGCAGCCTCACCTCCCAGCTTTACAGTCAAGTGCCCTGCAGTCTCCAGTGTCATCAAAGGAGGACATCTTGAGAGTTGATATAAAGTGTACCCCTCTGGCTTTAAATTGCTCAAAATTAGTTAAATTTATTAAAATTTCTATTTTTAGTTAATATACTAGGATGTGCCATGGTTTACCCTTGCTACACAGGACACTAAGTTGACTAGTTTAGGCAAGTTTGCAACTTGCACTAGAGACGCTTTTAAAATCTGTCCCTTATGAACAAGCAGCTGTAGCATTACTTTATGCAGGTGGATCCTGGGGAAGCCACAGGAACTATGATTTAAAGGGAGAAGAGCAAATCTCAGTGTTAGATCTGATTTGTCCAGAGTATCACATATTGCCTCTACTTCTGGCCTGCCCCCTAAAGGTATATGAAATGGTCAGTTTAGAAAAATTCATTAGCTTGAAGTAAAAAAATCCCTTGTAACTATTTTCTTGGGTGGAAAGAGTATCATTTCCAGAGCTGAAAAGGAAGGACTTTGTTTTATTATTGGCTTATATAGATAAAGCTGTAATCAAGCTAGGTGCAGGGTTTCATTTTTCAATATGAGAGATTCTCAAATCCATTACATGCAAGTTGTAATTAATGCAAGATATTAAATGCCAAAGGATGAAAAAATGACAATGAAAGATAATTATATGTTTACAGCACAGCTATTTCTAGTTTTTATAATTAGCTTCCTGTTATCATTTCTCCTTCAGTGGTTATCTGTTTCTGTCCCTGACCATTTAAAAAACCTTTCTAAAAGGCAGTATTTGTAGTAAACCAAATATTTTTCTTCTCTGAAAAATAGTCTCCTAAAATTTTTTCTCTTCTCTTCTCTTTTCTTTTCTCTTCTCTTCTCTTCTCTTCTCTTCTCTTCTCTTCTCTTCTCTTCTCTTCTCTTCTCTTCTCTTCTCTTCTCTTCTCTTCTCTTCTCTTCTCTTCTCTTCTCTTCTCTTCTCTTCTCTTCTCACCTTTTTCTCCCTTTGTTTTAATTGTGACTATGTGGATGAAAAAAATGTTTTGCTATACTAGTCACTGTTTAATCATAGATGTAAATGCAGGATTAAATGCATAAGGACCTTCACATTGTTGGTTACTTATGAGCCCACTCAGTGGACTCACTCACTCCACATGCTGGAGGGCAGCTCCTCTTCAGCACCTGGGGACAGCTGTGTCCATGGAAGCATGAGCTAAAGTAAGATGCTGGCCATGGAAATGGTTAAAGCAGCCAGTGCAAGAAGGTAAAACATTGCCCCAACAGTAAGTTATCCCATGTGTCCACACTGGAGACAGGCTATTTTCACTCTGTACTTCTGAGGTGATCCTTCTAGAGCAGTAGATGTGCTGTGGTTGGTTGATTATCAGGATGCATGTAATTCAAAATGTAATATTAACTTAGGGACTCCCCCCGCCACTTCTTGACACCTCATTGCCTCATGCTTAGATATTCACTGGGAGATGAAAGACCTATTTAAAAATCCCTGTTACATTAAATTTAAAGTAAGGCTTTAAACCAAATCACATGTCCTAGTCGCTGGGTTGACTGGTTATTCTCTTTTGAGCTGTCTCTTGATGAAGCCCTTAATAAAAATAGTTCAATATTTATTGACATAGGTATCCCAGGTGAGTATCCTGAGCACCCAAACTGCAAAATCAACCTCCCATTTCTCCTGAATCTTTGTCCCAATGAATAATAAATTATTTGTACAAGCTGGAATAGCTTCAGCAGGATGGAAACCGAATCCAAATTGGTATGAACTGCAGAGAGATAAAGTGAGCCTGGAAATTAGAAGACAGATTCAAGCCATCAAAGGAATGAGACTCTAAAATAACCTTTTGATAAACGGGATAATGGGATCAAGCAATCTAAGCAGCTTTCAGCCCAAGGTTGGTCATTTTATGAAATGGTGTGCATGACATGACTGTGAGCATCAGAGGGTGTTGGACTCTGGCCTAGCGTGTTCTGCACGTGTTGTTATGGGTTAGTGCTGCATGTGAAACAGCCTTGCCAGCATCAGGTGAAAGATGCTTCCTGCAGGCTGTGCATGAGGGTGTGCTCCCAGCACCCCAGCAGTGCTGGGAGCACTGGAAGGAAGGAACACTGGACCACAAGCAGCAAATGAGATGTGTGGATTTAAACTATCAAAACCCAAGGGCCCAAGCTCTGAGCTGGATGGTTTAGGTGGCAGCTGTGTGGGGGCTGTGGCAATCTGTTCCCCAGTGTACAACTGATGCATAAGCAGTATATAAACACTGTTTATATATTTAAGTGTAACAGCACATTTAAGTGTGTTACACTTAAGGGGGGAAGCAAGGGGGGAACTGTTCCTACAAGGGGCATTCAGAACAGATGTGTTGGCCTGGTAAGGGTGCTATCTGATCCAGCTGGAGGGGAACCAAGTCGCTGCTTGATGAAGACCTGATTTCTTTGACATCTGAAAGAGCTCACTCGTAGGACAGGAGTGTGGGGTAACAGATTTCTGTCTTTGGTAAGTTGTAGAGTTACATGCTGCACATTGTCTGGTATGGGCTAAGGGGAAGAGGAAAGAAAGCTTTCAAAGGATAGAAAACCCTGACAAGGACTCACTAAGTGGACTTCTACTAAGTAGTTTTATTTTGGCATCTATGAGTGATTACTGTAACTTGGGCTTCTTGCCCTCTATACCTACAGGATGCTCTTTATAACTCTGGTATGATGTAAGAGTCCCCATAGCCTAGGGACCAGGAGAGTTTCACACAGTTAGGATCCATAGTGCTGTTACACCAGAGCTTGCCTGCAGTCTGTCAACTGCAGGTTTTGGATTATCTTTGCTCATTTAGAATTGTGACATTGACTAATTGTGGAAGTTTGAATCTGTGTTCATAGCAAAAGGCACTTTGTACTTTCACCTTCAAAACAATAGATTTTTTTAAAGTGATACTGCAGACTATAAAATATTCACATGAAATGATGACATTTCTGTTGTTTAGAAAACTACAAAAATCTTTTACTTTCCCCAAAGTACAGGATTCTACATGATTTGCACAAGTTCTAGTCATATCAGCAGTGATAGCATATCTAATGGTCTCTAGTAAATGCTGAGTGTTGAGTGGGAAATGAGGTTTTAGTTTTCTCCAGACAGGCAGAGGTCCACATTTCCTAACAGAGCATTTCTAGTCTTGGACAGAAGAAAAATGGGTTGAATGGATATAGTTTCTCAAGAAAGTCTTGAGACTATAGCTGATGAGGAGTACTGATGTTGCAACTTTCCCCTGGGAAGGAGAGATCCAGTTCTGGCAACGTAGCCTAGTAAGGTTTTTGTGCAGGCTATCAGAGGACACTGTCTGTTACATCTGCACATTGTTCCTTTTCCCCGTGTTTCTGTCAATGGAAACATCATCATAGATTCTTTGGGATCTACCACACCTTCCCTTCTGGGTGACATTCTCTCCAGCTTTCATCTGATAGGTAGAGGATATTACAAGTATAGAAGACTTCTATACTTGTAATACTATGAACAGGAGAGTTGCTGTTGTTGTTTTTATTTTCTGTAAGCTATTCTGTGGTAGATGTTAATGTACAGAGAATAATGATACATTGAAAAATATCACATTCAGACTAATGATGTACTCAATATGTTGGTTTACCTGAGTCTTCCATGATCTTAGATATTGCCTGGAGTATTATTAGATTAATACTTCTGATGGGGTTTTTTTGTGCTGCTAGCAAAAAATGATGCAATCTAAAAATGAATTATAGCTGGATGGTAGAGTAATGCAAAGATCTAATTCCATTTTCAGTGTGGTTCATTTAATGTATAATAGTTGTAGCAGAATAAAAATTCTGGCACCGAACACATCACCATTAACTAAAATATTTTACATCCCTAAAGTGCATTTTCTGAAGGTCTTTGCATCTGCAGTGTATAAAATTTACTAAGCAATTCCAAAATTACATATGCAGATTCTTGAAATCTCAGCTTACCACAATTGGTATCTATTTGCTCTGCACCACTTATCTGAGTTAACCATGAGGGCAAAGTTTAAGGGACTACATCTCAGAATTTTCAGTTCAATTTTTTCCTCATTCTGCATGTCCAAATATGACATATGGAATAAATCACCCAATCTGTTAAACAAATCTCTTTTTTATACCAGTTTATGAAGAATGAAGGATTTTTGTTGCTTTTAATGACATCTGGAACCTCTGAAGCACTTAACATACATTACTTTGTATTTGACCCTCAGATGTTCTATCTAGTCCACCTCTGAGATCAAATAAAAAGCTTTATTGGAAGGAGAGAGGGAGGAAAAGGATTGCTATTAGATCATGGTGTTTACTGTACATATCCTTAAATACAAAGAGATATAATTAAATTATCTTGAAAGTATGGTCAATTTAGCTACTCTTATTCAGCCAATTGTGCCTTCAGTGAAGCATGCACAACTCTCATTGAACTAAACAGAAATTTCATGTGTTTATCTGAGGACAAGATTTAACTCTCTCTTTTTCTGCATGCCTGTACAGGATAATAATAAAATTGGAGCTTGCTGCTAGCAGTTAAACATTTTGATTAACCAGCCTATCATGATAAAATCAAAGGGTCAAATCCTGGCCTTTCTGCCCACAGCAAAGAGAACAGCTTTACAGGCAGATAACCCAGAATTCTGCCCCTGACCAAGGCTGGGGCTCTTCTTGCCACCGCTTGTCTTGTGCTGTTCCAAGTTATTCAGAACCCCTAATTCAATTTCATGATGTCTTTGTGGACTAAAAAGGCACAGGTTGTATAAAAATTAGAGTAGAGACCACACATGTGCTTGCATTTTATTTTGTTTTTAAGAATGGTTATAAACGTCAAAGAAGAACTTGGATGACTTGGACCATTTTTTATCTTAGCTGGAAGCCTACAATCTTCAATTTAATATTATTTCCTTCCTAGTACTTGCATTAAGTCTGGATTTAAACAATCTGACTAAAAACCGAAAAAAGACATTTGATGGAAGTTTGATTTTCTGTAATTTCTGAAGTACAACACAGAGGTATCAGCTAGACCTCTTTTGAAGATAGGCATCTACTTCCCTGAAAACTTAATAATTTACACAAAAATGTGACTCAGGTCACCAAAGCCATTCACATAATTTACCAAGAATGGGTTGAAAATGGAAAGGCTTGCTAGTATTTTTAGCTATAGATTTTTCAGTGCTTGTCAGAAGCCAAACACACCTGGCATCACTATACTTCTTTCTGCACTTTGCATGTTTTTAAAGAAGAATGCATTGCTGGAGTTTTTAAGGAGCAGGAATCACCATTTCAAACAGGAATCACCATCTCAAGCAGGAATCACCATTTCAAACAGCCTAACTCCAGGCAACCTTGCTGTCCTTCCCCTGTTTTCCCTTAATTGCTTAAACTTTATTAATATCATAATTCAAAGGTTGATGGATCAAAATATCTATATGACCCTTCTGCAAACACTAAAAAAATGCAAGCAATTTCTTATTTAAGATAAGCCCAACATATCAAAGTTAAGAAAGAAAAATGCCCCCAACACTCCCCACTTCAGAAAATGTATGAATATGCTTTTTTGAGAGGGTAAAAACAGTACAGTAAGAAGTAGGGTAAAAACAGTAAAAACAGAGGGTAAAAACAGTACAGTAAGAAGTAGGTGTTGTAGAAAATATTATTACTATCTCTTGTGGTGTCTTTAAGTTTCAAGCCACTGTGTCTCAACTGAAGTCTCTTTCCAGTACAAAGCACAGAATTATTTGCACTGATCAAACTGAGAGTGCATGAAACTCTGATTTTATTCTAGCAGAGTTACGGGTCTATAAGGAAGATTTATTAGTGGCTGAATAACTCCTAGACAGCTCTTATCACAGACAGGCATGCAGAATGCAGGAAGCCAAACTAAGCAGAATTCCCTTTACTGAATTTTCAATGATGCCCTTGATTATAGATAGCATTGTTTACTCTCTCTCTCTTCCCTCCAACTTCCCTCTTCCACTAGTCTCTAATTATATTCCTTTATGACCTGACCAATTAAAGCCTGCTCTTGAATTTGTATTAGAGATGATGAAAAATTAAAGGCACAGATGTACTCTTTCCAAGGCCAGACACACCTCAGCTGAGCTAGCTGCCTGTTAGAAGCCAGACAATACTAATGTTGCACTGATATTTTTAGCACACTATTAAATAAATATGCCAGAATAACACCACCTGGCAAGCCAAGATGAATACATGTTGCTTTAATAATAAAGGAGTTCACAATTTTATATTGTGAGGCTAAGCTTACTGATCTGATCTTCAAATTGGCTTAACTTCTTGCTACCACATTTAGCCTATTGATCGTACAAGATTGTACATCCATTTAACTGAGAATTACTAAATTGCAATAGGCTAATAGGAGTTGACTATGTTTTTGTGTAATAAAAGGCAGTATAGGTAGTACTAGGATAAATAATGTGCCAGTTGAGAGGAAAATGGCATCTATTTACACCTCATTTTAACACTGTTAGATTTTATTGAAAAGGATTCAGTGTACTTGTGGGTACCACTCTGAAGTGTTGCTTTTCTGTCACAATGTGTTCTGTAGACTTTTTTTTCTATGAACTTAAAATTGAATTTCAGGAAATTGAGTTTCTGGCCATTCTTTACACAAGTCTAACGCTATTCAGTGATGTAGTGTTTTTCCAAATATGATAAATGTTTCTCGCTTGACTGTTGAGGAAACAGGAATTCATAGGTTGTCATGCTTTGTTTATTAGACTTCCTTGTGTTCTGTTTTCTTTCTCAAATATCTCATCAACTATTTTTCTATTTTATATTTTAGGAAAAAATAAACCAACCAACCTAAATAACAACCCAGAAACGAACCTTTGATTTCTCCCTAGAGAGTGATTTAAATGAGAATTATATGAGCATGCTTTCTGTCATTTCACGTTGGCTTCTGTGTCTTTTTCCTTGAAATTAGTGAAACCATTAAAGTAATCACTTTTCTGATAGACTTGCACTTCCCAAACTGTCGACATTAATACACTAGCAAACATTTTAATATTAATGTAAAAACCAAAAACATAAGAGGTTTGACTGCGAAGTTTTGCTTTCTTTTTGGAACATGACCTATTATACAGCAAGTAAAGTTGGTTATTTTATATTCCTGGGTTTTTTTATTAATTAAAGAAGCAATGTTGCTTCTCTAGGAACCTGTTCTGTAGTGAAACTGAACTCTGATGAATGAGTGGGCATGACAGATAAGTAATTCATCATAATACACTGCAAGATGAATGTTTATATCCCATAGCCTTCCCCTTGGAATTCTTTAGCATGACATACAGAAGACAAACTTTAGCTATTGGTTCCTGTTGGCAATCCTGACTTCAAATTCTTGTCTCATGGCATGAGGACATTAACAGCCTACACACACAAAAGCAGCTCCCTCACACAGGCTGGAAAAGATATTGGGACCAGAATTCACCCTGACAGCCTGGGGGTAGAACAGTTACCCTGCAATGCCTCATGTTTGCAAATAGCCCTGATTAATTCCTCTGTCTCCTCCCCTTTTTCTAAGAGAACTATCTATCTAAGAGATCTATCTATCTATCTATCTATCTATCTATCTATCTATCTATCTATCTATCAATCACAGACACCTTTCCATCTCTGTGTGCTCATGTCCTTCTTCACACTGGCTTTTGTTCATTCCTCTCTGTACATCCTTTTTCCTCAAGCTATCTCCTGTTCCCCTCATGTCTCCTGAATTCCTACAAACTTCTCCAGGTCCTTTTACTACTTAGAGAACAGGAAGGTGCCATGTCTTTTTCCCAGCCGGGTGAACGAGCACCTCAGTAAGTCACCAGGGCCAACAGAACAGAAAAATTTTTATCTCAAGTTGCTGTTTTCCCCTCAAGAGAGCCATTAGTTTCCTGGATCAATCACCTACTTAAAATAAATATCTAGAAATCCATTGTTTTTGAGACACCTGCCTCTCTCAAATTCAGATTAAATTTATTACCTGGTTGAAAAATTAGTGAAGATGTATTGGTGGGCAGATTTGTGGTGTGACTCATAAGCGTATTTCCTTACAGAATCAGACAGTAATGCTATGTCATGTCCCCAAACATCTACCCTCAGGGATTCAATAAAAGTTATTTACACTAAATTTTAAGGGCACACAAATTGTTCGGATTAACTAAGTGGCAAATGGTGTTTACTATTCAAATTGAAAGTTTATTTCCTTAACAGTCAAACTCTTCTCAAGACAAAAGATTACAAATGGTTAATCAGATGGGACTCCTACACACATTTAAAGCTGCAGTCAACAGTCAACAAATGATTGCCCTAAAATATCACATCTCAGAGCTGATGGGGATTACAGCGTTAGGCAGAATCACTATGAAATTCAAAACAGTTCAAAGACAAAGAAGAAAAAAATAAAACCAAAAGAGCTTACTTGCATTTAGCGCTATTCCATAGGCAACCATCTTGTGAAATGTGATGTTTTTGTCAAGCTGTCTCCTCAGTGCTCCTCCACAGTACTTGGTGAAAAAGCAGAACTTGTTTTATATCATTCTTATTGGTGTTTACATCTCACATTTTGGAGAGGAGAAGAGTTCAGTACATTTGAAAATGGAATGCTGAAGGTATTCAGTGGAAGTTTTGGGTTAGTTTTAGGACTCAAGTAACTTTCCTGAGTGGCACTCCAGGGTTTCTGAAGCTATTCATCCTATATAGGGGCTCAAAAAAGGGTTTGATAAAGCTCTGCTACACTTAGCTGTGATTTGTGAGTGGTTTATCTGAGCTGACATCAACTCATTTGCAGGTGTAAGGACACCAGGCTGGGCCACCACTGCTTTGTCAGCTTAGCAAAACAGAGCTGAAGTGCTGGCAAAGCCGGCTTGCAATGAAAACATTTTCTCTGCTTTCAGGAAATGCACACCCCGGGAGGGTGAGGCTGTCTAGACCTCAGGTGGCTGCATGCTGATGTGTTACTGAGCCATGCTCCCAGTATTGGAAGGGCTCAGCAGTGATGTGCTCACGGCCAGCTGCGTGCCCCGGTGCGGAGCCAGCCTGGGGCCGGCTGCACTGAGCCAAAACTAACACATTCTGCTGGAACCCAGACAGCACTCATGGACAGCAGGGTTCAGGCTCTGGGTGGTGGTGTGGGTGTCTGGATTGCTCACATGACCTGGCATGGCGCCGTGCCAAAGATCCTGGCATGTATCCATGTTGTTTCCCAGCTAATAAGTCTTCCAAAAATCTGGAGCACCACAGGATATTATGTCAATACACAGCACCTCCTTGGAGAGGCACTGGATCCAGCCCAGTGCTGGCCATGCTGGAGCAGTCAAGTTGCTCTGTACCATGCTCCTCAAGAGCAGAATATTGTCCAGAATAGCCAAATATTATCTGTGAGAAGAGTTCCAGTTCTCTGAGTTCTTACTCAGCATCTAAGTGGGCATGCATATATTCTGTGCTGATTCGTAAACTGATTCAGAAGCCCAGGACACTTTTTCTCTTTTTTTTTGGTAAATGTTCAACTTGTGATCTCAAACAATTATTTAGGTGTTGATTCTCAATCTGAAGACTGCTTAATATCTAAGCTTAACAATCACAGAAACAAAAAATGGCAGAACTGAAATAAGAACCATCTTACCATAAAATAACTGTATCTTACCATCTCTAAATTCCTGTTGTTCCTGGAGTCATGAAGTGATCAGTGATTTTTTTACGCACACATGTGGCATTGGAATTGCTCTGACTGTAATAATTCAATGCAAGTTGAAGTTATAGCTAAAGCCTTCAGTACTTCCTATGCATGATTCCAAGGTTAGTGTGAATGTCTGTTACAAAAATGCATTTACCTCAAATGAAGACCTGGGTTGTGGCCACTCAGGCAGAAGCATTTAAACATGTTCACTATTATCCTTAGAACATTTTTATCTATCTGAACATTTTATTTCTCCAATTTTCACTTTGCAGCTATAGAGAATACACATGATGGATATGAATTTTCTCCATTTGGCCAAGTGGCATTATTATGTCCCTCTTTTGTGGCTTCTCACTTTTCTCTTCATGACACCATGCTATGCAGCAGCTGCCGAAATCAGTGTTGCATTTAGAGCACTGTGTTAAACAAGTCATTTGTTTCTCTTCAGTCATGAATACTGACAATTTAAATGGTAATAACTAGGCAATAGTGTACAGGCTTCTCTATAAAAAATTAAAATTCCTTGGAAAATGTTTGATATGGATAATACTGCTGAACTACAGAAATAAAAAAAAGAGAATAATATGGCTATTTGAGAAATGGTACTTACAATGCTTGCTCCTCTTAAGAATGAAATAAGGTTTCTACAGACTGGTAACAGGATTAGCATGCAGTTAAAATTAAGGCACGTTGCAGAAGCTCTTGCCCAAGCCAGGGTTGACTGTACATATAACAGCATAAAGAAATTAAATTACAAGCTTGGTATAGGAAGAGCCAAAGAAAGAAAATACTATATTAATATAATGCTCTTATATGGGAAAATTACTGTTGAAGCATCAAAAGTTTTATGAAGGATGTAAATAAAATCAGACTATGAATACATTCATCTTGTGAAGCTCTTTAACAATCAAACACATACTTACTCCCAGCATAATCCGTGTATAAATGTAAGCATTGTCATCTTCATACCAGTGGAAGGTATCAATAAACAAATAGAAGTTCAGCCCCAGCCACACCAGCTACAAAGCAGAGAGGCTACAGATTAGTGACATTTACAATATTTTTTAATACAATATTTTAAAATTTTAATAGCTTATAAAACTGGCTATGGTTATAGTTTTAAGAGAATCTGAGAGATGTTTCAGAATCAGTGTGCAATGCAGTTCTTGCTCACAGATGATAGAAATCAAAAATGCCTGCTGGAGTGTGGCTGTATTTTAGCAAATTCAGGGTTACAGTCCTACCCCCAGATCTCGAGTAAAGGAGATAAATGATGTTTACTGTGTCATGGTAAACTTGCTTTTAAGCACAGGTCTTAACCTGGTCTCTAAAAAGGAAATAAATGCTAAAATTAAAAAATCATAGGAACTGAGGGAATTAAGAGCTAAGGAAATTCTTTTCTCTGCTCTCCATATACAAATCACCAAACTGTCTAAAACGAAATCAGAATATAATTTCAATTATAATTGCAAACCCCTGCTCCCTTTACCTGAGGATTAAAGTACATTGATTTAAAAATAATTAAAAGTAAAACACTAAGACTTTAAAGGTTTTTAAGACTAGTTATAAAAAGGCTGCTGAATATTTTATAGCAAGTTTTACATTAAGCTTGGGAGTATTACTGTAAGCAAACCATAAAATGTCTTTTAAACAAGCTTAAAATATTTATATATATCAAATTAGAATTTTAATGCTAAAAATACTCACTAGTAACAGCACTGAGAGTTTTTCATTCAAAATCCAGCATCCCATCCTGAGTGTCTCTCCCTATGCTAGCAGCAGCTGACTCTTGCATTTCAGTGTAACCTGAGTTCCCTGTCCATTCCTTTGGCTTTTCTACCGACTCTTTTTGTCTTTAGTTTTTAATAAGCACCTAATGGGAGCATGAGTTCTCTCTAGGAATTTTCTAATTAAAGACTGCCTGACAAGAACAGATCACCCAAGTGACATGTCTCATGATTTGTGTAAATAAAATGCTGGTCATTGTCCAGTCCTTTTTCTCTGCAGAGTTATTTCTCAGCAAATGAGAGATGCTGTCATTAAATTGTCCTCTTGTACTATCATGTGTTTGGGTGGGGGTTTTTCCCTTTGTTTTTGTCTTTTGAACAGGGTGCAACATTTCTTCATGATTTGTCTTTTAATGCAGTAGCACACGGCAGCATCCCTGATGTGTGTATAATATGAGAATATGTCCTGGTGAGGGCACTGCATTTACCCTTGGTTCCCCTTGTGAGAAGCTGTGCAAATTCTGCCTGTAGTAATCTCGTTCTTTCTCTAGTAAAACCATTTCCTTAAGGCTTTCCTGACTTGCCTGTGAAGGAGACTCTTCTGTGACAAAATAACTGAAAATTTCTGAAAGCTGAAATGCTCTCAAGCTCAGCTACTTTTTAAACCAGTGCTAATGGCCTTTAATATGAGTTAGCAGAACCATGAGAGTGTCATTACAAATGCTTTGAATACAAGCATTTACGAGGGATTTGCTTTGAGCTTTATTTTCCTTGGATGGCAAAATTAAGAGTTATTTAACAAACTTTATGGCAAGCCATGTGCAGAAATTGGCCCCTGTCCATTATGTAACCTGATATAGGCTGTCCCCCCAACCACTCCCTTTATGGCAGCTTTGCTGGTGCAGGGGCTAACAAGCTAGTGAATTTTGCTGTGTTTTTCAGAGGTCAAAAGATGAGGAAATAAGGGCAAAGGAAAGAAGAATGTGCAGATGGTAAGGAGAAATACTAGTAAGGTCAGATGCCAATTTTAACTACTTTAAAAAAAAAAAAAAAAAAGAGGGAGAGAAAATCCACTATCTGGATTAGCTGCACTTCAAAGGGAAATGCAGCACTGCGATGTTCGGCTTTGAAGTTCAGCCGATCTAGACAGCAATTTTCTAAACTGAGTTAAAACTGGCATCTGAAATAGATTTTTTTTTTCAGAGTACAGCAGATTCATATGCTGGTTTAGGCTCCAAAATTTGTCTGGATCAGCAGCTGTACTTCAAAGCATCACAGCTCAGTACAGCATTTGACTTTGAAGTGCATGTGCTCCAGATGCCAGTCCTCTTAAAGGAGCCAATGAATCAACTGCACTTTAACTTTTGTCTGTTGAAACAGCTATGCTTTTTCTCATATATAATGGTAATGTGTGTGGTCTCGAGTATAGCATCTCTCAATAAAAACATAAAGTTAACAGAAAAGCTCTTTTTTTTGTACAAAGGACCTGGTCAACATCATTTTATTATACTGATTTGCAGTGATCTCAGCCAATTTCTAGCACAAATGATTCAGACAAGACTCAGGAAAGAACACTTTATTGATTAAAGATGTAATAATATTCCATTTTGTTATTGTTTTATCATTATGAGCTACAACTGCCCTAAAAAGACATAGAAAAAGGATTAAAAGGGCTTTATTCCAGCATTTGGGTAGAAAGCAGTGCTGGCCATGCTGACTTCCTATGCAAGAGACAAGCAACTCTGTCATTAGCTTAAAAGGTCAGTTTTTGCATGGAAAGAGGTTTATGAGGTGCTGAATTGTTCCATATAAGTATCTCAGCATTAATGTCAATGTTTGTATCAATTACTGCTACAGACCTCAATCACTGTTAGCTCTATTCTATTTGACAGCAACCTCTGTCTGAGATTGCTAGTAATTTTTTCAAAGTACTTTGAACAGTGTTTACCCTTTGCAAGACTAATTATTAGCATGAGACTGCACACACATACCTACACATATTTCATTTTGCTAGGCTATCTTATTTTTACTATTAGATATGCCTGCCTTGTTTCTCAAAGGCAAAATCATTTCAGTTGGCTCTGAACTCTGCCCTAGGCCTTTCATAGTTTTCCTGCTCTTGGCTTTTTGTCTGTGAGTAACCTGGGTGAACTTTCTAAGCTTCTCTCTGTGACTTTCAGAGATGGATTTAGGTAAACAACCGATCCTGAGACTCAGAGTGCTGTAAGTTTTCAGACCTGCTGAAGCCATTTAATTGCTGACTGTATCAGAGGATTTGCTTTGTATCAGTCTGTACAAAGTGGCAGCACTGCTGTGTTTTCTGATTTTTACATTATTTTGGCTTAATATTTCACAAAAATGTTCAAGAAGCACAAGGCAGATTTGGTTTTGATGAATGAAGAAGATAAGCAATATATTGAATAAAACATTCACTTTTGTAAATAGAGAAACTGCTGAAGTTAATTAGAGATCAAACCCTTTTTTTTTTTTTTTTTTGTTTTGTTTGGGGTTTGTTTCTGGGTTTTTTTTTAAGGTTTTGTTTGTTTGGTTGTTTTTCCCTATGAAGACAACTTTGAGGGAGCAGAGGCCAAGGTTCATCATTGGTTATTCTGTAGTGCTGATTCTAGCTTTACAAAAGAACACTGAATTTCCATAAACAGTGGCTGAGTGACTAGTAGCATTAAAAACCAGCTATATAATTTTTAGAGATTTTCTCATAGTGGGGCTTTATTTTTTATATTTAACTGCCTCATTAATGTTAATGGATTTTTTTTTCTTTTATAAACTGCACTCACATTATGGATGGGGGAACTGTTTTGCAGTTTGAGAACATTCATAAAATCCCCAAAGCTCTAAAATACTGATGTAATTCCAGCCTTGTTAGTGCCAGAGATTCAAAAATCATCAGAATGTTCTAAAATTTATGAAAGTAAAAAGTAGAGAGTGTGCAGTTTGGGGGACAGTACTGAGACTTCAAGGGCATCTGGCTTCCCATTTGCAGATTTTTGTCAGTAACAGTGGGTTTTATTTTTTAATAAAATATTAAAAATCTTGGCCCTAAGCGTGGGCTTGAGCAACAACAAAAAAATGCAGTTACCAAAACACTTGTGATGCAGCTGGCAGAATTATCAAGAGTATTGCAAGTATTGACTACATCCACAAACTCAGTCATTTGTCAAAAGGCACAAAATTGAGAGAAAAACTTCTGTTTCTATCCGGAAAAGTAGAATAAAGCTTCATAACCCCATTAAAAAGAAGAAGAAAATTGTTCTGGTTGTAAATTCAGGTCCTCTTGAACTCCATTAGCCAGAGCAATAAAACAGCTCCTGTCCCTCTGTTAGCAGACCTGATACTGGTATCAGGGATATCTCACATGATGGGCACTGCCAGGGTCTGGAATCACAGTGTATGCCAGGGATGCCTACAGAATCAAGAGCAGGAGTCAATAGCAAAGCAAAAATGCAAAGGGTCTGGGATTAAAATCATGTTGGAGGCTAAAAGGGAGTGTGGAGTGTGCTCCCAGTGTGGGAGCAACTATTGTTTCTTCCTAAAACAAGGCTCAGCACCCTGTTTGCAGACTCTAGCACATTCCTCAAGCCAATAGAAAGGGTTATCAGTGAGAAACATAACAGTTCTGTCTTGGGAGATAACCAGTTCCTAGAAAAAATATTAATATTTGAATCCAGATATTTTCTCTCTCAAGGGACTCTTTTATTGCCATGCTCACACTGTAATCAAAATATATTCAGGAGCAATTTCAGATGTTCAAAAGCTATTTGTTTCAGTAAGTGCCAAAATCTCCCAGCTCTTGACTGTGCATCTCCAGAAATAAAGTATCATACTTTCCTAATTACATGTGCAAAATTCTAGTTTTCCCACAAGAGCAGTTTTATACCTTAATAACAGGAAACAATCCTTCAAAGCAGCTGAAATCTTGTACAAATAGATGTGTCCACAGGTTACTCAGAAAAAATTTCCTCTTAGCTATTTTGTAGGCAGCATACTGTGGAAAACAGTTTGAGTTTAGAAAAGGGAAGAACAAGGAGCAGGATGAGTAGCATCCATCATTTACATCCCCTAGAGCCAGGGCATCACCAACACAATGGAAAAATTTTTGAGAGAGATTCCATATGAGTATAAAAGGGTTCTGGTGCACATCAGCACACAACCAATTCTTTAATACTACTGCACATATCTAATCCTCTCCATGCTCTCTAGCATTGGTCAGATTAAGGAGGAGACCTGGTGACAAAGGACATGGCAAAGATGAGGAGTTCAGACCCTTTTCCACCTTAATTTTGACTGGTAAAACTGACTTTCAGTTATTCCAGGGCCCTGAAGCAACCTGGAAAGTCTAGAGTACAGAAGGTGATCTTTTGGTGAAGGAGAATCAGGTTAGGGAACATTTCAGCTAACTGGTCCTATGCAAGTTTTCAGAACACACTCAGGAGTGCTGACCTGGCTGGTGTCACTGTGACAACAGTCTCCATCATCTCTGAAAGGTCAAAGCTGCTGGGTGAGCTCCTAAGGGCTGGAAGAAAAAAAGTGTCCCTTGTTCCTGCGAGAAGGAGCATCTGGGGAACCTGAAGTGGCAGCCTCAGCTCAGTCCTGAGGAAGATGATGGACTGAATCTACCTGGAAACCATTTTGAGACAATATGGGAACTGTCAGCATGACTTTACAACAAGCTGGGCTACCCAGGGTATGAAAGATGTGCACTTGCTGGAATGAGTCCAGTCAGGGCCACAAAGATTATTAAAGGCCTGGAGCATCCATCCCTCATGAGGGGGAAAGCTGAGAGACTGTTCAGCCTGGGGAAAGAGCAGCAGCCTGAGGGGGATCTTGTTAATGTGCATAAATACCTGATGGGACGGTCCAAACAAAATGAAGGCAGACTGTTCTCAGAGATACTCAGGGTCAGAGGCAGTGGGCTCAAACTGGAGAATGGGAAGTTTTGTCTGAACATCAAGAAACTCTTAATGTGATGGTAACAGGCACAGATTGCCCAAAGAGATTATGTCCTTGGAGATACTCAATAACCATCTGAACACAGTCCCCAGCAACCTGGTTGTAGAGGACCCAGCTCTGAACTCTGAGAAGGGAGGTGGAACAGGGAGATTTCCAGTGGTCCCTTTCAATATCAGACATTTTGGATGTCTGAATTTTCCATTTAGTTTACCAGAACAAAGTGAAGGGAGAGTTCTGAAGTTCCTTACCCTAGACTATGTGCATATTTAATTTAACTAAATTAATTTGTCTTTCGTTAAAATTTTCATGAAGAAGTTATTAGATTAGTCTGATTTTATTTCTGGTCTAATTCAGAACTTTGTGATCTCATTAGCAGTCCGTTTTTACGAGGAGAATATGTTTTGGAGTGCTAGATTGAGTATTTTCAGTGGAATATTTTATGACAATTTTGGTTGATGCAGTGTTAAATTTTTCACTGGACACACCAAAAATAGCAAGAAGGACACAGAGGTATTTAAGAGACTTCATATACCTTTAAAATGAACAGCAATGACACAAATAAAGACTTCAATTTAATTACTATAAGGTCTTGTGTATAGGTGTGTTTTTATGACTGTGTGCTACAAATCATTTTTCAAAAAACACATAATCATGCAAATTCCTTATTTGCATAGTAGTAAAATTACCAGAGTTGATAAAATGGTATGTTATCTGAGTGGTTTTCAGTGAATGATTTCTCCTCATTTAGACTTTATATTTTTTCCTAAATTCATTCTGAGATTATTATTAAACCCTATTTCATGTTAAATTAAAAATGAAATACAGGTTGCCCAGCATAGGAGCATTAAAAGGTCACTCCTATGTACTTCTTGGTGTCAGTAATCATGTGCACATGCAGGAAGAGTAGCAATATGTACAACCTTTCCAGATGGCTGTTCACAAGTGTGCCCAGAACAGAGGTCAAGAGCTAAGAGTTCACCTAGTTGAAAGCATTTTTCTAGGATGTTCAAAGGGGAAATTGTATTTTAAAGTAATTACAGCCCATCATTTTTAACACTGCAGTATAGCAATGTATAAAAGCATAAGCTGTAAGTGTTCTGGACTTATTTCTCTACCAGTAAAATGTTATTTGCCTCTATTACCTGAAATTCAAATAAGTCGGTGGCACTGTCTATAAAGTATCTCTCTGTTGTGGGAAGAAGCCATGAAGAGGCATAGGCAGGGGTGAGTAATGAGGATTGAATACATGAATGAAGAAACAATGAATAAAGAAAAAATAGGAGGATGACATATTTAAAAAGTATTTTCATATTTTAAGCAACAAGGCTCTTGGGAGCAAAGCTTTCCAATGGATGCCTTTCTCGTTTCAACACTTTCTCCCCACATATTTCTCCCCCATCCTAAATCTATTCTAAAAGCAGTGGTTTTGCAACTAAGAATAATTAGTTCTATGCCAGACTTCTCCAATGTCTCATGCCAATGATGCAAGTAAGTAAGAAGCCTTGCAATTTGTGTCACATTTGATTTAACTTGCTGTGGACAAAGAAACAAATGAAGTTTTAGGATAAAAGCCTTAGTGGCTGCATATGTTTAAACCATCTCATTATTTGGTCCTTGCATTTAAATTGTGAGTCGTTCCTTCTAATGAGACCCTGATTTCATTCATTTGCCCCTGTAATGGAGTAATTCCTAAGCAGTGGGGGCATAAGGCTAAGCATGGAGAATGAAGCAGTGGACCAGCTCAGGTTCTTTTTTCACCTTTGGGTGTGGTGTGGGGACTTCTTCCTCCTATCCACAGCATAGGCAGGCTGGCTCCCTGCCGCGCTTTATAAAGAAAGAACACAAGCAGCAAAATCAGCTCCTATCAGCGTCCCTGCTGATGCAGCACCTCCAGCAGCAGCCCCCACTGCCCTGGCCCCATTTCCCACCCACGCCTGCCCTCCACAGGCATTCCCCTCAGCAGCATTCCGGGAAGTCACCCCTTACATCATCTTGCTCCTAATTTAGATTAACGTTGCAAGTTCTTCAAGGCTGTGAGATGCCTGCAATTTCTGTGGACCTGTAAATTTGCCTCATTGTGAGTATGAACATAAAGGTAATGGCAAGGATGTGGTGATTATAGTGTTTAATCTATGCCTGTTTGTACTGTAGTTGCAACTTAAGCTAATGAATTCAGGTTCTTTAAAGTCTTTCCCAATGTAGTGCTTTAAACCAGAAGATATTAAAGTTGGTTTATATTCAGATATTGCTCATTTCAGATCTTGTAAAGGTTCTAACAACTGCCTATGGTTTGAGAATAAAAAAATTAAAAGACACTTAAAGGACTATAAGTAAAGTGCTACTAATTTAAAAGTTGAGTAACATTTTTATACTGTATTTTATAGAAATATAACCTTGAGGGAAGCCTATTTACAAATCATGCTAGTTTTAAAATTGTTTTAACAGCAATTTGGTTCCAATGTTCTGTTTCATTTGGTTCAATATTCATTTCATTGTATTTGAATTCTATGCACTTTATTATATAATTTTTAATTCCTATAATAATATACTTTTATTATATAATAATGTATTTTTCATTCAAAACATACACTCATTTTTGGTGGCTCTTGCCATGCTTAAAGTGCTGTTCAAATATTTCTATTTAGTCTTAATATCAAATTCTGTAAGACAAAGATGTGCTATTTTTAAAAGAAAAATCAGAAGGGGAGTTTAAGTGACTTTTTGAAGAGTAACAACAAATATGAACAGGTTGTGACTCATGAGCAGTTTATAAGTCTTTTTGCTATTTGTATGCTGTTTTGAAAAAGCTGAAACATTTTTCATATGTGACATAAAAATTCCACTCTCAATTGTTATAGTAAAGAAAATGTAATATGTAATCACTAGACTCAAATGTTTTTTAATGTGATTAGATAGATCACTTGAGAGAACGACGGCAAGAAACAAAAAGCCGGATGACAAGAGATTTATTGCTTAATTTATGATTTGTCTTCTAAAGATTTTTGAGCCCATGTAGCATTAATACTTTTTAAATGGGAAACTGCTACCATAGCTTGTGAGGGCTGCTCCAGCATCCCTGACCTGACATTATGGCTGATACTGGCTTTGGAGACTGAGAACTTTCCCTGGAACAGGGAGTCTGTTCATCCCCTGCCCAGCCTGGGGAGGAAACACCAGACACGTTCACACGCTGTTTAATCCTGCAGCCTGGGCCATTTCAAACAAAATGCACTCTGAATGTCTGTTTATATATGTAAGAATAAAATTGTATGCACAGCATGAAGCTTTGTTTCCTGGTGTGCAGCGACTTGAGAAAAGTTTGTGGTTTTGAGCATAAAACTGACTCTTTCTGAATTCCTATTACAGTGGGCGAAACAATGGCTAAATGGTTGTGAGAGCCCTGAGTAGGAGTAGGAATATGACCTGATTTATTGCATGGTAAAATCAGTAGAGGAAAATGCACCAGAGCCAGTAGTCAAAAATCACATAGAAAAATTGGTAACAGTAGAGAAGATGGCCACAAAGATCAGGGCTGAAGACATTGCCATCCTTTGAAAAACTTCACTTCTAAATATTTTTCACCCTCTTCCCAGGAACAGTGTTCAAGATTGTCAGCTTTCAGTTGACAAATAAATGAACCACACCCTAGACCTTGTTGTGATGACAGCCTTGAAAATATAAATCAAGAGTAAACTGATCTAGTGGTGGTTTCCAGACCTTAAAGACATCATGGAATGATTGCTGAGGAACATGAAGTGTCCTACACATATGAATGAACTATCAAACCTACAAATGACAGCCTATGGTACATTGAAAACTGAAACTGCATGGACAATATGCAATAAATACTACTATATTTAATCAAATAAAAAAATCCTTAAAAATAAATGTTTGACATAAAATTCTTACTGTATGTCTAAAATCATAAGTACCTTTCCTCAGATCATGCTTCCAAGACAGATTTGTCAGGGCTGTGGTAGTGAATGTATCTTCCATCACAGCTGGCCTAAGTTTAGTGTCATCATAGAGTGGCAGGCTGTAAACTGAGTCTGTCAGAGAATAGGTGCATTTATTAAAATGCAGTTGATCACTGAATGTAGGTGCTGAACCAGACTGGTGTAAATTGAATGAGATGGAGCAGAAGAGCCTACAAGAGAAAAGCAATGATGAGGGTAGGTAATTAAAGTTCTAAAGGAACAGATTTTGACGTACACCATGCCATAATTTGCTTTTCCTTTAATGACTTCCCTCTGTCTCCTATACATGTAAATTTCACTATCTGAATGTCCACTGAATACTAAATTGTACCTTTTTTTCTACTTCATTCTCTTTCATCCAAAATCTGGTTCTCAAAGCCATTAGAAAGTTTACTGATTTTTGATTTTCCACCACAGAATAATATTTGGTCCAGTCTGTATTGGTCAAAATTATGGCATTATGTTTGACAATATTTGTTCACACTGATATTTTATATTCAAAACCAACTAATGTTTTATATTTTTTTAATTTCCCATTTTTATTTTTTCTCTTTGAAAAGAACACTGTCAGGAATTACATTAAAATAGTCAAAACCAGATGCTTATATTTTGTATAATTAAAGTAGTTTAACTGTCTTAAGAAGCTTTGGAGATGAGTTTCATGAAAATTGTTTCTTCACACCATTTTGAATATTAAACATTTCACAATCTGAATTTTTTTTGCAATGCTGTTTATATACAAAGAAAACTGATCATTTGATATGATTGATAAATATGATACCTCTCACTAAAACTGTGTGGTACCTATAGTCATCTGCCTGATAAAGATTTCATAATTGTGACTCTATTTGTGTTTATTAGTTTTGGCTTTTATCCATGAATTTTACAAATATTCTAATGATTTTTGTAATTTGAAAAATACATGCAAGAAGTTAAGATAGGTATTTATTTGTGTCTGGTGTTGATTATTTTCCTGTTGATATTGAACTGATCTTAGACTTTCTGTCTAAAATGTTCTTTCTTTTAAAAGAATGGGCTGAGCGTGAGTTGGTTTGTACTTTATCTAGTCTTTGCCCAGCTCTCAGTGAAGGATGAGAATCTGACCTCCCCCTGACCTGATGGACGTCCTGCTTGGAACAATTATTTAAGGAACCTGTCTGTAAAATGTCCTGGTTTTGCCTGGGATGGAGTTGATTTTCTTCCTGGTAGCTGGTGCAGTGCTGCATTTTGGATTTAGGAGGAGAATAGCACAGCGATGTTTGAGTTGCGAGCAGCGCTTACACCAAGTCTACGACTTTTCAGCTTCTCATAAGGGCCTTGCCAGCAATTAGGCTGGGGGTGCACAAGAAGCTGTGAGGGGAGAAAGCCAGGACAGCTGATCCCAACTGACCATCAGGATGGATATTCCACAGCATACGGTGTCGTGCTGAACAAATAACTGGGAGGGAGCTGGCTGTGGGGGGTGCGTGGAAACCTACTGCTCATGGACTAGCTGGGCATCAGTCAGCAGGTGGTGAGCAATTGCACAACTTGTTTTGTACATTCTTTTAATATTATTATTATTGTTTTCTCTTTCTTTTTCTGACCTAATAAACTGTGTTTATCTCTACCCACTGGTTTTACCTTTTCTTCAACTCTCTCCCCCGTCCTACTGAGGGAGAGTGATCATATGACTGTGTGGTGTTTAGCTGCCTGCTGGGATAAACTGCAAAATCAGTTTAGGAGTTAAGGCTGATGCCAAGAATTTTTCAACATATTAACTTGATCATAAAGCCAGTTTTCTGTCCTGAAGAATTAAGATCAAAAAGATACATCCATCTTGTACCTAGGCTAAGAGCTGTTTGTCCGCATAGGTCCTCTGTGAGCCAAAATGTCATTGTGAGAGGAGGAGCTCAAGTTTTTTGAATTTTCATGACTGTCCTTCTTACCCAATACCTACCTGCTCTAGGACAACGGGGGATGGAGTCAGACTGCAGGGGAAGTTAGCTGTGCAGTGGCACTGGAAAGATGTTTGTGTAAAGGAGGGGCACTTTCACTTTCATTTTTACATGCAATTATTTTGACTTCCATTATTCTTTGGCCAGAGAGAAATGCCTTAATTTCAAGATTGCCTTGTAATTGAGGAAAAAACCATGCAGCTGATAGGCCTGAATTTGTTGTGCAAATGAAGACACCAATCTGAATATCCACCATGAGCTGAGTGCTCCATCAAGCCTTAGAGAAAACTGGGAGCATCTCATTGACTCCCTGCAATGGAAGGAGGTCTGTTTGTATCTGGCCAAAAATGGTGCCTCAAAGGGACTGGGTTGAACTAAATGTAACACTTTGTAAAATAGTCTCAACATGATGGAGGAGTAAGCTGGAGAACAGGCCATGAAGGAAGTCTGACCTTTGTTTTGTTTGTATTAAGGTGCAGTTCTCTTCAAAGACAGGACAGAAAAGCCAGGAATTTGCTGTATGTATTTTTAAACATGAATGGATAAATTGAGAAGGCTAAAATGGCCTAAGTTTTGCTGTTTTCTGGTGGGTTTGTTTTTGAATGGCTTGTCAGCTGTATCTTTTTGAGTCAAAAGTAACGATGCAAGCAAATGTAATCTATTATGGCAATCTGTGGTGCATCTGTATCTACCTGTAGGTTCATTTCTCTATTTTCTGTGTGTTTATAGTGTGCCTTCTAGAGATCTGAAGAGGAAATCAGTCAGCTCAGGGGTTTGACAGGAATAATGAGAAAGGACAGATTTGTATTATGGTGGAGAGTGATAAAACAACGAACTGATAGGAACAAAGCAAGGGGACAAAGTATCTCTTGAGGGCAAGCTCCACAGAGGTCCCTAACCAGCACATCAACAGCCCCAGAATGAGCAGGGCCAGTAAAACATGGACAGCATTTGGCCTCTCTTGCAGTTCTTGAGGCTTGAAATATTTGGGTGATGGATGGAGTAGCTGCTCTCCCTGATGGCAAATGGTTGACAGGGAGTGCTAAGCCAGATTCTCCTACAAAGGAATGTTTTCAATGTAATAGCTAGAATGGTGCATATATTTAATTAATGGGTACTGTTTCTAAGGTTGACAGTGAACACACTCTTTAATCTTTACTTCTATGCCTTTCATAAATATATTGTGAAAAACTTGCCATAGGTTTTTTTTTTTTTTTCAGATTAAAAATGGCATTTGCAACTTACTTTTTAAAACTACTGTCTTCTCATGGGAAATTCTGGAAATATTTTCTATAGAAATAATTCTGTTTCTAGAGCATATATGTTTTTTTATCACATTTCCCTATTGATTACAAGATATATTTGCATAAAAATATGCACATAGGAATTTATCATCTGCTGCTGCTTTTTTTCTGACTTGAAATAAAAATCCCTGTGGAACAAATGTACTCCTAAGCAACAGAAATTTTCATACGAGTTTTTCATTTTAAATAAAAACAAGCAGAGAAAAAAATACCCTGAAAATATTACTTGCTACTTTAGGAAAATAGTTTTTACTAATAGCTTCCACAAAGCTCTTAATACAATAATCATGCTTTTAAAGCTCTCTCCTAATTTAGTTGCAACCAGTATAGTATAATGCAGAAAAATTGATGTCTATCCCACATTAATATTGTGGTCTTTTCAGAAAATCTTGCTCTACTTGCCAAGATGCTATTGCAATTAAATTTTGTCTTACATCTAAAGGTGGTCAAAAGAGTAATTTTGCAAAACTACCCATGCTGGGTGGAAAAAATTTTGTGTATATTTTCCTGTGGTATATTTTTAGTATTCTCATGTAATCTGTAAAGGCAATTAATTAAGTCATATATAATAATTTTCTTGTCTGAGTAGACCCAGGTCTTTCTGGTTATTTTACATCTGTTTCTTTAATAATATCTAGCAAAATGGAGACTCCTAACTAGTTCAGTTATTTTCAAATCCTTTTCCCCTGTTTCAAGGGTTGGATTGGTTTTGGGGGTTTTAAAATTCTTATCCTAAACAGCAAGATCCTTATTCATAGAAGAAAGAAACAAATTCAGAGAACATTTCACTGTGAAGATGTCTAAGACTTTAGAAAGAGGGCTAGACCAAATACTTCTAGCTTCATGTAACCTTCCTGACTTTGACTTGGCAAGGATTGTGCTTGCTGGTACATTCAGCAGGGAGATTTTGAAGAACTGTTCCTTCTCCTCTCCACCCAAGCTCCTGTGTGATTTCTCTGCCAGCCCACCCTCAGGGCTGCTTCAGGCGCAGCCTGAAGGCACAATTAGAGGACAAAGTGTAAACGTCACCTTCTGACAGTGTGCATGATGGGGAAATTAACACTGGTTTGGCACAACTTCTCCAGTGAACTTCCATTGATTAGAAATGAAAGCGGAATCAATAGAACACTCCCTAACTATCACAGACATGATGGAGTTTAGATCATAACAAAAATTTCATCTGTCTTTGGGAAAGTCTGAAGACTAGAGCACACCACAAATATATAGCATATCCTAAGAAAGATATTTTTACAAGAAAAAAACACCCTAAAAATGCTAATGACAAGACAGCCCTCTTCAAATTTATTTCCAGGCTCCAGAGCTCTGAAGTAAGAGCAATTGGAAATCATTTGGCTGCATAATATCAAGTGGCCCCTTGGAAAGTTTACCAGAGTGATACAGATAAGGAATGTCAACATTTTTCTGTTTAAAATTTTTAATTTAAAAAAATTCTTTTCTGTTATTTACTGATTTATGGCCTATTATGTTAACTTTAGAAGAGTACATCCTTCTTAAATTATTTCTTTTAGAGTATGAAATTCATATCTTAGATTTGGATACTAACAGACTAATCAAGGAGTTTAGTTTAAAGATTGAAGATGTGTGACACCATAGATTAAATATGCTTAAGGCAGAAGTACACAGTGGGAGCTTATGCACCAACTGGCTTTGAAAGTGGTCTTCAGAAAAGAGAGGAAACAACCCTTGTAGTCCTAGCAAGGAACAGTCACCCTGGAGCTCATCTCTGCCAGCAGAACCTGAACCAGAACCCCTTCCTCTGTTTGCTCTGGACAAATGCTACTCATTTCTACCTCATCCCTTTTTTTTGAACAGCTGACTACAACTTTACCCTACTTGCAATTCTTTGATGTACAGGGGAAAAAAGAAAAAAGTGAGGAGAGAAGAAAATTCATCTGAGCTTCATCCAAAAGCACAGACAAAGGTGTGTGATGATTCCAGTGGTACTGTAACTGATGGAACTGAGCTACATCAGCTCCTTGAACTGCTGCAAATGTCTGCTGGGTCACTCCTTTCTCCCCCGAACTTTTCTGAGGGAGATGATAGCCCACAGGTAGTTCTCAGTGTGCACCCCAGTTGGTAACAGCAACCGGGGCTGAAATTACTTCCTTGCAAGGAATGGTTTGGATGCTAAAGGTGGAAAGGTATCAGAGCTCTTCCCTAGTGTGCTGACATAACTTTAAAAAAGATGGATTAAGACTATTAAATGAACTTTTCTGTATTAGGGAAAAATATTACAGAACTCTCAGCACTTAAGAACAGTACAGGAGCTCTTATTTTTAATGAATTCTAAAGAGAACATTGATTCGCTTAGTTCCACTTACTATTGAAACAACTAGAGGTTTTTATATGATTATTAATTATATCTAAAACAAAGTGTAATTACATTTTGCAATTAGGTTAGCGACAAAAATACTTTAATTTGGTGATTTCCTTCTAAAAGGACAATATGTAATCTTTTTATATTCAAGGGAGTAATAATGGGCAGCTTTGTAACCCATTCTTCAGCATAAGACCAGTTTAAAGTATCTATAAGTAATATATGACCTCATATATTGTTTTTATCAGAACAGAACCTCGATAGGATATGTTTGGTGAATTAATAAATGAAATAATTTAATCCAATTTTCCAAGATTCTACAAAGTGGAAGTGGAAAATTTAGTCCTTGATATGACACTTATATCTGGTACTACGGAGGCAGTTCTTGTCCTCTATGGAATCTAAAACAAAATAAAGCCTGAAATATTAAAATTCTGCAGGAAATCTTATGGAATGTCTTGGTACTCCACCCAACAGTCATTAATGGCAGTAAGATGTCCACAAGAGCCTTCCTCCCACAGAGCTTTTTATTCAGCTGCTGACAGCTCTGAAGTCAGTCATACAATAGGCACAGGACTGACTTTGTCTGAGTTAAATCACCCAAAGTAATCTTTAATCTCTGTAAGTGCCTAATATAGATTCAAAAGTTTAGAAATACAAAGATATTTCTCTCTCTATGAAGCCAATATGTAATCCTCTGATGTCTAAAATCAGATAAGAAAGAACACACACGGTATATGTAATTTAGAGGGTTTTGTCCAATGGTATCTGATTTCGTAATCATTGAAGGATCTCTCTGTACATTGGGATAAAAAGCTCATAGTAAAATCTCTAAAGAACTAACAATATACAAGGTGCAAAGACAAGCTACAAGTATCCACTACTAACTTGGCTGATTTCTGGTACCATTTGCACAGTTTAGCACCCCATTTTTCTGTCAGAAATTAATGTAGTTTGGGTACGGAATTACTCAAAACCTACTTCACTATGTTAGCTTCAAACTCAGTGACTTTTGAAATAAAAGAACCGAAGAATACATTTATTTCACAATTTAGCTGCATTATGAAGTGGTAAGAGAAAGATTTGTAATTAACCAAGGTCTAAATACATGATTCAAATTGTTAGTTTAAAACAACAATTCCAGTTAATCAGCTTTCTCGTAGGGAAAGAGATAGCATTTACTTGAAGCTGGAGTTAGGAAGTTATTTCTATCAGTATAAAAGATCATAAATTTGTCTCACAACCTTTCGGCAATTTAGATGTGTAATTGGGCCTTCAAGACACACTCTGCGTTGACATGTGTAATATTAAATTTCTATCACTGTGATTTATGTACCTAGCTAGTTGTTCTGAGAGCTACTAAGTATAAACATTGAGTTTAAAAGCATGCCCTTACACACAGGGATTGAAATTCTGTTCCCTTTATCAGTGACTCAAGCAGACCAAAGTTATCACACAGTGGTTTTCAACTTGCCATGAAGGTATCGGGGCTTTAAGAGAAAATCAAATTACATAAAAACTAGTGAAGAAATTGCATACAAAACAGCAACTATTTCACTACCTATTATAAAAAGTGGCAATAAAGGAAAGGAAAAATGTAAGAAGCAACATTTTTAAGCCTCTTAATTTCTGAATTGTAAATTCTTTCAAGAAAATAGGTAATGTTAGTAAGATTAAAATGTACTTGAGACCATCTCCTGAAATCTGATAGTCAAGTAATTCAATTGCATTCTTTTTCACAGAATAAATCTGGTAGATAAAGCTCTGCCTGTGTTCCTTCTGCTTTATACTGTGTCTCATGTTATAGTTTGGGTCTGGCATTTCTGGTAGTCCAAAGGGTAGTGTATCATTAGATTAAATTATATCCTCCTGAGGTAAATAAAACAAATATTGTTTAAGAGACCCATAACAATAAAATATACTTTTCTAGATGTAATTCTGCCTTTAATGCAACATGGAAACATGGATTGCAACAATACAGAGCTTATTCCTGAACACTTTTGTATTTTGCATTCTTTTTTTGTTAGATATTTTCAACATATTAATCTGTGTAAACATCTAACTGTATGTAAATCAGTTAGGATAATATTCAAATGTTTAAATTAATTCTATGATGGCTATTTGTCTGAATGGACTTACTGGTTATCATGATGTCCATTTACCCGAACTGAGCAGTGATAACTTGATGGAATTTTTCTAGGAAGGGCTTTTTTTCCTGTCCCAATATTTTAAAATATGATGCAAGTGCTTTCCAATAGCAGAATTACTTTAGGAATTTCCAGGGGACACCGTTCTCTCTGGGAAATGGGTAGGATATGTGGTTCTTTAGAAATGCTCCGGGAGATGATTGTGCGCTCTGGAAAGGTTTGGGGAAGCTATAGTGAGGTTCAGATGTGCTTCTCATCTTGTGGAGGGAAAAGAGGAGGAAGGAGAGCAATTTAGGTCTGTTGCTGGCACAACAGAGTTCACCACTTTGAGAAGGAAATAATTTTAAACTGGGGCTTTGCTGTAAAGTAACAGATTTTTCTGAATGACCTTTAAAGTTCGTTTCCAACCTAAACTATTGCATGACTCCATTAAAATGGCCTCCTCAGCCTTCGTTTGTGAGTTAGATGCCATGATATACTTGAGATCTAGAAATAAATGTTTTATGTGGGTACCTCCAAGATGTTTTCCCTCATGAAAGTGAAACCATTTTACAGAGAAACCACGTACTGACAAAAAAGAAGGTACAAAATGCTGAGAGGCATCTGCTTTGCTTTTCATCAGCCTCATTGCCTTTAGCTGTTCACTCTAAGTAAAATCAGCACTTTTGAGAAATTATTAACAGTGGTAACAGAATGTGGTAAGAAAAGGAGCACATACAGACAGTGCATTGGCTGGTAGAATTGCTCAGAGTTTCTCAGAAATTACTAATGTTGCACAGCAAGCTTCAGATCAGGAGAATAAACTTCTATCCAGCACCACTCTTCCAGACTTATGCTTCCTCTGGGTTATAGTTTATAGCCTGTGATGGAGGCAGCAGGCTGTGGTACTTCATACCCAAAGGAGAAGGAATCCCAAGGGTGTATCATTGTTGTGTGAAGATGCACACTTCCATTAACTGGAAAAGTTAATATTTCTTATGATAAGCTTCCCTTTTGAATAAGTCTATGTGAAGTGGAATTAAATGGTTAATTTTACTGATAATGTGTCTATATAAACTTTAAGTCTATTTACTTAAAGGGCAACTGGTTACAGAATCCCATCTCTGGCTTGTACCACATGCTCCAAATTAAGATTAAGATCAGTGCCAAATATTGTTTGGAAGTGATTTTGAATTTCTGTACCATTGATCCCTTGGAAAAAAAAAAATAAAAAAAAGAGAAACACTGGTATATGCAGTTTCACTTTGATGGCAAAGAGTATTTTTGTGAATAAGCTTGAACCTTCTTGCTGCCTGAAAAAAATAATTTGTCTTTAGGGCTCCATCTTTATACATGCAGTCATTTAGAAATAAACATTTTACTTCTCAAGTGTCTTGAGAACAAAAGATCAAGAACTGAAGCTCTACGCAGGGGGTTTCAGAAGAGAAAAATTATTTCATTTGCTTCTCCCACTTCAAAAGTAGATCCTCTCAGCCACCAGGTTATGACTGAGAAATTCGTGGAGATTTATGGAGAGCTTTACTATATCTTCCCTCTTACTTCTTTTTAAGCACTTCTGGACAGGAATTACAATAGATGAGTGAGCATTAAAAATAATCCATAATAGTTGTAAATTGAGTCAAAGCCTCTGCCTTTCCTACTTCTATTTTCATTGCCATTACAGGATATGTATATGAACTTCTCCCATGTAGGAATAGATTTGTTGTTTCTACTAACAGAAGAACAGAAAAGAAAGAATTGACGCTGATTCCTCCCGCTCAGCTATTCTTTTCTCCACTTAAAAAATGGAGAGGAACTGAATACATCTATTTCTCATTGTTGACCTACATATATTTCATTACTCAAATAACTCATCTTCCACATGGTCATTCCTGCTTCAGTAATGACCATTCTGTAAACTATAAATTCATTGATACCAACAACTGCATTCACAGCCTCTCTTGCTAATAACAAGTCATTTGTTTAAACTGAGCCTACCTCTAACACACTTTGTTTGGCTGGTTTCTGAAAATGTCACAATTTCTTTATAGTGTAAATGGTGCTGTTTTCTTTGCTAGGATTTAAAGTCAATATGAACAAGTCACATATAGTACCATACCAACTAAGCCAATCTGTAAAATAATTATAAATTACATTGGCAAAATTTCATATTCACAGAACAGATTTTAGACCATATGTCTGTTGGTGATGCAACTGAGAATTCATCTTTAGTTCTCAGACAAGGTATGTGTAGAAGTACTGTGTCATATGGCTTTTTATGTTAGGCATTTCCATTACAAAATTGTCATGCCATTGCTTCAGATGCTTTCAGTCACAGGACTGAAATTTTCTACTGGCCATACATTCACAGCAAGATATATAGGTGCAAGAATTGCAAGTCGGAATCCTACAATTCTGTAAATATTCTGTGTGGAAAAATGCACCCCCCCGAAAAAAAAAATCTGACAAAAATCTTGGTGCTTCTAGATAAGGACTGCACAGAGAAGAGGGATGTTGGGATCAGCCCCAGGAAACAGACCACTGAAGTAATTGAGCAGTAGTAATTTAACTCCATTTTGTTGTTCCATCTGGGAAAATAATTCAAGTGCTTAAACAATATAGTAATGAGGTACATAAGCATACAAAGAAGGGTGAAATAATTTGGTTTACCATACCACTCTCCTGCAGTATTAGTAAAGACAGGACAGACTTGCCGTTGGCAGAGAAGCTACTGCGATCTTTAAGAAGAGCAGCATTCTTGAGAAATCTTGGATATAATAAAAGATAACTTTTTACAGTGGAGAGGTGTTCAGTGTTCCTTGAAACATGTGGCTAAATGATTTGCAGGTCACTTTTGCTGGGAAAAAGGGACCCTTTGATCTTTCCCTTTGTCTCCAGCTTCTTTGTGTTTTGTAGGAAATGGTAGTAAACTCTTCTGCTCTGAAATATCCTAATTGATTTATATTTTTAGACCTCGCACATTTGTCTAATCCTAATTCTATGGCAACAAAAACAATTGATCTTTGGGACCTGGGAGGTAATTCTATGCTTGCAACCAAGTTTTCTGCACCTGTCTGTAGAGACACTACGTGGTCATGACTTGTGCTATACAAATGTCAGCCAACTTGGATGCAGGTTCTGTGACCTTCATTTTCCTGGCAGCTGATTCTGTTAGCTAACAGTCTGATCTTCCTTCTTCTGAAGCCCCTAGTTATGCTGTAAATTTTATCAAATGCAGCTCACATCCTAGAAGCCAAATCATTAGCCATCATTTTCAGCACTTAATTTTATATATTCTTGTGTGCAGTACACTGTAAAATGTTTAATGTTAAAGAAAATTCCTGTGTTCATCCAATGAAAAAGGGAAGGATTGAGCTGCTGCCTATTTTTGATTTTTGAGATTTTTCTATAATCTTATTTATCTAACATTTGGTTCACAATTGTTTCTAAATACATGTATTTGGAATGCCATAAAAACTAGTTATCATCAGTTCACTAACAAAGGTAAAAGATTACTTTAATGTTTTTCCTGTTAATTATTAGCAATTCAGAGTCATTTTACTAGCATGCATTTTAACTTAAACAGTACAGCTATTACTGGGTAAATGTACTCAAAATAACCACATTTGAAAACTGGTAATTTCTTTGCACTTAATAACTGCTTTGCTTGATCGCTGAAAGGGATCTAAAAGTAAGATGTTCTAGGCTCTATTTATAGCTGCAGCTTCATAACTTTCTTATTTATTCACTGAATATTTTTCCTGGTAGTTTCTGAAGTATGGCATTCTGTATGGGTCTTCAGATGGGGACACTCAATCTATTCTGGTGCTAATCAGTCCCAAGAAGTCCCTAGTACCTCAGTGAGGTAGACCTATGCATGTGATTGAAAAAAACATGGAAGTAACCTTTCCCCTTTGCTAGTGAGCTGATGGAAAGCAGTGAGTTTTAAGTCTATCCATCTAAAATACATGCATAAGTCTATTGGTCACTTTTCCTGTTTATTTTATTTTAAACATTTGTCATGACCTCTCTCTATGGAATATGCCAGATAGACTTGAAATTATTTCTGTCCTTATTGTAAAAATAGATTGATAACCCATTTATTTTCTGTTACACAGACAATTTCTTTTTGAGCAGAAAGACAGGTTAAAGTGGTTTTATTTGCTTACATATAGGTGTCTATCAAAGAACCACAGTCTTTTTGTTATTTTGGAAATTTTTACTTCCATAAGAAAACACTGAGTGTCCAATAACATCGAATCTGTATACACTGCAATCCTCCTTGTGTCACTTGCACAGCAGCACAAAAGAGAGGCAAAACTCTCGAGAGCTACTTGTGCAGAAAAGATGTAGCACTGGCTCCCCTGCAGCCACTCTTCCCTGCTGACTGTGAGACACTGGCAAATTTGGCCTTGGGATACCCATCCTGCAGGATTCCTCTCAATTCCTTCCCCAAGAGATGAAATTTTATACTCAAGGGTCTTCTTTCTTTTCATTGAGCTGTAACACCCAATGGTGGACAAATACATTTGTAAAATCATTATTTTGTGAGGACTGGTGTGAAGGAAAAAACCTATAAGCCTCTTCGAAGCTCTTTAGGTCACTAAAGACTTCAGGAGTCAATGGAAGTTCAGGAGCTTAATATCTGAAGATATTTGAAGATCTAGAGTTTAGTTTGTAAGTGAATGGCCTTTGATTACAAATTTCTGTATGTATTCCAGCATTTACAGAGACTGTAGATAATACAGGGAAAAAACTATGTAATTTTAAAGGAAAAATGGTATGAACATTTCCTGACTGCCCGTTATTTAGTGAAGGGCATTGCTGTGTGTTTTGACATATCTCCAGGAAATATAATGAGATAATGTCTGGATATCAGGAGTCCCGTAGCTCTTCCTTTTAAGTTCAACAAATGCATGAACTTAGAAGAAAATCTTTCAAGCTTTTTGATTTCTTTTTTTCTGGTATTTAGATTAAACAAATTTAGCAAACAAATCATGATCCCCAAAACTGACACAGATCAATTATTACGATTTAGAGATTTTTGGATATAAGTTGAGTGGTTATTCAATGTATAGACATATTTAGCAATCTAGAGCAACAAGCAAGTCTATTCAAAAGGGAATATTTAAATAAGTGTTTCCTAAGAATAGTTACAGCACTCAGATAGAAACATTCTGTCATGCAGGTGCTCATCCAAATGTTGGCAGACATTCAGTTTAGTACCAGAGGAATCCTGAGGAGGAAAGAATATCAAGATGCCACCCACCTACCTAATAATGTGTAGTTTTTGCTGTATAACTTGCTATAAGCACTTTGAGGCAAAGAAGGTCCCCCAGAGGTAAGGACAAGAATGATGGCCCACCTATTGTTTAAGAAGCAATTACATTGTCTAAGCAAAAAATGCATGCTGCTAATAACCCCTTACTGAAAGGGCTTTTAATGGTAACAGAGCTCCCGAAGTCTCCTTTTATTACATTTAAGCCTACAATATTTATCCACGCTATTTTGCGCCTCACATTACAACAGCGATGGTGCACAGGATGTGTGCGGGCACAGCATAGATTTATATTCTCTGCCTTGGCTCAGCTGCATTCAGTGCACAGAGGAGGCTGGAGGATGCAAATTGCCCTCTCCTGCTGTGCCCACAACCCTGAGACAAGCCGTCACTGCATTGCTCCATCCAGCTGTGGAGCTTTCTTCTGGAAACTTCCCCTGCGGGGGCCTGCGGAGGGAGCCTCACGGCCCCGCTACAGCAGGCCGCCCTCCGCGCAGGCAGGCCAGGCGGCTGCCATAGGTGCAGAAACGGAGCCCGGCTCTGGATCCGTAAATCATAAACACTTAATATTTGCTGGTCCCCTCAGGTATAAACCACAAATTGTTTGCAGAACCCTGGCCAATTTCAGCTGTCCTCAGAAATTCAGGTAGACGGCTTTCAACTTGTCCTGAAAACCGATTCCATAGGAAATATGAAATTAAGGGCCTTGATTCATCTTAGTACAAAATCTAATTTGAACTTGCTATAAAGCAGGAGCATGAAGGGTTAAATCAGTGTACTGTTAGTGCAGCAGCAGAGAAACTGGGATGTTCTACCTAATATTTTATATCAGGTTACCCATTTGTCGTTTGAAAATAATAAACCCCTTTTTTTCTTACATTGGGATCTTTCATAAATGGTTACTGAATATCTTACTATACTGCTTATTTTACAGCCCAAATTCCAAGATGTGCTAAATCTTTATCACATTTTGCAGCAACACCAAAATCTCCACATTCAAGTTACAATAGATACCCTCTTAAACTCTATTAAGTAAGATTAAAGATTGACTCTGTATGGTTAATGTATTTGCTAAGTACTACCTTTACATTGTTTTTCATATTTCAAAGCACAGTCAGTACTTTCTGTTGACTGAAATTATTAACATATATAGAATTACAGTCATAGGAAAATCAGAGCTATTTGGGGATATAAAGCTGAAAGAAATTAAAATACACAACAGTATATGAGTTTTAAATGCTGGTATTGAACTCAATAAAAGCCAGGATATTTTGAGTGGAGCAAACAGTACTTACTGGCTTTATCAGTTTGTCTGGTTATTGGTAATTGCCGATCACAGGTTTTCTATTATATTACTCCTAAATTGTTGACAAGTCCGAAATGAGTTCATATGTGTTTTTCTCATTTTCTTCTGTGATTAATTTTTACTTTTTGCTGTATTACTAAAGAGATTTCTTTAGCATTCAAATGCCGTGGCATTACAGTTTTGAAAACATCTACTTTTCAGATTTATAAATACTGTCAGTGGGTACTTATGTCCATTTTGGCTAGCAGAAGAAATAGAACTTACTTCAAAAAATACTATTGAGTTTCAGCATGCAAAAAATGTAGAAATTTAATTCAATTCAAACCAATATTTTGGTTTAAAATTTTTTGATTTGTACCTTTGTAGTGTTTTGAAATATTTACTGTAGTTACTCTCATTTAAGCTACACTAGCAGTTGATGAAAGTTCTTACTCTCACTAAGCTTTTGTTTCAAGTGCCAATTACAATCCAGCTAACATTTTGAAAAGTGTACAACATGTTCCTGTATGAAATGAGATAGCAGTGAGTCAGAGAATATAAATCTGTAAGTTTCTATACATTTTAACATATGACTGTGAATTATTCAGTGTACTAATTACTCTTTTAGCATCTTATTTATCTTGCTTCTTATGTTTTAGAAGTATCTTGTACAACTGAAACAGTGCTTTCTCCTGCTTGGCTTTCAGAAAGAAGTTCTGCAATACTTTGAAAGGAAACATGAAAGAAAGTGTTTCAATGAAAACATGGTTGTAGGATATCTACAATGGGTTAGCTATGGAAGGCACCGTTTACTTTGTACTGTGATATTTTTAGGTCTAGAATTAGAGTTTGTTTGTGTAGAGTAGCACTGTCTGCCAACAAAATGTTTTGTACAGAAAACCATTAACAGAAGACATCAAAAGTTTAAGTCTATTCATATTCTGAATATTGAAAACTTCCATTATTTCATGACTGAATGTGTAAATCTGTATCAGATGAGCAAAAAAGCCAAGAATGTTTTAATTTCCTCATGGATTTGCATTCCTTTATTAGAATTTAATTTGCATTGTTGTGAAAATGGCTTTTCCTGGTTTACTGTTCCTAAGAACTGTTATGTATTTTAATGCCATTGGAAAAAAAAAATCATTTATCACCAGTAGAAGACTGCTCGAGCAGCCCATAACTTTGTTGTAGTTCCCTTGCGTGGGACTCTTATTTCATACAGACATGAATGCTAAGTGAAAGATACTTCTGAAAATATAAAGTATTCAGAAATTAGCAAGTACAAGTTTTGCCATGCAGTCATATTCCGAATCCTTTTTTATCTACCTTCTGATAGCCTTCACATTTGCAGTCTGTGATAGAACCACAATTACACCCAGCTTTCCTGGGCTTTCATCCTGTGCCGTAACAGAAGGTGCTTTTTTCTTACTGTAAAACACTCTTCCTTTAATCACAGTACATTCTGCACACTTAATGAGGTAGGGGTATGTTATCATGTCATTAAAGACTACATCATGATATATAATAAATGGGAGCTGATTTAAAACTGCATCATCTTTGATGTGCTTGAATTTGCAACTGTAATTTCCTTCTTTTTTGTATGTTATGTAAATATAAACCCAAATTCTGTTATATGCAGCTACATTGAAATCATGTAGATCACTACCTGATTTACTCAGGCTCTGTTTACTTTCAAGGTTCTTCATAATGTTTGGAATTTCATAAGTTGGTAAATTGATTACATAGTTTCTTATAGGTATTACCCTAGAAATTTTTCCATGGGTGAACACCTGTCTAGTTTTACCTGCTGTACATTTTTTTATAGCTTGGTGTCAGCCTTTTAAAAATGTAATTACTTCAAGATAAAAAACACTACTGATATTATAGTGAATTGCCCATAATATTTAAGTCAATGGTGCCAATCCTTAGGGGCCCTAAGGGAGGAAAAATTCCATTAGAACGAGACAGATTTTGGCAGTGATAGAGCATACTTTACTACAGGGAGGCCCCCCTCCAAGGATTGCATTGAAGATAGTGTGTAGACAGTCAGGGAACTAGTTTGATACTGAAAAGGCACATCCACAGGTACCCAGGGTAGGTATATTCTACCCTAAGCTTCAGATTAAAGTTAGGGTTACTAATCTTGTGTTGAATCTTGACCATCATGCATAAGGATTGCTTTTCAATACTATTTCCTTTATAGATACTACCTTAACTAAAAAAAAAAAAAAAAAAAAAAAAAAAAAAAAAAAAAAAAAAAAAACCCAAAAAAAAACCCACAGTGGATGGGAGCAAAGAGGAGAACAGAAAATTTGCTTGAAAGGTGGAAGTGATTATGTGTTGTTCTCATATAAATCATTATTTCTTTCATTGCCAAAATGTGCAGAACAAGTTGCAAATTTCTTTGCTCCAGTCACAAGTCTTCAAGAATCAGTTTTCCCAGACAAATGAAAGACAATCTAATAATTAAGAGAGGAGAAAATTCTGAGTCCAGGGATCATAAGGGAAGTCAGAATCTGAAAGAGTGAACTATTCAGGTCCCAAAGACTTGAAGTACTGGACATGAAGGTACACAGAACAGTGTTAGTAAAACAACAAAGCTACAAAAGGACCACTCAAAAGCTTGTATTCTTTATATCTAATCAGTATTTTTACTATAAATAGAAACAGGTTATTTAAACAAGGTGTCATACTTTCAACACCTCCATTTGGCTCTTTTCTTTCGAAATTACCTGCTTTTAAACCACTCTCTAGCTTGACATTTTTTTCAACCCTAAAATTACATCAGTTGACAATGTACCAAATCATTCTTCTTTTATTTCTTTCTATCTTCCACTTTCAGATTTTTCCCTTGCTTTTTACCCAGAAAGAACCAGTCTTCCAGTTTGTCCACAGTATAGCTTTGATGGTGTACTTACAGTAATTTTTTATTCCTGAATATGTGTTGTCAAAAAATGACCACCCAAGCATTCTTGTGTATGTTTGACCTATTGATCCAGATATAGGAGGTACAGTGATGATCTAATTACTTCTTTGGCATTGAGTTTTTGATTAAAAATGGACAGTGTAGTCCAGATGTCATTTTGGACAGGAACTTAATACAAATTCTCTATTCAAAGAACTTGATTCCCATATTAGTGGAAAAAGCTAAGTCACACAAAGCTGTCTAATGATGCATGCTACTCTGAGGTAGCCTCACAGCATTTCCCTGCCCTGCTTTGACAGGCACAGCTGTAGTCTGTCCATCTCCAGAAATAGCTCTGCCAGTGCATGCATCACTTTCCTGATGCTTGACATACCCACCTGCACCTCTATCTGTTGCCAGATTCAGATCAGTGACCACAGACACCTTTCTTTCTTCTCCCTCTAGGAGCTGTGTCCTGAGGGAGCCACCTGCCTTCTCTCTTTCTCCCATAGGAAAAGTTTCCTAAATTCTCTGGGCTGAATTGTCGGATGAAGTTTAGGACACGGTAAACCATACTGATGCTTTGAAGATGTCATTTCAGCAGTGTAAGAGAAGCAACCTCTCTGGACTGAAACAGCTTGGGAAAAATATTTTTAAAAAGAGGAAGCATTATTCCCAAATTAAATTTATCACTGAGGGTGTTGTCAGCACTTTAATATGTGGTGTAGATATAATACTTGAATGACTTTGAAAATAGCTCCATGCCGTTTCAAGAAATAGTTTTAAGTAAGACTAATTAACTTCAAAGAAAGAAAGAGTAAAAAGGGTTTTCTTCTTTATTTAGTTTTTAGCCAAGTGCTGTCTCAAATTAAATGAGTCATGAAAAATTCAAATTGTTAGAGTGCCACCCCTATAATTTGATCACTAATTTGATTTTTTATTTTATTTAATCAGAGCTACAGGAACCAGCTCATTTGTACTGTAAATTACACAACTTCTGCCCTTTATTTCATATATGGTTGATCACTTTTGGCAGATATGATTGGATTATCTAATCATTGGCTATATGAAATTGCCATTTAATCAATAGGGAAGGTCAAAATTTCTCAATGTGATCCTGAAGGAAAGCATCTAAGGAAGTTGGAGGATGGTGAAATCCAACTAAACTTCTATATGCTTGCAACATTACTATTGACTATTGCTTCATTATTATCATAACAAATGGTTCCTTTATCTTCTCTTGCCACTTAGGGTTTGATGGCACAACCTATGGCTTTGGTTATTGATTACAGCTACCAATGACTTGATGGATTTAGTTCTCTTTGTCATCAGTGTATTTTATAGTTGTTTGAGACAAGAGACAATGAGTTCTGTACTCCCTGTTCTGCAAATAGGCAGTTAAGGGATTGACATCTTCAGTCACTGAACATGTATGTCACTGTGAATCTAAAGCTAATTTCTGACTGTTTAACATAGCCACACATTGTTTGTTAGCCTGCAGATGCTGACAAACTGGTAGAATATGCTTCATCCTTACTGCTCCATCATTTGTTGTGTAAGCCAAGCAACAATACAGCATCCTGTGCTCTGCCTTTTCAGTTTTGGTTGTCCTCAGATGAGGATTTTGCTCCTTGTTACTCTGCAGGTCTGTTTAACTTTTTTCAGGATGTCTGATACTGTTCTCGGGTTGTGCTCTGGTTAACAACCAGACTAATGACTTCCTTTAACTTCTATCACAATTCGAAATGTTTGAAATATATATTGTGATATTTAGTTTGAAAGGGTGCTGCTGTGTGTACCTCCCACCCTGAAGACATTTATTTCCTATCCTTTTCATCAGTACAAATCTGAATATGTTCCCAGGTAAGGGAATCTAGGTAGTCTATTTTATTTCAGCTATTCATTTCAGCTGTTTTATTATTGTTGTTTTTATTTTTATTTTATACAGTATATTTGTTTGTAAGAGAGTCCCTTAAATACAGTGTAGGCACGCACAGGCAAATAGATGACTGAAAGCTTAATTATTACAACAAAAACATCTGGCTACCCATGCAAAGGATTTTGCTGGCCTGTAGAAAGAACAGAGACTTTAGTGACCACTGGTAGGGAAATATGCTGTATGGGGAACCATCTGTTCCTGGCACATATATTATTCTGTAGAGTGTAGGATTAGGAATAGAGACTGCAGTTTGCTTTTTGACGGTAAACATAAGAGACCCACATTTATTAGCTGAGTTGAGCAGAAAATACCTGTTTCTGGTCTTGCTTTAAATTTTCTGGGGAAAGGTTTGCTGTTCAATGACAGCCCAAGATCCTCATTCTTCCTACAACTCTGAAGGTAAGGGAGGAAGGAACTGAAATGGAACATAACAACAAGGCTGAGAAAGTTTTACAAGAGCAGTCCTTGCTTAAGCTTTATGTGCTTTATTTGGAATTTTTTGTGTAAACCAATATTCCAAAGGCAGCAAATGAAAGGAGTTAGAGGAGCAGGACCATCCTAGAGAGGAGAAAGGTGATGGCAACAGACCAAGGATGGTAATGATAAGGCAACGACAGCTGGATCATAGCAAATATATATGTGCTCTGCTCTAAAACTATTCTTAGGCTGTATCAGAAATGCTTTTCAAATTCATGGTTAAAGTGGCAGCTAACAGCAAGAGTAGAAAGGTTTGGTTTTGCCTTCAGGAAAACTTGAGGCATGTCCTGACACAGGAATTGCTACTCCCATCTCCCTGTGCTTCAGAGTGATCAAGGGTCTGTAGGAGTGTGTGGAGTTAAGCCAAATGGCAATGGAATAGGATAATAGGAAGGGAAGCCATGGGACTTGGACATGCATGCTTCTTTTTTCCGCTCTCATGGAGTCCTGCTGTAGTTCCCCATTGAGCAGAACAACCCTTCTAGTAATTCTCCATGCTCATCTCACTCCAGGAAGGTCTTCTTGCTTGCATGTGTTTTCGTTGGCAGGAAATGTGTTAGTAACCCAATGCCTTCATTTCTAGGTCACAGGCTGATACAGGAAATTTTTTTGACTTTTCTTTCCAAAGTAACAGTTCTCCAAACTGGTTAAATATAAATAATTATCTGCTGACTTCACATGCAGTCAGACCCCTGCTGTGCTCATTCTGGACCAAGTTCAATCATGACATAGTGATGTCTTTTTAACCTTAATGAGTCCAACATTTATTGGAGATTTTGTAGGAATTTTTTCTTCAGCTGCTTCTCCTAGTGTGAATTTGGTTGGTTTGTTTCTGGAGCATTGTCTTCAAAGTACACAACAGGACAAACAAAGAACAACAAAAACAAACAAAAAAAAATAAAAATACTGTGACATGCATGACATCTCTAAAGTCACCTTGCTAAAATTTATGTCTCATTATTTTAGGGGCAATTTTACTGGTTTCTTGTCAATAGAACTGTAAAACTAGCCCCTCAAAAAGTTCAATGAACTTTTTAATCTTCAAGTAATAAAAATAGACTGAAATAAACACATGTATGTATTTTCTACAAAAGTCTAAAAGATTAACCAACAGGTCAAAATCAAGTTGCAAACCTCTCAAGAATAATAAGACAGTAAACTTGATGTTGCATGATATTTGACATACAGCAAATCACTATTTACATTTTATCCCAAAACATTTACCTGAGAAAAGGTCATGGCGTTAAATTTGGAGACATTTACAGCAATTGCCAAATGTTTACTATCTCCATGAATGTCATGCTTCTTAGTCAAAAGAAGGTTGATGCGCTAAATGTCAATTATTTCAAGTTGTTTGATGGCAGCACAGATTGCCAAGCAATATAAAAAGAGGTTTAATAAATATTATATACACTGTTAACCATTAATCTTGCCTAACTCTAGAGGTTAGAGTTTCACACAGAGAGGATTTATGACAAGCAACTGTGCAGGACATTAAAACTCAATTATTGCTGTCCTACATAAAGGCATTATCATTACGTTGAGGAAGCACTACCCTGCTTCTTCTGATACTGCTATCAAAACTTAGGAAACATCAGGGGCAATTAAATTACTTTGGGAAATCAAGTCATTATGCTTCCCCTTGCAATATTTTGTCCTTTTCAGAATGAATGAAATGACTAGTCAGTACCCTTTGCAAGAAACCTAGAAACTCATATGTTATCTTGTACTGAGCAATGAGTAAATTTTTGCTGGCACCTCCAGCTCTTGGAGCTAACCCAAAATTTATACTTACAGGAACACAGGTTAGTGACATGAAAGTTTTATTTCTATTAAGTAAATGTCTAATATGCATGTTTAATAACTTACACATCCACCTATTCCAGGGCAAATATAACCATAAGACATTGCTTGGAGGGCAGTACTTTGTCAAGTTAGAACTGGAAACTTCTTGAAAGGAGTTGTAGAAACAAAGCAATTGGGATTTCAGCCTTAGAATCTGATTCCTATCCACAGAGTGAAGTTCAGAACATTTAATTGACCTGCTACACAAGTGTGATTCCTGATGGAGATAGAAAACATCACTCCAAGAAGTCTGGACAGAGTACTTAAAATATATGTCTTTGGAAAAATTTAGTTCCTTTTTAAAATATTCCTGTGGTAAGTTGTAACATTCCCTGTGCTAGCGTAACTGCTGCAGTGGGTTAACTTTGTTTTCCTTCTCTTCTTTGTGTCATGGTTTTTCACATTTTGGTCTGACAGTCTATGTGAAAATCAACCTCTTGCAGGTGGTAACCACAACTGCTCCAAAGCTCTTTCAGACCACCTTTTTCCAAGATAGGTATTCAAAATGTCTTGTGAGGCCCCTATACAAGTAATCAGATATCTGGTCAGGGCCATATCTGAATTTTGCCTGACAAAATCTAGATTTCTTAAGTAGGTAGATTTTGCTAGTCTGATAAAAAAAAAAATCTCTTGTGAAATGTTGACTGCTCAATTTTATCTGGAAATTCTTTGTCTCTTTATCTGAATATATGAATAGACATACACTATATCTGTGCATAATACTTTTTGGTCATCAATTTAGTTGTAACCAGGAGATTGCAACCCTTTTTAAAATTTATTTTTAAGCTGTAAATTGATTATTGATTCAAATCCTTAACCTAAATGTTGTATCTTACCTTCCTTACATTTCTTTTTCCCAGGAAATTTAATCCAGTTGCCAATAATTGAGTGGAATACTTGGTGGCAGCGCTCTGTGATGAATTAGGAATTTTCTGTAAGATACAATTGGCAACACCAAAAGGAAAATGAAAATGTCTGACCTCCTTTCTGAGTTCTTGAACACACCCCAAATTCTCAAACACTATGAGAGCCCCCACTGTTAATGCCTCTGAAAAGAAAGTTTTTAGTCTGTTAGAACATAGGATAACCAGCAGCCACCATGATCTTAGCAGCACAGCTAAACAAATTCAGGGTAGCAATGTTTACCTAAAAATTTATATTCTGTCTTTTATCGTTAAATAATTGAGCAGGTATCAAATAGCAATGTTTCAATTATTCATTAAGTTATTTCACTTACTAAAAAGATGGCTGTAGGCAAATAAGTGTCATTTGTATTAAACTGTGAACATCTTCATGAGGTTTGCTAATCAGATCTTCAGTGCCTAGACCACAGAGAATCTTTATTCATATAGGAAGCACAGTAAAATTACTCAGTATGGACCACAGAATAATTCTGATAAAAAGAGAGAAGATTTCCCCTTTCTTCCCTCTCTGTCTTCTCCTAGGCAAACTTATAGGTCTTGTTTACTTGCTGAGATTGGAACCCTGATTGTAATGGATATGAATTTTTCCATAAAAGATGATAAAGTTTCCATCCTTCCCACCTTCAACAACCAAGCCCTTTAGCTTAGGGTGCCTATGATTTTTAGGGTAAAAGCATATTTTTCTACAGGAAAGCAAAGACACCAGTCCACTGTGTATGCCTGTGGCCACACCTATACTAACTAATAAAGAACAGGGACTAGAGTCTGCTCCTGGCCCCCACCGGGCTTACATCTGTCCAGCTAAACTCCCTCCTCCTGCTCCAAACCAGATGCTCTCACTGCTTACTGGATCACTTCCTAGTCCAAGCTTTCAGCAGTTCAGGGTAGGGCCCTGTCTGGGAATATGGGATCTGGCTCAGCCACAACCATGATGCAGTCTGGTAAAATTTATACAGAGAACATTTGCATGGGAGTATGCAAACTTTGGTCCTACGCTTCAGTTTATTGTAATACATGCAGTTTCTAGGTCCACTTTTATGCTGCATGCCTTCTCTATTTCTAAACAGTATAAGTCCTCTTTTCTTCTGGGTTTTGTCTTCTGTTATGTATTTTATAATATTGTATGCAGGTCGAGTTAAGAGTTGAGTTATTCCTTCTTTGCTCTATATAAATAGCCACACGTTGTGAGAGTCTGTAAATATCCAGGCTTATTTGCCAAAAAGTTTAATACATTACTTAAAAATGCATTCTTTCATTGCTCAAGTGTGGATAGTATTGGAGTAGTTAGTCTACAACTGGTTGAAGCTGAACAGCTTTACCCTCCTTTAATTTATCCAGAGTACCTTTCTTAACTTTCCACTCCAGCATTTGCAGTGGGAGGGCTGGCAGAAGGTTAAATAAAAATAACCTGGGACAGCAAAGATAAATCAGACTCAGACAGGCAAATAATTTCCATGTCCGAGTTAAATCTTTCTAGCACATTTCACTGCGTTAGTTATCGCAGTGATAGGATCACTGTAAGATCCTGAAAAGAAATCTTTGAGCTTCTGTGTTTGGTGAAATTGTTTATGGCTTTCCCCTAATTATATTAGCAAACACCTACATTAAAAGGTAGCAGATCAAAGCATTCAAGAGTGTGAAATGTAAGTCAGAATGCTCCACAGATTCTTTACTCCACTGTCTTATTTATATGCATGAACACATGCCATTGTTTCTGAAGGATGTGTTTCTTCTTGGGTGGTATCCCTTTCTGTGTAAAGGTTGTGGATTTAGTTGTTTTATGAGAGTTATTAAGAGAAGGCTGGACTTCAGGGAGACAAAAAACTAACTTTTATTGTTTTTAACAAAACTAAAATCTCTAGAGAATGTGAAATAAATAGAATACAGATTATTTACCCTTGACATAAAAGCCACCTCCTCTTGTTAATTGGAGTAGTAAATCTTATGATGTGTTGATTTGGTAGGACTGGAATGTGTTTGGACAAAGTCAAGAGATATATTGTTTTGACAGTGATGAAATATGATGTATTATCTTTTGAACCTGTAAGATATATACACACAACTCTCAATAAAGATAACACTTATTTTAATGATTCTGTGCTGAAAGTTCAAAATGGAGCTGTTCTTTACCAATTTAATAATAAAGCTGTTTATTATGGAGCCATGCTTAACTAATACTTAACTAATTAATAGATCATTCAGCTGATTTGGAGATAAAAATAATATTTCCAAATACTGGAAGTATTTATCAAGTTGACATCTTAATATGTGTCCTCCATCCTAGATTTGTTAGATGTGTTTAAACAGTGTGTAAAGAGCAGAACATGTCCAGCAAAAGGAAACATGTTACTTTAAAAAACTTCACCATTAAAATCAAAATACTAAAAGATCACTCAGGTTCTCTTCAAAGTCCTGGCTTGACAGAAACAAGATGTAGGTCAGGTATCAATAATCACAAAAATGTTTAAAACTTTAGTGAATTCTTACACATGTAACAATGTTGGTTTGTTTTATGCAGATTGTCTGGATACATTCATAGTCAGTAGAAAAAAAAAAACATTTCTAGAAAATGACCCTTTGAAAGCAAAATTTCAAATCAGGTAAAATTATTTGTTCTTCACAGCATTTTTTTCTCACCGTCAGATGTAAAGAGGGTGAATGGTGACCAGGTCACGATGCCGTGGATTTGTAAACTTACTGAGATAAATTTACCATTTAAAGATTCAGTAAAAAGTGGGAAATTAATAAATGCTCCATATTTATTATTTCCCTGTTGCAGTTTAACAAAAGATGTTGCTCTACAATAAACCATCTGCACTGAACAAGGCAGCTTTTTTTGTCAGTGCCCTAAAGGACAGAAATTATTGTACTGGTGTATGTGTTCAGGCACCAATGTACATTGCTTCAAAGTAACACTCCATTGTTTCTATGAACTGCACAGTGCACTTGTTCCACCAGGAATCCAAGCAGCCCTTATAAATGCACTGACAGAGTGTTTACAGCAACTTTAAATTAAAATTAGCCAGAGGGCCTGGCTCCTGACCAAGGAAAAGTCAGAACAAATTCTGGCTTATGGCTTTCCTCAGCTAGCAGAAGCATCTTCTCCCCCAGTCAGGCAGGCCAAAGAGCAGTTTGAAAAAGTGCTTTTTGCTTTTCTGAAAAAGTGCAAAATCTCTTTGCCACATGCCTGATGTTTAAGAAAGCGTTGATGCTATGTCCATCTCTTTTGATCCTCCTTCTTCCTCACTCCCCTTTTTTATTATTTTATTGTTCCCTGTCCACATGGATATGTATTAGAGAAGAAGCTTATTAACAGATAGTCACAAACTAAGTATACAGAGGTGAAGAAAAAGAAAACTGATAGTTTTTCAAGTGCATACCTTTGTAAGAAGCACAGAAAAGAGAGAAATTTCTTTCTTTGGACAATAGGGGATTTTAACAACATGATCTTTTTGCTGTTTATATTGCCAGGAATTGTAATGACTCCAACTTAAATCACTGAATCCTTCTTAATAAAAAATCCCACTGATTTAAAACAGAGTTTGGGAGAACAAAGGACTTCATGACTTAGTAGTTGTAGTGTCTTGGTCTAAGGAACTCATTGGAACGAATGATCAACATCAACAGGATCAACAAACTAAAAAAAACATCTATTAATGAGTTCTTTCAAATTTGCTCTCTTCTTACCTCAGCACTGTCATCTGTTTATGTATATGCATGTGTGGAAACACACGCAGGGAAGACATAAGGCTATTGCTGTCATTTCTTGGGCCTCCCTTGAATCTTCTCTCCAAATTAACATTGAACAGTGTGGATGCCAATGCTTTTCTTGGCCTAGTGTTAGAATATCTCTTTGTCCAGCCACACTTGGGGTTTAAGCTTTCTCCATACATGGGGTTACTGTGGCTCTTTATATTTTCCCAGGTATAGTTCTGGTGGCTCCAAAGATTGTGCCTGTACTGATTTTAGACAGACTCTTTCTCTTTGGTTGCGGTGAATATCTGTCAAAGGCTGCTGAGATCATGGTTGTCCTACCATGTGACATTTTTATTTTTATTCAGTCCCTTATTGTTGGTAGCTAGTGCCAGAGAGTTTGTTAAGATACAGGTCTAACAGATTGTGATCTTCTAGCCTATGGCTGGTTTGGGTACCATGGCAAGACCCAAAAGACCACCTGGCATTTCTGTTATTATGTTGGAGTGTCTTGTGAAGAAAGAACTTAATTGCTTAGACATTTATGGTTTAGTGGCATTACTAACTTTTTCTGTGTATCTTAGGGGATTTGTTTGTTTGTTTTGTCATGGTTTGAAAAGCTATCCTAGCATTAGGCAGCACTATCTGATGAAATGTGCTGATTTTTGTCTTCTGCTTATATATCTGTGTAAGTGAAGCCTGTGGTTCTGTAAATGTCCTTCTGTAGACTAACAAACTCTAAGCTAAGCCTCTTATTCTCATTTTGTTTTGCTTGTACTAGTTCAGGCTGTTAGTCACAGGCATGAAATCCCAATTCTTTGCAACCCAATGGAGCTCCTTGATTGCATACGGAGAGCCACCAGCTGAAACAAGCTTGTCATGAAGAGCAAGTCTGATGCACACTGCCATGGTATGATTAATCCCAGTGCTGAATAACACTGTTGAATTACTGAGAAAATGAATTTTCAATAAGTAACTAGCAGTAATAGTGGTTCATACAGGTCAGTCTCTGGTCACTTGTTGCCAGGCTCTGCTAGATTCATTATAAACTATTTATTCCTTGCAGCTCCTTAGGCTTTATCCCAATATTTTGCACACACAAAATAGTCTATGAGTAGTTCTCCTGACTGTGCATCCATGGTAACATTAACGTGTTTGTCCTGTCCAAGTTTTATCATGCAGCATGCACAGGTATTTAAAGACATTTTCTTTGGTATCACTTTTTAACCTTGCATGAATAATAGTCTCTTTTACACAATAAGCCTGTTTTTCATTTGAACATGTTAGAAATGGCAAAAGAACCTACTTGAGAGCAAGTCTTTTTATTTTCTTCAAAGAGATTCAGTGTTTTATTTCTTCCTGTTTTTTATTTTTTACTAGCTCCATCATTTATGCTTTGGTTTGTGCACATATACAAAAATATTTTATAGTATCATGTAACCTTCTTCCTCCAAGTTTCAGAAAGTCTTGTCCTCCCATTAAGGTTGCTGGAAAATATCCGTTAAACACCAAATTTTTCTGTTTTGAAATGCCTTCATTTTTTATTGAGATGGTTTTTTCCATAGTTATCATGCTGCCAGCAGACCTTTTCCAAAATGAAAGGTATTGAAAGGATAACATTGCAACCATTCCTGCTGATGGGGCACTGCAGATTTATTATGTTGAATATGCTCGCTCTGAAAATCTTGTAAATGATACCACTGAAAGTGGGGAGGCTCAAGCTTTGGCTCGATTGGACCAGAATCTAGTGCTGCTGCATCTGTGTACTTATCTTCCCTGTGGCTTTCCAAGACATCCTTTAGAATGCTGTGGAGCTTACTGTTGATGGCAGTTCCCTGGCTCACATGCCATAGTACTGTTTGAAAATAAATTCTAACTCAGACAAAACCCAGGTATGCTTCTGAATTGAATCAGCCCTACAGAACTGGAAGTATATATATATCAACAAGTTTCCCCAGGAAAGCCATTTTCATAGAGGATTTTTGTATTCAGATTTATTATTTCTTTTCTCCACTCTGGGGAGTGCAAAATCTTATATTGGGCTACTTTCTCAGAGAAAGATGTGATACAAACCTATGGCATAGAAATTTATCTTTTCACTGAAACACATCTTATTAGTACAAACACAGCTATGTGTTTCATGGAATTTTATTCTGGCTTTCTTCTGAGCCTATGAAGCCAGGCTTTCCTGTATTGCAATAGAAACACTATATATTTAGTTTTAGTTATGTATCCTTAAAGACAAATTTCTCTTTCTATATATGTTGTTGTTGCTTTTAAAGTCACATTTTTTTTCAATTCTCATTGGAACTTCCTTCAACCACTCTCTTGTTAGATCCATTTTCCAGGTGGGTTCTTGGTTATCACACAATTTCAATTCTACAGAGGAAGTTCCACAGAAAGCAATGGGCTCAGTTATCTCAAATAGCCCATGAGGATTTCTCTCTCATCTGTATCAGTCTGCAAATATCAGGCCAGGAGAGAAAGACACTGGAAATGAAACCCAGAAGGGCTTCATATCACCTTCCTGCTGAAGATTTGGAAAAGTGCAGTTTCATTCACATTTGCCTAGTTTTGTTCTTAGCATTGCAATTGGAAGTACATCGGCAGTATGTAATTTTCTTTATAATTCTGATATCATGTTTAAACTGCCCATAGGAATGGAGATCCACATAGGATAGACTAAATGAAAGGAGCCTTTTGTTTAAGACTTCTCAAACATAATCTTCAATCCCCACCATTCAGTACCACACGTAACACCCTAAAGTCATTTCCTGTGCATCTGCTAGGGTATAATAGCACATCAAGTATCTAACTCTTTGTGTTTAATAGAACAATTACAATGCCTCATTCAATAGAAGGGGAATCTTTATGAGCTGAATGCATATGTGCATGCTTGAGGATTTCACTGAAAATCATCTAAATAACCATCTGATTATATAGATTTTCAGATATGGAAATATATACAGCAATTTATGTTAAAGAATAATATCTTGAAGCTCCATCAGTTCTTATACAGGAAAAGTGAACACTTCTCAAGTAAAATATATCAAACTTCCCTTTAAAAACAAAGTATATTCTGTTGTTTTTGTCAGCTACTCTTTAGGGTTTGATGGTTTTAATGAAATTTCAACTGTCTGAACTCCACTTGAATCCACTGGTAAGCACTAATGTGAAAACTTTTCTGTTTTGTGTTAATACAAAGGGGGCCATCTTCCAAATCACATGAAATATGTCCAGGGACTCAGCCTGAAATTTAAACCTGAGCACCTCATAATAGGACTAGATAAGTGATGCACCAATCCCAATATTTTTGTTTGTTTACCCAATAATAGCATGTTGTATGTTCTCAGTGGGAAACTTTTAGAGCAAAAATGACAGACCCCAGCATTTTTCCAGAATGTGCTGACATTTTTTTTTTTTTGGCACCTGAACTTGAACTAAATTGTCTATTTTTCTGTGATAATATGTAATTACTATTGTTACAAATCAGGACACATTATAGTATATTTTGTATAAGCTTTTTAAAAACACTTCATTAGCCCCTTTCGCAGAGCTGCATAACAACTTGTTGCTAACAGTCAGTTTTTATTCTATGGTATTTATGAGAAGCTTGCACAAGGGTTTTTCAAGATTCAATTTCTGTTTAGATAACTGGTGAAATCCAAACGCTAGCAATTAGGATATCCTATGGTTCAGTTTATAGCAACAAGATAGCAAGTTTCTCCTCTATAAGCTAAATTCCTGGCAAACATGGTGTTAGGAATTCCATTCCAAATACAGCAATCAATCAATATTCCTCCTCTGTTTACCCTCCAATCTTTGGAACTGATGGTTACACTGGCCAGATAGATTTACTTAAAACAGTGAAAGACATTCAGAAAGTCCATCCAATTTCTTGATTTATTTGCTAGTGATGCATAAAATAAGCTTGTCTGTGAAATAGCCATGTTGAAATTGCTATTCTCATGCATTTTTCATTGTTATTATTCGGCTAGACTGACTCTTGAGGGTCAGATTAAAATTCATTCATCTGAAGCTGCACTGGTGACAGAAGACAGTCTCAAATTAGCTCTTCTAGTTAATATCTATACCAGCATTTGGAAAACCATCAGTAGTGAGAATATTGCGATTGGGCAGTACATGTTTTTAACAGAAATTCTTTTAACCTTTTGTGCAGTGAAAACTTAAAAAGCACTTCTTGATATCCTAGACATTTAATTCAGCCTCTGCTAGCAAAACATTGTGGTCTTTTATTGCTGGTGATGAGAGGTCATTGCTTATTAGATAATCACATCCCTTCCCTGCAATACTGGTCATACACATTTAATATAATTCTAATGATTAACACTTATATAGTGCTTTTCTTCCAATTGCTTTACAGACATCATGTAATTAAATTCTCAGCATTCTTGGGAAATAAGCTAACTCCTTATTACAAACAGGAATATTGGGCCAGAGGCAATAGCAGCATTTTCAAATATAGTCTTTGATTTTTAAGTTGGCAATTGGAGCTGAGCATGCTTGAAGATCAGGCTGTGTGGCAGCAAGATTACCAGTCATTTTGAAAGCTGTGGTATAAAATGTGCTACCATGGGTCACTGAAGTAGCCAGGGTGAGAAATAGGATTGAAAATACATTCTTGATTCTTCAGGCTTAGAGTGAGATACCGGAATCTTTCTTTCATGTGGATGGATTCTACAATCTGTACTGAGCCAAAACGCCAGCTGCCTTTGACTGAGTAAACGTAGGCAGACCCAGTAGAGCTCATCCATCACTTCCATCAGGAAAACAGAAGGCTTCTGATGAATAGTCTTAATGCACCATCATGCTTAAGCTATACATCTATTTATTCTTAACTTCACTGAATCTTTGCCTCACAGGAGCCTACTCAAGAGGACGAAGCAGGGCAGCAGGAGAGCAAGCTGGTGTCCCATGTATGGAGCAAGGCTGGGCCACAGGAAACCGGAGGGGGCAACAGCTGTTTGGAAGCTCAGTTGCCACCTGTGATCTGCCACCTGTCCCTCGGCATCGTCAGTTTTGACAGTAGCTGGCACAGGACAAAGTACTGCCTTTTGTGGAAGTGCCAGCACAGAGTGGCATCATTCTCCTCTTTCTCTGGGAAAAGTGATGAACCAAACTGAAACATTTCATGGATCACGTTGAAATCACTGGCTGTCAACTGAGCTGCACAGTATCCTTTAAACTCCCTTTGCCCAGACAACAACAGCCCCATTTCTAATGCCCTCTATTTCTTCTCACCCCCTTTTTTGTCTACTTGCTCCATCACAACCCATCAGTTCACGACAGTATGCTCCCTGACATTGCTCCCAATTCCCTATGGAACATTTGCCTCTCCTTCAGCTGTGGCCTTTGTTCTTATCTCCCTTCTTCAAAGTCCTTCTTGAGACCTTTTCTACCATGTTAAAGTAGGTTGTACTTAAGTAATGCCACTCCTGCAGACAAATGCCACATCCATCCTCCTTCATTTCTCCTTGGATCTCAACATTCACTGCTCAGATTTCAAAATAAGGTTGACATATTACCTTCCCTTTGTTTTCACAGCTCAGTCTTGTACTGTCTCATCTCTTATCTCTCAGTATCTATTTAGGTATCTATTTAGAAAACTCACTGGACACAGTTTTTGTTGAGGGCAAAAATGAATCTTATGCTCACATGCTTAAATGATTGAACAAAGATGTCTTTCTGACCCAGAACCTAAGCAGCTGTTGAGATGTTACTATTTGCCATTTTTGCCTTTGGGATCAATAATCCATTTTCTGCACAACAGATCTCAGTATTTCACCTTCCCTCTCTGCTCCCATCCTGCTTCCCAATACCAGTGTTGTAGGGAGACTTGCTCATACATTTTATCATCTTGATTTAATCTTCTAATTGCCAAAATTGAACTAGACCTTCTTCCTTAAGAATTCATCTTGTTCCTTTCACTCTCCTCTGTAAAGGGTTTCCTTGGTCCTAAGTTGCTTTGTGGGTTCATCCTCAGACTGAAGTCATTGCTTGCTTTATTTGAGATTATAATAAAACAGACAAGATGATGTTCTTCAGAGTTGATTGTTGTGAAGCTGTTTATCATGTTCTAGTGTTTATGAATTGTATTACTAATTTCTGTATAGTGCTTTACTATAGGATATTTTAGGCAAAAAGTAAGACCAAATATTCCCTGGCCTAATATATTATATCCAAATTAAACCACATCATTAAATAAACTAACTGCTAAGCTCCTTGCTGAGGCATGTAATGCAGTTGCCATTGCAAGGTTAGGAGTTTACTTTGATCTAATACTTTTTTAAAAAATATTTTAAAAAGAAATTTCTGTTATGTGTTTTAATATCTATCTATCTATCTATCTATCTATCTATCTATCTATCTATCTATCTATCTATAAATAAACTTCATTATGGAATAAGGATGGCCTGGCAGTAATGGCACTGGAAGGAAACGAAAAGTCAGGAGTTTCAAATACTGCTGAAATGAGATAGTGATTCCATTCCCTTCAGTAGGCTTTAGATTGTATCTCAAGAGAGTGAGGCAAGTGGCTTAGTACAGAAAGTCTCCTAACCAACTCAGGTAGATAGTTTCCCAGAAAATGTAAAGGAAATGGAGGATTAAATTTTCAGGTGGTTAAGTAGGTATATTAGGATGTCTTTGAAGAAACTAAAATGATAGCAAATTACCTTCTTTCTGAAAAAAAAAAAATTGGATTTTTATTTTATATAGCAGCCTACACTAGGAGCCAGTGTGTAAGAGACTGTTGGTGTTGTGCTGCCCAAGCTTGGGAGAATGACTGGAAGAGGTTGTGTGTCCAGTGAGCTGACCAGGGACAGCATGGAGCCTTGTTGGACTCCACCACAGAATTTCTGCCAGGGCCCTTGGGGCTTTGTTTTCTGTGAGACATCCAGTGTTTGTGCACCCAGCAGAAGCAGTGAGGTACAGCTGTGCTTGGGGCTGTACCCAGCACACAGAATCCATCTGCATGGGAAAGCACAGCACCAGCAGGCCTGCAGATTTGTGCCAGCTCAGCTGTAGTCCACAGGGCATGAATTGTGCTCCTTGGACCCAAGCTGTCCTGCAATGAGCCAACTGATGCTTCTCTGCTCCAGAGTGTCACTGTACCTTCCCTTGGCTTGGGAAAGGTGACTGACGGCGGTGGTTTGATGGCTTCCATAGCGTGGCTTACTGCATGTGCCCTGCTGGTGTGAAAGACATGGCTAAAACTTTGCATACGTGATTTTAGATTTAAAGATTACACTCTGGACTGGAATCCCAAGTACTTCATTTTAGCATAAACCGAAGTGTAGCAGAGCATAAGCTAAGTGCTAATAAAAAATGTAAACACTATTGCCATCTTGTGGCTTGAAGCTGCTTCAGCAGTTTTGTCAAGGGTTATACACTCCCTCTCATGTTCTGTAAACATAACACATTTTCAATTAAGTAGGTGAATCAAAGTGGCAGAACACAGAAGCACTGTCCAGACCTGCACATCAGAATCAATTACAGAAGTGGAGAAACAATCCTGTTTGTCTAGAAGGACTAATCACATGGTGAGCCGTCAGGAACACAGAGCGTGCGTGTTATTATTGAATGGAATAGCAAGAGGTATATTTTGTTCCACTGAAACAAAAGGACATTCTGCAAAAAATAAAACTTTTGGATGACTCTATTTTTTTTTCTTTTGAGAAAAAAACCACTCAAAAACACTCATGTAAAAAGTATGAGCATGTGATGTTTAAAGCATATACTGCTTTTATTGCAACAGGAGAAATATGCTGCTTTTTAAAATAAGTTCTATATTGTATAATATTAGCTGGAGAATGCTGCAGCCATATGCATGTCTTAAGGAATTAGGGTTTATTCTTTGTTTCCAGGTTCAAAACCTGCTTATGCAACTCATTGTCTGAGCACTGTTAGAAATGGGATGCAATATTAAATATGGAAGGCTGTCCTAGATCAGATGAGTGGTCTGGGTATTTTAAACATGAAGTTTATTGGAAATTTAATGTTGAATGATAGTTTCACAAATAATTTAAGTTTTGTAAATTGTTAGGTGAATAAATCTTAGGAAACTATGTCAGGGCACGGGATTTCCTTTTCTATATTCAGTGACCATCAGCTAAGGAATAGAACTGGACAGGGAACAATGGCTTTGTCCCATTAAATTTTGATTCTTCAAGACTTCTACTCTGTGCTTGTCTGGCCTCAGACTCACAGAAATTTTTTCAGACTTAGGAGAAGACATTGGCTATAGGGTGGCTGGTAGCCTTTTGTTTAAAGCATTTGTTCAAGATGCTAACTGCCAAGACAAAGGTCCTCAGTTGCTGTTCTCATATCCCTGTATTCAGCTTAACATTGTTCATTGCAACACTGTTCACTCTTATAGGATTTTTATCTCTGCTCTTGATCAGACAGCCCAGCCTAGACAGAAAAATATTGGCAGTAATAGGTTTTAGTATTTTTTTCCCATGCAAACTTTCTCTTGGTTTGGGTTTTCATTACTATTTTCTTAACTTTACTTTTTTATTTAGGAAAACTTTTCAGCTTTAAAAAAATATTGTAACAAAAAATGTTACAATGGTAACAGTAATGTGAGCAACTTAAGTGAGACCCAAAAGACTGATGGCCAATGACCCAAACATATAAAATTCAAGTATGAGACATTTTGATCTGTTTAGTAATTCCATTTCTTCAGTTTTTCCATTTGGGAGCACATTGAAGCTGCATTCAGAGATAATTTATATTTATGCACATTCTGAACTCTTTCTTTATGTATCTATGCCTCATTTGTTTGTGTGTGTGATTTCTTAGAACCCATTGAAGCTCAAATCCTATAGATCACACCCATTTGATTAATGTAGAGCCATGAATTTACTTTATTTTTTTGAGACACACACTGCAATTGCATAATGTAGTATAACAGCTGCGAATTTGAGACTAATGAAGAAAAGAGAGCAACATTTAAAATGGATAATATTCCTTGACAGTTCTCTTTTAGAAAGTATTTGCCCTAGTAATATCAGTTTATATGAGAATGCTACGAGGATTCTTGCTTCTGGCATGAGTTGTGTGTTTTTATAGGAAGCTGAGGTTTAGGTTACTTGTAAGATATTGGTTACATTTTTGTTCTACAAAGGCCTATTGAGGCTGCAGCCTCCACAGCAGGAAAACAATATACTGCCTGGGTTGAGCCAGGTCCTTATCAGCATCTATATCCAAATATGAAACTGTACCTAGAATTACAGCACCTGCTGCTCCTGGAGTGACACCTAAACACAAGGGACAAAGGTGCCAGACTTTCACCAGGAGGCCACCTAAACCAGCTGAGAGGGAATCTCAGGAAGGAGGATGCTGCCTTCTGGCCAAATAGGAACTTCTCCCTCCGTGTCAGGTTCAATGCAGTGAGTCATCTTCCTTTCACTAAGGAGCAAGAAAAACTCCTTGGTTGCTAGATGGTGTGCTTTTTTGGGAGACCCAAGTTAGAGACCAGCTGTAGTAAATATTTTTGTCTCCTATATACAGACTAACAGCTTTTATGAGAAAATGGAGGAGTGTTCATCATTCGCTGTTCATCAAAAACTAGTGGCCTGAATATGCTCCTAAGATTTAGATGTTCTAAATTACCATTGGGAAGAATATCAGTAAATCTTGGTCCATTTCATCATGGGCTTATTCTCTTCTGCTTTGCTACATTTAAGGGTTGGTCTGTTAGATATGTTATAGTAGGTAAAATGGGCAGCTCTTGCTGATGAACTTTCCTAAGGTAAAATCTTTCAGTGCATCAAGAAGGACCAATACCAGAAATTTACTGCCTTGAGACTGAGATCTCCTGGTGCTGAGCACACAGACTGCAAGACAAATTGTTAGGTTTTTTATTCATTTATCAGTTAGTTCCTTCATGGATCACCTCAATGTAAACAAATATACTTTTTTTTCTTTTTTTTTTTATCTATCTTGTTGAATTTTACTGGTTCAATTAGTTCCATCAGTCTCACTAAGAGTACAAATACTGCACATGTAGCTTGCTCTGTACAGAGGAGACAATTTAGTAACTCACACTGAAGCTGTGGCTAAAAAACCTTGAAGGATTTTGCCCAACATTGCACACTGCTGACAGATATTACATGTACAAGTCCAAAACCAGACGATGGACGAAGCTGTTAGATTGCAAATGGGTGATCTAGACTGCAGCATTTTAGTTCAGGTTTAAAAGAGGCACATAGCTGTGATATCTCATGAGCAGCTTGGAGAAGAGACTGTAATTCAGAGCCAAGCTTACACTCCAGTTTCTTCTTTACTCTCCTTTCAGTCTCAGCTCTGCTGGCTGGTGTACAGAAAGGAAAGTAGAGCTGTTCCACAGCTCTTGTCCACTGCAAGGGATCCCTCACATGCTGTAAAGTGAGAATGCATTCCTAGCACCCCTCAGTCACTTCTGAGGCCCTCTGCTCCTGGCCTCCTTGCTCAGGCAGGGCTGGGGAAGGTGGAGCCTGGAACAGGAGAGCCTATGGAGCTGCCTGAGCATGACAAGGCGGGCAATGTTCTATTTCTAGCTCTATTTCTAGGGTGTGACGTCAGTATTGGTCAATTTTCAATCATCACCCATTGTGATCCTACATCCATTTGGAGATACGCTGACCCCAGCACACACTGCAGTATATCCAGCCCTGCAGTCTAGTGGGGGCTTGCACCATATCCTTATTTAATAAGCAGTTGTTGCATGTCTTTAGACAAAGCCCTTGGGCAGAAAAAGCCTCTTTGGGAATTGTGGGGGTTTTTTTTCCCCTGAAGTTTGTTTCATATGGGCCTGCCATTTCTTAGGAAAGGATCCTTGAAAAGCATATCATTCTCTGATAATATGTACACATCTGTGCAGTAATTTAGTATTTCAGAATACAGGATATATTTTCTACACTTCTTTTTGATGCTTTCCTTTTTTCAGCTGAACAAGTGTCATTTCTTGGTATAGATATTATTTTGTTGATAATCCAGTGCCAGAAATTTTTGATGGTTGCCTTGGGAAAAACAGCTATTTAAGTCAGTGTATAAGGCAATAATGTTTTTTATTTCATTTTTCATTTTTTGTATTCTGATAGTTCATTGCTGTGGAATATAAAATATTTTTCAATATTTCCCATATTCATACACAGGTGAGAAATGTGGTTGGTTGTTTTCAGTAGAATCCTACCGAACTATTCTAAAAATATGGCAATGCCAGCTCACCTAGAAGCTACTGATTTATCACTGATGTATGTGGAAAAAAAAGCAGCTTCAGTTTTAGGGCAAACAGAACAGGCCATTCTAGCTACTGGCAACCAAAAATACATGAAAAATATTAATTGAAATGTCATTATTATATTTAGAGTTCAAAGGACATTATCTGACGCTGGTCAAATGAAACTCAAACTGAAGCTCTGATGACATTTTAATCGCCTTGCTGGTTATAGTATTTATGAGATTCAAGGAGATTTTTTTTGCTTAATTTTACAATGAATCAAGTATTTTGAAAATAGAATTATTTGAATATGTTATGTATTGATTCCCAAAGCCATAATACAGGACTAATATTTTGCTACAGTTTCAGGACTGCAGGCAACCACACACCTCACGCTCATGAGAATTACAACATCACATGCTTTTGAAGAAAAATGTCTAAAAATGAAATTGCTAAATATAAAGTTCCTGAAATGTACTTTTATCTGCGCTGTACAGCGATAAAGGGTTCTGAGTAGCAGGCCATTAGTTACTTTAGAAAAAGTTAGTTATTTGCACTAGAAGTGAAAGGGATCAATGATTTCTGAATAAGATCATAAAGGAGTTATGGCTTCACTGCAATTGATTCATTTAGGTATAAAAAATATAGGTTGCCTTTTAAACTAGGACAACAAGAGCTCTCCAAAATGCAGAGAAAAAAGATGTTAAAAATTCTAGCAGAATATAAGCCTATCATTGTGTATTTTAGAAACCTACAAAACTTAATTTCTCCCTCAAAAGATAACAGATTTTTCATCAGGTTCCTGGAAAGTTGCCATTTTGGAGTCCACGTGCTTTTTTTTTTGCCGCTTTATATGAGAAAAATAATTAAATATTTTTCTTCCCTCACCCATCCCTTCCACAATAGTTCATAATTTCATTGAGTAAAATATGGTAACATCTGTGCCAATTTGAAAAAAACCAATTTTGACATACTATTTTTTTTCAGGGTGGTTTTTTTTTTTTTTTTTGTTCCTATGAAGTTTTTTGCTTGCTTTGTTTTTGGGTTTTGTTGCTGTGATTTTTTTTATTATTAATATTTTTTGTTTCATATGGGCCTGCCATAAAATTTGGAAATGTGTGAACTTGTCTTTCCAATTAAATGCCTTTTATTTTTCCTTAATTAGGACATCAGTGTGGATATGGCTACCACTTAAATAGCAAGCAGACCGATCGGTAGCTTCTCTGTAGGGTTCACAACCAGATGGTGGCAAATACCACTTCACTCAGACTTCAATAGCTAATCTGTTTCCAATGCCTTGGGATGCATTTTTCAGTGAGCAAAAGATGTTCATAGTGTGACTGAAAAGAGATGAAAATGCCCTGGCTGAATCAAAGGGCTATTTTTTTAACATTTCAAGACTCTCCTACGCAGAAAGCAATACTAGCTTGTACCAGGCCAGATTCAATCCTTGTGAGAGCAGCCTCTCTCTCACACTGTGTCCCTTATTTCACAGAGGCAAAGCAGGATTTCGCTGGCAATTTGAGATGGGGCTGCTACTGCCTCACAGGAAAACCTGCCACTACCTTTCCTAAAAAGTTATAAAAATAAAAGTAGACTGTGTTCAAAAATGAGGCAGTTATAAAGTGGAAAAATGCAGGTGAATTCTTAGTCCAGAAAGCAAGGAAATTTCCAAAAATTTGAAGATAATCATGATTTCTCAAGCTTGTGTTTTCTGAAAATTTCTTTTATACTGAGTGCTACATGTTAAAGAGAGAGTGATATGCTGGTGCATGCTAAATTACTGCTCAGTTCTCTGGGTTAATGTCCTTCTTTGTTTTCCCTAGTGAACAAAAGACATTGCAGGATACTCAGTATTGCCCAAGTCTACATAAATTACTGAAAATCTCAGTCTGGGAAATCTAGAAACTGAGACAAAATGGTTCTTCTATAAATAGGGTCTGGGAACAAAAGTGATACAAATAGAAACTTACCACTTTGCTTAGAAAAAAGTCAATTTATAGTCAATGAAATGTTTACCTTATTGAAAGGATTTAACTGCTGAGACAGAGCAGAACACCAAATTACCTTGAGTATTTACCATTGCAGACTTTCCTGAGAGGCTGCTACAAACAAAACAGAAGTTTCCTCCTGCTTTTTTACTAATGTCTGCAAGAAACTAAGTCATCATTTAGAGAAAGGACTCTCAAAAACAATTGGTGCAAATGCATTTAGTTGAAGTGCAATTTCAAATAGCTACTTGCAGCTTTTTCAAAAGCATGTTCTTACCTTAAAATGGACAGTGTTTTCCTGTTCTGCCAACTAGACCAGTTACTTGAAACTTACATTAACAATTTAGATAGCAAAAGTGTAGTGCTTCCAGGCAGACTTTTAATGGAGAACGAAATGTTCTACTTGGCCAAGCTTTGGAGGAAATGTATCAGTTTTGGCAGGCTGATAAACACCAAAGAAATCTGAGCCAGTACACAAGGAAAGAATTGGGCAAATATGATTACTGCTGTAATGCTTTCCCTTTGTCTCTTTGGTTCAATGATTTGTCAAATTTAATAATTATTTTCCTTTTTATCCACAGGTGATTGTTAAGGGTATGTGTGATAGTGACTGTATGTCTTGCTGTATGAATATGGTGGAATGAGGTTGTTATTTAACAAAAAAAAGTCTTACACATGTACTCATTGACATATTTTAGATAAGTTTGAGCCTGTTCCATTCAGTGTGTTATTGATTGTGGTAATTTCCCCTGTTTACAAGTATAAATTGAATCAAGGGCCATTTCATATTTTCCACTGAACCACTGGCTGTTTCATATTGTCCATTGAAAGATGGTTAGTACCTCAAGTTAAATAAAGTTAACAGCTTTATCTGTAAAATAAATACTTTTTCTTGTATTTTGATAAGGAAAAAAATTTCAGCAAAAGATAAAGTTATGTGCTTTAACTTTATTGCAGTCTCAGAGGCAGTCCTCTTGAAGAATGAGCACTGATTTCCTCATCATGTTGGAGCTATAAGCTTGAATGATCCCTTAAAGTAAGAGCTGAGCCAAAACACTGGACTATCCATGTGAAACAGCTTAACAATGCATATTAATAGGATGCAGTTTGTCTCTTAATCTAAGTAATGCATTGAGGAAGAAATACATCATGGCTTGGGAAATAGTTTATCCTTAGTGTCCTGAAGCCACGATAAAACTGTGCACTCCCATCATTTCCTGTGTGTACACTATTTATTCTTCCCACCTCTAAAAACATTTTAAAGACAGAAAATGTGTCTCAGTGCTAAGGGTCTCCCTTTGCTTGAAGACATTGACTTGCTTCCTATTTTGCCTCAGGTTTGTTGTGTGATCTTAGGAAAGTCATTTAGGCTCTTTGGTCTTCCTTTTTAACAGGTCATGAGTTCCATGAGGCAATAAAAGATGTTTGCACTTGGTGTTTGGAATCACAACCAGTGGCACCTTAATCATGATGCACCATGTGTAAACCTTGTCTCAGCCCTTTAGTTATCACTGGAGTAATGTACCTACCAAAGCCTAGAGCAGGAGGTATGAATATGCCTTATTGAAAATGCTTCTAAACCTGATCTATGCATATGAGCACCTTAGAATAAATTCCAGTGTCATCTGCCCTTACTGAACAAGGATCAGTGTTAGGCTGTCTCCTCTTTCTGATAACAGAAATGTCTTCTTTCCAAACCCACAAAAAAAGGAGTGCTGTTGCATTTCTTGCAGGTTGGTTTTCGTAGACAGGGGTGCAGTTATTTGCATCTGCCAGCTAAAAAAAAAAAAGGAGATAAATAATGAGGCAGACTATGCAGGATACAGCTATTGTGGAGTTTTCTGTGGATTTTTGTAATAGAAGCTGATTATTAATATCTAATGTATTTTTCTGTGGTTGAGAAAGGCTTCTTGCTGAAGACATGGCAGCACTACCTGTTTTATGGATATCATCAGTATATATATTTAATAGTGTATAATCACTCTAAGAATTTTTTCTTAAGATATGTTTTGATTGTCTTTTAGTCATACAATCCAGTCAGTAAGTAGTTGCCTCTTCCTACTTCTAAATTACTTGATCAAATGACTAAAATAAGCATTGCCATTCTAATGATAATGCAATTTTTGTACATATACTTCTGCAAATTTGCATTCAGAGATTTTCATAAGAAACTTTTCTAACATTTCCTCTGAATCTGCTTCTGAAATACATTAGTGTGAAAAAGATGGAGCAGCAGATTAATTAGTGAGTAAGTGAACCAGTTAATTAATATTACAATTAAATCTGCCTGAGGTATGCTTATAGCATCCTTGGCACTTTTCAAGTAATGAAAAAGTGTTTGCTGTCTCCCTCCTTCTCAAAGCTCCACTGAAAATGTGGCTTGTCTTAAACAATGCTTTTGTGAAGCTGGTCAGAATGAGGTACACGAATGCATTACCATGAGGTCAGAATTATTTTGTGTCCTGTGATAGGGCTATTCTGCTGTTCACAGGACTGAAGGAGAATAGAAAATTTATAATTATGTACAATATGTTGCCAAAAGATCAACTTTGTTGCTTTTGGCAATCGCTAATGATTTTTTTATTTTGCAAGAGCAGCATAATGTTTTATTTCTGCCCCCATTTTTCATAAAAAGTTAATTTGCATACATTTCTGCAAGAGTGAACCATGTTAGTATGGGGAAAAAAAGGCTCTAAGAATAGTCTGAAACAGAGAGGATTTACCATAGTCTGAAACAGACACCATTTATCATAAATAAAAAACAGGAAAGAAAAGGTGGAATAAAATCACATAGCATGTTTCAAGCCCAAGCATTCATGCTATATTAAGGCTATTTTTTCCTCTGATGGCAAATCAGGCTCCTGTTTTGTGTGTCTGGTCATCACAATGGGGATTAAATCCACATTGATGAGCTATGATCAGTACTGAGCTCTGAACATATGCTCCCCACAGCTGGTGATGTCCCAAGAGTGGTCCCCGAGCTCCACGTCTAGCACAACTTGACCCTGGAATTTACCAAGGCCAGATAAGCAATGCATTAAAAAGAGTGCTTAGATTCCTCTCCCAGAAATAGTGACCTCAAGCTCTGGGCTGGGAACAGACACCTTTCCTGGCTCTGAAGTTCAACACTTAATTCAGATTCTACTGCGGACACACAAACCTTGGGAGGCAGCAGCAGCAGCAGCAGCAGCAGGAATCCCTCCTGGTGCTGTTCTGGTGGGATTACAGCAGTGTGTGCCTGGTGAACACACTCTGCATTTCCTACCACAGTCAGAGCCTTATCTTTGTTTCCAAACAGGCAGAAGGATGCAACCTGAGCTCAAAGGGATTGCAATCAACTTTGTTTATTTATTTATTTACTTACATACTTACTTATTTAATCTTAAATCTAAAGACGATGCAATGAATTGGAGCAAAAAACACTGGAGAGAGTCAGGGAGGGAAAACCATGGGCTTGGCAGCACTGGGAAGGTTACAGTATTTCACACCTACCAGTGACAGTGCAAATGAAGGTAACCCCTTCTGCTGTTCATTTGAGAAATGGAGTAAAGGGAGGTAAAATATGTTTTGCTTTGCTTGTTTCTTTGTTTGTTTTAAACAGAAGCAAATATATTAAGTCTTTCTGTTGGTATTGGTCAGTGCCCAGACAGAGATTTGTGAAGCACATTGATGAACTCACCAACCAGCACAGTCTGGTCCAGCACACATATTCCCACTGGTGTGATTTGGGAGAGGTCCCAGGGCTACAGCATGCCCACTCCAGAGCCCTGTCCAGGCGTGCTGAGATGCTGTCACATCACAATTTCATCTACCTCCATCCAGGATTGTCTGCCTAGGAGCTTCAGGACTGCAATATCTGCTTAACTCTTGGACCTGTTCCTGTGGCCAGGCAGGAACTTGACTGGGGTTTTATAGCTGGCATCTGAGCCCCTCTACTCTCTAAACAGTAAAGAGATCCTGCTTACAAAATCTGTTTCCAAATTTTCCCTGTCTTCTCATGTTCCTCATGATAATTATGTAAAAGGATAAGTGGATGTATTAATGTGTGTCTTAACCATCGTAAAACTATCGTAGAGATTATTTGCAACTCTTTTGCCAGAGATGGTAGTTGTGCTACATATGAATGGCTAAAGTACAGATACAAACAAAACAATAGAGTAGAGCAAGGCAACTCAACTAATCTCCCTCAGCTGCATCTAAAAGGCTGCCACAATTGTTGCCAGAATGAGGTACAAGTCACAAGAGAACTAGAGGGAGCTACATAAAAAGAGATTAAAAAGACCAAAATACCAATATACGAGAATATATGAGTAATTGGAAAAACTATTTAAAAAATCGTTGAAATTTATATAGAAAGTTTTAATTCTCTACTTACAGTCTGAATGAGACTCCAGAACATTTCTTCACTGTTTAATCCTGTGATCCAGCTCATTTTCCCCTTGCTGAGACCTCTCTCTCTTCCCACTGGGGACCAGACCTGCAGAACAAAGCAGCTCGTCTTCCAAATGGTGAACCAAGCACTGGCGGAACATCCATATTTTAGTAAGGCTTTCCCCACAACACCCCCTTTTTATTGGTATCCCAGAACCTGAAAGAGTCTGCAGAAAGAGGAGCAGGGCCTGCAGAAATAATTTCTGCTATCCATGCTTTGTTATGTGAAACCACCTCCATGGATATCTGCCCTGCCTGCTTTTTCTGCTTCCACTGAAAGGTCTGTAAGCCAGGGGAGAAAACTTAGGCTTCTGTCATAAGATTTTTCTTACCCAAGATTTCTACTTGCTTTAATAGAGATTTGCCTTTGAGTCAGGTTTTCCAGAACTCTGGAAAACCTAACTCATATTCATAAAACTGATTTTCAGATTTCTGTCTTCTAGATTGATAGAGACTGAAAGGATTTATCTTTCTTCCTTAGTCAACTATCAGATCAAGCAGGATCTGGTTGTTTGGAAACTGAATCCTCACAGTTTGCATTCAGCCCGTTATATTTCATGTTTTCCCACTACTCAACTATTGTGTTTTTTAAATTTTAACACTATTTTGAAAGGAAATATGCAATTTATGACAAGGAAAAGGTGTGAATGACTGAATCAATGCCATCATTGATCTCACTGAGTGCAGAATCAAATGCTCAGTCAAAATGAACACCTTGGAACATAATCCTACAGACTTCATTCAGATTAAATCCTTGTTGAAAACACTGGGGAATTTGGTATAAGTCTTTCATTATCAGAAACCCAGACTGCCATTGCAAAAACCATTTCAAGACTGCTTCTGGCAATTAAAATCAGCTCTTTGCCCAGGATAAAGTCTTCATATAAATTGTTTAAATAGAACCTGGTTTAAATATATGTTTGGAGGGATGAGGGCATGGAAAACAGATTTGTCGATGCATAGGATGTGTCTGATGAATTTCTGTGCTATGACAACAAAATAGTACAGCTAGAATTTGTGCAAAATAAAATTCATAACAAAGTCAACTGGCCATTTAGGGGTTCAGTATAGCCATATTTTATTTTAACATACACCAGTCCATGAGACATTAATAATTAACTTGAAACATTGGGTAAATTATGATCTGAATCTTTTACTTGCATTTGCTCCAGAGGAGGGTTTTATTTTTTATGTTCAAGGTATTTTTGTTAATTATTCATTTATATTCTTGGAAGTACAAATGCATTACAAAAGTCTGCAATTGTTGTAAATCTTATTTGATCTAGGTGAGAAGGAAGTGATTAGTCGGTTAAAAATCAGTTCTACTTAAACAACAGCTTTGAGATAATTTTTTTCTTTTATTAACACAAACCATTCAAAGGATCTGAATATAATTTCTCTGTTGTAAATCCCAAACTATTTCAACTATCCATACAGATTCTACAGCACCTTATAGTAGGCACACTGATGAGAAGCATTTTTGCAAAAAATATACTTTGCATATGACATTTAAAGCAGTTGATTAAGGAAAAAGGATAATTAAAAGTTGATAGAAAGAAATGTTGGATTACCATTTACGCACTCTCTATGTTTTATAATTGCATTAGTGTTATACAAATGTATTCCACCATTTCTGCAAGCATTAGGACTGACTTACTAGATTATTTGGAGTGAAAATATTTTAAATCATCTCAGGAATTGCATTTCTTAATATGAAAGACTAAACATTTTTAGCCTATGAAAGACTAAATATATATTTGTTGGTGTAGTGGAGTTGCCAGCATAGCAGTAGAACATGTCTAAAGGGTATCTGTAAGAAAGATGTGGTCAGGTGTGTCCTGGTGCACTGAACGCTAATATGACTTCAGTAGAGGCACATTATGCTTTTATTTCTGACTGTATACTGAATTATTTACACCTTCAAGGCAGCTGATTGAACTGTAGCATCAGTCAATTAGCAAATCAAAAATTTATATGATTCCAATTTAGCATGGAGTCCTTCTCTCTTTTTTTTTCTTTTTAGATTTTCACCCTGACAGTGACAAATTACTCCTCTGCTGGCTGAGATTGGAAATTAAAAGCATTTAGAGCTGCTCATGTATTTATGCTAATGAGAACTTCTGATATGATTTGCATGCAAAAGAGGACAATCTGAAAGCTCATCAGTTTTTCATGCTTCCGCATTTTGATGTAGTAGGATTTTTTCTGTTTTCTGCAGAGCAAAAAAATTTTTCTTGGGGAAACAATACTCTATGTGAACAAAAAAGAGTTTTTCTTTTAAGTCAGAAAGTTCCTTTTTTTTTTTTACCCTCCAGATTCTTGTCAAATCATTTGCTTTGCTGTTTCAGAACAGCAGCCCACATTCATTAGCATTTTAGATGTTTATCAAAGGAACGATCCAGTATCTGCCATGCAAGATTATAGCTCAAGCTTCATTTTAAATTCAGCAAGAAAAAAAGACCCGAGGACAGATGAGAAGAGGGACGTGCACTCTGACAAGCTTCTTCACAGATACACCCGAATTAATCCTATTTAGAGCAAAATTTGATTAATCATCAGCAGTGGTAGCTTAGTGAAGTTTAGTGAAATAGTTAACTCTGACAAATTTTGGGGATCTCTTTGGCACAGCCTTTCTGGGATGCACAAAAAAAAGACAACAGGCATTACAAATGACAGAGCAGAAAACTTTAATTATCCATCAGGATATATCTGTGTATTTTTGACTTTTTGTGAATGTACATAGTTTTTGTGTTGGAAGTTATCCTTTGGATACTAACAATCTGAAAGACCCTAACAGTTGTCCCTCATTTAAAAAAAATTTGCTGTAATAGTACTTGCTGAACATAACCATAATCCATTAATATTTTCTGTCCCCAAAAGCTACTATTTAGAGTTTTAATTGCAAGTATTCCTTCTGTCTTATCTTTCAATTGATCAAATTCCACTGTATTTTTTAGTAAAAAAAGAGCAAAATATTAGTTAAATCTCTACATCTGAGTTAAAATTGAGAAATTAAATTCAGCTAGTAATATATTTAAACCATTCTTTCAGAATACCCCTTTACACATTGAATTACTTTTTACCCCCAGGAGTGTACAGCAGCACTGAAGGATTTCTGCATTTCTGAGGTGTTACAGAAGAGAATTTCACCCATTGACTTGGCTAGCATTGCAGTGAGATGCTTTACAACCTCTCAAAGGCAGCTAACAACAGGTATATACCGTTTTTTTAACATCTCGTGTCTTTAGGCAGTATTCTTGCTTCATGTACTTGAAAATAAAATATCCATTTCTTCTACAGTTGAAGTAGCTCCCTTTTTTTTTTTTTTTTTTTTTTTAATTTTTACTGCATTGATGCTGGGTAGTAGATACCTTATTTCCTCTCTCAATGAGAAACAGAGGGGTGTGGTAGGACGGTAATCATGGAAGGGGAAACAGTATGAAGTGTCAGGAAGGGAAACTAGGAGACAAAAGGTCATGCAAGATCATAGCTTAGTCTTTCTTGTCCTCTTTGACAGGGAAGTTATGGTCCACTGGAAAGTGTTGATACAGTGGTAGTTTTGCTGAAAAACCCTGCTGAGATGACTTGTTGGAAAACAAGATGTGTGATAGGACAAGGCATAATGGCCTTAAGCTGAAAGAGGGTAGGTTTAGATTAGATATTAGGAAGAAATCCTTCTCTGTGAGGGGTATTAGACACTAGAAGAGGTTGCCCAGATAAGCTGTGGATGCCCCATCTCTGCACATGGTCCAGACCAGGCTTTGAGCAACCTGGTCTAGTGAAAGGTGTCCCTGTCCATGGCAGGAAGCTGGAACTAGACGGTCTTTAGGGTCCCTTCCAACCCAGGCTATTCTATGAGAATACTAAATTAAGAACAGGATTTTCCTAATTTGACGTCTCATGCAATCTGAATTGTCTCTAGAGCTGGTTTCCTAATCTCCACTGAAATTCACCTTGTCTACAAAGATCTCCTGAGCCAGGAATCAACTTTTTGTGGATTTACTCCTATCCTTGCAAAGATAGGTATATTGTCTATTGTGAATACACTTCTCTTCAATGGGAGGATTTGAAAAGGTTTACATTTGACAACACTTCCAAGTTATACTTGCTTTGGTTTTGATTGAAGTATTTTTTGCTTTATTGTCCTCAATGATCATTGTGTATGGTAAGGAAGAGATTTTGCCCTTCAGATTTTTCTTCCTCAATTGATCCTACTCCATTCAGATTGAGTATCTGGGGTCCTTTAAACCAAAGCTAACAGCAAAGAAAAAAGTGATTTCGGAATAATTTAGATGCCATCTTAGTTCCCCAACATAATGCAGTTAGTTTCTCATCAGTGGTAGGAAAGCATGAGTGTTTGCTGCTTAAAGTTCGCACATATTGAGTTATATCTCTTTCCCTGTCTTGGCAAAATGACATTTTCACAAGGTCCTTATGACCTGTTTTGGGGGCAAGTCACTATATCTTCATCCTCCAATGACACCCTTGTAAATCACCTTTTGTCGTTCAGAGAAATAAGCTACCAACAGGTATTGGAAGATTATTCAGAAACCTCTTGTCTGGAGACGTCATAATCATTTTGGAAATCAATTTCGATCTTCTTCCTCATCACCTCTTTGTCAGTAAAGATTCTAGCCAGGTTGATGAGTTCAACTGGGACAATTTCTGAGCCCTGATATTGATTCTCCTCACGATTTATATCTTCATATGTTGGTGGACAGCCTTCCTTGGAGCTAGTTCAATGTTTAAATGCAGCAAATGAACAATAATTACCTTTGTGAAAAGAGGGTCTCAACCATTAAAACTGCGGCCTGATGCCCTAACTGGAGCCATCATCCTACATTCAGCAGGGAACTGGGTATATTTGACTACAAATTTACCTGACTCCTTGAAACTGTCAGAAGATTGCTTTACAATCACTTATTCTTCCTGGAGATTTCTCAGTCCTGCAATTTCCCATTTATAGGTCAGTTTTGGTCAGTTATTGCTGAATTTTATGTGTGCCAACACCTCTTCATATAGATTTCTATCTGGCCAGCTTTACTGGGAAATTATTTGCTTTCTCTTGTTCTGGTAGGAACTATAATGTTACAAATTCTTATTTTCTTCATAACACACAAATTAGAGTATGACAAAAGGTATTGCTGGGAATGATTTTCCATTCTTCTGTTCACATCTTAACACCAATGTAGACAAAGTCATGAATAGTTATAGGAAGTACTTTAGAAGTGTTGTGTTATATTGCCATGTTCTCTGTGTGAAACTCCCCTTGAAGTCAGTAAGAGTTGTGTATGCTATTCAGTGGCATAATCAGGCAATAAATTATGAAAGCTCTGCAAACACCAAACATAGTAAGCCACAAACAAACGACATTAACAAGTGACAAAAATACCCAGTAAAAGAGTTAAAGCTAATAGTTTTGAATGTGATGAAATTCCTATGGCTGGTAGGATTTGGCAACATCTAGTAAGTGGGTTAAGAGGAGAAGCCTACCTTGTGCACCTGCCTACTGCAGTGCTTCCAGGCTTTTCCACTCAGACAGTGAATTTCTATTGCAATTATGGTGGAAGAAAGGCTGAATGGAGACTTGTGTGCTCCAGAATTGCTGCATTTTCCTGCTCAGGGATGCCTCATAGTTTGCTTTGTTGGTGCTCAAATTTAATTTTCAGAACAGTTAAAAACAAGTCTAATATAAAATAACATTTTAAGTCAGTGGTAATGCTAGATGCTAGAAATCTCTTCCCAGAATCTTTGCTTCAAGAAAAGCTGTCTAAAAAAAGTGCATTTGAAAGTCTACTTTTTTCACAGTACATTCTGAATAAAATGTTGAAATAGAATTTTTCAAAATGACCACTTTAAGCCCATAATCCAAAATGGAATTACTAAAAAATTTAGAAGATCATGACACAAACAAAAGGGACTGAGAAATGTGAGCCTTGTATTGACTAAAAGTGACATTCTGAAATTGTTCTCTCAGATCTTAAAAGCCAATTAAGAATAAACAAAGGATCCCAGAGGTCTGAGATTGCTGTAGGCTTTAGAGCTGAATCTGACTTACAAGAAACAAGATCTTTGGTAGAGCACAGCCCTGCTTGTCCTTGGAGTATTTTTAATGGCAAGATGATTGTGTGCTGAGACACTGCAGCTGTTATCAGAAGCCAGCAGTTTATCACAAAGCAAAGGAGAAGCTGGCACTCCCTGCAAGGGCTTTTCTGCCTTTGCTTTTGGAGGATGCACCCATGGCACTCCCTTGGACAGTAAAAGTTTCTGACTCTCACTATAAAAACATTTTTGCTTTACTGCTTGCAGAGTAATTCTGAAGTCCAGCCTATAAGTGGGGATGAGGAGCTCCAGCCCTCCCTGCCTTTAGAGCAGACTGGTCAAAAATCATTTGGGTTGACTCAGCCTCTTCTGACAACTTTCTTTTGGCTAGAATAAACTGAAACTACTTCAGGTAATTTTGTTTGAAAGAAGACTCATGACTTCCTGAAAGCCAGATTCAGCCAGCATCCCCTCCTGTGCCAAGTGGTCTGTCACTCTAGAACAATGGATTATGCCACCCAAGCAAACAAAGCTCAACCTCACTCATCCCTCATTCTTGCTCCTCTTTCCTCAGGAGGAGCAAAAGAAGGGGTAATTTTGAGAAACGAGGAGAAGGTAAAAAGCTAACAGGAGATAGAGGAGAGCTCCTGCCATCTGGGGGTAAAGAGATGCTCTCTCTTTGGGAAGGTCCGTCCACACATCTGAAAATCTCCTCATACCACTTTGATCTCACTGTCACAAGATTGATCTCTCTGTCTGCAGGAACTATTACTCACATAATATTTTGATTTCACATAAAAGAAAGTGATTTTGTAGGCAGATGATAAGAATTTTTCAATACTGGAAAAATCAAGGGCTCTTATGGGAAAGAAAGCACTGTAGTAAATACTGCTTTCTGGTCATTTATCTTTTGTGTGCAAAAAAAGATGTGTATGTGTTCTTAATTGATATTCATTTGATCCTTCGTGAGTTACTTAATTTTCTTTGAAAAAAATTAAGGAAGATAGAGGGAGAGGAGAGATGTATAAATGCCTCAAAATATTTTTTAGATGGGTATTTTTTTCCATAATTCAGTGGTGTTGAGAGCAAGAAAATGTCTATTACTGTGTTGGTAATTATAGAAGAACTTTGCTTCAGTTTACAGTTTCAAAAAAATAGTGTACATTTTTCATGTCTGAAGAAAATTATCGTGGACATTTAGCCAGCAATAAACTTAGACTTATAAGCAGGGCCTACATTTACTTGAATTACTTTTATGTGTGCCAAGAAAAATTTGGCCTACCTTTATATTCCTGTTTACCATTTAGTGGCTTATACTGTTACAGTAGTTGTTTTATGTGGAAGGGAGCATGGAGTATTTCTTCCTGCTCCACTCTGGGTGAGTAGTTGGCTACAGGTTTATTGCATGTATTTCATAAGTGCTCCTGAGCAGTCTGGAAGGCTTGGAATATAATGCAGCACTAGAATGGGACATACATATGATTGTTGGTATTTCTTAAAACGTACTTCACATCTGCTCCAAGGTAACTTCACACCTATTCCAAGATGTCATCTTTAATCATCCAATTTCCAGGACATTTAGATTCATCTCAGCACTTGGTGTTAGTTGCTCTGTGTCCAAGCTGTCCAGAAAACAAAACATCTATTCTATGAGGAAGCAAGACTCTAGAAGTTGGTGTTGGTACACGTTTTGGTAAAAATGAGACCTTCAGAAATATCTTAAAAAATGAGGTGGCAAGACTGGACCATCATTCATTTGCCATCAATTCACTGGTTAGTCTACTCACCTGCATGGAGTGGCTTACATGACCTCACTTTGCCCTCTCCCACCCCACCAAAGTGAGGGAACTTGTTGTTTACTCTCAGATCAGTGGATGTTTTTATCCCAAGCAGGACTTGAGAAATTTTGCAGAGGTTTCTGAAATGTTTGTTAAAATATTCTAGCCAATTTAACATAATTTTATCCATGCTAATTGCTCTGATCTTTCAGAAGTCTTCCAGAGACTTTCTTACAAAAGTATTTCATATGTGTATGTTCTCAGAGAGCGTCTTATATGAAACTTCTGATGAGAGCTTCATAGAGCTACTCAAGATCTTGTTTTTGTTTAATACAATTTAGATTTGATTCAACAATTCTCTAGGTCTCCCCATAAGAATAATCTTTGAAGTTATGCTTAGAGCATAATTTGTCATCTGGTTTCTAAATAACTCCAGCAAAACTCTGTTCTTTGTGAAGCTGACGAGTCTAACATTTTCTCCTGTTCTTTGTGTAGATGAGATATATTAAGCTGAATGCAGCTCATTGTCCCCAACAAAGGGGTAAGGCTGATCATTTTTTATGTTCCCTTCTTGGACATATGCAGCTCTGTAGCTGAATACAAGTTGCTGGTTAGTTTCTAGTGACTGTTTAATGAGTAAATAGAATAAGGGTGAGAGAGAGATGCTTCATCTGTATTAATTTTGTGACATAGCTGACAGCTAGAGTGATATCTTCTTCTTTCTTCTTTTGTTATAGCAGCACTAATCATACCACACAGAGACACATTTGTCATTATATGTAATTATGTGCAATATGTTTATATTATAATATTTTATATTGGAGAGGCATAGGTTTCATAATGTTTTTACTCCAAATTTCTTTCTGCTACAGATTATTTCAGTTTATACATATTTATAAATGATATTTAAAAGTACAATAGCACATTAATTATAATAAAATGTTAATTTGGAAATAGAAGCAACTAGAGAACTGGTATAGATGACTGCATAACTTGTGACAGTGGGGCAACATTTTGTTAGGGCTTGGGGAGCTTTATTTTGGCTCCCCTAAAATGCAGAGAATGACCAGAAATTATTCAGACAGGCTGAAATTCTTATGCAGTTAAAACAGGTCAGAGAAAACCTTGACCCTTCAGAAGCCTTTTTGAAAGACCTGTTCCTCTATGGACCTTTTATTACTCCTGACACCAACGGGGTTTCACCCTCTCTCATCACCACTTCCCTTTTTTCCACTTCCTCCCCCCTTTTCTCCAGCCCAATTAGCAGATTAGCCAGCAGGCTCTGAAGCCTGAAGAGGTAGGAATTAAATCGACTTTTACCACATGCCAAAGTAACCGTGGAGTTACCCAAGAGCACAGCCCTACCCTCTGAGAGTCCTGTCCTTTAGGACCCCCGGGGGTGGGTAAGGAAATCAAAGGTACCATCAAAGCCCCCTTCAAAGTTAGGACATTATCCTCCACAAAAACTCTTCACATGGTGTGCAGATGAAGTCCTGGTGGCTTGGCTGGTGACAGCTGCTGGGCCCAGCAGCAGTGGGACGGCAAGGGACTGTGTTTGTGCAGTCAGCCCCAACAAGGCTGTGTCGCAGGGCTGGCCACTGCAGCTGAGGGGCAGCAAACAGCAACAACTGCAAGTCAAGCACAGTTCCTGCCACTGGCAGAAGGAAGAAGATATTTAATTGTGGGGGGTTTTTGACTGTGTATTTGCAAATTAGTGTAATATGGAAATGTTGACCAGACAGATGTAGTCAGTAGGTTTTAACAGATTGAGAAAAACTTCACTATTTAGGCGATGAAGTATGCTCTAACTTAAATTAGTTCTTCTACATTGATATGTCACCTCACATTAATGGGATAAGGATTTTATCTAAATGTGAAAATATCTTCAAAGGTCAGTTATGTACCATTCAGGGATCTTGTAGGATATACTCAAAGGTAAAAGACCTTCACTACTTTATCTGGGTCTCAGCAGCTGTTTCAGATCTTCCTTGGTATAAAATTGAATACATGATTATTGTCTAGATGGTTAGATAGGGGACCAGACATGAGCTGCTCTTACACGGGAAGAACAGTTCTTAAGGTTGATAAACAGTTTGGGTTTGAAAATGTTTGGGGATGTACTGTATAAAGCACAGTTCCATAGAGTAGCTTAAACCAACCTCTTTCTGCACATGGAGAAATGAATGTGACTGGGGAAAGCAAGTAAAATACAAGTATTGTATTTTACCTGCACAAGAGAGGAGTAAGGAAAGGGGGAACCCTTCAGCTACTGGACTGCCTTGGAGCTGCTCACCCCTCTCAGAGGATTATACCAATGTGAAGTTTGATTCTGCACACATAACAACTGACACACCTTCTATATCTGTCCTGTGGCTTTCCTCTGACTGTTAGCTCTGAATCTTAATGATGACACCGTCTGTAAAAACAAATAAAATAATTGTAGCACAAATACTTTGCTAATGAACTTTATTATTAATCCAATCATGCTGATAAAGAGCATTCAGTGTGAATATCTTGCCAAACTAATTAAGGTTTGAGGTTTTTTTTTTTCTTATCTTCATTAAATCAGAGAAACAGAGAAGATCCAAGAATTGAAAAGATCTCTGAGGAGAAGAGCAGAAGAGCCAAAACACAAAAAGAGTAGACAACAAAATAATCTGGAAGAACAGGAAGGTAAAGGAAACCTTTGACAAAATAATTTTTGTTAAAAAGAGAGTAAGAACTTTACAGCGCAACCATACATATTTATAGCTTACTGTGCATTTTTCTGGTTTGGTTTGTATTAATTTACTTGAGCATTATTGTACATATTTTGACTGCGTTTTTTCTAAATAATTTTGAGGAACATGTAGGAAGGTTCAGGCAACAACAACCTGTAAAACTTCTAATGGTCCAAGTGATCAATGCACAGAAAGTCAAGATAAATGCACAAAGAAACAGACAAAAAATTTGTCACAAACATGGAATAAGTTGGGATAAACGGTAATAATGCTGTGTTGTCACATTACAGTTATGGAGGATGTGCCACCAGAGTCTGGGAACTGATTCATTTTAAGCTTCAGAGGAAAAGCCAATCTTATTCCTCTACCTTACAGCTTTGTGTGTAAAGTTCTACCTTTTCTGCTTTGCACAGACCACTGTAGCAATTTATTTCATGTATGCTATACAGAGAGGGCTTATTTTAAAATATATTTTTTGGTTATAAAAATTAACTTTTAATGGAACACTGATGTTAATCATCTCCAAATGGTTACAGAGTTGTGTGGTAAAAAGAAAATTTAAAACTGGAGGATAATAAGTGATGATCGAATTTTTACCATTCTCCAGCTATTTTCCACTTGTTCTTTTCATTTCCTTAACAAAATTATTTTGTAACAGACTCTGATAAAGTTCTACACCTAAAGCATTGTCATAAAATATTCAGAAGTTGCTATATTTTATTACTGCTGAGTAAGTAGTTTGCTTTTATTTTCTGGTTGTTATAGTATGGAGCTGTATGAAAGGCTAAACAGCAGTAAAAGAATACAGATGTTATCCTAAAAGTTTGGCAACAATGTGCACACACACACTTTTAAGGGCATGTAAGTCTTGAGAGGCCAGGTACTGCCAGCAGGTACTTTGGCAGGTTGAGGTCTCCAGGGAGCAGCCCACTGCAGAATAGGGAAAGTGGGAAAATGCATGGCTCTGCCACTTTATAATGAGAAGTGCTGTGTGTATGCTCTCAGGGAAGAGCTGCTCTTGCTGATCACCTTCTTAACATCTTCACTGCATTAGACTTCAGCTGTGGGTCACGTCCCTTCCATGTAACAAAGGACACTGACTGGGTAGGAGTATGACACTATGTTTAATATTTGTATAGGCCCTTTTAAACACTGATCTGCAGGAGCACCCTCCCTGTAGAGAGGCATAAGATGGGAATTGTCTGCTAGTTTTCAAGAGATTTGCACAATCCCAGAAATCCATTTCTCTTTTTATTTATGCCTCTGAAATATGCTGCCTTGAGGATACTTTCAGACCTTTCCTTTATTTGTAATGGCTAATCCTTTTCTGGCAGTAAACAAGGAATCCCTTGTTATACAACAAATATTGCCTACAGTTTTTATTTGTGGCGGGTTGCACTAGTTATAGAGAAAAGAATCCACCTTCAATGTCCAGGATTTGAAAAGCAATAAGTGGCTTCAGTTTTATGTGCTTTGTCTGGCTAATGCCATCCATCATTGTGCCCATATGATATGAAGCTGAGATCTGTTTGTTTAAGAGAATCATATATGAAAATAAATAAGTGAAGGGGTTCTCATCCCAAGCTCTTGATGATACAGAAATTTCTAATGAGAAACTGTTCCTTCCATCAGGAAAAATATGGAAATTTGAGTGCTTCTTCCCCTTAGTTAATGAAAAGGGCACAACACTGTTAGCTTGTAAGCATGGAAACAGGGAAGCTTCCCAACTGGTTCAGAGAGAGATGCCACCTCCAAACTGCCGTGGGGGACATAAGGCTCAGGAAGATGCTCCAAACTGTAGATAGCAGGAGAGAGAATCATGATAAATCATAATGTGAGAAAACAAGCAGATTTCAGGTATTAACAGGAATTTTGGGAGCTAGAAGATCGCACAATCTCTCTCATCCAAGTCCCCTCTGATTCTTGTGGCTGGTATTGAACTTCTGAGTCTTGAGGAATGTTCTGATTTCCACAAAATTTCAAATGACAATGAAATATTCTGGATGGATGGTTTAACGAAACACTTTCAGATGGTTCTCAGGAACGAAGTCCAAATCAGCTTTAAACAGAGCCATTTTCCACAGTCCATCAAATCCTAGGGGAAAAACCCAAAATCTGTCCTGAAGAATGGTAAGGACTGGGGCTGAACACTACACCAACTGTGTAGTTCTTCATCTTTCCATTACCCTAACATTAAGGGGAGAGACTGTCTGCAGTCCATCCTTTCTAACTTGCCTCTCACCATGCTCTGTCCAGAGGCCCTGTCAGCAGTCCACAGGTCTTTCATTTCCAGCAGATGCTGGACACAAACTCATTCCTTTTGTTCTTAACACAGCACAATAGGTTAAAACCTTCAACTTTGCATCAGCAATGTTAAAGCAGAATAAATTCTCATGGAAAATATTATATTCAGATGTCCTTGAAATAGTTTTCAAAAAGCACATCAAATCATTTTCCAACTGCATCTTGATTATCATTAAATGTGGTTATTATTATGTTTTTCAGCAAGAAAAGGCTTTTACAGTGGCAAAGACACCTCTCCCAAATCATATTTTGATTGCATGTCATTATAAACTTATGTAATTATAGTTATTTGAAATGAATGCAAGTGTATACTTTTCAATATCTCAGTTTTGGTTTAAGTCTCACCCTCCAGCCCACCCTGTTGAAGGCTGTTAGAAAAAAACTATTGCAAAGATTTTTTTCATAACCTTTGCAGGTTTTCTACTTTACACCATCAGCTGTTTTCAATCCAAAGCATAAAGAAGTTGGGAATAGGAACTGTAGCATTTAGACCAACTAGAAATCAAAATATTTGAGAAAAATTAAATAAGCTCTCAAACAATATTATCTTTCTTTTTAGGTTATTTTGAAAAAAAATAGAATTTTTCACCCAACAGGTATTGATAGTTCTTTTTCCCAAAGTGAATTGCAAAACAAAAATATAATTTTGAAATTTGGACAAAATTAAGCCATTTTACCTCATTGTACATATCAGTCAATATTACAGAGTGATATTTGTTTCAAATGGAATTTTTACGAGTATTATGCAAACAAATAAATTTTAAATTTGTACTTCTTATGGAAATCTCCCCCCCCCTTGTTCAGAGATGGTGCTATTTGCAGATTCCATCTCTTTTGCCCAGCTACCCAAATGCCTCAGGAATCAATGCTGTTTTAATCTTCTATTGACTGTAAAGAGTTACTCTCGAGTTACAGAAGCATAAATAAAATGAATTATGTGCTTTAGTCTCTCACTTTGGCGCTCAAGGAAAGGAAAACAAAATGGAAACCCTCCCGGCCCTGGGAAAGTGCTGTTTACAGGCTGCATTTCTACTCAGACCTCGGAAAGAGGGATTTGCTTTGATACACACAGAGCAGCATTGATGAAGAGATGGAGCAGGGTGATGAGACCCCACAGGGCAGTGGTTCTGCCTCTCCTCAGGTCTGCTCCGCACAGCCTGCCGGGAGGAGCTCACCAGGATCCCCTTCTCCTGCTGCCTTTCTCTGCCTGTGGGAAGCAGCACTATCCACGGCTGCAGCGTGATCCAGGTCTGCTCCTCTCCCAGCCTGACTTGAGGTTCCCTTGGCCCTTGCTGAGCTCAGCATGCTGCAGTGGGGCAGGTCTCTGCTTGGCCATGGCAGGTTATGGGCAGCGCAGTGAGCCAGGAGCCTCTGCCCATCACCAGGGAGGAAATCCAGCCCCTTCTGCCAAGCAGAGTCTCTGCCTCTCAGATAATAGGTGGGATCTCTCATCTCTCAGATAAAGTAGATGATTCTTGCTCCTTGCTTCTGCTGAGTTGGGTATATGTGGCCAAAATATCACCCAGCTCCCTCAACCTGACAACAAGCTCTGGGAAGCACAAATGTACCTAAAAAGAAGTTGAAGTGAAGTAACAATTGTATCTTGCTCAGATAAACAGAATTTAAAAGCTCTTTTTTTCACGTGCCTTTTGGGAACAAAATTATATTTTTCTGTGATGGAAGATTAAAGGAATGCCTGAGGAAGTGATGCCATTGTTGTTACTGCAGAATTAGCTGCCAGATCTCATCCTTTGCAGAAGGAGAAACCACCCTCCTTTCAGAAGGGATTCAATATTTAATGACAATCAAGGTATCATTGTTGAAAGTGAAATTTAAAAATGGAGTTCTTGGACTTATAAGCAAGAAAGTGAAGAAAATTAAAGTACAGAGCGGTCATTTAGTTCAGGTACACAACATCTTTGTTTCTGATAGCATCTTTGTTTCTTTCACTCCTAAAATGCATTTTTATAGCATGTGTATAACTGTGTGTGTGGACACTTTTGTGTGATACTGATCAAGGCCTACACCATAAATGGATTTCCTGCATTTAATTGGACTTACTGAGGATTTATGATGGATGTGCTCAGATCTTGTTTTCCTTCTTCTTTAGGACCTGAGACCTATGCCAGAGCAGCAGTGATGTTTTAATAAGCAGTTGTTCCAGTACACAGGTCTGTCAGAAAATCCTGTTTTAAAGCACTACGCCTATCCTGGTATCATGTGGCCAAGCAAACAAGGATGATATGCTCATAATTCCTGAGCCCTCCTTGTGCCCTCTGATAATTGTGCCTTCATGAGTTTCATCATCTGTGTAGCAGTGTAAACCAGTGGTTATTAGTCAAAAAATGCTTGGGATTATTTCTAAGAGATTTGTGGCTAGTAGTTTACCTCCGGTGAGCATCTTTGAATAAAATCATTACTTTACATGATTTTAAATGTCAACCAAAATATGGATGAGTGTGAACTAATTTGTGCGTCTGTATAGCTACAAAATTTCCACTTAACTTGGTTACCTCCAACAGTTAAAAACAAAAGTCAGATAATACTCTTGGTGAAACCATATTTTAAAGTGAAGCAAACAGTAGATCAAAAGAATCTCCAGAGACAAAAAAATTACAAAATATTTTTTGTAGAGCTATATATGAGAGAGGCTGTGGTTTTTTTGTGGAAAGCTCTAATCTGGATTACTGCTCTATTGTATTCAGCCATAGAGAAATAAAATAAGAGAGGATAAAAAACAGATTAGCAGTTACACTTGTTAGAAGCTTGCAACTCTGAGTAACACTGATGAGGTAGAGCCCTATAAAACTTGCTTTTTTATTATGTGCTCTTGGGAGAAGTAATGCAACTGAGTCAAGTACAAGGCCAGCCCAGCAGCTGGTATGATTATGGTGAAGTTTCCTAGGAAGGTGAAAAGTTGGAGTTTTCTATGGCAATTAAAATGTGTGATACTCTTTGCAAATACTACTCTTTTCAAAATGGTTTTATTTTTCTTCAACCACTCTACATCTTTCTTCCAAGTGCAGTTTTGAAAATACATTGTCCAGAATTTCCTTCTCTGATTTTAATTATCCATCAGCCAGCTTCCCTCTTATTAATTAGGACCCAAATTTTAGCAGCAGCTTGAACCGGGTCACTGTTCACATGTTGAAACAACAGATGCAAAGGGGTTTGTGAGTGACAGGATAAAAATTAGGCACCATCTTGGCATGAAGTTTGAGAAAGATGTTAAGAAATATCTCTGCATTTCATATTGGAATCTATTCCACATCTCTGAGTACTGTATATACTGTACAAATGCTTCATTTTAAGTCTGCCAACATTGCCTCTCCAATTTGTCAATCCTAGAATTCTTTTTAGTAAGTGCTACTAATGTACGACTCATCATTGTTATTATGTTCCATTAGAACACTTGCCAGTTTTGAGTTCTGTCAGATATACGTGATAGCATTTGATGAATCACTGCTGAAATGATCCACTACAAACAACATCCAATTTTTTGGAGTGCTTTCTACCAGTATTGATAAGTATCTGGGGTTTAAATGCAATGCTGCTTCCACACACTCAATCATATTGCTTGTTGCAAACATTTGGGATGAGTTCGCTATTGACTACTTAATTAATCATCTTGGCTCATATTTTTTTCTGTCACTCAAGGATTGCTCCAGTCTACTGCTACGATGATACTTTGTTAGAGAAAAGGTGGCACATTTTGTTGCACGATTGATTTGGTAGCAAGTTTCCAACATTGGGGTGCTACAACTACAGCAAACCTTCATTTGCACTTGAAGCTTGCATTTCTTTCATTTGTAGGGCATGTTCAGCATCTAGGTTGCTGCAGCAGACAGGTCAAGACATTGTAAATTTGCACACAAACTCCCTTGAGCGAGTCATCGATCCAGAAAATGTCCTGTAGAGCAAAATCTGCAAAGCAGAATGCCTCACCCTGTAAACATACCTCCTCAGATACAGTCTTGTTTAAGTCTTAGGGTAGGGAAAGAATCAAAAGTTTAAAAAAATAAGTGGGGAAGGTAAAGTATTGGCAATACTGGGATATCAGTGTTTTCTACTTGTCAGTAGAGATGAAATTATTTCAACTAAAAATCAACGTGATTCTTAGAAGGATTTCTATAAAATACATAATCATAAAAATTTATTTGAGGGGCAAGCAGAAAGCAATTAGAGCCTGATAAAACACATACAAAAATGAAGTCAATAAAGAGTTGTATTCTACAATGTATTCCAAAAGCAGTGTGTACAACTGGTTGTACTTGTAGTTACATAGTCAATACATCTTTTGTCAGTTCCTTGTTACTAGGAGGGGTTCTCTTACTTTCAGCTGACCATTTACTATTTATATTAATTTCTCTTCCCTTTGAACTAGAAAAGACCTTAGACTTATGATGTTAATTTACAATACTACCAGTGTGCCTAGGAATCCCAGTGAAGGACCTGTCTCCCAACTGGTGCAGCCCTGCCCATGAGCAGGTGGAAAAATGGACTCTGACCCAAAAGACTTACTACCTGAATTTAGGCAGCATCAGTGAAAGAACAAGAAAAGAGGACAGACAAAGGAATCAGTTTCGTTTTCTGTAACTGAGAGGGAGAAACCAATCAAGGGATGAAAAAGAATCGCTTTTCACATTTCTTTGGGAGGCAGACCTTAGAGAGGCAGGAGAACCATGAGAGGTTCAAGAGGTCAAGAAAGATGGCATTTTAAGAGCATGATCAACTGTGCTGAGAGAGTCTCAGCTCATACAGAATAAAGACAGACTTAAAAAAATAAAATACAGAGTCTAACTGCACCATTTTTTAGTGAGTTATTTCAGTACATCTTGAAGCATGTTAGGGCTAAAAAGTGTAAAAAAATAACAAGATAGCAGCCACAACCAGAACACTAAGGTTTTTCTTAATATTGGGACTCTTGATTGGTTGATTATGATATTGATTATGAAAACATTTGATGACTTTCCTTGTTTTAAATCCCAGCTTTATTTGGACAGCTGAAAATATCCCAAAATGAGATATATTCAACTTAGATGTTGAGGAAATTACAGATCTTTGTAAAAAATTAAAAGCCCTTCTGTCCATTCCTTATTTAAAACAATAAAGTAAAACTCTGTGTTAAATCTCCAAACTGTCTTATTACTTTCTGTCATTAATTCTTCCTACCACAAATCATTCTATTATTTTAAGTAATAAGCCTTCCATGAACAATCTCATTTCTCTTCTTATTATACTATCTCTTTTCTGGGAGCAAAACTATTTTGTTTTCTGCATTATAGAAGGCATTACTTCTGTTTTAAAGATCTTGAACTGACATAAATAAATTTGCCATATATCTGTAGTACAATTCATATCAGAATCTGGAACACCTCTTCTGAAAAGCATTTTTTCCCCAGTCCCAAGCTTTAAACTCATAAGCTTTTTGCCCTTTTTTTTTACCAAGAAGTACTTACAATTCTTTTCAAGCCCTGTCTAGCAAAGAGTATGAAATAGAAATATGGACTGCAAAGAAAATATCCTAAAGGAAGTAATAAAATGGGTAGCTGTACAGCTACCATCAACAATTTAAAATATACCACTAGCTTCCACTAGTAGTTCTGCCAGATTTTAAAGCTACTACCTCCTGCAATTCAACTTTTAGAAATTTCCCTTCAACAATCAAATTATACCTCCTTTTTCATTTATACACAAGGAGATATGATTTTAATTCTTATTTCCTGATATAACTTAGTTATGCTGTGCAGTCATCCAAATCACATCTAAATGCTGTAGGTTGTTCAAACAAGATAGAAAACTAAGAGCTCTCACCCACTGGTAGAGCATCTCAAGGCATCCCCTGAAGTTCCTCAATCATGCTTTTTTTTTTTTCCTCCAAACTCCTTGCTGGCTAGGACTCTCTCATTGATAAATGGCGTGTTTAAAACAGGCACAGACTGTGCAGTCACCTGACAGCCTACCAGTCCACAGTCCCATGTTCCTTCTCTCAGCTAAATACTTCTGATTTTACTTGCATCTTTGCCTTCTGCTATGTGTTTCCTTCTTATTCCTTGAATCATCTTTTACCCACTTCCATTTTTCCCAGTTTTCCCTCGTATTTTCTGGTCTGCTGCTCAGCAGCTCATTCCTGTTTATGAGTGTTATGACACAAGTGAGCGTGATGTCATCAGTAATGTCAGCAACAGAGGCAGCCTTGGGGATCAGAATAATGGGGCCCTGACTCTGCCTCCAGGTCTGATCTAACCCAAATGATAGGTCATTCCCTGGGACCTTTGAATCAGCCAGGGCTACCTGACTGTCAGCTTTGGTTTCGTGCATTTTCACTCAGAGTGTGCCACACTCTCTTTCTTCCTTTACATTTTTCCCTGTGTTTACCAAGGCAGCCAGTGTGTTTCAAATCCATGGAGACAAATGCATTTTCCATCTGCTTATATTTATGTCAGGGGGAAGAGGAGCTATATTACGTGCAAAAAGTACAATGTGAAATATAGTAGAGGTGTAGGTAAGAGAGAAGCAGTTTTGGTAAATGCAGCAATATTGTCAAATCTGCACAAAGTCAAAAGGGTGTAGAAGATTGTGGACAATATCTTAGGAAAAAACCCCAGTAGTTATATCTAAAGTATCATCTTCCCCTGCCTTGCACAGCCTGTCAGCACTGTAAAGACTCAACACAGCAGCCCAAATTGGTATTTTGAAAGTGGTCTTAATATCCTTCTGCATCTGACTGAGGTTTTGGACCTGTCTGCCTGTTTAGATTTTGCAAGAAAACCTCACAACCCAGAAACACACCTTATGCTAGCAAAAGACCACTGATACTATTCTGGCGGCCGTAAAACACACAGCAGCTCCCCCTCGAAGCGTGAAAAGATCACATACTTCACCAATACAAGGGCTTCAAAACTTTCAAGCACAGATAAAAGCATGGGAAAAAAAATACTCTTTGAGCTAGGTGAAGGAATGATCAAAGTTCCCTCAACATAGAAATGGTTCTGTCATAACCTCAATCTCAGACTGAAAAGATCTGAAGGTAACAATCACCTGTATCTGCACATGAGTTTACATGGTATGTTCTGTACAAATACGGTATCTTCAAAGAACATTGAGCAATAAGGCAGAGCATTTGAGAACCAGAAAATGTCAATATAGTAGAATTAGAATGTCAATATAGTAAACCATCAGAAGATATGGCTTCTATTAAATAATTCATGCAATAACGAAATTAGTTGAGGGAGTCATTCCAGTAGCTTATTAAATAGACTGCAAGCCAGTAACCTTATCTTGCCAAAAATGTGACCACAATTTAAAATTCTGCCAAAGGGGATATGTGGAATATCCCTGGGAAAAATAAAAAAAGGCGATTGCCACAAGGTCAATAACTACTTTTTTTCATATGGTATCAATGGCAAACCGCAGAAGAATAGGTGTACAACCACCCAGGATATGTTTCCATCAGAAGATGCTTTGGGTTTCATCCCCCCAAAGAGAAACCAACACCTTGTGAAAGACAAAATGAGATGAGAAGTTACCTTCTGAAATCCAAATCTGTTGCTAAACTGGGAATAAAGAAGGTGTTCTGCCAATCTTATGACCCAAAAGAAAGGAAATTTAAAAATGAAACCTGAAAGGTAAATTGAAATGTGTCTAATAATTAAGTGGCTGATTGGTGGTGTCTGAATATGATGGACACTGAAGCTAATGCCTTTCTAGAAACATGCTTTACAAACAGACCAGTTTGCAATAAAAATAGATCTTCATCTTTGTGTTCCCTTAGATTATTCTTTAAAAGTAATAATTTTTCATTATAGAGCAATATTTCATTGAAGAAATCTCAGGTAGAATAAAAGAGTCTTTCATGCATAGCGCTTGACTCAGAATAATATTGAACAAGTTTATCACTTATGCAACTTTGGTTGTTCACAGGGCATTAAGCTGGACACCACCGACATGTCAAAGGATTTTCCAAGTTTTTATGAACTACCTAGAAGTTTAATGAATCTGTTTCTTTCTCTCTAACTACATTTAATACCCTATTATTCTTTGCATAATCAAAGTAGATTGTTTGCTAATTGCAGTACAGTTGCAAATGCAAAATTTGATGCAGATGAGTGAAAAATGGATGATTAAGGTCCACAGACTTTTTTTTTCTGTTTACAATCTATTTCTTTCAGAGACAAATACAGAATCCAAGCATTCAATGTAATAGATGGGACAAATAATCTTCCCTATCTTCAAGTGCCAAAGACCAAAATAACAACAAAAGATCCTCCCAAAAATTGGATTAGCTGGAAAAATGCCTAATGCGTTGAATGTTTTGAGACTGAAACTTTATCACACTGTATTTCCTTTTATACCACTTGTACTCAGCATTGCATTAATCTTACTTCCAAGGTTTGTAGCAACAGCCCACTTTCAGCAGTCAGGAAACAGGGAACAGTCTATATCAAGAAAGAAAGCCACAGGAAGAATTAACTGTATTTAACTGAATTCCATTATTAGCCAGCTAATAATTCACATTTAGAAAAGACATTGGCAATTCATGACCTGTAAGACACAAATAGAACAGGGTAATTTATTTATATTTTGGGAAAAGGAATTCATTCTTTTTCTGGGTCTGAGCCACACACAGATGAGGATTATATTTAGTTAATAGCTTCTATCAAAAAAATTTTAAAAATCCTATGTCAGAAAGGTTCATCTCAATATTTCTCAAATTTCTAAAGCCTATGGATTCACAGGCTAAAAATTGGATGTCTATTTTGGTGCAAAGCAAGAGAGGAAAAGGATCTTTTCTTAAAGAAATATTTCTTCATAAATAAAAGAATTTATTGATTCAGGAACGAAAAAATTGCTGTTTTACCTCCCCCAGTGTGATTTTATCCAGAAGTTTTAAAGTAAATCATTACTGAATTATGATGGTACTTGGAGTCAAATGTTAAATTTTGCCTTGCTGAGATTAAGTACAATGGATGACCTTTGGCAGATGTATTAAGTACAATGGATAAACTTTGGTAGCACCAGTAAACTGAAAAAGCCGGAAAAATGCAAAAAAGTAGAAGTACAAATATATTTCATATAGCATGATTATAAGCAAAATTAATTTGTTTATTAAATCTTCTTTATATTCTGCCAGACTTCTATAACTGAAGAGCGACTCTCATACTCATGTAGTTGTTTAAATCCTTTCTTAAACTCAGGAATTTCTTTTAAAATCATATAAACTGTGTGATCCACAATTTATACTTAAAAGGAAATTACTTTCTGTGGACTTGTCTGAGCTGAAATTAAGACGATTGGCTTGAAATTAATAATATTAAATGTAAAGGTAATATATTTTTACTGTTATAATGTGTTTCTTCAGCAACAGCTGTTACTTGTTAAGTCAGCATTTCTCAAGGAAATCAAAAAGTTTTATCTTTTAATCAAGAGTACTATTTATGATTGAGTTCCATTATGCCTTTATGCACAAGTGATAACAATTTCTACACTGATAAAATAAATGTTTGTTATCTCCAAGTACAAGGACAAAAGTGGCCTGAACTTGTCAGGCCTTTTATAAGCAAAAAGCCTCAAAACTTCTATTTGTTTGCATCAGAAATTTGTAATATATTTTTATGATGTCAATTAATGTATCAAAATATCCTGCAAGCCATGCAGAACAGACAAGCTAACAGCAAACTTAAAAAAAAAAATAGCCTGAAATTAATTGTACTGTACTTTAGGCAATGACTAGTATACCTGAAAATAATTCAAGTCATTGTTTATTCCCAGCTACCATAAACTGAGTGCTGGAAAAATCACCAATAGTTAAAGTTCCTTGACTCAAATTCTGAGTTTTAACACAATTTATACCTGCATGATTGTTTAAGACAATTGTAACTTAAACTGATAAAACTGTTAAAGCTGTTAAAATTATTTCAATTTGTTGTAATTTGAGCAGAGTTTGCCTCTATTAAGATCTTTTTAAAGTGGAAAACTTGTTGGTTTACTTATCATGTATGCTTGCTTCCTGTCTTCTTCAGACTGCCATTTTTCCAATAACACCAAGATGCATGGGTTTTCTTACACACTTCCTTATCCCTTCCTTCTCTGCCTTGTTTTCATACCTGCTGTCTGCTATTTCATACCTTGCACATATTTTAGATCCTTCTCTGGCTCAGCAAATACCAGAGCCAAGGAAACCATTTGTCATGGAGGCTGTATCTGCAACAAGCATCCTCAGGAAAAGCCTGGTACAGCTCTACTTTTCCTTTTCTGTTCCAGATAAAAACAAAGCCATTTGGAGGATACCTGCACTTTCTATAAATGAAGCTTCTGTGACTTCTCTGAGCTTCACCCTTGTGACCCTGCAGCTAAGGAGGAGCTACTGGTTTTCTTCATCCCCAGGCAGGGCTGCTGTGCAAGGGTTCCCTGAGAAACCTGGTTCAAGGATGAGCATGCTCCAGGGTTTCCTTAGAAATACAGGTGCTGGATGTCTGTGCTACAGCTTTCAGGTGCCTGCTTCACTAACACCAGTCCTTCTGCAAATGGGGGTGTTTCCTTTGTTTGTCATTTCTTTTTTTAAAAAGCCCATTCAAATTTTTTGCAGCAATTTGGGACTTTGACTATGACTTCAAGCTTAACATCAACTGCTTTGCAACTTTGGAAGTAAAAACCAATCACAGAAATTTTCCTAGTGCTCTTAAGAGTTTAAGGAGTTTGATGGGAGGTTGGGTTAATTGCATTTTTCTTCTGCCTAATCATGTGTTTTTAATACCTGAAGTGCTACTAACACAGAAGATTATGTTTAAGACAGCGTACATGGAATAATGCTTAGAAAGGCCCACAGAAACATAAAAGAAGATTGCTCAGTGAGTAGGAGAAGGCATAAAAAGCTTGGTAGAGACATGAATTCCTGAACAAATGAGTGTCTGGTATGTACGGAATGCTTAGTATACAATACACTGGGCAACTGCTGCTTAGGGAAACATCTAAAACTGTGAACATCTTTATTGCAATAAGTGACCTTTCTCCAGATTCCATAGAACAGTGCACAGAAAAGAGAGTTTCAATGTTTATTTCCATATTTATATTCCTAATGTTTTTATATTGCTTGTGTTTATAAGTAAAAGCATATCTTGGTTTTGTTTTGTTTTGTTTTTTTTTTAATTTTATTTTACAGCACAGATATTTCATATTCTGTCAAGGTATGTTCAAGGGATTGTCTTTACATTTACTGGAATGTCAGTGGTGCTGTTTTATCATATTCAATATGTGTGTATGCAGTAGAAATACATTCAGCTGGCCAGTATTACCTAAGGTGCATAGTTGGCTCACATGCTCTTCCTCTATTTAAACATTAATAATACACACACACACTATGGGTCCAATATCAAATATGAATGTTTTAATGGAATGCCTAAATCTCAGACCCAAATGCTCAAATCAGCACTCAGATCCACAGAGTGGGCATTTACACATCCAAGTGTCCATGTAAGTACCCAAATGTACAATTTGAATATCCTATTAAAATGCCCATATTTGAAAATTAGGCTAACTTCCCAGCATTTTTGGCAACATGTAGTGCAGGGATCCTGGCAAAAATGCATAGGTTTAATTTTACTGCACTAAACGGTGTTTGATTGTTTGTTAGGTAAAAAAAAAAAAAAAAAAAAAAAAAAAAATACTGTTCTAGAGACAGATTTTGGTCTACTTTTGCTTTCAGTGTTTTATATGATCTTGTAACTGGGTACTGGGATACCAATTGAACACTGCTGCCTGCATCAAGAAAAAGATGTTCTAATGTCTCAGGGTACATATTGAGGTTTGTCATATTTTAATTCAGAGAATTATAAAATGTGCTATCTTAGGGTGCTGCAAGTTCAGTACCTGCTGAAGCAAAGGAGTTAAATAAACTCTCTCTTTTATGGACCCTTAAATGGTAAGTGATGTTCTGGGTTGCGCCTTATGTGTACAGCTATGAAACAATATATGTAACATTTTTATAATTTCTAGAGAATCTGAGTTGAAATCTGAAAGTTCAGTAACCTCATTGGAGCAAGAGCACCACAAAAGTCCCTGACAGACAACTGAAGTCAAAGTAGATGCATTAGGATTATTCACTACTTTGGAATATTTAAAGGGATGATCACAAAATATTGCGAGCCATTTAAAAAATGTGTCCCAACTTTATCATTTTATAAGGAAATAAAGCTTTTTTGGCCATGAAGCCTAAAGCTTTTCTTCTTAAGATAAGGAAAATTGTGCAAAATAAATAATTCTAAGTCAAAACAGAAGTCATAAAGAAAAGAAAGACAGATAGTTTCTAGCGAAATGTATTTTTTGCTTCCATATTATTTTTGAACACTGAAATACCTGTTTTGTGACAGCCAACAGCCATGACAAGACTTAGCTAGTTTCAGTTACTCTTACAGCAAATCTAAGACAAGGTGCCGTTTTGGTTATCGACATTTTTACGCAAGGCACCGATTTGTTACTGCAAGCTATTGCTTTAAGACCTTGTTTTACAAGATCACATAATGCCTTTTGGAAGAGAATAGTGGCTTTAACATTTATTTTGTTTCAGACAGAATTTCCCTTTTCAATTGAAAAGCCACTCTCTCTTGGATCTTGAAGCACCTGTACTCCCAGCATTTATTAGATGTGCTATCTTTCCTTCCTCATCACGCACTACGTGTGTGAAGATGAACAAATCCTGCACGTCGCTGAAACTTACAGAGCTGGTTTGAACTATGCTTTTGTCAGACTTGTAAAGATACATGGGATCATACCTGGTCAGTGTTCAAACAGGATCACTCCTGTGGCACAAACATGTGGGTGCTCTTAATGCCATGGTGAGCAAAAATCCGAGTTCTCCAGCTGCCTTCAACAATGACAGTGACACTCTTTGTGCTGGATGAGATGCAAAACCAAGTTCACTTGCTTAGAGCCATTAGTGATCCCACACCATTTCCAAGTGGGCACCCACAGTTTCCATCCCATATTACAGGCTTCATCTATTTCAGTGATCTGCATTTCAATTTAAGGTTGGTATTGCTCACTTTCAGATAGGTGTGGGTTTACAGATAGAGAAAACACGCCATTTAAAATATTACATTATTGAATGAAAACTGTTTTAGGAATTCTCTACTCTTCTTCTCAGTGCAAAGCAGAGAACATACCATAGAGAGGAATGATGGAACATGAAAATATTTGACCTAAGGAAAGCCTTGCAACAAAATGTCCCCAAATCCCTCAGAGGTTCCTTTTCTCAGTCAAAAAATTAGGCAAAAATAACCTTGAATGATTTCAGCTAATTACAACACAGCTACAATGAATGTGCCTCATTATGAAGACAGAATTAGTAAATGAAAGTTACTTCTGCCTAAAACCCACCTTTTCCATAAGAGATTATTTATTATTTTTTCCACAAATAATATTGAAGAGAAAAAAAGTCACATCCTTTTCTCTAACCCTTTATCTCTGTTTCATGTTTTTTTGGTTCTGTTGTATGAGTGTGTGCATGTGTATATGTCTATAGAGAAGTCAAAATCAGAACAAACTTTTGCAACTTGTGTGTTTAGTCCATTGTGCCCGTGTGGTCCATTAAGCCTTCAGAACTAAATAGGCAGAGGAAATCTTGCATTCAAGTCTACCCTCTGTCTACATCTAAAGCGTTTTCTATGCAGTTTTGAACAGTTCTTTTTAAAAGTCTGGTTGGAATTTTGTCAAAATATTTCTGCAGTAATTTAACCTCTTTTCGCTCAATAAAGCTATTAATAATGCTACGTCTTATCCTAATTTCCTGATATTAAATTGGAACTTCTGCAACTAGAATGTTATGTCAGAGATCATCTAATAACCTCTCATATTGGTAACTTCCCTCTGTGTGGAACTCTGGACTAAAATCCTATATCATAATTAAGAATTGGCTTGACAGACTAGACTCTTCTTTGCACATTGCCATTCAAGATTTGTGGTTTTTGATACCTATTTCTCCTAGCCAAACCCACTCCATGTAGGTTGCATTCTCCACTGCATATGTCTTTAAGTCTTACACTGATCAGTTGAAGTTCAATGCTATACTGTGTGTCCTACAACCTATAAGGGTGAAGTTTTCATACCATCAGATTTAGGGGTGAAACTTCATAATACCTTTACTGCAGTAGGTTTAAATAATACGATGGAAAATCTCATGTAGTTGTTCAGTCCATCCATCACTTGCATGAGTTTCAAACTCGTAGTGAACTACAAAAGGAAATCTGGAAATACCTTTGTAAATAGCAATGATCTACCCCAAGAAATACATGACAAAGTGCTCATAGATTTCTGTGAGAAGTGAACAACCCGCAATACGTGAGAATTAAACTAAACATTCCTTAGTATGTTCAGGCCAGTGTAGAATTAGACAAAAGAATTTTGATAATTCTAGGTCCACTGCATTGTAGCCCCATACTTCCCATTTGCAACTCCACATACCTCTGATTTTCCAGCTTGTTTCTTCTTGTCCTTGCGCCTACATTCACTACAGCATGTCATAACAGAGAGGAGAAAGGCAAAAACTGTTATGAAAAGCAGCATTCTAAAAATAGAACCAGTTTCTAGCAATTTTGAACATTTTCCTTATGAGGAAAATAATTCGGTATTTATTGTAATTTGTGTAGCATACTGTCAGGATAACTGCTTTGAAAAAGAAAAAACAATTAAAATCAAGCACTAGAGAAATATTCCTCCTTAAGCAAAACCTGCAGCTTGCACCTCCCTCTGTGGTTTATACATGTTTTTCCCTCCTCACAGACCATTTCTTTTCCCCTTCTACCTCACTGCCTGAAGAAACTGAGAGCAGGAGAGAGAAAGGACATTTTTCAGAGCAGAATATTATGAAGGGAATCCCCAATGCTTGCAGGATTACCAGAACTGTGACAACTGTCTTTGTTTCCTTAAAACTTGCCCCCTGAAGGAATCTGTAAGGTTTTTTTCCCTTTATCAATATGGCATTTTCTCCCACTGCTCTGAATAAAGCTGTAGATAGAATACATTCAACAAATATGGCCACTGCCTCTTTGAAGTCTCTGCAGGCAAATATTGAGTTTCCTCTAGTGAAAAAAGATCCACTCTTTATTTCTGCATTCCTTAAATATGGCAGTGGGAGAAACTGGGGAAATAGAGCAGAAAAGCAGGCTAGAAGAGAAGAAGCAGGGAACAGTGAAATTGGGTAAGGTGTCATGGGAAAAAAGGAGGACAATGCGATACAGGAACTGAAGGATAATGAAGGATGTAGTGAATAAGTAAGGAACAGAATACTTGGAAGCAAGGAAGATGAGAGATAAACTCTGGGATGCAAGTGGGTGGGGGGAATGAGGGTTGGAAATACCAAGCCCTACATTTCTGTAAATGAGAGGTTGATGTGTAGATTTTTTTAATAATTGTAGGGTTTTTGACAGCCAGGGGAACTCTTGACTTTTAAATCAATTTAAGACTAAACTTAACGTTACTATAAGAGGAGACTCAGAAAGTCCAAGCAGCATCAAAGAGCAAGACTTACACTTCCTTTTATACCCAAAGCTAATATTAAAGAAAATTGGGAAGTACAAAAAAATTTAAGAGACAAAGATACAGTGAAATCAATATTAAGACTAAGAAAGTTCTGTACAAAACACATTATAGGCCAGAAAATCAATTTTGGAACTTTCAAATGCACTGTAATGAAATATTGCAGACAAATGGAAGAATACTCCCAACCATGAAAGTGTGAAATACCTCCTTTATAAATATAAGAGCTACAGTATTCCAATAACTGAGAAATACTTACTTTATCAACTAACATTAGGAAGACAATAAAATATCTCTATACCATATCAAGTAATATTACAGATACTGGTAAATATGTGCTTAGAGAGTATTCGATGAAATAACTACTTGAGAAAGAGAAACAAAATTGCCTGAACTGGCAAAAAACCCCCATATACTTGTTTAACTAACACTAGAAAAACTGTGAAATACAGTAGTACACTTATGGAAACACAATGAACTGAAAGACATACAAAAGCCAATTTTGTTTTCCCTTAAACTAAAGTGATACAATTCAAGAGAATGGAATTATTCTGGATCCACTCACTGGTAAGCAAAAGAAGAATTTCTCTCATTTAGTATATATTATTCAGTCTCCAAAAAACAATAAAAATAATTTTGGAAGCTAAAAATACCTGCTAGGCATACAATAGAGTTCACTTTTGAAATATTAAATTTTAATGGCCTCTCCAGGAATCTCCTTCTGACAGCTGGATTGTGAATAGTCTGTAGAGCAGCTGAACTTCCTCCAAACAACAATTGTTTTTCTTTAGCAAAAGTTACTGTTGTAGACCAAATACAGTCATTGTGAGACTGTCTTCTGCGATCCTTGTAATGGATTAAAGTGTCATATTTTGTGGCCGGGCAAATGGAAGTGATAATAAATAGTTCTCTTTTCCTAGTTAGGAAAGAACACATTCAAGGGGAAATATTCTGTGTGCTGGATCTGAACTCTGGATGTTCTATCAGGACAGAAACCTGCAGTGAAAAAAAATTGTAATTTGGAGGCTATATTGTCAACTCTGGCAATTTTTATTGAGGGCTTTGTGCTATGTGATTTTCCTAGATCTCCTCTCCTGAACTGAAGGTGAAAATGTTTTATTTGTCCTTTATTTTATTTATTTGTCATTTATTTTATTATGTGAAAATGTTTTATTTGTCCTTTAAAAAAATATGCCTTGTTCATACTGTCACACAAAATATTTTAAACACAAATCCTAATGCACAAAAAAACAGAGGCAAATATAAAAGAATAGCTAAATGTATTATTTTTAAGATGACGTCATGATTTTGTGAGAACAAACTGATAAAAATCTTGACCGCCTATTTTTGGCATCATGGCTTCCTTCTCTTAGCGTGTTATAAAATTTCTTACTTAGGGAACTTATTATGACTGATTAATTAACTCAAATTTTAGAAAACACTGTGTGGAAGGGAAGTTGTACTAGTTTCTGTAACACATTATTTCTTATTAAAGACAGAGTTTTTTTCCTACTTCTAGTAATTGTCAAAACTGTGCATGTTTCTGCCTATGTATAAATAATATGATCTTTAAATTATATAGTTTGTCTGTTGTGTTACACGGTCCAATCATGGGGAAAAAATTTAAAACAAGAAGTGACAAAAAGTTCTTTCTAATGATACAATGTCTCATCAGACATGGATGTGGGCAAATCTATCTGACCTTAAAGAAAGACAAAGTTCAGTGTTAGACATGCTTTCCACCTCTTTACCCTTGAACTGTTGCGATTGAGAAATTTTGTGTCACAGTTCAGTTCTCGGACCAGACTGAAGGAGAGCTGAGAGTGCAAGGGCAGCAATGTTCATTTGAATACATATTAGGCTTAACGCAATCCACAGAATTCAACTGTGTTTGGAAAGACTTCTTTAAATCTTTATTTTTGCTGTACTCATGAGGCCCTTATAGAGCATAAAGTAGCAGTAATCTGAACAAAAGGGGAAAGATTTTCCAGAGAGAAGTGATATCACTACATTAAGAGATGAAACAGTTTTTCAGGAGGCAACAGAAGAAATGAAAAACTGAAGGTTTGTTATGAAAAGAGAGCTGCAAGGAACAGTGTAGGCAATGTTTAAATTTAAAATAAAAAGGCGCCCCTAATCTAGAACTGCTTTATCTGTGCTTCCTAAGGTTGATTCTGACAACAGAACTCAGCTGTCCCAAGACCATTCACATGCATGTTTCTTCCTCTGAGGGCATCCTGATCCAAGGGACTAAAGCAGCTTTCAGAAAGAATTATTTCATTTCTGTCACAGGCAATAACAGGCTGTTTGTCACCTGAAGCATTCCCTCACAAGCATGCTACACAGAATGCCCAGATTTCTCAAAGAATGTATATTATGGTAGAGCTCAGGTGCAAAGACCTGCTTGTTAACCAGATGTTGAAAAAAAGAAATGCAATGAGGAATTTCTAGGATTTGGAAATTTGCCCCTCAATCTCTTCAGCTGGAAACAGAAAGAAGATGGGAAGGAAGTCAATGGCTCACCTGGATGTGGAAATTCCTCACTCTGCTGTTCCAAATTAATGCAGATGAGTACCTGAGTCCTCATTGATTAGCCTCCTCACTGGAGCTGCACCTTTTCAGGCAGCTCGGGAGCAGCTGTGCCAGCACAGGGTGAAATCACTCGAACACAGTGGAGAACTCACCAGGAGCATGGAAGAACTCATGTCCTTGCTTCACACTATTTTAATTGCACAGAACAGAACTGCTCCCCTGAAGTAGAAAGAGCCCCCTCCAGAGAAAACTCAAGATATGAGAGGGACATTTGGAAGGTCAGGATCTGCATCTCCAGTCTGAATTGGGCCAAGTGTTTTAATAAGTTTCCTTGTCAGAGCAGAGTCGACCAGCTTTTTAGCTCTTGTCATACCTACCCTGAGCCTGCAAAAGGTAGATGAAAGAGAAAGTTTCCACTGAAAGTTTTAGGCTTGATGAATCATTCTGCTGTGATGAAAAGCCATTTTGTCACAAAATTCCTGGCTAGCTCCACTGGTGATACTACTGTCTAGCATAGCTGTCAGGCAGCCCTCCTAATTAAGCTATTTTCGTAGAGGACTACAGGTATAGTTTGTGAATCACAAAGCTTATGACTCTAGTTCCATATCAACACTGGAAAATTCTCCCAGAGAGAAATCATAATACTGTGCACTACAACCCAAAATTGCTATATAAAGCATCTACTCTTCCACATTGGAACGGACTGTTCTACTATCATAGCAGCCTTTCAATTCCCTGAAAATACAGAATAAAAAGGAGAGGTCTTTGTATGATCAGAGAGTCATTTGATCAAAGCTTTTCATGTGTGGCTGGACATAGAAGTACTTCATAACATAGCAGTTAGACAGGAAACTTCAGAAAAGGTAAAATGAACAGTAAAGAAGTCTGATGTTTATTTGAAGTGCAGACAACGGATGTAAAACCATGCCAAGCCATCATGTCAGCCCTGCCTGGGGGGTTGAGTTGTTCCTGACTTCTACATAATTTTTTCTCCATTAACAACACTTGAGTGATAAAGCAGAAGGAGATTTTTGGGGTGAAACTAGTGTTACCCTCCAACTCTTGTGCACATCATCAGGAACAAGTGTTGGTTTGCCATAGCACCACCTTCTTTGAATTAGTGTCTTTCCTCAGGTTTGTTCCTGCTTTCAAAGAAGCATTTTAAAGTATTACGTCAATTTTTGTCATTATCTTTATTGTCCTTCCCTTCCCAACTCATTTCCAGGGTCTCCTTCTGCACTAGGAATAGGTCACTCATATGTTCACGGTTTACAATGTAAACTTGATGGGACCATCACTATTTTTTTTTCCTCTGTTTTTTCTTTCTTTTTAAAGGATGGTATGCATCTCAAAGAGATAAATAAAGCTCAGAAGAGAAGAAAAATGGATCTCTGGACATACTTTCCCCTGGTTTTGTCCATCTCTACATCTTGCTGAGTTCTGTTTAACTGTCCAGTCATGCCAGTATGAGGTATATAATCAAAAGCATGGTGGAAGCAACCAGCTCTTTCACATGTTGTGTCTGAAGACTACTCAGGAATTGACCAAAATCAAGACAAATCATTTTATTAGTATTCATTACTTTGTCTTTTTCAGTCTCTTTCAAATTCTGCCCTACCAAACAAAACACCACAACCTAAAGCTTGTAATCTGAGATTCCAAACTTATCATGCAGAAAATAATTCCTTGAAAATACTTGCAGCTTCCACCAAACCTCTCATTTCCTCTTCCTCAGAGAGCTACCAAGTCAGAGGGAAGTGGTGAGGGCAATTTGTTAAAAAGGGAGCAGTACACCACCTGGCATCCAACAGTGTGTGCTCAGCTTGGCATTCACAGAGGAGAATAAAAATACACACAATCTCAACATGCATTTCCAAGTGATGATATGTAATGGTTTATTGAAACTGTTCATAAGAAGATATTAATGTATTATGCCTAGCTTGTCATTAAATAAAAGTGCTTGAAATTTATAACCTGAAAACTTGAACTTTTAAACAAAAAATATTCAATGTGGGTACCTGAAGTTAAGAACCCAGATCTTTAGATGTTCAGCAACTCAGGCAGTCTTCTTCCTAAAGAAGAAACTGAGCATGCTAGTGAGGACAAAGGGCATCAATCAAGCTCTCCTATTTTCAATTTCTGCCACTGTTTTTTCTTCCTGTAACAAGAAATTTACTTTTCAAATGTGTGTATGTCATTTCAGTTCTATAGCTGAAAAATGTATGTATTTTTTGAAAGCCACCTGTAAGTAAAAGCTATCCCGGACTCTGTGTTTGTTTACACAGATTAATTTTGCATTTTTAAGGATCTCATTACTATTTGTTCTCATTATAAGGAAAAAATCTAGTTTTTCAACACCTGCTGCTGCTATGCAGGTCCTGAAAATATTATAAGTATACAACAAATATCTGAATTATTTAGAAATTGAAGCAGTTAAATTTGAAGCTGAAATTTAAAACTCCTTGAAGGTGAAAATAAATTTTCCTCTAAGTTGGCAATATATCTTGGTTCTAGGTCTCTGAAAAATATTTTCTCCCACATACAGGCTTATCTGGATTTAGGTTTGTGTATAGATAATAATATTATCAACAACTCCCATTTTGATTACAGACAGATTTCACTTTTTTATACCTTTTGAAAGGAACTTACATTTACACCTTACATTCAATACCTTACAGACATACCAGGCTGCAAATTCTGCTTTCAGATTTTGTCTCTACAATCAACTGTATTTTGAAAGAAAATAAGAAGAGATTAATATAAACAAGTGTTATTTGATGGTTCTATAGTTCTCTTGAAAATACAGTATAATCACAATTTCAAGCACTTTTCCATAAATGTTACCTAATTATCTCCTATCAGCCAATTTTAACTCAGAAACATTGCTCGTTTCAGAAGAGCAAAGTGAAACCTGAAATCAGAAAATTTGGCTGCTTTAAGTTGTTACTACAATAACAAAATTCTTGGTATATGTGCTTTTAGAGAATCATCAGAGGCTACAAAATTTATGAAGCAGCCTGGGCCTCTTTTTATCTCACACTGAATCAATGCACCTAATCAGTGACATTACAATTAGTGGTGGTACCAGGAGAATTCTGGTTCCTTTGACTGAAGGGTTTTTTTAATGTTTTTTTTAATTTTTTTTTTTAATTTGGTGTTCACTCCTCAGTGAATCTCAGGAGGAGGAGCAAAAGGCAGATTCACATAGGCTACAGATATATATATATAAATTTGTACGTGGACTTGCAAATGTAAAATCTCAAAGTTTTTGCAATACCACAAGTGAAGCTTGCTCCACAGATTTCCCTAAAGTATGCTCTGATGTAAATCCCAGCTGCTACAGAATATAAGCCAATCATATTCCTTCCTTTATACAGTTGACATTGCTTAGTGCTATATAGGAAACATTTCTTGTCCTACATCATCTTCCTCCCCGCCAGCCCTGTGCTCATATAAGACTTAGTGCTGTTGGAGTGTTTCATCTGTATCTCTGATTTGTTTGTGCAGATTTCTTCAGTCAGTGCCGTGAAACTTCTGTGGCACAGCTCTCTAGGCTGGGCTTTGTAAGCTTCCCTCCCATTGCTGATGCCACTTATCCTGCTGCAAATTGATGTGGATGGCTCCGTCACTTTGGAGACTGAACACTTTCACCTTCACAGTACACTCAGCTTTCACTGGCCTGGGGCTTAGGAACCTGAGATACATTCTTAACTAGGAAATTCCACTTTGCATTGCAACATGCTGTAATCATACCAGTGGACTGAAATTTCAAGTATTCTAGAAAATTCCACCTTGTCACTCTTCAGAAGGGCATTGGTTCCAAGAATTAGCACATTTCCCTCATCCTCACTTCATATTAACACTTGAAACTAAGTACAGAATCCTTTCACACACCCCTTTGGCACCCATGAATGCTTATCAATGTTAACATCATGACAAAAATGACAAAAACCAGGAAGCTCAATGATAGGAGTGGAACTTTGCGTTTGTCTTGTGCTACTGCAAAGAGAAACACAGGCTGTGTCCTAGGTCACATCTTCAGCCTCTTGGATTTTATCAGTTGATGTTACAATCTTCCAAGCTGTGTTTTTATCTGTGGAATATTTTTATTTTTCTCTAAATGACAGTCAAATTTCTGGTGAAAAGATGACACCATTCAATGTTATGAGATGCTAAGACAGGATGATCAGACACCTTGTATATCTGCTAGATACTCTGGGGTGCTTTATGACCTCTTAGTAAAAATATATGTTTACCATTAACCTAGGGTCATTTATTGACCTCCTTAACCTACAAATCTTGCTTTGTACACAGTTGACATCAAGGCAGCATAAATTACTGAAGCCTTCCCCTGAAGAATTGGTAAATGGCATCAATTCTTTCACTATCTAGATGCCAGCTATCAGGGGGAAATTCATGTGAGAGTTAAAAACATGAGGTTAATTGAAATTAGCCCTCAACTGAAAAAGGAGTCTTAAAGGAATTTTGAAGTTCCATTAAGTATGAAAATAATATTTGTTCCCATGTGGGAGGCAGAAATTAATCTCAGATAAAGAGCTGCAACTGTATTTCTGTTTTTTATTTATCTTCCCATCTTGATTTTCCTTCAACAGCTTTGCCATATCCTGGGACTTGTTTCTGTGCTGCTTTACAGTATATTTCTTTTCTTCACCTTCCTTTGTGGTGCATTCCTTGCACTGCTCCATGGAGGAGATTTTGCTCTGACAATCTCATCCCACAGGCTTTCTGGGGTGGATGCTGCTAGTTGCTCAGTGAGCAAAAAAATGCCTCAGTCTTCTGATGGGCAAAAGACTTGTTTTACTGTCATCACATGCATATAAATTCACGCTTGCAAAGCAAACACTGACTATGGGCTATATTTTAAAAACCTTTATGGAAAAGTTTACATACTGTAAGATCAAGATCCAGGACAGCTGACAGGCAGTGCTACAAAATGCCTGAGATTAGAGATTTCTGTGGAGAAAATTCAGCTATTTTCAGAGACGGAATTGGAGAGCAGGAATTGGTATTCACTAGAGTTCTGCCACCAACTCGGCTTCTGAAATAAAAATCTAAATTCCTCGTGGAGCTTCAGGAGCAGCCACAGACAACACATTTCTCTTTATAGTGCTCACTCCTAGAGGGTGGTTCCCAAATTGATTCCTGAGGACCAAAATAATGCATGCAGTTGCCATCAAGATGGTGGCAAATTGCCAGATGGCTTTTCCTCTTTGTCACTGTTACACTACATGTGGTAGTGATAGAGAAATCAAATAATATGTTCTTCCTTAAGAGCATGTTTCTATATAACCAACTGCTGTACCTACTGAGACGCTTCCCAGTCAGCAAAGAAAGGAAAGGACAATCCATGAAATCTTCTTTTAACATGCAAAAAAAGCAATTGAAATATTTGACAAAACCAGTAGCAACAGCTTACTGTATGCAATCTGATTTTCAGAAGGGCTTGGGTACCAGGATGACAGGCACTTCAGGCCCATTTGGTGGAACAAGTCATCTGCTGTAATGCTAAGAACCTGCGTTGTCCACGGGCACACGAAACTCACTTGCTCTATCATGTGATATTTTAAAATACACTAAAGACTGTGTTTTATATTATCCTTCCTTTTGTATTTCCTAACAGTGTTGTCCATGACTCGCAGATCCAGAAAGACAAACTAGATAAGACAACTACAGGTGGAAGACGTATATTTTGTGGGGTAAAAAGCACTAAATAGCAATATCATGAACAATGAGTTGGGTCACTGTAAGGTTAGAAACAAAGATGCAAAAACACCAATAGTGCATTAAAGCCTTCTTGACATAACCTTTGAGTAAGATTCAAGGGAACGTTGTCCCTGGGATTTCTGATAGGAAGGGAACAACAAATAATGGTCCAAAAAATTGCATTTAGATACAATTTTTAAGCAGCTCAAGGTTGTTACATTATTTTTAGACTGTTTTCTGGAGGTGACTTAATGGAGATATTCAGTCTGGTATAGAGCTATCTTCCCTTTTCATTGTAGCATCACTTTTTTTATCCACCTCTGTTCCTGTACAGAACTGTACTGTCAGTTCTCTGTTCATCCTTTTATGCAATCTTCTCTCTTTCTTGCTATATATACATCCTGATTTGTCTTCTGTTCAGTAACCTACCTCTTTGTTTCCACCCTTTGTTCCATTTATCATTCTGATGGCTGACATCATAGAATTTGATAAGACTGACATAAGCCAGAGTGGGATTCATCTTAATATTATTAAAAAAAATCCAAGTAAAGAATTCATTACCAGAATATTTTAATCACAATATTTTAAATAATGTGTTACTCTGAAGGCATAGCATTTAAGGCTGCAAGGTTTCATATATTTAGTCTTAAATTACATTAATAATTAGTACCATAAACATATGAGAAAATACCACAGTATTGCAAAAATGAGTAATTGTTGCCCATTACAAATAATCCTTCCCTTCAGCAAAATGTATTGCAAAAACAGGACATTATGACCTCCATTTCTCAGATGGGGTTGCTTCACTGATGTGCTGTTGCTTTTTATCCTCCAGCCACAGTAGGTCTGGTCTTAGAGCATTTGAAATCCTGCAGCCAATCTGCCTTCACCAGAATGCCAAGGTGGGAAATGTCTTACCATCATTTGTGCAGCTGGCCTACTATCTTTTGATCTCAAAACAAAAATTTTGTGATCACTTAAATCAAAGGCTTTGGGAGTATTCTGAATTCAGAAGTACTGGATGGATGGATGGATGGATGGATGGACAGATGAACCAATATAGTGAGAGGAATGAGTTTCATGCCATTGCAAAGTATGTGGGACTAATTTATTTTACTTATGGTTCCTGAGCTTGGATTTATGAAGTCTTCAAACAACACAGTTGTCAAAATGCCTTAAACACATTTGTCTATGACAGAGAATAAGAAGAATGTAGACTTTATTTTCTATTAAAAGCAGTTGTTTCGTAACATTTTTATTAATGTTTTCCAGATTTTATAGTACTTTTATTAGCCAAGCATCTGATTTCTTACAAATCAGTGTGTTCTGATAACTACAAGAATCACATTGTCAATACTGAAGAAGTGAAAGCAAAAAGGATGTTTTTAAACTTGAGTATTATCTCTAGTTTCTGAGCAACTTTCATACAGACATAACACTCAAAAAGAAAAATTACAGACAAGAAGTGAAGCAGGATATAAAAATACTTCCAGCTCCTACGCATTATCCCCCCCAACTATAAATATAACTATCAAATTAAACTAATTTGATGACAATGGCTCCTTTTATCATTATTCCTCTCACAATCTCCTCACCTAGTAGTCAGTTCTCAAAATCCTATATTTAATCTGTTGGATTCAAGTGTTAAAAGAGATTTCAAACAATGAATAGCTGCTATAATCCTTCAACAGAGTGGAGGGGGTTAAGTAGCATCACTTTAGTCATGCCTGAATTCCGTGATTTTTGAGCTTAAGTAAAACCTTTTAATATTATTTGACTACACCAGGTTGATTTTTTTCAGTTAAATTGCTAGCCAACTTGCTGAATCTCAAATTGCTCCCATTTTTACAGGAACCATGCCAGGGTATTACAGACAAAATGTCTAAATTGGTTCTGGGGGGAACCATAAGCTGTTTAAAATAAGATTACATTTATTTTTTTAAACATCTTGTTTGTATGTATGTATGCATGATTTAGAGTGTTGGTATTCTGTAAATAAACAGTATGATTTTATGCCTGCTGAACTTTAGGATGCTCATGAAAATTAGGTTCTTGTTCCTCTTGTTCCTCTGATGAATGAAATTTCAATAAGTATTGTCTTAGCTCCTTTTTGCCTGCCTTGTGTTTTCATGTTAACCATTTTCAATCACGGCCTACTATCTTATTTTTTCCTGTTTAATTCTCCTATTTGCATGCATCTTTGCATCCTTTCTTGCAGCACACTCTCTTTCTTAATCTCTGCATTATATTGCCAGTTTCTCTCCCCTTACCTATTTACTGTGTGATATCTCTTAGAACACCCTTAACCTTTGTCCTTTTGTATCAGCATCTCCACAAACTGCTGCAAAGCACATTCAAAAATTGCAAAGGAAAGCACAATTCCTAAGGAACAGCAGGCAGGTATTTGTGAGAGTCCAGGAAGGACTGGAAAACAAGCTCTTCACTGTGGACCTGGTTCACCTCTGAAAAGTACCTGCTGGTGAAAATTTCTTTTTTACATCACTGCATGTTCACGGGAAAGCCAAATCATCCCCCTTGTTGGCTCAGCTTTAAAGACAAGCAGGATGAGGTAACACCTCTTATAGCACAAACACAATAGCACCTGCCAGAATTACACTGCACCACATCTGTGTTTAACTTGGAAACTGCATTTATCTACAGAAATTTTAAGCCATATAAGACATGAAACAGGAAACAGCGAAATCAGAGATGATAGCTAGTAATCTTGTCCTTCCTTCCTAGCATTACAATGTTGGAAAACATGATTTTAACAGCAAGGTAGCAAAAAACCCTCTATCTAAACATCTTAACTTAGCTTTCTAATTCTGACAACCAAATGGAGGGTATGCTCTATTTGATCTCTAAAATGAAAAGGAGGAAAAAATATCTTGCCCAAGCAATTGGAAAATTCCTCTAGTTGTGGCAATAGAATACCCAGTTATTTGAAATACAAGCAGAATTTTCCCTTGATATAATTATGTATTTAAGATATATAATTAACCTGTTTGTAAACTGATGTCTCCACTGAGGATCCCACTCACTGAATTCATATCCTTGTTTTGATATACATTTTAAATGGGAACCCTGGTATGTCTTCTACAAATTCAAAATACACTCAACTCCTTCTCAAGTACTTTATTTGAGAATCAAGGTCTGTAAATTCAATGTCATGAGTAATTAAAGACTCTTTGAAAAACCCCTGCACTCATCTACACAAGTTTATGTACATCAGCATACCTGTCACACAGAATTAATTCTGCCAGACTAGAACAAAAAAACCCATAGTTATTGGCAAGTAGAAAACCAGACAAACCTGTAATCATTGATAAGTGAAAAAACAAACAAGCAAACAAATAAACACAACCAGCAGTAAATTGTGCATATAGTCTGTTCACTAATTCTATAATTACTGTCACTGTGGTGAGTTGACCCTTGCTGGATACCAGGCACCCACCAAAGCCTTTCAATATCTCCTTCCACTGGACAGGGGAGAGAAAATATAGCAAAGGCTCATGAGTTGAGATAAGGACGGGATAGATCACCCAGTGATCACCATCACAGGCAAAACACACTGAACTTGGGGATATTAATGGAATTTGTTGCAAACCAAATAAGAGCAAACAAAATAAGAGCAGAGTAACGAGAACTAAAATAAACCTTAAAAACACCTTCACACCCCTCTTTCCTTCCCAGCTCCACCTCCTCCCCCTCAGTGGTGCAGGGAGACAGGGAATGGGGTTCTGGTCAGTTCATCACCATATGTTTCTCCCACTGCTCAGGGACAAGAGTCATCCCCCTGTTCCAGCATGGGGTCCCTCCCAGAGGAGACAGTTCCCCATGAACTTCTCCAGTGTGAGTCCATCCCATGGGCAACAGTTCTCCCCAAACTGCTGCAGTGTGGGTCACTGCTCCATTGGGTGCAGTCCTGCAGGCACAGCCTGCTCCAGCCTGGGCTCCCCACAGGGTCACAAGTCCTACCAGGAATCCTGCTCTGGAGTGGACTCCTCTCTCCACTGGTCTGCACGTCCCTGCCAGGACCCTGCTCAAGCACAGGCCTCTCTCTGGGTCACAGCCTCTTCTCAGGCATCCTCTTGCTCCAGTCTGAGTCTCCCTGAACTATTAGAGGGATCTCTGCGCTCCCTCTTGGCTCTATGGACTGCACGAGACAGCTGCTCCCCCATGTGTGAGAGACCAAAATGTTAATGGTTAATGACTCGAACAATTGGCCATTTGCAAAAGCAGCAGGTGCTGTGCTCTCCATGTGCAATGTGACCACCGAGGCACAGAGGGAGTGCACAGCCACCACCAGAGGCTGCAAGCTGGGGTTTGAGTCAGATAAGGGAAGAGGTTGATAACAAGCAGATCCTGTGGACAAAACATGTATGGAGATAGTGGTGATCTTATCCTAAGAAAAAGGTTTTTTCACCTTACTCAGGATTTGTTTAAATTACATTATTATTTAGAACTAATTAAAATTGTTTGAACCAAAGCAGTAAATAAAAAGCCCAGATCCTTATTTACCAAAACACCAGCAGTTTAGATCTCTACATCCCAGTTTCTCTTCAGAAAAACATTTCAATAAAAATTATGGTTTTCACAATCTATTCTGTCTAAACACTTCCTTTCATGCTATCTTACATGCCCAGTCACCCTGTTTTTCATTTCTGTATTGATATGTATTCTATCATATGCATATTTCAAAGTACCCAGGCATCTCTCAAATGTATCAGGAAATAGCACCTAATCTTCATCCATACAGATAAACATCACCAAATGCCAGCAAAGAGATCAGTCAATAGAACAATATCTGAAGACCTAAGAACATAGGTTAAAACAAAATTGCATACAAAATATACCTACAAAAGATTTCTCCACCTGGGTTTTTTGTTGGTCATAATTAGCAGTAATAAAGTTATAAAAGCAAAAAAAGCTTGGTTTTAGTCTTCTATATCACTACCTGTCAGAATATGAAGATGCTCAGTGCATCACTAAATTAAATTCCTCACTGCTGTTGACATAGGGGTGTTTCAGGTATTTCAGATCATCTTCCCATCCAGCTTTCACATAACCTGCAAACAACGGCAGCATTGTCCAGGATGACTAAAAACCATGACCTTTATACCTCATCTGTCTGCAAAAATAGACACCTTGAAGCATTAACAAAACTAAGTCCTAAATTTGAGTAGTCACTTGAGAGGTATCATACACTGCAGTGCCAGTAGACTCTTTGATCTCTGGAGGCTGAGAAGTCAATAACTCTTTCTGGTGATGGTTCTCCACCACCCCAGGAGGCATGCATAAAGAGTGACTGAGGCAACCTAGAAAGTGACTGAGAAAATAAATCAGAAGAATAGGCCTCTCAGCTTACCCAGCATGGCCAGAAAGTCATGTTTGCAGCATCTCTATCAAATTGCCAGTCATTTATTTGGGCTGGAAACAAGAACTCATTTGACTACTTTTCACTCACTTACTATTCTTAATGCTGATTTTTTAATTCCAGGTTATATATGTGTTTTCTTGCAATTTTTCTTTTGCGTGAGTGTGAATAACCCAGTATTTTACACACTAACTGATGGCTTCCATTCATGTAGCTCAGTAAATGGTAGGGTCAATGATCTTAGAGATCTTTTCCAACATAAATGACTCTATGATTTCCAGTATTCTTTGTGCAAACATCTTATTTTTCATTGTTGAGTATTAAGGTATGAGCAATGGATTTGTTCAGAGAGACCAGAAGATCTTTATCTTTTGACAGTGTAACAAATCCCTTATTCTCAAATTACTCAGCAGGCCTATCTTTTTCTAATACTTCCACCTGGTTCCCATAACATGCTGGATAGATGTGAGGTGCATCTTCATTTTTAACAAGATTCTTTTGTTCTGTTTTAGTGTGCTCAATGACAAATAGCTTGGTGTGTTCCTAAACTTTACAGTGAATTTCAAAGTGAAAAATTCTCAGGCATACCTTATCTAGCACTGAATACTGTAGGTCTGATCCGCATTTGTAGCAGAACTTTGTTGGCAACTGATCCCATGACCTTTCAGGGGTCTAAGAAACACTGTGAAATATCACTGGTGTGATAACTCCATGCATAACATATCAATGGGAAGTGAGAAAATCATCAATGCTTGTGCGAACCAAACAGAGTTTTTCACAGCTCAAACAATCCATAAAGCTTTCTCTTTGATGTTTTAAGAACTTTTCACCTCTTTAGTAAAATAAAGGCTCAAAATGGAAGAAATTGAATTCCCTCTTTTTCTATCTTCATATTTTTGTACCTATGTGCTCTGCCAAAGCATTTTTGCACTAAGCAATACAGCGCTGAACTCTCTCACACTTTCTGCCCACCTCATACCTCTGCCTACGCTTCCATCTTGTTTTCTGTTCACAGTCAACATAGTAGATCAAAAAAGCAATCCTTTTATCTGGAATTGTCTGAAAAAATGCCATCATCCCATTGGACATCACTGTGGTATTTTTTTTGTCTGTGAAGTGTGTGTGTGTGCTATATATGTGTGTTTAAGTCTCATGCACACGTGTGCAAATAGCACGTGCCTCATGCATACTCACACTTCTCTGAAATCAGCAGCACTTCCTTTGCAGAGTTTGGTGAGTTAAAAAATATGTTAGTTTTGATGTCTTTCTGATCTGTGAAGTCAACCACCATTTCTGTTTGGCTCAATAGCTTTTCTCTTTCCCACAGCCCATCTAACTAAAGCAAGAACAGCTAGAGGGAAAGTGGATGAGAATGGGTGGAAAAACCCTGCTACTTGAAGGCCAGCTGACTCTTAACTCACAAGAGTGCTCAAAAACTCACAAGGTTCTTTACCAGTTTCTTTATAGCTTTTGTAAGAGGACATCTGATAATTTGCTTCTCTGCCAGAACAGAGTGAGATGTGTGGTTCTTCTCAATCTGTTTTCAGGTGATTTTAGTCAGTCTGTGAGGATCCCCTCCTCATCCACAAAGTGATCTACCTTCTCAGCACCCCAGGGCTGAACTGAGGATGGGGTCAGGGGAAAGAGAGAGCACATCTCTCTCTTTTCTTCTGCCACACACTGGGAAACACATGGAGAGGAAAATCAGAAAAAGCAAAGGTTATCCCAGCCCTACTCTCCAATGGTAACTGGAAATGAGTCAATACAGAGAAACGTAGCCCTGTACAAAACCTTCATTCTTCACAGGGCATCTCTGCTGATTTTTTAAAAAAAATTAAATGCTCTTTAACTATCAGATCCTGTTTCCAGCTTTGACATCTCTAATCTCTTTCTCCCCATATGTTTGTGCATGTTGTTGAGACTTAAATCTTTGGACTACTTAAAACAGAACTGCCTGTGGCCTGTTGGTCACTGGCTTGCAGAAAATGATAAATGTCAGAGTAATGATGCTCACATACTGCCCAGGATCTTTGGGTCTTTGGGCAGCACCAAGGAACCAAAGTCCAGGTCAGTTTCAGCAACATTAACTGGTCATTACTAACTTCACAATGAGCAGCAGAGGTTAATGGCAAGCGATAGGAACATTTTCCTAAAAATAAAAGGGAAAAATAAAAGGAATGATTGCAAAACAACAACAAACTATACAATCAGACCAAAGTTTAACTTAAATTCATAAAATATCCTCATTTGGAAGGGACTTTTAAGGATCATCAAGGCCACCTCCTGCCTCTACACAGAGCAACCCCAAGAACCACATTATGTGCCAGAGAGAACTTACCAAAACGTTTCTTGGGCTCTGGCAGGCTTGGTGCTGTGGCCATTTCTCTAGGAGGTCTGTTTCAGTGCCCAACCGCCCTCTGGGTGAAGAACTTCTTCCTAATATCCAAGTAAACCACCCCTGACACAACTTCAGGCCATTCCCTCAGGTCTTATCACCACAGAGAGAGATCAGTTCCTGCTCCTTTTTTTCCCCTCACGAGGAAGTTGTAGACTGCAACAAGGTCTCCCCTTGGTCTCCTGTTCCCGAGGGCAAACAAGCCAAGTGATCTCTGCAGGCCATATGGCTTCCTTTCTAGACCCTTCACCATCTTGTTCACCCTCCTCTGGACACACTCAAATAACTTTATATCCTCCAGAACTGCCCCCAGCACTGGAGGTGAGGCTGCCCCAGCCCAGAGCAGAGCAGGACAATCCCTCCCTTGCCTGGCTGGCCATGCTGTGCCTGATGCCCCCAGGACAGGGTTGGCTCTCCTGGCTGCCAGGGCACTGCTGACTCATGTTCAACTTGCCATGAACCAGGACCCCCAGGTCCCTTTCCATGGTGCTGCACTCCAGTCTCTCATTCCCCCATCTGTACCTACATCCAGGGTGTGCCCTGTCCCACGTGCAGAATTTGGCCCATGTCTTAGTTAAACTTCATAGGATTGGTGATTGCCCAGGCTTCTATTGTGGCAAGATGTTTATGCAGGGCCTTTCTGCTTGGGAACTTGTCTTGGTATTTTTTTCTTTGCATTTTCCTCCATTTATTTGAACAGTAATCCTCTATTTAGCATCAAACATAGAATTGTGAGCATATGAACCTATCTTGGTCTATTTCAGTATCTGACAGACAAGTTCTATTGTAACAAAAGCTGTTCAGTGCTTTGCAGTCTCAAAAAAACCCACAAAAGCCCCTTCCACATCTGAGCTGCAAAGGACAACCCATCTGCCTGGTTGTATGAACACTAATTGCTATCTGACACTTTTTCCTTATTGCCTTGTGGGGTGACTCTGAGCTCTTCCTCAGCTCCTGACAGAACTCATTTATAAAAATGCACTCCTGGTATGGAGGTTTTAATTGCCCTGTTATGCAAGGCGACTTGTTTCTGCAGAAGTGATTTTTTTGGATGTTTCTTCCCTGCCTATTTTCAGTCCTCCAGGCTTTATAAGAATCTAGAGAACTGGGGCTTGTCCCGGTCAATGTTTAGTCATCCTGTCCCCCAGCTAGAAGCTGTGAGTCTCAAAGCCACTGAGTAAAAATATAACAGAGAAATAATTTCCTGGAGTCTAAGGCACAGGAGAGGTCAAGAGCTATAGCCACTGGCAGATTCAGGGGTTGTGCCCTGGGGAGCTCTCTGAGAGGTCCTGGTTCTCACCTTCAGCATCACAGACTGCAGAGCCCAGATGTATCATCCTCTGGCTTGCTGTGGCACTGCGGTCCCCTTTCAATACCAGCAGGACTCAGAGCATTTAAAATGAACCCTTGTGTCCTGTGGCACATAGCAGTTATGATGTACCTCTTTATTGCATCCTGAGTGAAGTTTCCCTATAAAGAACTATTGATTGGGGAAAAAAACCTCATAAGGATCAATGGTTTATGTTCCAGCTGTGTTTTATGTTACAATAACAGCTCTTTGGAGAATTGGTGCTGAGTGAGTGCAAAGTAATACCAGTAATTCCTCTCCTGTTGGATCATCCGGTACCAAAGCTTCACCATTCTCACCATTGACTCATGGACAGAAAATAGCTACCCTATTCTCAGGGGATAAGTGGGAAAAAAATACAGGAGGAAGACAGGGGTTGGAATATGAATAGGAAATCTTCTGCAAAGAACAAATGCTCCAGGAGAAGTGACAATGTGTGCTGAGGGATGAAGTGCCAGTCTGTGCTCAGCCATTCAAATTCAAAGTTCAGTAGCCAGTAGTTAAAACACTACTAACCTAACTCATCATTGCATGGCAGAAGCTGCAGAATGGTGCATGCCTGGATAGTGATGGGAACCCAAAACTCCATTGCTCTTAGCTTGACATGCTTGCAAACACATAGCATCCCTGCTGTACCTCTGTCAGTGCCTTTTCAATAGCAGAAAATCCTCAATTTTAAGTACATCAGTACAGAGCTAGTAATGTGTTGTTTGCAGAGGGATTTAATTTGTATGTCTTCATTATTAAATATTATCCATACAGAATGTACATGATCCTTTCTGCCCAAGGAACAATGGGATTTCTTTCTCTTCAGCAAGAAACAAGTTTTTTTCAAAACTTTAGTCTTCTTTCTCAAACACCGCTCCCAGTCTCTGACCCTGCTTATTCCCCCTTAGACACCTGTCCTTCCCTGAGGTGACCTTTTCCATGCCACTTCCTCTTCAGACCAGTAGCCTCTGTCCCAAAGAGTGCTCATTATCCTCACACACTTCAAGTTGCTGTCTATAACCTGCTGCAAACAGCCCCAGTGTGAGCCCTCTCCCATCTTCTCAGCTTCCATGCAGCACAGGTCTGCTCCAGCTCTGTACTCATCAGCTGGCTGCATTTCATGCAGGGCCAAAGAAGAGTTTGGAGCACAAATCCTATGAGGAGCCTCTCAAAAGGAGGTTCAGGGGAGACCTTATCACTTTCTACAACTCCCTGAAAAGAGATTTTAGCCAGGTGGGGGTTGGATCTCTACCTCCAAATAAGAGGTGATAGGACAAAAGGAAATGGCCTCAAGTTATGCCAGGGGAGGATTAGACTTGATATTAGGAATTTTTTTTTATTTTCAAGCTTTGGAGCAGGCTGCCCAGGTAAGTGGTGGAGCCACCATCCTCGGAAGTATTTACAAGACGTTTAGATGTGGCCCTTAGGGACATGGTTTAGTGATGGATTTGGGTGCTGGATTAGTGGTTGGACTCCATGATCTTAGAGGTCTTCTCCAACCTAAATGATTCTCTGATCCTACAATCACACCAAGCCCCTTTATTATCATCTGTTGTGCACACGCAGCTGTGCCATGTCATTTGGGCCAAGAGACACCACAGAGTGGGCACAGAAGGATTAAAGAAAACCTCAGAATGCCTGGTGAAGGAAATCCAAACCCCCTAAAGGACCTTGAAGTTTTAAAGGAGTGGTCATTCAGATCAGGGGTGATGGAAGGGCTTTGTTCTGCTGTATCCATTCCGCAGGGATGATTATTACTCTGACACTGAATGCATTCACAAAACCCACAATTAAAACACATTTTTAAAATGTGTCAAGAATTTATAGACTATTGCTTGAGAGAACTTCTAAACTGGGAAAAGACAGGACTATTTTTAATGTAAAGCCATTGCTACCTAGCAAGAAAACACTTTTGTATTAATATAAAGTATTTATTAGGTGTGAGGTTTTATAAATTGTTTTGTCCTGCAGCCTTAAAAAAAAAAAAAAAACATGAAAAAAACCAGGCTACTTTGAATGCATTACCAAGTATCCTGTGGAATATTTCACATAAAAGGAAACAGAAGATGTATAAATGTAAACAGGCTAATTGTATGCAGATATAAATTATGCATGTTGGTCTTATGAAAAAGCATCCCTGATTTGCAGGGGTCTTACTCAGCAGCTTTGTGTCTTGTCTAAGGGGATATTTAGTATGGCTGTGATGTGCAGAATTTAAAATAAAACTGAATTCGGCAGAAGAAAAATACAGTCCAACTGTGATAAGACTACACTGTTGGGAATAGGAGGTGTTTATTTTATTTTGTTCAATATTTTATGTTATTCTATTACGGTTATTTTAATTTAATTTAATTTTGCTTCATTTTATTTTATTGTATTCATTTTGCTTATTTTGTTTTTTTGGCTGTTCTGCTCATTAGCCCTGTTAACGTGTGTATGCCTGCCCACAGATACAGAGCCAAGCAAAAGATTGTGTTAAGACTTAACGTTTGCAAAGGGATTATGGTTATTTTGATGTTTCTTAACAGGGATATGTAAAATATTCTCAAAGTCACAAACCTTTTCATGGTTGAAGCACTTCTGATTAGTCCCAGACACAGCAGCCTGGGCTGCCGAGGTGCGGAGCAGCTGCGGTTCCCAGCAGCCACCCTGGGGACAGCCTGGAGCCAGCACCGGTGAGGAGCCCAGCTAATCGGGACAAATTCTGGAAATGGCTGGAACAGGTCCCTGCCCAGACAAAACTGTGCCACTCGCTGCCTTTTCCCCCCAGTCCTGCAGAATCTGTCTCCTACAAATTACAGCAGCAGCATATTTGAACTCAAGTTGCAATATTCATGCTGAGGGACCCTTCAAAGTGGGAATAGGATTATGTATCCCTTGGATACCCCCTGTGGGTATGACTCATGTCCATGTTTCCTGTCTTTCTGGCATGGATTAGCGAAATGATGCTGAAAGTGGAGGCAAAGGCAAGAAGGTTAATCGGAACAAATCTGTGGAAACACAAAGTAACACAGTTGAGGTGGAACCAAAACTCAAGCAGCTCACTGCAGTCAAGTCAAGGTGACTGGTAATCTTCATCCTAAAATTCTGGAGGAACATGTATTCAAAAGCCTGAAGCTATGATTTTTAATGACTCCATCAAGCTAGAGTAATACAGAATGATTAGGGAACTGTAAGCAAGAAGGGAAAAAAACATGCTGATCCAAGGAATGACAGTCCCATCCATTTGCTTGGTCCTGCTTGGGATATGTCTATTAAAAACAGATAAAAGGGTACTTCAGTGTTAAGTGACAGTACAAAAACATCAAGACAAAGTATTAACACAGAGAAAGAAATTTCTCAGTTGGAAAAAATGTCACAAAACAAAATGCAGTCTTCATTACCACTTCTGGCAAAATAGATTCACAGTGAATGGTTCAGTAATAAAACCCCAACAGCTCCTGACAGTGTGTGGTGGTACACAGCTCCATTAAGAGGAGCTACTGTACCTAGATATTCCAACCATGCAGACACACAGTGCTGCTGTTTCAGAAAGCTGGAGAAAAAAAAAGAGCTATTTCTGACTCATTGTCTATTGCTTCTTCTGCTACATTGTGCGATGGGGCAAGAGGCACAGCTTGCATATTCACCTGCCATGATAAATTACATCAATTTCAGTCCCTCAAGACGGAGCTACTGGTGCAGAGAGCCACTGAACACTACCAGTTGCTTTATGCTACAGACAGCAGACAGTTAAAGGCACACTGTGCAAGTGAAACATAACCCTGTATCCTGGGACACAAATGTGACACAGGCTGGACACAAATGTGAGAGGGAAGATGGGATACTTCCTTCACTCATACCTTGTAAAGATGTCCTCGTCATACTGCATCCTTTGCTAGGAATCTGTACTCTATTGGAATAAACCTTGAGACAGCCATTGGCACGTCTAACCCTGTCAGCTTTTCCATCTCCAGTAATGGCCAGTACCAGCTGCCCTAAAAGAGAACGAAAAAAAAAAAGCCTACAGCCAGCAGCTATTCAATAACAGGGCCTTAGGGGAGGTTTCTTCCCAAGCCTCATTAAGTGTTGGCTTCCTTCTTAAATTCCTTTTAAACTTCTCAGATTCTATTCTGGCCACTTTGTCTGGTGTCTGCACTGTGGACAGGGCTTTCCAGCAAGGATTTTCCTTGGCTGGCCCCAGCAACTTCTGAGGCCACACTCACAGCTGGCTCCAGAAGTGAGCAAAGGCTGTGCACCTCTCTTGATCCAAGTGACTGGTGGGGACAGTCACCACAATGCAGGTCATGGCTGCTCCACTTAAATGCAAATGAAAGAGGATCTCACTAACCTGGTTCCCACTGGCTGCCATCAGCATTTTTGTCTTTTTCTTTCAGATGAGGGGATTTTGTCATGTTCTTTCTTCTTGGGGTTTGGGGAGCAGGGAAGGGGAGCACTTTAAAGCCCTTCTCAGACTCTAACTAAAGCAGTCTGTTGTGCAGCAAAAAAGAGTGAGTGCATATCACCAAGTTCCAGTTGACAATGCAGTCCACAGCAGGGTGCACCTGGGCATTCAGAAGGCAGAAACAGCGCTCACATATAGGGACAACCACAAATTGTTAGTGAATTAAGGCCCTAAGGGTTGTTTAAATATTGCAGTAATCATCTTGTCAGGCAAAGTCCCACATTCTGCTAAGATTAATCTGACGTTCATCAGGAAAGGCACAATAGAAGATTATTTAATTTGGATCACACTGGACTGGAAAACTGGCAGGAGGACAGAAATGACCCAAATTGGAAACAATCTGCAGAGAGTGTGCCAGACAATAAAAGTAAGCAGAGAGCAAGAAAGTGCTTATCTGTTTATTGGACACAGATACATTAATTGCAATGTGTACATATGCAATGTTATTGTAAATGCTTTCTCACAAACATACAGGACTATGGAAATTTCAAGAACATTCAGTATTGGTATAACTTCATTTTGGTATCAACTCCTTGAGATTCTGCTTTAGACTTAAATGAGAGTAGAGTGGGAATACTGACAAAACCCTTGAAACATTTCCCCAGTATCACTTCAGCCCATTTTTCAAATTCTTCCCTCATATCATTGAAAAGGGAAGCAGCCTCAAATATTTCATTTATATTCTGGAGTAAACACTGTTCTTTAGGTGAACTACTTTCAGGCCAGAAGCACTCTCTGCATAGATCCTATGTTTTAATTATTGTACAGTTTAGTGGTTCAAGAATTGCATCTCCTCTTTTTAAAGTCCTTTATAAAAGTGACTGCATTAGTGGACAAGGGAAGGACAACAGATGCCATTTATCTGGGCTTCTGTGAAGCCTCTGACACAATCTTCCCCCAGCATCTTTTCCCTCTAAATTGAAGGGAGAGAAAGTCAATGGATGGACTGTTAGATGGACAAGAAGTAAGTTGGATAATCATACCCAGTGGATGGTGGATAGCGGTCAATGGCTCAGATTCCTGATGGACATCAGTGACAAGTGGTGTCCCTCGGAGGTCCATATTGAGACCACTAGTACTTAATATTTTCATTAGTGACAGAGATGAAGATATCAAGTGCACCCTCAGCAAATTTGCAGATTATGCCAAATTCAGTGTGGCCAACAAAACTGAAAGACAGGATGCCAGGTAGAGGGACTTGAACAAGCTGGAGAAATGGGAATCTCATGAGGTTTAACACGACCAAGAACAAGGTGTTCCATCTGGTTAGGGCAGCCCCTGGCATCAAAATAGGCTGGGGATGGTGCTGGTGGATGAGAGGCTGGATATGAGCCAGCCACATGTATTTTCATCCCTGAAATCCAACTGTATCCTGTGTTGCACCAAAAGAAGTGCGGGCAGCAGGTCCCTTCTTTTCCAGTCTTGTGAGACCCCATCTAAAGTTCTGCATCCAGCTCTGGAATCCCCAGCATAAGAAGGTCATGGGCCTGCTTGATGGCATACAGAGGAGGGGCACCAAGATCCTTAGAGGGATGGAAGGCCTGTGAGGGAAGGCTGAGAGAACTGGGGTTCAGCCTGGAGAAGGGAAGTGTTCAGGGTGACCTAACTGTGACCTGTCAGTATCTGAAGGAAGCCTACAAGATAGACAGAAACTTTTTACAAGAGCATGTAGTGACAGAACAAGGGAGTACAGATTCAAACTGAGTGGGTTTAGATTAGATATTAAGAAGGAGTATTTTACTGGGAGGATGGTTAAGCACTAGAACAGGTTGCTCAGAGAAACTGTGGGGGCTCCAACCCTGAAAGTCTTCAAGACCAGGTTGGATGGGGCTCTGAGCAACCTGGGCTAGGGGAAGGTGTCCCTGCCCATGTCACAGGAATTGTAACTAGATGATCTCTATGGTCCCTTCCAAACCAAGCCATTCTATGATTCTGCAATATGACTCTATGATTCTTTTGGCAATTTCACTTATAAATGCTCTCTCCTAACCATTGCAGACTTTTTCCTTATTGCTGTAGTCTTCTTATATGTTCAAGTAATGATAAATCTCGTAACAGCTGCATATACATTATTGGCTTTCAACCCAGGGAAAATAAGAAATAAAAACACATTCCCCTGGATCATTGCCATTTTTTACCGAATAAGTTACTTAGCTTCTTAAACTTGTCAAACAGCAAATACAAAGAAAATGATGGTTTATCTTACTGATTATTCAGCCCCTGCACACTGATGTGGGTAAGCCTATGACTGAAACATTTATCACTGTTCACAAGATGTCTCTGCTTTGCTTTCCTTTCTTCCTTTATTATTACCATGGGACACAATGTCCCCCCTGTAGTGTTCCCCACCTCCCAAGAAAAAGCTAGAATTCTTTAGAGAGGAAAACTTTTAAATAAAACATAAAATATTAATTGTTCCACAGTCAAATGGACATATAATCAAAGGGTTTCAAATTCCATAACAGTTATCCACTGTATTTGTAAACTAGCAAACAGTGAAGAAAATTTAGAGCTTTGAACACTAGTGCTGAATATAATCAATGTGAATCAGATTCACATTACCAAATTGAAGAAATTCATATGTACATTATGTGAGATCATGAATCAGATTTGTGTAAACTAAAATCTTGGAATACACAACCACATTCAAAATATTCAACTACAACCACACCAGCATAAGATTATGTTACATATCAAACAGCAATAAAGTGCAGCAAAGTATCAAACTGAGAGACCTTTGCTGCTTTCAGGGCATCTACAGAGCCAGGTTTATACAGCACATTGCTGCCAATTCATCTATACCCATCTGAGCAAATCAGTTGGCAGAGAGGGGCAGATTACTGCTAATGCCTCTATTATGGAAAGAAGCTGCGACCATTAACTATTTTACATATGGACAAAAGAGAATTTAATTGATGGCCCATCGCCCAGCAGGCAGAGAGAAATGATGATTTTCACCTTAATGCCAGGCATTAAAAATTCACAGGGCTGTGGAAAAAAGAGATGTTCATCCAGTCTCACTCTGCTTATGGGTCATTTTAAGTATAACTTGAGAAAAGCAGCACAAGGGGAGCTGCTCTGCTTTGAGGAAGCTTGAGTCGTCTGGGAAAAAAATTCACACATTGTAGTATTCCAGTGTTATGGTGTTAAAAAGCCAATACCAGGGCCCTCTTATTTTTCTTAGCTACAATTTTAGCATTCCAAATAGTATTAAAACATTCAGCAAAAATCATTTTGTGGGTGTTTATATTAGCAAATGAAGAAAAGAAGGAAGATTTTTGGAGACACAGTACATAACAGTAATAATACAATTTATTTTCACAAACCTAAATACCAATGTACACTCATGTATTTATACATAATATTTACTTAATTTAGCATATACGGTAGGCTTGTCTGTATTTGTGTATCTTCAGATTTTCATTTACCCAAATATAAAAAGCCATTGCACTATAGTGTTGTATTTTCATTATTCTGGTAGGTCCAGCCTTACCTTCCATGTTCAACTCAGAATCTTTTTCTTATGCCTCTCCTCCTGGAAGACCCCTACAGAGTTTGCTGTCTTCAGGATATCTGCATTTCTCACTTCATCTCCTAGGAAATGGTGAAGAGTGAAGCTGCAGGGGACTCCGAACAGGAGAAGCATTGACCCTGGGGTAAGTCACAGATTTTGATGCTGAGGCGCCTCTCCCACTTCCTGCCTTCCCGTAAAGGTAAAGGCTGCTGGGTCTGCAGTAATTTCTAAGATGCTCTAAGAAAAGCTCCTCCCTCCAATGCAAAGTCACTGCAGGTTATTAGTAAACTTTGAGATGATTGTGTTTGTGACTAAACAGCACAATGGTGGAGTAACCTATATGCTCTGCAGGGCAGGGACTATCCAAATGGAAAACAGAGATGCGGAGTTGGAGAAAGGGTCAAACATACATGTCAGATGGCCAGTGGCAAAGTTTTTCTAAATCCCCAGTTGATGTAATAGGATAAAGTTAATCTGTCATGTCTGTAATTTGTATTTTATACGAGCAGTGTGGGGATTGTAAGAATATATGAGCCTTGTCTCTTTTATGCTTTGTTAGCTAGATTCAGGCTGAAAACCTCTAGCCAGGTTGGTCTGCATACAAAACCTGACTTGTCAAAGAGCAGACAGCTTTTTGAATTGGAGACACTAGAATAGAAATAAGATCACACTACTTGCTGTTGTAAAATTGGAAGAAGAGAAGAGAAGAGAAGAGAGAGAAGAGAAGAGAAGAGAAGAGAAGAGAAGAGAAGAGAAGAGAAGAGAAGAGAAGAGAAGAGAAGAGAAGAGAAGAGAAGAGAAGAGAAGAGAAGAGAAGAGAAGAGAAGAGAAGAGAAGAGAAGAGAAGAGAAGAGAAGAGAAGAGAAGAGAAGAGAAGAGAAGAGAAGAGAAGAGAAGAGAAGAGAAGAGAAGAGAAGAGAAGAGAAGAGAAGAGAAGAGAAGAGAAGAGAAGAGAAGAGAAGAGAAGAGAAGAGAAGAGAAGAGAAGAGAAGAGAAGAGAAGAGAAGAGAAGAGAAGAGAAGAGAAGAGAAGAGAAGAGAAGAGAAGAGAAGAGAAGAGAAGAGAAGAGGAGAAGTGTCTGCATGCCATGCTAGGCAATACTGGATGGATTGTTTTACAACATGCACAGAAAAAAGAAGGCTGGTAAGGAATTCACAGAAATTTCAGAAGGAGTAGCCCATGACCATTGCTGAAAAGTGAAGGAAAATGGTGAGGTGGCAAAAAGTAGGCTAATAATGGACTATTCAAATTTGTTTCTCTTTTCCAATATTTTGTGAGTGTTCTGGAAGCAGAAGTTGCCTTCCTTAGTCCAGACTTCATTGTTTTAATCCAAAGCACCAGAAAACAGAAAATAGGCAACAGTGGCTTTGTTTCCAGCCCTTCCAAGAATCCAGAAAATTCTCTAGCACTGCATAGGCTGTAATGGTAATCTAGCACGGATCTGTGGCAAAAGCAGTGCTTGAGCCCTTGCTGGGTAGCTTCAGAGGGGTTCAGTGCCCTCCACACTCTGCTCCTAGCAGCTGTTTGCAAACAGATCCTCTGGGAACAGTTTTATAGCATGGTTGTGTGAGGTCTCTTGCTGTGAACCTCCAGAGGCAGAAATCAGAGCTTTCTCACTTCCTTTAGTCACTCTGGTCCTCTCTCAGTAAGAAAATATTTGCATCAAAGTGAAGATAAGAAAAACTTAAATTACCCCTTTCAGGTAGGCAGCTATTGCTAACCCAAACCACACACAGTAGAGACAGAGATGGTGAGTGAGGGAACCATTGCCTCTGTCAGAGCTGGTCTCTCTACCAACACTCATGTGCACATTCCCACATGACTGTAATAACTGAATAGATATTTGCATAACAGGAACTAACAACTAGAATAAGTCATTTAGACTTTCTGATGAAGAGGAATGCATCTACACTGCATCCAGCAAAAATTAGATAGAGATTGAAGTGTGGAGTTCGTTCTTTTTTAAAGAATCAAGGCGCACATGAGAAGTGAAACTGTGTATTCATTTTAAAAACTCTGACATCTCTAGAGTTTTCTGACGTGTCAGCATCGGAAACAGGAAGGCTGGAGAGAACAGCCAGCAGTAACAAGGAGAAATAACCATGTGGCCTTCTCCTTCCACTCTTCCTTTCTTCCCTAAATGAGCCATCTGATCAAAGGCTCTTGCAGAATTGCTAATGAAGACTTATTTTTTAATTTCCATTGAATCCAGGGCCCAGGGGAGGAACAAATGGGCAAGAAGGGTAAATCTTCACTGGCAAGATGATGTAAGAGCAGGAATCTGCTGTGAGAGCAGTGCTGGGAAAGCACCTGCCACAAGTCAATATACCCTAATTATTTTCAACTGTTTTGGTTGTGAAATTAAAGACTGACCTTTTGCACATTTTATCAAGGTAGAGTTCCTTCAGGAGCAAGTAAAGGTAGCTAGGACCCATCCCTAAAATAATTGTAAAGAACATGAAACTGAAAAATCTTTCAAGCTTCCCCTGGTCAAAGGGAGAATATACTCACAAAAAAATAAATTTATATTCCTACTGTAAATAAGACAGATGCAATTTAATTTGTCTGATTTTACTGCTCTGTTTTTGGCCTTGGATGCTGCCATCAAGAAGAATGGATATAACCTATGTTCTCAACAAAAAACTAAAGGACAATGATTTCCCTTATTACACTCAAGGTTGTAGTCCTCAAAATGAATAAAAATTACTCCTAATTTTCTACATGATTAAGTGAAGGCTCACAAGAGGCTGCCCTGAAGAGGATAAAACTATATAGGTACACAAATAATAGGTACTAAGATCAGGATTTCTACATTCATTGAGAAAAAAGCACCTTTTCAGGGTATGTAAAATTACTAGAGTATTTTGTGTTCACGTTCATTTGTCTTTTTAATAAAAAGGGCAGAGAAGTGGAATTAACTGTTTCTGGCTTGATATCAAGGTTATGCAGGTTAAACTGAAAAATGTTAATGCATTCTTATAGGCAGTTAATGGACAGTTTGTGCAACAATTTCTTGACATTAAATTATATTGTATCTCTCTCTCTCTCAAATACTTTAACTTGACTTCTAATGATATCAACTGATTACATTCATCTATGTAAAATAGCTCAGTTACTTATTCCTCTGATTTAGCTGTTTATTTCCTTGTACAAAAGGTACATTCTTATGATATTTTGTTCAAAATCAAATGAATTTTTCACCCTGTCTTTTAAGTATTACAAGAGCTGCAAAGAAAAGTCCTTAAAAAGATATCAGCATGAGGTCTGTTTAAGCAAATATTGGTTTTAGATTAAAATTTCATAAGTGTGTCCAGCACTGATTTATACAACATTGCATAATATGGTTTCAAACTGTCTATTACAGGTTCCTTTAAACTATATAGACATAGCTAGTGATTAAAGGCTTTTTGTTCAAGTCCCCTGTTGGTTTAGAAAACTATGAGAAAAGAAGTATTCTCAAGAAACATTACATGATTAGTCTGAGAATGCAATGCAATTCCTGAAGGAAAATTCATACTGAGTTTTTGTAGGACACAGCTCATGCAAAAATAGACTTCTACCAATTGTGTGAGCTGTGTTAATGTTCCATACTCAGCTGAGTCCACCAATATCTAACCAGGGAGTTGGGATGAAACTCTTACCCCCACTGGCTCGTTTCATGTGTTGCCCACTGCAGAGAAGCTTTCCTGTCCTCTGGAAAGCTGCAATGTAATGGAGACACCAAATCAGAGCCAGTTGCCTCAGAATGGACCAATAAGGCACAATTCTGCTTTGTCAATAATGCAAAAGGCTCATCTCTGATAAACTTCTTGGATCTTCTTCACTGAAGAAAACAATACCAGTTCCACGGTTTTGTTCGTTTTGTTCCATAAATGACTACAACCTCATGGGATCTGGAAAAAACCAAAACATCCTGACTTTCAGTGAGCTGTGTGCAAGAAAACCTGTGTGCTTAAGGGGAGCACACATCCTTAAATAATGATCACCTTTACAACTTCAGTGACTTGCCAAAAGGCACAAGAGATGAAGGACAAATCAAGCTGCCACCATTATTTTGAAGTGTTCCTGTTTAAATACACCATCTGCACAGGAATACGCTGCTTCTGGAGCCACAGGTTTTCCCATCACTTCAGGCCTCCTTTCTAAGGACACAGGGAACTCCTGAGAGGGCATGTTTGTCCCCTACATCCTGACAGCTGACATCCCCAGATCTCAAATCCCTTGTAGCGGGCCCTCAAGAATGCCTGGATCTGAAAAAGTAAGAGCCTTTGTCTACAACATTGCCTCATGTTAACTCAAGGGAAATTAGAAAGCATGACAATTTGTCAGGTATATTGAATTAATTTGTTAAAAATAAACAAGGTTAAAAATAGAAAAGAGTGTTACTTCCAGCAAGTCAAGAGGAAGTTCCTGATTGCAGACTGTGAAAGACAGCTCACCAGAAAACTGTGCAAGCAAGGAATCCAATCCTACAGCACTCTTACCATCATTCCCTTGGTCACACTGTCTCCCAGCACTCGCTGTGTAGTATTTCTTCCCTCAATTTCTTCCCTCCCCAGAACTGGGAAGCTTGGGGCTTTTGAATGTAGAAGGTTTTCATTTTCGTAGTTTCTTTGAAAATCTGTGCATTTCTCTAATCTGCATTTCTCTAATGATCAATGTGCTTCACTGTGGTGTACCTTGAACCAGCTGCTTCACAACTGTGTGAATGTGAAACCCTTAAAGCCTCTCTAATATCACTCCCTTTCATACAAAGAGGAGGTCTTGGAAGAGCCAATTTCCCTATTCAGATCTACTTTTTATCTTGAAAATCAAAAAAGCTGTAGTTTTCAGCTCACACTGTATTTTTTTCTCAGTAAAGCTGTGGTTTTGTTTCTCGTGGGTGTTTTTGTTTTTTTTTTTAACCTCGGTGTGAAGAAGATCCATCAGAGTTTAATTTTATTTTCTGTAAATTACACAAAACATGTTAAAACTCATTATTAGTTTGAGGTTTAGTCACACCTAACTAGACTGAATGCCTCAACTCCTAATATTTTCCTGCCTGCTTGTTTTTTAAAGTGAAAGGATATGTGAAAAGCTGTAATGTTCTTTAAACATAGGTTATACAAAAATCGAGACTGAGCTATTTCAACAAAATAGGCATTTGTCCTACATCTTTTGGATAAAAGGATCCCAAACAAATTGAGGAGAAGTAAAAGATAAAGGGGCCTTTATATCTTCTCACAGTATCTAAAGAACCCCTGACAAACTAGGCAGATTGTTTCCAACTCAAATGCTGATCAAAAAGAAACTACAGAACATATGCTCACAGGAATGGAGGATCAGTATTGACAGTGTTAGCAGGAAGCATATTAGCTACATACAAAAAACCCCTTGGGTTTTAGAACTTCAGCACACCATTCAAATGCTACAGTTATCAGGATTTTTTCTCATAACAATTACAGCTCCAAAACAAGCAGAAAAGTGAAATAATTCAGTTTAACAAAGATTTACAGTCTGTAAGATAAAAAGACCAAGTCTGGAAAATGAACTGTGTGCTGCACCAATCTGTTTAAAGGTTCTGGCTACTGTTTAAAATATCATAGTACAAAATAATCTAGCACATCCTTCCACTCCATTCTTTAACCTTACCAAAAGTAAAACAAAAGTCCATATATTTATCTACAAAAGTCAGTTCTGTCTTTTCTTCCATGCTTTTGTTTTCCTATGAAATCAAGAGCAGCTGAGCATACAGGGCCAGGGAAGTTGCCTTAGTGATTTTGTGGATCATCTTTTCCTTACAGATGAAAAGATACTAACACTTCCTTGCATGAAGTGTCTTTTTAAACTGTCAAAGATGCTTGATTAATCCTTGTTCAGTGAAAAAACCTTCATGCTCTGCTCCTCGTGCCTGTGGAAGCCAGCTTTCTGCTTCAGCACCTCTTTTATTAACCTTGATCTCACCATGCAAACAATACAAGTTTTTGCACTTCTGAAACTCTCAAATTATATTCTACATTTGCACACTGTGAGAAAGCTTTCATGCGTGATTGAGCCTGTTTACATTTTCCCCATCTGACTTGAACTGCTCAGATTTTACGGGTGCCTCTGACTCAGATGAAAAAGATAGCTTGTCTCTGCACAATTAAGCCTTTCAGAGTAGACAGAAGTACTAAGAGAGTGGAAGAAAATACTTAGGAAGCTCCAAAGGACAGATTCCTACTTAAACATTTGACTTAAAATTCTTCCTGAGGTGCCCTACAAATGAAAACAGAATCAATATGTTTCTGGTTTTGCTCCTTTGTTACAAAAATCATAAAGGTCCCTGAATATTTGCTAATTTTTTAATTCACATGTTTTATTGTGGGCCTTCTTTATTTATTTCTAGAATTCAGAGTTATAATCTATATTTTTTGCTGTACTTCATTTGGTTTAATTTGCTTTGGTTTCCTAGGAAAGCTTTAAAATCAAGAGAGGAATCTATCTTGTTATGGCAGCAAAAAAAAAATCAAAACAGTAGTGGAAATTGGTTAATTAAAATAGTCTAACCCATCTAAATATATTGTCCAAAATATTTAGTTTTATTGAGGCTGAAGAAGAATAAAGTATCTTTTCCATTTTTGACTACCACCTTCTATTTAGAGAAAGTTCACTAACATAAACCAAATATTTGAAAGTCTGTTATGCTCACAATGCTAAAAACATTTATACAAAATATATTTTAATCATAAACAATGATATACTGAATGTTTCCCAGGTTAACCATGTAAGGCCAAGCCAAAATATTTTTTTCCCACACTGATGAAATGGAGAAGGAATTTTGTTTCCCTTTCTTAAATCAAACACACTAATTCAACAGCTCTATCTAAAAAAACTTGTGAGAAAACACTCCTTTGTTTAAGATTTAAAACCCACAGAGCTTTTAAGAGCAAATAAAGATTGTGCCAGATGCTGCACAACTCACATATGCACAGTGCAGCACTGATCCCCGCTCAGCCATACCTCAGGACAAATAAATGGTATGTGGAGATGAGGCCTCCAAAGAGTCCCCTACCAAAACCAGGAAATACATTATTTTATATTCCTGATATTTCTAAGCATATCACTTAAATAAACTCAGCCTCAAAAGGAGAAAGTTTTCTAGCTATTCTTGCACATCATGAAGAAGAAGAGAGGGAAAAATTCCAGTTTTCCATCCCACTGTAAGTCACCTTTAAAAGCACATGATTTTCCACAGTGCTAACTGTTCCTTTAATTAAGAATGACATGTGCTCAACATCTGGAGAAAATAAGATCTGACCTAGTGGCTGCATTACACTGGTGGAAAATTCAGACAGCAGGTTTGGAGTTACAGAAAGCTGGAAGTAGATATTTAAACCATTTGAGCTGCTGAAAGAAATCACATGAATGATGTCTAAAGAAACAACATGAGAAGAAGCCTTAATTTCACTTAAATGGTATATTTCCATTTTTCATGGCCATATGCAACCTGCCAGCCTGGTCATTCCTCTCTATCTCCCCTGTCTTCTATGCCTGCCCTGTGTTGTTTGCATTAACTGATCTTCTGTCATTGCTCATTTGGCAGCCAGTGTACATCTCACCATACATCTCACCATCATATTTTCATGGGTATTTCAGTGACAAATTAAATATTTTAAAAAAGAGGAAGAAAACCTCCAATAGAGTGAATTAAATAACGCAGCATCATGCTGACCAAAGGTGGTTTTGCCACTCCTTGGCTGTGAGCTCAATAAAAAAGTCCATAAAACATGATTTGGGCTCAAGGACCTCCAGTGTAAAGACACTTCCAGTGTCTCTGCTTGGGGACACTTTGTCAGCACACGTGCATTGGATGAGGGAGGGCAGGTGTTGGAACTGAGAAGGCAGAGGGAGCATGGAGAGGATCTTCAGGGCTGCACTGTGCTAGACACAGCTCCTCACCATCAACACTTGGCCACCTACACCCAATGGACCTGTAGTGATACTTTCTGCAAGTCAATTCCATTTTACCTGTGATGGTAATTGAGAAATTACCTGTCTTTATCTCAAGCCAGGAGACTTTCCATAATTTTTCCTCCATCTTCTTGATGAGAGAGAGCAGGGAAACAGCTGAGTGGGTGGTTGGCAGATGACCAAGGTCAACCCATCACAACATGTAAATAATGTACTGTCTTCTAATTGAAATGTAGCCAATATGGCTGTTCTGGTTTAGTTTGCTTTCTCCACAGAAACAAGCCCTTTCCTACCTTCCTACCTCCCCCCTGCCAAAAAAAAAGGAAACAAAACACAAGTGACACAGCACCAAAAACACCACAAGTCATTCTTCTGAACATTCAAAAAAAATGTGCCATAAACACATGCTTAGCTTCAATATAGTAAAATATATTGAATAAGTATAATGTGAGATACTTAGCCACAGGGAAATACCTACAAGTAACTAGCAATAGATTTTGTGTGACTTTCAACATTTTGAAAAAGAGGCAACTAACTTTATTCAGACATAATTTTTCACTATTGTATAAAACTAAGTCTAAAATAAAGTCTTTTCTAAAACATGCAGAGAGTCCAATCTCTCCCCTAGACTCTTCTGCCTTTCTATAAAGTATTTCTCTTGTGCCTTTTGCCATCATAGTCCAGAAACAAGATTAGGGAAACAGCCCTGGAAAAAACTAATCTTCTGGTATTTCCAGCCTAAGTAGTAGTCCAGGCCTCTGGACCTGTGATTATCTGAACCAGTCCTCCTACTGTGAATATATAATTTTGGCTTTAAAGAGGGATCCCAGGACTATTACAGGTGCCAGGAAAAATGTTTCATGTCCTTTCAAGCTCAACAGCAAGCATAAAGGCTGTGGGGAGGAGGTAAACAAATAAAAACTGGGGTGAAAATTTTCAGAGAAAAATTGAAGCATTTCAGCCCTTTTGGAATAGATCTTGCTGGGAAAAAAAATTATAGCTGGCACAGATTTGTCTGCTGACAGTATTAAGGTCATGGATCTTAATTGAGATTTTCTTCTATTGATGGTAATTTCTATTTTATCTGAGATTGGGGAAGTGGCTTTTTGGGCAGAAAGCACAGTTCAGCAATAGAATGAATCCTGGGAAGGCCATGGGCAAAACTTAATCTTTTAACCTTTTTAGGATTTGACAATATAGTTCATTTAGCATTCTTCCTGTTTCTAATAATTGCAAGGTTTGTTTTGTCCAAACCATGGGCTTTAAAGGAAAATCTCTCCAGACCTGTTATGGTGCATAATATTAATTTATATATTAAATGTTGTTATCTCTATTAATAACAATCTATAATTCATTTTCTTTAAATTTATCAGATTCAGGGGAGGCAAAGCACATTTTCTTACCAAAATTTAAAAGGTTTCCTGATTGCTGAAAGAGCAGTAACAATTTACAAGCTGCTCAACTACAGAATTTGTTGTGCTAGACCAATTTAAAATATACTTCTTGTATAAGAGCAGAAAAGAGAAGGAAAATTAGTCCTTGGAAATGACTGATACATGATAGGTGTGTAAAAAAGCTTTGAGGCAAAAACTACTTATGTGGGAAAGATATTTAACCCAATTAGATGTTTCTGAAATAGTTAAATGAACCAGAAATAAAAATTAAAACTTGCCTAATTTTATATAGGTAAAATTTTCATCTTGAACAATGAGGAAGCTGGGAGATTTTCAGAAGTCTTTAATGCCAAAACATTTTCTTTCCCTTGAAGGCTAGTGTTTGAGTCATCTCAAATTTCATCTCTCTTATAAGAAGAAGATTGAATTTCCTCATCATGGGGAAAACCTTCCCCACTCCCTGACTCTCATGCAATACCAGCTGTACTTGAATTGTTCATAATGCTTTGCCTAGCCTGTCCCTAGAAACTACCCCAAGAGGGAAATCCCACATCTACTCTAAGCAATCCATTTGAGGGTCTAACTGTCTTCACAGATTTTAAAATTTTTTGCAATTGAAATTTATTTCCCATTGCTCTACTCAGAGAGAATATGAGGCACTGTTTATTCTTCTTCAGAACTGGATCTTTTAAACATCAAGCTGATTGTCCCCAGGGACACCCCTTTTTTTTCCTAAGTTATTTTTGCCAAGGTCATGCTTCTTCTGTAGTCTTTTAGGTTTATTCTTCTTTCTCTCACTTTTCATTCCTAAGAATTGTGCCCTCTGTTGCTTCACAACTGTTCTCACACAAGCTGCCTTTCTGCAATGAATTTCTGTTAAGTTCTTTGAAGGTGGGGTAGGAACTGCTTGACAGGCTGTTTGTCACCATACCAGCTTTCTAGAAGATGCTTGTGTATTTAAAGTCCTCCATCAACACCAAGTCTTTCATCACACCTGATCTCTGTGGCTGGGTGTTCAATGGCAGACTTCAGCATCAGATCACTCCTTCCAGCCTTCTGTTATTGCCCAGAGATTTCAACGGGACTGTCATCCCTTCCTTTCGGGAAGAGAGCATACATGCATGACCATGACACTTCCAGATTTGTAAAAATTCACTAAAGCAGTACCAGAAAGGCCTAGCATTTGTCAGGGCTATCATCCTAACATAAATGGATACAGCTTCAGTATTGATGCCAGCCAGGTTTAGGATTGTATCAACATATGTCGAATTGGAATCCATCTGTTACAGCCTCTTCTTTGCTACTTTACTGCTACCAGCTTCCAGCTCCCAGGTACCACACTGCCTGCCATGTTTATGGGACTCCTTTATATACCAAGGGCTGTTATACTGGTGTAATTTATACATCACCTGCTTTACAACCTCTCAAAGTGCCCCATTATGTGGGAGTCAGGCTGCCTTGTTCTTGGATCATTTTCTGACTCCTGCATCTGTGTAATGTATTCATTTTCCAGCATTGCTGAGCTGTGCTTATCCATCAGAAAGGTGGTTGTTCCAGGTCATCTTACTGTACAGTTCAGGTTTTTTATATTGACAAAGCTCAAATAAGATAAATATTTAAGCAGGAATAGTGTAGTAACATTTCTTTCTTCATTATAATCGCATAGAAGCAAGAGTTATTACCTTTCTTGCCCCCCTTGCTTAGCTCACTGAAAGCATACATTTCAGTGCACAGAAAAACTGCAAAATTTCTTTATTCTCCTTAACGATAGCACACTAATGTGTGTTATCTGTAAGCGAGTTTATGCCCCTGCTGATTCCTGTGGTTGCACAGTAAAGCATTGTTCTACCTTCAAAGAGGTGGTGATTTACAGACCATACCACACTCTCTTTCAGGACCCTGTTCACATAGGACAGAACCCAGATGGGGGTCACTGAAGTCTGGCAGGATGCAGCGTCCATGTAAAGAGCTGGCAGAACAGACCCCATCACAAAGCCAGATTTTATTTGAAGAACTGATCAGTTCAAAATATTTTTACTGCAACTGTTCTGTGCACAAAGACCCCTTGCCCTTTAAAACAGAATATATGATATAAATTGAACATCTCCATTCTCCAAATGAGGGCTTTTCTTTTTTAAAAATAAGATCATTTGTAAGAGAATCTTGTTCAGTCATTTATAAATAGTCGCCTCTGTAAACCAAGAAATAACCTTGTTTAAAAAAGTACCAACATTGTTGTTCTGTTGTCACCCACTGGTAATTGAAAATGTGTTTCTGTCAGTTTCTCCTAAGACAGAATGTAATTCTTTCTAAGATCTTGATCTTAAATTGGCAAAAAAAAAAAAAAAAAAAAAAAAAAAAGTCAGTGATAAAGGAGCCAGAAGTTGTTACTTGTATTTGCACTAGTGATATTGCTGCTGCCCTCTCTTATAATCTAAGACATTATTCTTGCTGGCTCCTGGAGGGCAGCAGTACAGTCCTAGTTTTTCATTGTTTTTTCCTCCTGCATTGGTATTGCACACTGCTTTATACTGAAATGTGAGGACCAGCATTAAAAAACAAACATATGCCCAAAATCATATAGGGCCAAATCTTGAAGTCTCACCTTAGCTTTCAGATTTGTCATTACTCATACTAATTCAAAAAGGATTTTAACTAAGCAGATCAGAGAAAGAATTAAGAAGAGCTCCGTGATTAAAACAGCTCTTTATGGTTAGAGTAATAACAAACTGTCTGCTCCTCTGCTTGTGTTTCACAGATTTAATCTGATTTGTTTTGTCTGGTCTTGTGGAATAAAATAATAACAGTATTCCTTGCACTGTCTGATTGATCTCCTGTCCCGAGAAAACAAAAACACCCATGAAAGGAGAACTAGATATGAGTTGAGGCAGCACTGAGAAATACAGTTTTGTAACTTCTGTACTTGAAGTGGCTTATGCCCAACAAGACAGAGGAAAGGAGGCACTGACATCACAGTCAGGGCCATTTCCATTGTCATGCCCGTCTGCCCCTTGAGCCAGCTCAGGTAACAGTATAGAAGATGGTTTATTTCCAGAAAGCCCCCACAGACCCCAAACAGTGCCTTCTAAAAATAACAGTTCCTCCCTCTGCTGTAAGCACAGACCTCTTCTGCAGGCTACAGAGAACGAGCTTCAGACAATGTCTATCAAGCAACCATGTTGATCAAGCCAAAAGAAAATAAGAGAAGCCAAGGGAAGGCTCATAGGCAAACTGCATCAGTTAGAGAAGCTGAGCTTCATAGCTACAAATCCAACATAAAAGGGCCAGTTTTGCTGGACAATTTGTGGTATATTAGTGAAGTTACAAATCTTAGGCTTATAATGTAATGGTTTCTGGTTTGGTTTTTTTTCTGTATAATTATCACCTCTGCCGTTTTTTCCCCCTACCTGCCTTCACTATCCCCACACATTTTCTAACAATTTTCAGGACCCTTTAAATCTTTGCTGAACTTTTCTCTTGATTGGTAGCGGAGGTTGGAGAGTCACTCTTAAAACATTGTACCTCTTTTGTAAAGTTAAGCACTCAAGCAATGCGGGACATGATTTGACTTGGTTTGCTATCTCTCAGCAGAGTATCGTGTAGGCAATAAAAGTTTCTCCATAACTCTACCAGAATATCTCACTTACATGAAAAGGTTACTACAGGTCGTGGGGCTAAGGCAATTCATTCACTATCACTCATTCCACCCAGGTCCTCTCTCTGCTGGGAGTGTAAAGAGGCTAACTGCTTTCCTAAGGAAGATTTTAGATGTGGACACACGTCCTTTGTGCTGTAGACTAGGACCAACGGTTCGAATCCATTAGGCCAGCAAAAGAAAGCAATCACATGGCAATGATTTTCAATCACTACTGGTTCAGGGTTAGATTCAAACAAGTGACCTGGAGGTGAAATGTTCCACATCCCATTACTGATCTTCTAAATTATTCTTCCCCCAGAGATGAGGCTTGACACACATAAAAAAGTAGATTGTGAGGAATTGCAATAGAAAAACTGAGACAGTAGCTCATAATAAATGTGGATTTTGCAAGCCCTTTATGCCTAGGCAATATTGTTATGGTACAATGATAGGGCAGAATTATTGATTGTATCTAGTGGGTCGTAACTGAGTAACCGCACACAGCATACTCAGTTTATGAACTAATTCAACTGCTTTACAGTGTATGACAATTTTTCTTTATATGAAGAAGCAGCTTATTAGAATTTCTCTATTTTGGAACTATTTAAAATAAGGAGTAGCTGACAAAATGTGCTTCCTCAAAGCAGAATTTATTCCTTTTTTTTTTTTTCTTCTTCTTCTTATAGCTTCTCCGGTAACTTACTGATGGATAGAAACATTTTTTAGAAAATTTGCCTCTGGGGTGCAACCAAATCTGAAGATGAGAAAAAGTGCTGTATCTCATGAAGGATTTCACAGGAAATAAAGAATGGGAGAAAATGAAATTGCAAAATGAAAAGTCCTATAGAAAATACTTTGGGCGACTGACTTCAGTAAAAGAGGTAAAAAATGCTTAGACAGCTTCCTTCACCCACTGCACTGTTATCCGCCTCATTGGAGAGGAATACAAACATTAAATGAGGGATCTGAGGCAAAACAAACACTTCTAAGGACTTGCATCATTCTCCCTCTTCCCTGTCTCTGCCTTTCTGTCTCAGCTATGAGACATTTAGCAGTTCCCACCAGGGCTCACACCCTCCAGTCATGGACCAAAGGTGCCACCAGCGCTAGACCATGACAGACTGGCCCAACTTCAAACAAGAGTCAACATCTTTGTGTTTGTCCAGGCTTGAAATAGTTTGACTCTTTGAGTGGAGGAACTTCTTGCACACTTGTGGGGTTTTATGTTTTCCTAAAAGCTAAACAGAACTTTTATTTAGTGCAGCTTTTTTCTTTTTTTCTTTTTCAGGGAGCGGGCAACCATGAGAAGTGGAGATCTAGCAGAGAATTTTTCCCTTTCAATTCCCACCTCTGGCAAACAGCTCATGCAGCAAAGAGAAGGCACACAACGGAGCTGAAGGAGAGAAAGTGCTCTGCTCTAAAAATATGTGACAGTGAGTGATGCGGAAAGAGGTAGACAGGGAAGTGAGTGTTAGTAACACTTTCGAGGATCAATCAAGTGCTTGCCTTTCTGCTATCACTTGAACTGTGGTATCACTCCTACAGGACTTTAGACAACTGTTTGTTGGAGCACTTACAAAATCCAGCAGTTTCTCTTTTAAGGGATAAATGAAAAATATCAACAAGGGGGAGAATAAATTGCTTATTCCACATAAGAATGGCTGGCTGAGCTTAGCATCAAATAAAACTTCCTTCACACAATGCAAAATTGCTTGTGCACTGAGAAACCAGATGGGCTGTCAGAATTTAGATCCAAACTGACTTTGAGGTGTACTGGGGTCTTGGTTATACAATTAAGAGGGAATAGAATTCTTCACAATATTCTCCAGTCTATATATACCTTGAAGTTTGTCCTCTAATACTTATTTAGGATGAGCTAAATCATTTGTCTCTCCACTGACTACAGAAGGAACCTGGGCGACTAACTTAGAATAGACAATCAATTTTTGATAGATCACATTAGGGGAGGTGGAACTGACCTGCAGTATTTTTCATATAGCCAGTATCCTACTAAAATTTATTTTTCAGAATTAAATTTAAAGAGTGGAGGAAGAGAATTTTGCCAGTAAGGCTTGAAAATAGACAGACACTTCAAGATAGAGACAAAAAATTATGTTCCTGCCTGAAGGTGACCCAAGGGAGAAGGCTTGCACTCAACAGTAGCCAGATTGTATTTGGGGTGGGGGAGAGGGAGTGGGACAGGAAGGAGTAAAGCCTTTTGAAAGTCTTACTCCATATGTGGCTGAATAATAGAAAGTATGTCAGGAAAAATAAAAAAACACCAAACTACTAAAAAACCATCAAAACTACCCTACTCTCCAGCTGACTCAGTGAGGCACTGGAGCCTTTTAAGCCCAGTTTGCAAAGATTCAGCAGACCAGACCATGAATAGATTCACAGTAAGGAGTTTACATCCCTCATTTCTAATCTAAACTTAAGTCTGGCATAAACATACATTTGAGTGACAGTGTTTGTCACTCAAATGCTGCCACTAGTAGTGCTTCTCCTAGTAGTATGGCCTCTATGGTGTTATTCAGCATCATTGATCAAGAATGAAATAAGGATGATTAAAGAAGAGGATAGGAAAAAGTGGATGAAAAGCACCATCCAATCTACTTAGTCATATGGGGGATAAAAATACTTGAATGTCTGAAAGGCAGCTATATAGCACCATTGGCTTAATTGGTCTACATATCAGAAAATTATCATTTACTTAGCAAGGAAGTGTTTATATGTCAGCGTCAGGATATCTTGTGAGCTGATAATGTGAAGTAAGAAATGCATAAGCTTTTACAACCACAGGAAAGAAGGCTAATAATAAGAAAGCAGATTAAGCCTTTACAACTGAGAAACTGACTCCCAGGTACAGCACCCCATTGCTCTGAAACGAAACTACACCATGATGGTTCTTGTTTGCTGGAGACTGACAGCACTCATGGCTGCAGACAGGAGGGGAAATGCACCAACAGGAAGCTACCCGTGATATACTGGCCAGGAGACACTATTCAGATGCTGACCTTCCACCTCTATTCCTGCCAAAGCATTGCAGGGTTGGACTGGGAGATTTTGCTAACAACTTTTGAATAATTTCAGCTTTTCCTTCTATTCTGTAGATTCTGATAGTGATTTTGGCACTTTTGTGCCTGGCTGGATAGGTTTTGTAGAAGGGAGGAGAAGACAAGTTTGACAACTTTCAGGCTTCATTAAGCTCAAAGATTAAACTATGTGCAAACCCATGGACAATGGAGCTGAATGTTGACTTGCAACTGTGTATTGGCATTGTTATTTGTAGTCAGTCAGCTTCAGAACAGAGTACTCAAATTCCCCTATGCAATCTGCTCAAGGAAAAGCTAAATGCTTGAAGTCAAATTTAATTATCTCTGTGCAGAGTGGCTATCTAGCCAGCACTGTCCATTTTTGGTCAGTCTTGGATGTTGTCACACCATTTCTTTAAGTGCTCAACAGCAAATTGATGAAATATGCAGAAGCAGGGAGATTAAAGCATATGTTCAAGATGCTATACCTCATGTGCTTGCCATTGGCAGCTTAATTTTCTTGTTTGTGAATTTTGTGATCTTGTTCACCATAACCAGCACACAGATACATGAAGAACTAATGCTTTTTTATTTCCAGCTGATGTACTTTAGCTGAATTAATACAAGTAAGCACTAAAAATTGTTCTTTTAGAACATTAAGTGTGATATGAAATGAGAAAGTGAAAGCACAGACCAGGTTTGCATGATCCCATAAAGGGATGCACCCTGTTATCTCCTCTGTTTGTCAGTAGAAACTGGAGGGTCTGCTGAAAAAAAAGCTATTTGAGCAACCAAGGAGAATTTTTCAAGCCCAGGAGCTGAAATATGTTACACTTCCATATCTTTGCCTAATTCTGGCTCACAAAGGAAGCACAGTGTTTGTCAAGATCACAAAGTACCCAGAATTTAAGAGCTCAGAAGTCCCAAAGTCCAGCCTCCTCCTTCCTTTCCTATGCTGCTTGCTGTGAAAAGAAAAATATTGGAAGGTTTTGAGAGGCTCCCCAGATTGACGTCTGCTGTTCGATACCCACCTAATGAGCTGCTTAACAACTGTTACCAAAATTAATGAGTCAAGTCACAGTTGTAATTACCATATTGCAGATCACAGTATTGTATTAGATTACCATGGACTTCTACTTAGGAATATTTACACCATGACGACTGTTTAAAATGTGCTCCAGTGTTTCAGCAGATTGCATTGCTTCATAGCCCATATTTATTAGGCTAGGCAGGAGTCACAGGAGTCTTATCATGAATTCTTTGGCTCCAGCTTGTAGGGATCAATGAAGAGCCAATCTTAATGTCAAGAATATCCAGGTATTGAAAAATGCACAAATGTTAAAAAGACCTTAATTGTACATGCGAGCATACACAGCAAAGGAGCAAGTATCTGGGTGATGAAAACAGTAATCTGGGGCCAGAAGCAAATGCTTCACTATCAGGATATATTAGTACAACTGGGCATAAATTAGTCTGATTTAACTCCTACTTCAGGAGTTAAAGTGAAATGCTCAGAATATAGTGCTCCAGCAATTTAGGATAGCCAAGCATAGTTTCCTTATACAGAGACATGCTTTCTTCAGTGCAGAAAGAGGTAAGAAACAGTTCTACACAACAACAAAGGCTATAATTTTACCTTCCTCCTATTCCACTCTGCTAATGAGAGATTATAAAAGATAGGTAAACAAATCGTCTTTGCTTCATAAAATTAGATTATGTGAAAATGGTCAGGGTTCTTACACATTTGACTTTATCTCCTATTTGTTTACCATTAACAAGGGTTCAGTAGGCTGCACTATGTGTATGTGTGAGTACAAATATATATATAGATACAAGGCACCTGAACAAATACAGGAAACCAGCTGTTCAAGGGGTTGCCACTGTCCCCTAAAGCCAGGCGTCGTAACAGGGAAACGCTTCCTGAAGCCTCTCCTCCAGCTGCCCAGCCCCATTCACTATTCTGCAGCCCCCAGCACCTCACTGTGTTTATGGAAGAGGGCTTGCCCATGCTCCCTCCTGCTCCTGTGCAAACACTGGCAAGCAACAAAACTGAGAGGTGCATACACTGCCTGATGGATAACTTAGAGGGACTTGCAATGAATGAGCACTTGGCGCACTTACCTTTGAATCTTGAAGAGGCAATTTCAGAATGCCTGGTCTTGGTTCCCCCATTTCCTGCTCCAAAGAGAGCCTGTTAGGACAGACAAATGAGGCAAGTCAATAACATCCACCCAGACAGGATATATTGAACCAATTCAAGGGTAGGTGGGGAGCAGCTGTGGTCCTGCCTGTGAAATACTACAGTCATTGCCATTGTGCAGTGAGTCATCAAGCCCCCTTTATTTACACCTTCCTATAAGTGCTGGCAAGCACTGATTTATGTGCTGAAAGCTGAGAATTGGGGTATGACCATGTTAAAGAAAGAAACACAACCACATACATGCACAGACCAGCAATTTATCTTCTGTTTGTCCAGGACAATTTTAAGCCACAAAGACCTGAAACAGATTGACCTTTTATTACTTTTGAATTGAGGACAGATTTCCACTTTAAAAGCTCGATTATATTGCTGGGCTTGTTTGCTTTTTATGATTTTGGAAGGTGCCATGGTAGCTTGGGCAATGAAACAGAGCATAGGCTCCATTATGTGCTGAATTTCAAACCCAGAATTTTAGTTTACAATTTTAATCAATTTGGTGCCTGAAAAATTATTGCATTTACATTTGAAATGTAAAGTTGTAAGGACTGATATTTGAAAACATGGTTCAGATTTCTGCCTGGTTTTACCTGTTGGAGAATTTGGAGTTATGCTAAGAAGTATGTGGTTGCTGGCCAGAGATTAATGATCTCTGAAGTTCAGCTATAAATAGTTGATGTGTAAAATCCATTCTATTCAGAATTTTTGAATGGGATATCTACTCTGTTTTTACTAGGAGAAATTTAATTATTTGGATAACTAGACAGAGACTCTTTTTTTTTCTTCCTCTATCTGCAGAATTGCTTGTTCTAGTTGCCTAGTGCTTTAATAATCTATTGAACTCATCAGGAAATAGGAACCTAAAGATCATTTATGGTGTGGTTATTGGAAGGTTCTGGGACAGATGCTTTATGTAAGGCAGTACCAGGGTGCAGCAAAAATGTGTGTGCTGGAATTGGCGTTTACCACTTTCTGTGTGTTTTAAAAGTATATGAAAGCATCAGTAAACATTGTGTGTCCAAGTCTGCATTTGAAACCATGACTGTCCAGGAAATAGGTTTTTCATAACTGAGGAACTTCCAGATCACTGATCAACATATGGACTGCTGGATGAGAGAAACTAGATTTATTTCAAAGTATTATTTAGTAGATACCTATGAGGGCAGGAGTATATAACCATAAGAGAAAGGGAGGGAAGGAGAAAGGAAACAAAGGAGAGAGAGTGGGAGGAAGAAAGAAAATGAGGGATGGAATGAGGAAGAAAGCAAGCAAGCAAGCAAATGTGGGCATAACTTACTAGTCAGTGTGTGTTATACCCCTGTTTTCACCAGTTTCTCCCCTAGAAAGACCATACAGAAGAATGTGTGGGGAGCATCAATAATTTTTGTATTAGTAAAATGAGTCAGATTTATTATTTAGTATTTATTGAGTCAGAGGAATCTCTAGTGTTTTGTTATACTACAACAAGTGCACAATGAGATTTAAGAAACTGGAGTGGCTGATGATCTAAAATATATCATTCATTGAGACGCTACAAGGATGCCTCCTGTCCTCTGGTTTAGAGATGATCACTTTTTTTTTTTCTTGTTTGGGGAGAAAAGGTTATCAGTTATCTGACCAGTCATTCTGTGTCACTGAGCGCAAGCAAATCTGGCCTGTGAATCCTTAATTTTATTTTTAGGCACCTAATTTGTTTTCCCATTTGATGATACCTTCAGCTGAAATCGTTGGCTGCTGATCACTTGTTTTTTTCTCCTGCAGTGAATGTAATTGGACACTCTTAACTGTAGCACAAGGGTTTTAAATGACAGAGAAAGTAAACGAAGGCTGCTAGATTAAAGAGAAATCTCTCAATAGATTTGTGATTAACTTGCAACTATAATAAGACATTACATGAAAATAGAAATGAGTAGGAAAGGTTAACCAGCTAAGACAGGAAATTATTTCAACAGCAGGGGGGGTGCAAAAGAAAGGAAATATAGTCTCTTTACAGATATACTTCTGACATCAGCTGTTTCTCAAGAGCAAAACACTAGAGCTAAGAAAATGTGTCTTGTAGGTCTAAAAGATACAGTTCAGACTGGGGATCAGGATTTGTGTTTTGGTTTTCATCACTGACTTTCTGCCTGCTCCAACGTCTCAATTTTTCTTCCTTCCTGTTTAGCCTATAAATATATTAGGTGTTTGAATAATGCTTAATGATATGTTCTGCAGACTGGAAGATATACATATAACTGGACAACAGATAAAATTTTCCATTCTCACATATCTCGACCTTGTAATCACTTGGGCAATGATTGCTCAAGGTGGCAAAATGTGCCAGAGATTAACATCAACATGAACCTATGACCAGTGGTTATGAGCACAATGTTATGTGTGTCTTAGTTAAGAGCAGAACATGTGCCCACAGATAGTTAAGAGTAATTCAATGCTTTGTAGGGACCTCCCTTGGGAAAAAAATAGTGAATGAAATCTCTTCTTGGTCAGATTGTCTGTTATTCTAATAAAAGGTCAGATTACTGATCTTTTGATAGATAAAGGCAGTGAGAGGAGACACTCAATTTTCTTTTTTGTAGAAATAAGCTCATTTCTTCACATTAAGTTATTTGTCAAATTTGTTTGAAAGTAGTCAATAGATTTAAAAGTTATCAGTAAACAATGTCCTTTGAGACAATACACTCAGAGTGTTTCTATAGCACTTGTTTTTAGGGAAATCAGTTTAGAAAACTCCCACTCCCATTACTTCCAATAACCTAGCTTGCACAGCTTGTAGCATGCATTCCAGATGAGCCAGTCATCAGAATACATGTTCAGCTCCTGCTCTGTGTAAGCCACAGTTACAAAATGAAGAATACTTTATTTTGGAACTTGGAAGATCCCTCTTTTATAACATGGTGACCCATAAAGGTCAAATGTATATCTACTATAGTTCTAGTAAAGGGAAATGAATGGTTTCAGAGATAAGTTTGCCCTATAAAGCCCCTCAGATTTGTCTCAGTTTGGGTCAGCTGTCCACTTTGCCCTGAGTGGCTTTGATTTCTTAAATAATCTCATTATTTTCTCTTTTAATACCTTATTTTGTTTTCTCATACCACAACACTGGTACTACAGGTCCTTTCTTGGTCTGAATAGGACTATAATAGTAACATGAATCCAAAATAAATGATCACTGCCCTACAGTACATTACATGAAGTCAGACAACTACTCTTTACCCCTTACAGCCCTTGTGAACTCAAGGAGGTCACAAAGGGATAATAAAGCAGTATTTGGCCTGTACTGCTTTACAGGTTTACAATAAAGAGTAAAATAATGTGGGGCTTCATCCTGCAGCCATGTTGCTATTGTACCCATTTCACTGTGGTTAAAAATAAATAATTATTTTTAAAAGAACAAGCTTTTCTGTATGATCTTAAGAGGCCTGCAATGCCCTGAAGTTTATTCTTCACTTTTTATATGTTTTAGTTCTTAGCAAGATGCTTCTTGCTTCCTGAAAGCATCTCTTTGTTTAAGAAAAATGGATTTCACTTATTTGCCCTACAGCAAATTAGACATTAAGTTTTCCTCATGCCTTCTAGAGAAGGACCATAACGTAGGGATCATATTAAGAAGGGGAACAAACATTTCACAGATCACTCTATATTATAGCAGAGGTTTTCTTGCACAAATGTTATTTCATCACTAATCTTCATCATCTAATCAGCACTTCATCAGGCTGATTCATAAGGCTCCTTCTTATGAAAATCAGAAATCTTGTGCCACCAAAAGCTATTGCAGTATTAAGGTGTGAGCAGATTCCTTCTGAGGCTGGGCTCAGAGAAGAGGTCCTGTATGAACAGGCATGAAAACTGAACTTTTCTCACCATAAAGCACATCCTGTGGTCAATCTGTGGCCAGTACAACCATCACTCTACTGAAAAAAGAAGTGTGAGATCTGAGAACTTCAGACTATGGACCCAAAGAGGATCTATGGATCTAAAGAGGACCAAGGGCTCCAGATGTAGGACTGTGTAGAGGGAAAGAATCAGCCCCCTCAAAGTGATGGCAGTGCTTTTCCTAATGCACTCCAGGATACCACTGGTGTTTTTTACCAGAAGGGCACTCACTGTACCAATAACTCCTCCCAGTTTTATATCATCAGCAGACTAACTGAGGCTGCACTCTGTACTATTGGCCACATCATTAATAAAGATGTTAAATGGTACTGACCCCAGTATCAATCCCTGGGATGCACCATCAGTGACTTGTCTCCCTCAGGCTTTGTAGCCAACTAAGCATGGCTTTTCATTCATCATTCTGTGGTGCCTACTCCTGATCACTTCCTTGTCCTTCACATGCCTGGAAATGGTTCCCAAGATTAGCTGCTCCACCACCTTGTCAGAAATAAAGACAAGGTTGACCAGCCTGTAGCTCCCCAGATTCTTGCCTTCCGTGAGCAAAGGAGTGGCATTCACTCTCCTGCAGTTTTCAGGAAGCTTTCTCAATTGCTGCAGCCGAGCAAATACAGTAGGACTTAGGAATACAACCCCTAAGGGCCTCTACACTTGCATGTTCAGTTTGTTTACAGGCTCCCTAACCTGCTCTTTATCTGCCAAGTCAGTAAATCTTCTTTGCTCCAGATTTTCCCAATGGTCTTGGGCCTGGGATCCTGAAGCCTGATCTTACTGGTAAAGACTGGGGTGAGGGCAGCACTGAGGCAGCTGCTACTGGACTTCAAAGCAGGTGCTGTAAACAGATTTCTACGAACAGAATGCCTGTCTCTGGATCACTTTGCATGACCATCTGTACAATCGGGCAGATCTTGCTCAATGTATTAAACATTAATCACCTTGAGCTGTCACTGCAGCCAGAAATATACAAAAATGAGGAAAGAAAACCAAACAAAAGAATCTTCTGGAGTATCTGAATGTTCCATCTAAACCATGTCAATGTTCCATCTAAACCATGTCAATGTATCTCAGTGTGTGAATTTGGCTTCTGGCCATTGAACTCACCTGCCACCAAAGCACCTTTCATTCTCCAAAACCATCTAGTAAATGTCTTCCATAAGCGTGGTAGCTGTGCAAGAGAGGTAACAAAAATACAAAGGAACTGAAATAAACCACACTCATTTTAAGCAATGGAAAGGCATATAATATTCTTGCATCATGATGGGAATGAACAACATCCCCCAGTAGAAACCAATGTTCTTCCATGGAACTCTGAATCTGCAGGACAGATCCCAGACAAATGGAAGATTAAAAATGAATCAGGTAAACACCAAGATTTTAAGACAATACAAGATGGACATTGCATAAAAACAAAAGCAGATGGAAAACCTCAATTTTACTTTAGAAGCTCTGTTACTCCCTACTCAAGTCACATTAGCACATTCATGCAGAGGAAAATGCAATCCTTTGAAACAACTAAAGCTTCCAGAGCTGTTTTGTGATCCCTCAGTCATCTTACTGCTATTCACAGGCATCCTGTGCCTGTAGACTTCTCAAATGTTGCTCCTTAGAGACACTTGCCTGGCTCTTGGCTAGAGCATCTCTGCATTGCTAACGAGCAGACTTCCTTCCACACAAGGTGCTGTACTCTCATCTGACTCTGTTTCCTACCATCCGTCCATTCAATCACATCCTGCTTTGAACTTTTGCCCTTTTTAACTCTATGCAGGCTTACAATCCTTAGACATAAAAATACATAGATATACTCATGTTTATCTCCCACAGCCAGAGCAGCCTCAGGGATAGCAATTTAACGGCTCCTGTTCCGAGGATAAAGTTGTTTATAAATATGGATGTAACTGGGCACACCAGTGGGAGGCAACTACAGAGTATCCCCAGGTGTCTCTCTAGGAGATCCAATTCATTTAGTAAAGCATCCTTCTAAATGCGTACACACACTCACACACGTATGCACATGCACACAGCAGTTCCTTAAATGGGCACAAAACATGGATCTTTTCCACTGATATGGAAAGTTGTTAGAATGGTGCAAGGGTTGTAGATCCTGATTAATTTGGTCTGTACTGCTATGTTTCTTCCACAGGAATATAAATAAACACGAAGAGAGGGCCATTTTCTCTAAAAAGCTTATTTCTTGTGAAATAAAGAGGCTGCATCTTTGGAGGAAGCTGACTGGATGGGACTCCTTCCTCCATTCAGTTCTCAGAGATTTGCTGCAAGACCTGGTAAACAGGACACCATGGAATTTTAGCCAGGCAAACCACCCAGTCCAATATATAAAAACTTAAGGCTTCAGTTAGCATCTTCTGCTAGTGTTACAGTGTTTCTTTGGGCTACTTGTCAGAAGTGGAATCCTTCTTTGCTCTTAATCCATGAGACAACAGGCAAAGTTCCTGCTGCCTGCTCCAGAAGGGGTGGTGGGGTTGCAGGCAGCAGGAGCAGCAATCTCTGCAGCAAAACACAATTTAGCCTGCAATTTTTGCTAGAGTGGGATAATTTGGTGGCATGACAAAGGGCTTTTCATCCTCAAGTAGAGTTGTGAATGCCACTGTGTGCTCATATTAGACAAACAATATTACAAAAAACTATGTTTGTAAAGATAACTGAAGAATAAGGAACCAGCCTTTCAAATGATCTAAATAACTGGTTGAGTTTAGAGAGGAATAACTTTTTAAAATCATAACCTTTCAAATGATCTAAATAACTGGTTGAGTTTAGAGAGGAATAACTTTTTTAAATCATTAGATTTTGTAAGCAGATGTAAAAATAATTAACTTCAAATTATGCATCCAGAAAATAATGTAAACTGCAGATTTCAAAGTCAGGACAACTGTAGTTACAAAGGCAAGCAAATGCTGCTTAGAAAACAAAGACATCAATGACCAATTTTCAGGTGAGCCATTCAGAGCCAGACCAGCATATTTGACTTCCTTTAAAGACACGACACTGAAAAAGAGGAGGTCCACTACTTAACTTTTCTTTGTCTATTCTGGAAATGTTCCTTTTCTCAGCCTTTGAATCACTGGCTTTATAGCTGTTTATATGATAGTCATTCCCGAGATGATGCAGAGCAATTTACAGACACTGGAAATCAAGTCCAAATCATCTCCATTTTTTAGCTGTATTTATAAAGGGCTGTGTTAAAATGATACTAGAGACAAAGAGGAAAACTGATGCGGAGTCCCAATATTTTCTTTTGCAAATGTTGATAAGGTACATATAGGCACGAGTGAAGACAAACCTGAAAAGATTTCTCAAATCAAAAGAGAGCGCAAACACTTGTATGAAGCAAAGCATTAGTACTTCCCTATACAAAAAAGGAGGAAACACATCCTTTTGCAAAGCACTGGTAAATGGGCAAATCACTGCTGAAGAAACCTTTCTTTCTGTTAGGAGAATCTGGTAGGACAGTCAAAGACAGATGAGGAGGACAAGAGACAGGCCTGATAAAGACCTGGATAGAGAACCTGAATGAGTGAAAGAGTATCAGTGGCACAGGTATGGCTGAAAACCAGCAGCTGGGAAACAACCTGAAAGTGGCCTTTGCCTATACAGAAACAAGCTGCCAAGTACTTTTCTCAGTTTTGCCTGTGATTTGACGCTGTGGAAGTGTTCCCAGACCTGGCTCAGCTGTGATGACCTCTGGCCAGTGATAAAGAGTTGCTCACTTCACTGTCTCATTTGGCTTGCAGATTGAAAAGGATGAAGACTCCATATGAGATTTAAGATTCTTCTGCACAAGAAGAAAGCAATTTAAGACTTTAAAAAATGAAAAAAAAAGAAAGCCAGAAGAGTTCTTGACTTCTCTCCTACCAGGTGCCCTAGTATCTAAATTACCTTCTAGGCTCTGTGCCCATAAATTTTATGTGGTACTGTAGAAATGCAGAGCAATCGTTCTTTACCTGAGAGTAGAAATTAGTGTTAGTATAAAGAGAACAACCCTTTCAGGATTTACTGTACTCCAAGGACTTGGTCAGCTGTGTAAATTTGTTCCATTATGACTAGTTTCCATATCACTGCAATACATTGATGGATGTGTCTGTAAGATTAAAATCTGCTGTTACATCAGTGTAAAGCTAGCACAAGGCAGATACAAAGATTTTGGTTTTATATCTGCCTTGGTATCTAAAATGTTTCTGCATTTAAAATCTTGCAGCATGCCAGTATCTATTTTGGGCTATATTTACACAGAGGGCATAACCTGACCTCAAATTTCAGAAAACTACTTAAAATTTCATGTGGCTACATACAAGATTTTTAACAGACTTAAAGTTTGGGTTCAATGCCTGAAACCTTGCATTCCTTGATAGACAGGCCAGGAGGAGAGTGCACATTCCTAGCTTTCCAAAGCACACCATTTGGCTGGACCTGAAATAGGATAGAGATTCTCCTCTTACCACATGAAGATGAACTCTGAAAACTAAATTTCAATGCACAAACTGCTCCACCTGTCCTTCTGCCCACCTTACTTAGCCTTATAAATTATAAGCACTTCCAAAAGTTATCTAGGGCCAGTTTTGTTTGTCTCTAGCCACTCTCTCCAAAAGTGGTCAAAGGAAATTCTCATTAACTTTTGATCCTATCTGCACCCAGGGCCAGCACAGGCAATGAGAGGAAGAGCTGCCAAATGGCATATTTTGACTCCTTAATCCATACTCTATAATAATGCAGGCAACATTTTTCCCCCATTAATGGACCATTTATTTTTTTTTCTTCATTGTTTTTAAAATACCATTAGGAAGGCTTGCCTGCATTTTCATTAGAGATTAGCAGAAGGGGAAGGATGGATGCTTATCAACTACCACCTGGAGAGGCTAAACATACAAAAAGACATGAAGTTTAGACACAGACTTGTAAGGCTTGATTCCCTGCCAAAGCAGAGCTGGAGCACAATAACTCAAAGTCATGCCAAAGTTGAATAGCCACCTGCTAGAATATGAGCTAGAAATGAAAGGAACACCTGCAAAATAAGACCAGGAAGGCTGGGGGAAGAGTTGTCCTTGAAAGGGAAGCAACAGAAACAGGCATCAAGAGACTATACTGAGTAGCAAAGTTTTCAAATAAATTAGTCTAAAAGTCATGTTTGAGAGTTCAGCAAGGAATATACTTCCTATAAATAAAGCAAGAAGGAGAACCACACCACAATCAAAACTGTTGATCCTGATTCTCGTCAGACTGATAATTTGATGTGCATATTTCATCAGCATTTGCAAAGATGGCAAAAGAGCAGTAATGAATTCTTGCTGCCCTGGTCATTTCCAGATGCTGTCATTATCCATTAATACTTCCCCATTCACTAACAGTTCAGGTAAAACATAAACTACAAGTATAAAATACCATGGAGTTAACTAATTTCTAAGAAATTCTATGTATCGGTATCCATGCAGCAGCTCTTCCCAGTTCCCTCTCCCACCTAATAATTTTCACTGATTCATTTATTGTGTAGACCAATTACCAGTATGTGCTCAAGACTTCTTCTAGATAGACTATCTGAGATTGGGATAATGAAAAATTAGTCAACTGGAATACCAACACAATGTTATTTATTACTTGAAAATAAATAAATCATCATTCAGATTGCATGCTCACATTTGTATTTACCTGCAGATATTTACCTCTCACATTCCTTATCAAATAAAGAAATACAGGTCCAAGCTGGACTCCCTAGCCCTACATAAGTAACTCTGAGAATTAAAATTGAGGTGCCAGGTTGAAGTACCCATTAACCAAGCTTAGTGTGCTGTGGAGATAAAGTACTATTCTGAAAGAATTGATTGATGCTGAGAATAGCTTTTCCTTCCTAGGTTGTTTTGCAATACAGAAGCAGAGCTGAAGTAAACAAAACTAAAAACATAGGAACATTTTAGTCAAAAAAACCCAAGCAAGCAAACAAAAACATAAAAAGGAGAAACTTGGTGGCAATTCTGGACAAGGAGATGACACTCACTGGCTGCTCTGCAATTTCTGTAGAAGTTCTCTAGTTAAAGATCATTTGGGTTCCTCATACACCACTTAAAATATATAAATAAATGTTATGGATGCAGAAGTAGGTCTGTGGCAAATCCACTGAATCTCTCACAGGCAGGTTCACATGGAAATTAATCTCCATAATACTGATATTGCTGATTTTGTTACTGTTTATATTGCCTTAGCATTTAGAATTTTGCCTAGCTACTCCTTTTAGCAGGCATCAATTAATTTTTCTTGTATCAAAAAATTACCATCTTTAATACTTTTCTTGAAGGGACCACAAGAAGCTCCACCATCTAATCATCATTAAAAAGTCATGGTTTTAAAAAATAATGTAAAAGAGGGTAAATAAAACCCATTCTATGAGTAACAATTTTTACCTTCTCTTTCAGTTTACTTTCTTTATATCTATGCCCTTGTCTAGTCTCACACTTAATTGCAATAAATGGCTCCAAAATTAGTGCAGATGAGTGTCTGATAAAGTTGGATTCTATACCTGACTGGAATTAATGTTGGCTATATCCTGGAAAAAAGGAGTGCATATGTTACATATAGGTTTTATTTACATTTTGAAAAGAAATGAGAAACAAAAAATGTAGTTTGAGCTTGTCTTTACAGCTTCAGTGATGTGTGAGTCTCCTGAGCCAAATTCAAGACTGCACAGTCCCCTTCCCTTTATCTTCCTGAACTGTGTCCTAGTGGGCTGAAAAACACAGTTATTTCAGCCACTTCTCACATTTCTAGATGAACCCTTTCTTCAATCACAGATGATGAAGTGAAATGAAATTATGAAAGGCAGAAAACATAGAGCCCAAAGTGTGACCTAGGAATCTTAATTTTCCTCAATCATTGCTGGAACGGAATGCAAGTCTGCAGCAGCGGGGGTGAAATTATAGTACAAATTACCATGCTATGCCAGATAAATTATTCTCTGCAGCATGGTTATTAAGTGATAGATAAATAACTAACACTGCAGGACTGATTGACAAAATATAAGTGACCTGGAGCTAAGCAGGGCACTGTGGAAATAACATTGCAGTGCCACTAATTTTTAATACTGAAATGAGATTTTCCAAGGCAGAAAAATCTTAAAATAGTATATGACTAAGCCAGCTACAAGTTAAACAGGTACTAAGAGATCTTCAGCTCAGAATGTCTGGCTTCAGGACATGTCTCATGTAAACATTTTTTAAATACAAAGTTGAGAAATGGTGCATGTTTTCTGTCTGAGGAGCACATTGAAGACTCCTCAGAGAGAAAACATAAGAGAGTGATTGGATTTTTTTTCCATCAAACAGGTGTTAGTAGATAGCAATCTTCTTTCACAACAGTGTCAAAGACAACGTGGGACATGGGCTCAGAGGTTATTCAGTGACATTGTGTCATTCAGGTTTAGAAACAGAGCTAATAAATAGAGAAATGACTCAGATTATTGTCAGAAGGAACCCAAGAAATCACTCACTACATAGATTCTCTGGAGAGCTTCCTCCATTATTTCTACAAAGGAACCTGCCTTACTTTGAACATTTCTGTGCATAACGCTGTTGTCATAGAATAACTTGTGTCTTACTGTTTTGTGATCTTTTTCAAATTTACCAAATACCTACTATCAGTCCTTGTGACATGTTTGTAAAAAGGCTGATGTTTGCCTGGAAAGGAAAGAGCTCTTCCCGGGTCATCCCCAGGAAAGAAGAAAATTTTTATACAATCAAAAATAAGGGCTCTCTCAGAGTAGGATTTTTGACAAAGCAAGCAAGCGGGGTTAACAGCAAGAAGAACACCAGCTTTTTAGAAACTGAATATCCATCTAACTACGGGCAAAAAGCTGACTGGGAAAGATGCAACATATGCCATGTTCCAGAGGGAAAGTCATGATGAACCACAATCATGAAAATACATAATTGCGCCAGAAAACAAAACCAGCATGTCATGTAAGAGATGTGAAAAACATGAATGTTCTTGATCCAGATTTGTATCTATTTTCTGCTAACTAGAAAAATTTCTTCTGAAACCTTTCTGTTAGGTCTTTCATTCACAATGTGCTGTAGAAGGAGCAAGCCATTTATCTGGGTGCCTATGAAGCTGGAGCACAGGAAAGTGAATTACTGCGGAGACAGAAGCAAACCAGCTTTCAAGCCTGTGGCAGCTGAACAGAGGTCTCTGACCTCATAAAGGTGTGCTACACATAGGATCTTATACCCAGGTAGGTGCTGAAAACAGCATTCTGGCCCCAGGCCTGCTGAGGAAACTTGGCTAGTGTATGCAGCTGAGGAAATGAGACAGTATTTTGATAATGTTTTTGATTTCAGTGAAATGCCTGCTTGCCCGAGGATCTTAAAATATTCCATGAAACAGCATTGACATGATGCTTAGAATGACAGACCTTTTTTTGCCTCTGTGCATGTGTCACTAACCTCATCAGAGAGAGAATATCATAGGCAGAGGCAAGTTGCAAGAAGCTGAAAAAATGATTGCAAGAGTCATGTGGATTTTAAAATCAAATTAAGTCTGTCTAATTAAGTATCCAGGTAATTTAATACAGAGCTCCAGTAGAACTAAGAGATTCCTACAATAGATTAATAGTGGGTATCTCACCAGAGAAAGCTCCTGCATGTTACCCTACGCACAGTCATGGCCTCTAATCTCTCCTAGATGCAGAACAAACTGAAAGAGAAAAAGAGAGAAAGGCAGAGAAAAATGGAGGCAATTACAGAGACCCATCCATGAAATAATCTGAATGTTCTGGTTACAGACAAACATTCAGGGCAATCAAGAGGGATCCAGCTGACGACCAGATTCAGATGCATTTAGTGGGAGGCTGCCAGGGGGTGGAGGAAGTCACAAAAAGAAAACAGCGCAGCTAGCTTACTGTCTGCTTAAGGCAGAACAAAATGCTAGCAGGTGACAGTAAACACAAAGAGATTGAAGAAGATGGCTCTCTGGAGAAAGGCCCTTGTCAGAACTTTTAGAACACAAGAAAAAGAAAGGCAGACTTTTGTTTTCTTGTTTTCAAGTCAATTTTGAAACTGAGTGTAGCTCTGTAGGGAAGAGAATTGCTCCCTGGGGGAATTAGGGAAGTTGTAGAGTTCAAACAGAATGAAGAACAGGGGGGAAATCAATATTTTTTCTCTAGAGGATTGCTTTCAGTAGTTGGTACTCTCTAGAATCAAGGCAGAAATTAAAAAAACAAAACAAACAAAACCAAAAATCTCCCACTCCTAAATTCTTAACTATTAAAAAGAAAAATGACAAGAGCTCAATTATGGGGCATTTCAACTTCTGGAGTTTTGGACTAACCTTGATATCTAATATTTCATGACAAATCTGTGAAATTCCTTGAGGGGATGCTCCTTCTTTCCTTTCACCCTGCCTCATCATCCATCAGTTTGTTTGCTCTCTGATCGTTTCCTGTGCTCACAGAAGTACTGCAAGGTCAAGTAATCAGCTGGAATCCTAGTATGTGCATTTTCTATCTAGCATAACAGGGCTGATTTAAGGCTGGATGGCATTTCCTGACCTTTAAAATGGAAGACATTTTTATCCCAACCAGGGAGACCCCAATATAAATAATCCAGGTGTCAAACCCCAACTATTCAAAACTGTCCCTTTAGATCTTTTCCAGTAACTACATTTGCTTGCAGCAACCACCCAGGTGGTATTCTCCTGCTCTGTGCATAGCACTGCAAAGCACAGAGCTTACAGCTCTGCCCTTAATTGGTAGTGGCATAGTGAGAAACACTGATGGTTCCATAAAGTCTTGCATGCATAAGAAGATCGTTGTTGTCTTTAATGTTCAGGTTCTCTGAAATGTCAGGTGTTTGCCTTTCATTCTCCCCCTCCTGTCTTCTTCAAATCTCTCTCCCCAAATAAAATCTTCACAGGAAAAAATCATAATCAGCTGGGAGCAGGTGGTTTTAAGCAAAGCAAATTATGTTTTCTGCTTCACTGGACTATCTCTTATCCTGCAGTATGGGAGAAATCCCAGGACATGCATGCCAGTCTCAGGGAGCTTCCATCAACCAGGACCCTTTCTGAAGGACAGCAAATTGTTAAAAGTACCAAGATGAAAGCTTAGTGGGCTAACTCAAATTTAATATGACATATTGCACCCTATATTGTTGCTGTGTTGGTTTAATGCTGTTCTGAGCAGACAGTTCCAAAATCTTATGGAACCAGCTACTGCTATGACAATGGTTCAAAGTTACTTTCCTTTGCCACCAAGTGAGGAAATGAGAGTAAGGAAATGTTATTGAATCTTAAATCTTTGGTGTAGACAATCCTCCAGACCAGTTTCTACAGACACATGTTGAAAGAAACTGAAAGCAGATTCACAAAGACAGAATTGATTTAAGGGAAATATTCATTCTGAAGTCCCTACTGAACTCTACCTGTCTTCAGTGACCTTGCATCCTTCATGATATGCAGGCTTTGTCTGAGTTGCCACATGGACTCAGTATGGCCAGTGTATTCCATTTGTGCTGCATTGAACAGGACCATACCCATACTGAACAGAATCTAGGCTGCTGCTGAGCCTCTTGGAGAGATGACAATATTTGGGAAAGGACCAAATCCCCATCCTCCCCTTCTAGCTCTCATTTACAGCAATGACCAGGAGGAAAGATGCACGCTGGACCTTCTTGTACCATTTCCACAGGTGTGCCCCCTGCAGACGTGTTCTTGGGAGGGCCTGGAAGAGCAGTCAGGGTGTCCTGCTGCTGGAGTTGCAAGGAACTGTAGCAGTGAGAAAGAGAGGGAAGAAAGAGACCAAATTTGAGATGGCTATTTGACTGTGGCAGGGCAGTTACTCTATATGACTGCAGAATGCATGTGCTGACTCACTTTCAGTTTAAAAGAATGAGTTGTGAAGTTGGGGAGAGTAGAAAAGCTGCTTCCTCTGAAAATGGCATGGTTCACAATAGCAGCAGAGAGCTGAGAGTTTATGCTCAACAGCAGCTGTAGGGCTGGACCACTTCAAGATCTCTAGTGGGAAAATGGAGCGAGCCAAAGTTCCTTCTGGAAGCATATATGGCAAATTAGAAGCTGGGACATATTTTGGACATATACGGTTCACTTTCACTCAAAAGAGGAAAAATCAGTCGAATGTCCATAGATCTATGGGAAATTTGTACGTATGAAAAAAGCCAAACCCACATCAGCCTTCTGTTCTCGTAAACACTTGGCATGTGAAACCTTCACCAGTTCACCTCAAAATAATTTGCAAATGTCGTTTCTCCCAGCCCATCCATCGATGCCGTAATAATCTTATCCATCCAAGCACACATTTCCCATACAGCTAACTACTTCATCTATCTGACTTGCTTGTCAAAAAAGCTCACTGTGCTGTGCTTGCTGATGCTCACAACAGAATTTCCTCATACTTTCTTGAGTCTCATGAAAGGGTGGAGGCTAAGCAACCTTTCCTTTTCTGGCAGGTGCTGGGAATTGCCTCTGGGGAGGAATCTAAGTGTGGCACAAACAAGTAGGTTCTCTCTCAAGCCTCAGTTTTTTTTCTCTCATCTCTGATCTGAGATGTACACAGCATCACTTCAATTCCTCCCTAAATGCCACAATCTCAGAATGTTTCAGAACCAGGCTGACCTAAACCAAATATTTTTTCTGTGTGTAACACAAAATTGGATAACATTTAAGCTAATTACTTGAATATGAATATGAAGTTTGCTCTAGATCAATGTCTTAAAGAAATCATGAATTTAGGGGTTGTTTTCAGAGGAGGACTTTTCTTGTATTACTGAACACTCAATGAAAAATCTTGCTTCCAAAATAAATTGAAGGAAGTCTGGATATTTATGTAAACTTGCCCTGTTTACTGTATACCTCCCTGCACTTCAGAACTGATTCTGATACTAGCAATTTATGAGGCTGAATTCTGTGGCCAATGGCACAATGACTTGAAGGATTCAAGACAAGCCCATGTCCAAATCCCAGCCTAGAAATAGGTCAGCTCTGGGCCCTAAGGAAACAGGTGCACTCCGTGATCCAGTCGACTGCAGTACAACTCCAGGGCTTGGCATCTGCGTTCAGGTTTCTCTTCCCAAAATCCATTTACTTTAAAGGTGAGATGTTGGGGAGGAGGGAGAGCAGCCATAAGAAACAAATGACTAACTGCAAGAGGCAGCAATTGGACTCAGCATGTTCTGCTAATACACACCTGATAAAAAGCTTTTTTTTTTCTCCTCACTGCAAGCAATCAGTTTTATTAACATTGAACGATAATGTGGAATGACTGTGAGGGAAAAAATGTTTAAAATAATAAAGAGAAACCCTGCAGGTGAGCAAGATTGATATTAATAAAAGCAACAGAAGAAGTACATTTCTGGGACATTTTCTGCCCCCCCTTCTCTTTGGAGGGTAAGATGTGATGAGTCTGGTGTTGTCAGTCTTGCCAGCAGGAGGGCAGTGACAGGTTGAGCAGCGTGTCTGACAGGACTGAAGTCAAACCTCCAAGAGAAGTAGTGCAGTGCAGAATAGCCAATATTACAGATTATGTGGGGGAGAAGGAATGCACAAGGGTTATTCAGATATCATTATACACGGCAAAAATAAACCCCGAAACAACAACCCACAAACAAATCAGGATGACAGCTCTGCAAAAAAGCAGCAAGAAATGAACTCCATCTGATTCAAATCATACTGAATTACAAAGAAAAATATCACTAGCAACAGACAAGCATTGCATCTCACACTCCTTCAAGGAGGCAGAGAGAGTTGCAAAGGGCTCATATGCTTATAAAAATACAAGTTTTGCTGCTTTTAGATTATGTTCAGGCTGAAAGTGATGGATGAAATCCAGCATGATACCTTCACAGCATTGCATTCTGCAGTGACCACATAGCTCCTGCTCAGTGTTTGAGTGCCCAGGAGTTATCAGGTAATGACAGTGTCACTCCTACAGCAATTACTCACTCAAGTAACAGCTACATGGATGTGTAGCACATTATATTTTCACAGTGTGTGATATTTTTGCCATTACAGTGAAAAATCAGCATTTGTGCTTAAAACTTTGAAGTTGTCTCTCTCAACATGTTGTGCTAAGCTCTTCATTTTTCTCCCACTTGTCTTCAGAAGCCATCTCCTCATGCCACTCACTCCTCAGGTTGGCAAAAAACTGCCTGCTGAGCTATGAAATCCTGGAATTCTTGCTGTAATTTTTATCAGTGTTCGGCAGCAGCTCATCTTATCTAACACACTTCTGTTGGAAAAAGAGAACTTGCAGGCTTTCCCAACCTTGCATCTTGCAGATTTGCCTACCCTCTTAGGTTTTAATGGTCTTTTGGACTATTACACATTGTCTGCACCAACTAGGTGTTTCATTACAATCTCTATGACCCAAGAACAAATCTGGGAACTTATGTCCACAAAAGGGAGTAAGCAGGAAAAAGTTTCTTTGATATTGCATCCTACAAACGTCCTATTGTTGCAAAACAAACATGAAGTGTCAGCATGGATCCCCATTCCAGAGATCAGCTAATCTAATCAGTCTAATAGCCAGTCATAGGGATAATGGGAACCTAGGGGCAGAGCTAGAAAAAAATGCTCAATGCCAGCTTAATCATTAAAGAGGAAATAAAATAAAAAGACAATTAAAACAAAAGATAGTGACAGAGAGAGAGCAAGAAGCAACAGCAGATTTGGACAGAAGATGGGGATAAGTCCTATTTGCAAATGCTGATAACATTTGGTGATTAGTCTCACCCAAGAAAAATGAAGGATGGTTTTTTTGGTAAGATTCAAAACAAACATGGGTTTCTGTTCTGAAATAGTTTTTTTTCCTGTGGAAAAAGAGAGCTAACTACAAAGACAAAGAGAAAGGTCTAGGCTCAAACAGCAAATGGGAACACTTAGTGTCAGGCTGAATGCAATGTTTTAGTTTGACATCTTCTCCCTGCTTCCCTCTCCCCCCTTTACTTTAAATGTTCATCTATTGTTTAAATGTTCATATATTCAATTTTAAAACACATTTCTCCTGTTCAATTATGTAAATAAAGAAAAAAAACCAGATAGGTGCTGTTCATAGAGCTCTGCTTGAGGGAGCTAGAGCCAGGTATAACAAAGTTTTTTCAAATGTATACAAAAGACAGTGGCTTGGTGCACTTCCAGGTAATCCAGGAGTGAATTTACCTGGGGAAGAGGGAGGAGAAGGCTGATAGAAGGAGGGGGAAGAAACTGTATTTCCCAGCCTTGCCTTGCATGGTCATCTGCCCAGGACAGGTAATACACAGCCCAATGGTAGAAAGTGTTCACAAAGACAACTTTGTGAACTCCCGTGTGATGCACCCGTGAGAGGCCAGTAATGTTTGCTATTTGGTGACAGCAGACTTTACACTGCTAGTTTATGGCTTTCCCGCTCAACAATAACTTTGAATTTATCAGAGCATGCTATTGTACATATAAGGCTGACACTGCAATTTATTGTATCCCACACATTACACCCAAGCATATGTCCCTATGTGAAATGCTGTTTTACTCATTCAGCATTCATGTGCAGATGATTTCTTGTTCCTCAAGTATTTAATCTAATGGTCACTTTTAGTACACACAACTACAGACACTAAGATTAAGGATTTAAAATACTAGACCAATATATTATATAAATGAAAATCTCTTTGGCACCCACAGATATAATATAGTATTTGGGCTTTCTGACCTTGAGTACAATTTCCATATACTCATTAAAAATTGATAGCACTTCTCATTATCCATTCCCCTCTCCTCAGCCTGCCCACCCTTCTCTCCCACATCACAGCCGCCACCTCCGATTCCCTGGTCCTGCACATCAGTCTCATGGTCACCTCCAGGGGTGTCTGGGGCACCTCTTTCAGGCTCTGCAAGGAGGCTGCTGTTCTCTGTAATCCATAGGAGCATGCCAGGGAGCCCTCTTTCCTCTCAGTCAGGAAATTGAGACACACACTTATTCCCAAACATGAGATGCAAATGAAGCTTTCCACAGCCACAGAAGTCTTTAAGCTGCTTGCAGCTCAGAACAAGTTTTCTCAGAAACCTGCTTCTCTGAGACTTCACTCAAGCAACAGCTCGGGCTATAGCTGTCCTGTTGTTCAGGTGTCAGCACAATAGTTCATTCCTAGTTTTTTGGGGGGTGTATTATTCCTGTTTTATAAAAGGCTTATCCATTTTACAATTGAATTAATAAGAGAAAAAGCTTTAGTGGGGAATAATGTGTATCTAATTATTAATGTACTATAGAACTTAGCTTTTATATTGCAATTTATATTGCAATTACCTTCTTTGTGATATAAAGCAGAACAATACAGAGGAAGAACTTCTTTATTAATGGCTAATTGCATGGTAATTTAAAATATTCAAGTTTCTTTAATAAGGTGCTGTATGAATGTTACCTAATTTGACAAGATTAATTATACAATTAATTTGAGACTGCTCTCAATTAAATTAGTAAAAATTCTTAAGAATACAGCAACCTAACATAAAGTGAGATACCTATTAAACAGGGTATTAATTAGACAGAGATGAAATAATGCATGCTTTGTTAATATAAAGGGCATTGAGGAGCTGTTCAAGATGTATTATTTCATTACTTTAATAAAATAAAGGTATTTGAGGCACAAAACAATTTCAGAGAATCCTTCAGAAGACTGTGTAATAGAAGTCAGTGTTAGTTCTGCTACAGGGACTGAGGGGACTGATTCTCACCTCAGGTCAGATTTATTCCACGTCGTTTGATCCTGTAGAACCACTCCAACATTATTGCAGGGCAAATCCATGTACAGTTCCAACTGAGCAATGGGAAACGGAGCTAGAGGTCAGTCATAGATTAGAAAATATGAGCCAACTAAATTTGTATTAAAAAAATTAAAAAGAATGATGTACCCCAGCATTATAAGTTCATAAAATGAAACAGGTTAGAGTTCAGAATACTAATGGAAGGAAACAAGGCAAAAGGTAGGGTCAAAACCATGGACTTCAGGAGGAAGGATTTGGTTCATGGACCTGCTTGGAAACATCCCAAGGAAACAGTCCCAGAGAGAAGAGGGGCCCAGGAGACCTAACTGATTTTCAAGGGCTACATCTTCCAATACCTAGAATAGCTCATTCTGCCCTGTGGACTAAAGGTGATAGGAGGCCTGCAGGGATGAACAAGCTGCTCCTAACAAATACCCAACACAACAAGGAAGTGTACAAGGGAGGGAAAAAGGGTCAGGCAACCCACAAGGACAAAAAGACACTGTGCAAGTGTGCAGAGATGAGATTACGAAAGCCAAAGACCTCAGGGATCTCAGTATGACAAATTGCATGAAGGGCAACGAGAAAAGCTAATACAGGTACAAATGCAGCAAAAGGAATACTGGGGAAAATGTGAACCTACTGTGAATGGGGATGTGGATCTTTACAAAAAGCCACAAAGAGGGTCAAGTTCACCATGACTTCTGCATCTCTTTTAACTGCTTGTATCAGGTATCTCACACACTGGAGGCCAGGAGGAAGCTCCAGAGGAAGGAAAATTTATTCTTTGTGAAGGAGATGTGGAGCACTTAGATAAATGGCATACACACATCCCTGGGACCTGATGGGAGGCACCCACAAACGCTCAGGGAGCTGACCAGTGCCATTGTGAGGCCAGTCTTGAACATCTTTGAAAGATCATGGTGATCAGGAGAGGTTTCCATCTTAAGGGAGAGGCAACAGAGGGTGGTAACATTTTCAAAGATTGGATCACTTTTCTTCCATTCTGAGATGGCACACACAGTGTATTTCAGACATTTGAATTCTTTCTCAGCCTCCACTGTATTAATCACAGCAAAGTTCTTGTGAGAGGGAGAAGCTCTGTTAAGCACTTCCTCCTTTCAGGGAAACTGACTTCAAATGACCTGCCTGAGGTCAGAGATGAAATCTACTTTACTCAAACTCAGTTCTGCTGAGTATTAAGCTATCACTCTTCACTACGGAGTTGTTCTTGTTTCTACCATGTCCAGCTTATAAGGACAATAAAGTTTCTGGCAGAATATTTTTACAGCACTCTCTACTATGAATGTAATCGAATTTGTACCCATCCAGAGTGGTATTTCTCTCACCTGGCTTCAGACTTCCACAATGTGGACATCAACATCCAAGCTAGTCACTCTGGGATCCCTTTGCAGATAAAGGAGGAAAGCAGACTCTGTTGGATGTGCATTAGCAGATCTGTTCAATATCTGTTTAAGAGGTCATGTTTCATATTCTGGAACTGCCTATATCTACGCAAAAAGGGAGCCTTGCCAAAAGGAAGACTAGCTCAGGAGAGTTTTCATCCCAAGGATCTCAGACAAAATATGTTAGTTCATTTTGTCTGGGAACAGAACACACGATATCACTGATATGACCAATGAGAATAGAACCAATTGCAAATTCCAAATATTTGAAAGCTATCCACACAGTGACCTTTAGTGAGATATTCTTCAAATAAACTGCAAGAGCAAATAAAATCAAAACAGGCATTCCAAGAACAGGAAGAATCTTGATTATTAGATATTATAGCTCCTTCATGTGAACTCCTACCTTCTCTCTGTTTCAAACTCGGTCAGATAACATGAGTTTAGGTATTTGAATCTACTCAAAACAGTTAATTTTAACTATTAGTATTAGTAGTATACTATGTGTACATGTTATTGTCATAGACTTTTCTGTATTATGATAAGCTATTCACCATTATTTTGAAGATATTTAAAGGATTTCCTATATATGTGTTGAATTGTTTTACTATATAAATTAGACCTATACTGCACTATGGTTAGACAAATGTAAAATCCAAAGGTTTAAGGAAATTTGAAACTTTCAAGTTTGAAAGTTTCAACTTCCAAATTTACTTTAAATTTCTCATTTGTAGAAATGTGAGTTTAAAATGTGTTCTTTGAAGCAGACACATGAAAAGTTTTATCATCTTAGAATGAAACACAACCAGCCTCTGTCTGCTCACTCATTCAAACTAACACCTTGCAACACATGAGATACATTCAAACTACTGCACTCCAGTGTTAAAACCAGTGCAAATTTAATTCTGAAAATGAGAATTGTTCTATTTCTTAGCAAGGCAGAGTTCTTTTGCTGCTATGTGATTGGCTGCACTGGTTTGATAGACAGTCCATCCTGATAGCTTCAGCCTTTCTAAAGTGACATCTCACAAACACAATGAAAATATGGGGAAAACAGCCATTTCTGTGCATAGAGTGACAGCGATTCCCATTCCTATTGGCGTCTGTCGAGTGCCCAGATATAAATGTCACCAGAGCACGGTGCTCCTAAGAAGTGTTCTTAAAACCATAAAAGGTATTCTGAAAAGCTCCATCTCTTTGACCTGACTGCAAGAATCTTAGAGTAGATGATTGAAGAGAGCATGGCTAGAGGCAAGCATTCAAACCAGTTGTTCTGCTGTGTCAGAACAAGGGCAGAAGGGATGACACATTCAAAGGTCCATTTTGAATATCTTAAAATTTCAGCAACAGAGGGTAACAATACAAATTTTTATAGCTTCTAAAAGCAGTGATATTTATCCATGCCAATTAAAAATAAATAATGTTGTTTTTAAAAGGACACATTTATAACACTCCTCAGTCCACCAAGTCTTGCCTTCCTTCATCATCTATATCCTGTTCTGCAAGCTAAAACTTTGCATAAAAACATTTAATTTTGTTGCATTTTGACTTGAAATGACAAATTTGTGGCTGTGGCAAGTCCGCTATGCACCAGAGACAGCCACAGGTTCTTCTTATTTCACTCATGTGTGAAACACTTAACTAGATCTCTCTGCTCACTAGGGAGGGTGTGGGCCAAAGCAGAAGGCTGGTGTGCCCAGACCCACAACATCAGAACAAGAGCTTGTTCATCAGAACATCAGAACCTGAAGCTTGTTCCAATGTTGTCAGTCAGAGATGGGGGCAATTCTAAACTAAATGAGAACTTGCCAGCCACAACTAAACCATGGGAATGGGGAATGTGCTTGAAAAGAGACATTTAAATGGCAGAGCTGTCAACCTTCCTGGCCCATTTCTTTCAGTTTCCATGCAGTACCTTTCCCTCTCCATGAAAATTGTGCTTATTCACCTTTCTCCGATTTAGAAAAGATCAAGTGTCCACAGGTGTACCCCAAAAGCTGTGATCAACTCATCCCTACATTTCTACAAGTTATCTCTAACCTTAAATTTGGCTCAAACAACTGTCACTTCAGAGAAATGTGTGAAAGGAACCAGACTGTGTCTCCAACTACAGTCTACAGAGTATAGCAAATACCACTGCAGAACTCATCTTCCTACTCTGACAAGTGTAGTTAATGAAGTGCAGTCCAAAATCTTGCAGTAAGTTGCTTTATACATATCCTGTACTACTTAGTTTCAAAACAGAGATTTTACTTGCAGGGAAAAACTTCCACTTGGGAATGTGTTGCCAGTCAGCCTAGCAACATGCCCCTCAATCTGGAGCATGTGTGGTCTCCAAAGGCAGCACTTTGGGACTGTCTGTCAAAACAGCAGCATCCCATTCAAGACACAAAGTGTTAAAGTAATCTCATATCTTTTACAGAGTTACGTAAAAGCTAGGACTTTTCTTTTAATGAAGCCTCCTGATCAAGGTTATCAAGTCAGGCAGTCAATAGCACTGAACCCTTTTATCAGCTCTTCTTGGTAATTATAAATTATTTGCCATTAGACAGTATGCTAATTCTTAGGCTCCTACAAAGAGCTTAATCAATTGAGTGCATTTTATTATTTTCTAGTCTAAACATCACGGACTCATCATATAAAGTATCCAATAACATCTAATTATTCTAGATAGTTAAACTGATGCTAAACCAATCAGAAATTATATTTGAATTTATTAGTCTTCCTGCATTATTTAGCCAGCACAATGGAACAACAGAAACAAAATACACCCAAGAGGTGAAGTGAGAACTGAGCAACAAATGAGGCTCTGAAGTTAGTGTATAGAAAAATGAAGTAAAATATGCGATTAACATTCAGAAGGGAGGGGGCAGGAAAAGTAAAACAGGCAGATCTGTACTATGCATTCTCCTCTGGGTCATATTATTGCTAATTTAGACCTGTACAGGCATGTTAACCCTGAGAGACATTTCTGTATCTGAGGTTGGCTTCCTCACATCAAAGCCTTTTTAGTTATTGTCTTGTAGTTTTAGGAACAAATCCATCAAAGGTGCCTAATACCTCTCCAAGGGCAGGCTTTTGAATTCAGACCTCTGATTCTGAAAATGCTGTCCAACTTTCACCTAACTCTTGCCCCATCTCTCCTTTCCTCCCCTATCTTCCTTGGCTTTGCTAATGACCTAAAAAATCTTTTCTGCCGAGAGTATCTGTTACAAAAACAATTGTTAGTCCAGGTGGCATTTTCTTACAGATGCAGTAATCTGCCATTTGAGTCACCTCCTCTTTGTCTGGCTGGCACAAAGCATTTGTGTAGCTCTTCACTGGAGTCCCACATGCAAGCAGATGATAGGTGTTATTGTGAGCCGCAACCAAAAATGTTTTCCACAGCCCTATCTTTCCTATGAAACCCTGGCAGTGTGATAAAAAAGCATCATGTTGAATTCCTTCTGGAGACCTTATTATCCTCCTGCCAAAAAGCCTGCTCAGTATTTAAAAAGAAAAAAAAAAAAAAAAAGAAAAGAGAAAAAAAAAAAGGAAAAAAAAAAAGGCAGCAACATAGGTCCAAAAAAAGAATATTTGTTTAAATAGTGGGTAATAGCAGTGTGTAATGCTTCACCTTTCCCTTTTTGCCTGCATTAGCACAGCCTCTGAATCAGGAAGCATTTTGGCACAAGTAGATACGGCCTTAAAAAAGAATCTCCCACACAGGAAAAGACTCATTCTGGGCGACCAGAGCTGGCTGCCCCTCTGGGAAAGCATACCCTTTAATTTAAGCTGAGGCTACTTTTAGCTTCTGTATGTGTAATTTAAGACTGCATTTGCTTTTAAGTGAGTTGCAACATGTTCTTTTAACTGGGTAATGGATCAGGCTGCAGACTCTTCCACTGCTGAGATGTGGCTCTAAATAAAACTGGAAGAACTGCTCTATGGGGGTCAGACCAGAATTTCATTTAACTTAATATCCTGCCTCCAACACCTGCCAGTAGCTGCCTGGTGAAAAAATATAAAAGCCACAGCAGAAAGGACTGAGTAGTTCTCTCTTCTGTGAATTGTCCCAGCTCCTGGCAATCAGCAGCTTAGAAGCACTGCTGAAATTAGCTAACAAAGTCAACACTGACACATAGATGTCAGATCCAGAGACTTTTTCCAGAGTTGCTCCCACATATACTATTTTTCAAGTAGCAAACAAACCCTTCCATCGTCATCACTGACCTGTGAGAAGGCGGAGTGAAAGTAGAATGGTGCTGATAATCCCATCACCAACATTCAACAGGGACTGTCTTGTGTGTATGTATGTATGAATGTATGTATATATGCATAGAAGGAGATGAAAAGTTGAAAAAGCATGACATCTAAATCTAAATGTTTGGTTAATAAGGGAGTATATCCATAAATCACTAAAAATACCCATAAAATATACAGCAACTCCTTTTATTATTACATGTTATTTGAATCTCAGTAGTTTTCAATATTTAGTAGTTATGTAGCAAATTTTTTACAGTCAATGCATTTGATCCTCTTATTTCTTGCTATTTTGAATGCATGCATGCATGCTTGTACTACAAGAACTTCTTACTCATTCTATTTAAATATGGACTGAAGATACTGAAAGATACTTTTGCAATACAGGCAAAGCAATAAACACATGAGGTCCCAGATTTGCTTAGAAATTACTGTATAAAGCCATTTTGATCTGCTCTCCCTGCTAGTAAAGTGTAAACAGCACTGTAAGAATCAATCCTCCTCATCCCTGTCACACCACTGGATGAACAATCTTTGCTGTCCACAGCTCCTTAGAGAGGAGTTTCTCCACTGTCTGCACTGACACATAATGCAGTCAGTCCAGGGCTCCCCACACAGACACTAATGCACTGTAGCATCACTGTTATTTTTATTTACTGACAGAATGTGTAGCTTGATACAATACTAAGCAAAACAGACATGGTCCTACTCCAAGGAGCTTCTATGCTTTCAGGTCTACCCACTCTGGGGCCACAAAACAACTAGAGCCTCTAGAGCTCCCTTGAACTTTCAGTTTCTGCTTGAGAAGGTGACATATTCATCCAGAAATGTCTGTGCCAATTTGACACAGTATTACCCTACAACTGTCTATCACAGGCTGATGGAACACTTCCCAGTGAGTTCAGCACAATAGTCAGGTGTAAAACCCATCCTGGAAAACTGACCACGCACAGCTGGGGAAGGTAAGGGATAGGCCTGAGAAAGGTTATTTAGTTCTACTGGTTTCCACAAAAATATGTGAAAAAGCATTGACATTAACCTGGGAGAACATGTGGACTACCTTTTCCAAAATCAACCTGATTTGAGTCTTAGACCACTGTAATTTTCAGCAAATGGATTCCACACAGGCCACCAAAACAAAAGATTACTTCAAAAGTTATGCTGATTTTTAGGAGAGAACTAGGGATTGTTTCTTGTTGCTAAGGAGTAGTACAAATTAGGAGGACATTAAGTTGGAACAGAGGCCTCCCAGATGTCAGCTGAAAGAAAAACTTATCTCTATGCCCCCTCCACGTGGTGGGTGTGCACAAAGAAGGGGAGCAGAGTGGGAATCAGACCCAAAATGCCCGAGTGCTCAAACTTCTCCCTCTGTCTGCCTTTGAAATGAGGCACAGGGACTCTGAAATAATCTCCAGCACAACTCTGGGAAAATGTGTGCCGTGGATGCCATGAAGGGAGGGTGTGAATCGAGAGCTGAGGGTGAGGAAGATGAAGTTCTCTTTTTATCCCCCATAAATCTGCACCTGCCAGGGGGATTCGATCTGCAGACACAGCACAGGTGAAGGAGCAAGCAGATTGCAAAGCATACATCACAAAATGAATGTGTTGCATAGTACATAAGTTTCATCACTTAGCACATGAACATTTCCACCTTTCAAGCAAGTAGTTAAACATAGAAAGAATTATAGCTCTTTTTTGGAAATTATCTGGCTATAGGAAATTAAAAATAGTATCAGGTTTTAGAGTTGGAAAGCAGAAGTTAAGGGACAGACACCAGATAAATATTAAAGTCTGTATTTTGGTGAATAAAAGGCTGCTATACAGCAGCTCATACCTCCTCTCCTAATAATAAGTTTTCTTTTGCAGGTGTGCACTCTATAGTCATGAATAAGAATCAGAATGGGGAGCAGTTCTTTGGATCATGACAGTGAAGATAAGGGATTATGTGCCTCATATCTGGTCAGATAGATTTCATCAAAATGTTGTGGATAACCTTTGAGGAGGAGGTCATGAAGGCCCATAAAGATGTCCACCTTTACAGGCTGCTGATGAGTTTTCTGAAGCTGAAGGACATTATATATGCATGGCTATGCTGGTCAGACATAGGGCTTTGACAAAGTTTTGGTTTATGCATTAGGATGATGAAAGCATCAAGAGTACTCCCTTAATGATAGTTTTTCCTCTTACATCTTGTTCATTCTTGTTGGGTATGAAATATCAGGTAGAATATTATAGACAGTAAGGTCATATGTACTATTGATAAGTCTGGAGGTAATTTAATTTCCAAGTAATAAAGATAAAATCAGGATTTTTGCATTTTGTAGTTTCTTGGAAGTCTTCTTAGCAGCAGCAATACCTTGGACACCAGCTCCTTTCTTACATAGAACACTGAACACCACTCCCCCGTGTCTATGGCAATTTAACCCCCTGTGCATTAAGGAGGGACATCCATCATTGAAAATATGAGAATGGAGTTTATTCTCCAGCATTGAAGAAGAAAGTGACACAATATCTCCCTGTCCATTATACCATTACAGACACTTGTTCAGTCTGGTTTTAGCCCTCCATGTAGCTTATATTACCAACAAAAACATGCATGCATCTTTTATGTTCACAATCTCCTCACACCACTGGTAGCTGGATAGTCATAAAAACCCTATCTAGGTGAGGGAGAAACAGCAATGAACACAGAGCATCATATTACATAATTCTTGTCTCTTCATCCCATGTTAATGCTAGCAAGGTATGACACTGCTTTTTACATACAATTGCAACTTTTCTTCCTGGTTATTCGTGCTTTGGAGAATGCTGCTTTAGGAATTCAATAGCAATTATACTTGGTGAAAAGAACACACAATACAAATTAGAGCAATATAGATTTTCCCCCCTGTTACTTTAATGTTTAGTTACCCTTTTAGATTTAAACTGAGTACATAATGTTTAAGAAATTACTTTCACTAAAACCCATTAACTGACAATTAGAAATAGCATTTTAATCCAAAGGAGTGCAGCAAAACATTACTGCAATTAATAGGTACGTTAGACCAGTGCAAAATCCACTCTAAACCAAAGTGTATCCATGGTGGCAGGTTGTTTATATCCAATACTTAAAAGCATCTTGAAAACTGAGGGCAAGAACCTTAGGCAGTGAAAACAATGGAGTCATTCCTATTTGCATTCAGTGAGGGCTTGGCCCTGTGACTTAAGCCCGTATTTCATTCCTTTGGCAAAACTCACCACTTGCTGGTGACCAGGCAGAGGATGAGGAAGAGATTTAGGGCCCAGGATTTATGCAGCTAAGTGCCAGCTGAGTAAGGAGCAGGAGTCTCTGGCCCACAGCTTATGCTCATGATTACTCATATTCCTCCTCTTCCCATTTGCATCTCCTCCTGGCAAAGGCAGCATCTTCCTCCTCCTGCCTATTTCCTCCTTGCCTCTTAGTTTGGACAGCGGTGGGAGTGACAGTACCACATGTCCTCTGCAGAGGCGTGACACTTGAACTGGGACTTTCTGATGCAGGTAAGTTTGAGCAAGCTACTCTGAGTGGAACCTTGTATCTGCTTGGCTTGTTTTTTCATGGTAACCTCTCTCTGCCCAGACACTGTTTTTAAAACTCTTTTAAGATGCAACCAGTCAAAATTTCTTTCCTTGTATAACTGTCCCAAATAAACATTTCTCTAGTACTGCCCAGAGGACAAGTATTTCTTTTGCCAATAGCTGCAGATGATGCTTTGTTTGCAAGGACAGAAGTAAACATTTCTAGCAATCATAGCTAAAGCTCATGTGCTTGACAATTAGTTAAGTTTTTTATGATGTGTAAAGAATGAGATGTGCTTCTCTCCTTCATCTCTGTTCTGAATATATGTATTTGCTCCAGACAGCCACCAAGCACGACACAACCACTTTCCCAGCACCAGGACTGGGGAGAGAATTGGAAGGGTAAAAAGTGGAAAACGGGTAGAGATAAAAATAATTTAATAGGGAAAGCAAAGGCTATTCATACAAGCAAAATAAAACAGGGCATTAATTTCCTGCTTCCCATGAGCAGGGGAACCCGTGTTCAGCCACCTTGAAGAGGGCAGGGCCCTCATCACGTGTAATGGTTATTTGGGAAGACAAATCACTTCAAATGTCCCCCTTTTCCTCCTTCCCCTCACTTTATATTCTGAGCATGATGTAAGATAATCTGAAATATCCATTTTATCAGTTTGGGTTACCTGTCCTGGCTGTGTCTCTACCCAACCACCCAAGCACCCCCAGACTCCTCACCAGCATGTCAGTATGAAAAGCAGAAAAGGCTTTGGCTCTGTGTAAGCTCATTCAGAAAGTAAAAAAAAAAAAAAAAAAAAAAAAAAAAATCTATGTTATTAACCTGTGTTCAGCACAAATCCAAAAGAGAGCTCCATACCAACCACAGCAAAGAAAATTAACTCTACCCCAGCCAAGGCCAGCGCAACATGCCATCAGAAGTCAGCCCTACTGCTTATCGCACCCCACAGCACCAGCTTCTGTCACGCCTCATACCTGTCCAACACTTCCCTCCCTGCACACAGCAGCAGATACCTGGACAGCATGATGTTGGTTGAAGGATTTTAGATTAGCTATACTTGCACAGTTTTTATAAACAGCTTGTAAAGGATGATGAAGACACTTAGAGCAATGGTCCTTATACCCACAGGAGGAAGCCCTCTGCTTCCTCTGCTAAAAGTTTGTCCTTCCTCTAAAAATCAAGTCTGATCCTCTGAATAATTTCACCTTTCTGCCATTAGCCATTTAATTTAAAGCATGGAACTTTATATAGCAACTAATCTCTGTGTGGCCTGGCAGAGCTAGTTGATTGTCACAGATAATTGGTTGATTTGGACAGCATTCAAGCTAGTGGCCTTCTATATCCAAGACAATCTCTCTTCAGAATATACTCTGCACTATTCTAAAGGTAGCACAGAAAGACCATCATCATTAGCAATTTTGCTGAAGAGCAATATTTAATAACTGACTAACAGGCCATTACTTGAATTGCCTACCTCTGTCATTTCAGCAGGGCTAAAATTGGAATTCCCTCAGTCTTCAGGAACATAAGAGGTTTGTAATCAACTATTTGTGTAAATCTGGGGGCATGTAGGTAGTCATGAATTGTCTGCTCTCCAAATAAAGAAAATATTTAATTAGTGTCAGTAAGCTTCTTGTACAAACAAAAGGTTTTCCCTGGCTACATCTGCATGTGACAGAGCTCCTTTCCATGCAGACAGACCTCTGCTGACAGCAAATGGCACACGCTTTTCCAACCTGCAGCACACGAGGCATACACAGTAGCTGGGGGCAAACAGGGTATTTGCTTTTATTTACACTCATGCTTTTCTCCAGAAAAGATAATGCAAAATTTGGTCTCTGTCCAAAAGACTGTTCAAAGCATCTTTTTGTTCTATTATTGAGTGGCAGATAACAGAGAAGGGCTGAGTCCAGAAAGAGGGTTCCTGGTCACATTTGTACACAGCAGCAACAACAGCAGCTGCAGCCTCATTACTCTTGCACTTACTCATTCGTAGACATCTGGAAATACCTGCTGATGGTTATATTTTTTTGCCAGCATTTCATGTAAAGTTGCAGCTTTATCCAGGGGAATAATTACAAGGACTTACTTTGTACTATGGGGAAAAAACAACTGTGGCAACTATGGGTATGAAGAATGCAGTTTTCTAGCAATGGAACATATCTTCAGCCACTATAAATCACAGAATTGTTAGGGTTGGAATGGATGTCTGGAGATCATCTAGTCCAACCCCTAGATCCATAAACCTCCAATTAACTACTTTATATTACATCAGAAGAAGTTCTGAAGTTCCAGCATAGGGTCATTGGGGTAATTTTTTCAGAGTTTTGAGAGAAAATTTTACTAAGGTCACTATTTTTTATTGATACTATCTTGGTAATTTTATTGAGACCTGTTAAAAGGGAGAGTGAAGCAGCACCAGTCTTACCAGACCCTTCAGGTTCTCTCTGTAACTGCAAAATGTGGTGGTGCATGACACACAATAGCAAAGGAACCCACACAGTAGTTCAAATCATGTATTCCTTCAAAAATGCAGATGATCTCACATATTTTGGATTTTGGGAACAGCCAGGAAAATCTGCCTCCAGACTGCAAGCCATGTCTGAGGCAGCAGACAAAGACACAAGGAGAGAAAACATGCCAGCCCAAAGATCAGCAATTACTGCTTACATTCCCTCCAAGGCTCGAGCCATTTACCTTTCTCTGGGGTTTTGGTAGCAAAGGATCCTCAGCCCTCACCTCCGAATCAGTGCAGACATTAACACGCAGTAAGTAAAATTCACTTGGTTTGGTAAGTGTGGTAAGTGTGCTGAGATCTTTTGGAACCATTCTCACCAGTTAGGGAAATAAGTATTTTGAATGCCCCAGCTCTGTGAGGCATATCAAGGATGTAAGAGTCAATAGTCCCTTGCTTAATCTTTTCCATGTATCTAATCCATTGATTTCAAAGAGCAACACTGCCTCCCGTACTCATGATGTGTACCAAAGGGATGATAGAAACACATATTCAAAGTGCTCAGCAAAACAGGTTTCTTAAGAAGGTGGGTTAATCACTGCAAATTTTTACAGACCCAAAGGCACTGCCTGACATTCAGCCAAATTGCAGTTAACTATTAAGCCATTCTTCAGCTTTACCGAGCTTATTTCAAACGGAGTTAAACGAGAAGTGACTGACAATAATACTAATTCCCACAGTATCAGTACTACTGCTCTTGTGCTGCATGAGGAAAGGTCTGGCACAGCTCCTGCTGGCACCATGCATCCACCTGCAGCTTCTACGACACAGATGGCTGACATAAAACTTCTCAAACACATAGGCAATGCCAACAAGACCAAAACCAGGCTACTCCTGAAATGAGAGGTACATTACAGGTAACCAAGTGCTAAACAAAACAGAGGGGATTAAGTCTTGCTCTCCTATGTGCCACAAGACAGCATTACCTCAGACTGTAAGGCTAGTTTCTTCAAATCTTTGAAAGTTTAAGAGTTTCAACTGCCAAATCAAAAATAACCTCAGCTCAGACCCCTAACAACAATACTATCCTGACTGTCACCTAAAATGTGAAAAGTTCAGATTTTTTTCTATTCAGAAAGTGGGACTAAACAGGCATTCCATCTGCAAAGGGATGGAAATAGGAGAAACACTGACCTCTGTAGCCTGGGGAAGGTGTCAGGTGAAAGAGATATAGCCCAGACTTCAGGAGATGTGTGCAGTAAATGAGAAGAGCATTCTCAAGCAAGTTTCCTGCTAGAGTAGCAGGGACAAAACTGTAGAAGCATGAAAGGCTATGAATGGCAGAATGCTAACAGAGGACTTGATTGATGATAAGGGCTGGTCTTTTATGATCTATCTGCAGCTAAGTCAAACAAAAATCCATATTAATTCAGCTTGTGTGATTATGAAGGTCAGCCCTCAGAGGGTACAAAGGGCTAATTAAATGTAAGTAACAACTTATTAATAACAGGAAGAGATGTCCTGACATTTGTGAGTTGTCTGTGCATCAAGAAGAATATCAGGGCATTCCAAATATGGCACGTCCATGCCCACCTGTCCTAAAAAGCACCTAGTTTTCCACCAGTGTCCTCAGAACATGAACTCATCGCCTTGCACTTGGCTTGATGCTAGTTCTCCAGTAGTTACCATTTTTTTTCACAACTTCTTTATTGCTACAGCTACATTTGTTAGTGTTCAGTCAAAGAGTTTATGTGTAGACCATAAACATAGTGCACCAACAAGCAAGGCTCATAAAATGTCACATTGATGTTCCAATAGGAGCATGCTGAAAGGATTTCTATAATGTCCTAAACAGATAGCATAAATAATGTCAAGTAGATATCTGGAATCTCACTAAAAATGACAGTTCTCCCTAATTTCCAAAATCAAAACCACATTCTGAAGAAGAACCATTGAGGAAACAAAGGGATTTAACCAGTACAGAGCTAAAACCCATCCAGAGGTACAACAGTTAAGGTGTCCTGCAGGGCATAATGGCAGTGGCAGCTGGATGGGAATCTGGCCTTAAGCCATGAGCTGGCAGTGCAAGCAGCCTGCTTGTTGTTGGGAACCTCCTAACTCTTTTCCATGTCACCTCCCTGAAATCTCTAACGGACTTAAGAGGCACATGTAATTGCAGGGTCTGGATTTCTTTTCTCCTTTCCAGCCACTTAATTCCTAACTACTCGCTTCTCCCTTTGCCTCTTGGGGTCTCTTTTTCCGAGTTCTTCTCTCATCGGTGTGTGCACATAAAAATGTTTCTACCAATCCACTCCTTCAGAACAAGTGTCCCTCTGTAGCCAGGATGAGCCCTCCTTCTCCAGGTGCCAGCAGTTCCTCTTCTGGGATGCGGAGAGGAACTGACAGGAGAGGAGCACATATGAGCAAGGAGCATAGCTGTGAAGTTGTGAGTTCCCAACCACCACATGCCACAGATGTCAGAACACATCTCCCTCTACTTTCTCTGCTCTGCCAAAAATAAAGGCTAGGGGCAGAACTCGGGTCTTCAATCCATTTGATTGCCCTCTGCTGTGACTCAAGGACAAATGTTTGCCTTTAAAGCAGCAAAAAAAAAAAATTTACAAAGGGAGAAAGTTCATATATCTGTAAAATAACTTTAGCACAAGCAGGCAGATAAAGCTGGTTGTCACTTGAAAGTTTCAAACTGCCTGAAACTGACACATTCTGAAGTTTGTTTTCATTCTAAATTCCAAATGGAAACCATTACAAGAAAAAGAACAACAGTTATTTCAAGTTGTGATTACTAAATCACAACCATTCAAATTTATTAAAATTAAAATATCATGTCCTGATTTTAATCCTTTCAATTTCACATTATGGAAACATAGCAGGAAGCTGTAATGCTAAAGGTGACTTGCTCTGTTATAAATGATTCATCAAATTAAATCAGGTAAATTTCACAAACCATTTAAGTGGTTGGGCCCTGTTAAGATTACTATCCAGTGCTTAGACCTTAGATGTTCTTTCACGACAAAAAGGTAGTAATTAACATTTTTCACATGAAAAATTTAGATTTTGGTAAAACAGGCCTTTTAAACTCAAAAAATAACTTTTTGGGGAAACTATGCCTATTTTGAACATTCTTAAGGGTATTTTAATCCTGGTGTTAACCTCTACAGGCATGACTCAAAGCCCTGGTGAATCAAGGGGCAGAGGGGATGCTGGTCACCTGGTGACTGCATGGTTACCAAGGGTGCACAACCTTGCTGAAAACCAGGTCATCCCACTGATTAAATTCATTTACAATACCTTGAACACAAGAGTGGCTCTGAAAGGATCACGGCAGTATTGACTAGAAAGTCAATGAGATGCTGGGGAAATTAACACCACACACTTGATACACTTAGAAACACCATTAGCTGGAAACTCAGCTAATCCTGCAGAAAGGGGGCATGGAGACAGCGTGAATTAGGAGCAAAAGAGGGCATTCAGCAAGGTGAGGAAACAAATCCAGCTGCCACTGGATTTTGTGTGGCACTGAAGCAGCTGGGCCATCAGCCCAGGATTTGCACAAGATTTCTGCGGGTGGAACAAACCATACAAGTGGAGAACTGACTGTTTAAAAAGAAATTATTGGAAAAGCCATTGATTGGTTTCAGGTTTACTTGGCAGTGCTATTCTTTTCTCCAGTCTGCTTCTATACATCATGGCAGATGTGCACCTAAAAAACCAACCCTAACAAAAACAAGCTTAGTAATACGAAACTGACCCCACTTCAATGTTTCTTTTATTTTTTTTTCCTTTATTTTTTCTTTTAAATTCCCCATCCCCTTCCTCCAAAAAAGAAATGGAAGTTGGTTTTGGGAAGAGCTATTTCATAGCTGTTGACTGTCTTTAAAGGGAATTTTTAACTGATCTCACAAGATGTGCAGGATCTATGTTATCAATGGATCAGAAAAAAAACCCCTGTAACCAAACAATAAAATAGAAATCCATTCTCATCAGAATGGATTACTATTATAAATAAAATAGTAACCCATTCTCCATCAGAAGAAGAACTTTCAAGATGAAGAAAAATCCTTTCATTCATTTTAAATATGGCTCAGTGACAGAGGCCAAACTAAAGATACAGAGCTTACAGTGAATACCTCAGATTGAATTGCTGGTGTAACAATAAGGATACTGCCCTTATGCAATGACTGGATGCACCTGGGATGATTTTTCTGTACTATTTTTGTGTAAGGAATTTGGGCCGAGGTAGACCCCTGCAAATTTATTTGTAGGTCAGTTGTCAATATTTTGTCTTTGTAGCAGCTCCTCTCACCTTGTGTTTTTCCCAGCTTTCTCTCTTTCCTCTGCAGCACAATTACACATGGGTCAGGGCAGTCAACAGGCTGAGCCACTGTGATTTTTTTCTGAGCTCCTCTGTTCTCAGGTTTTCTGACATTCCTAGCATGAATAGGTGCACTAAGATAATTACACTAATCCATCTAGCAAAACACCTAACTTATATATTTGAAGCTAATTAGATAAACTTCAAAATGGGTCATTTTTCAGCCCCTCAGCCTCCACCTGCTTATGAGCATTACCCCTGAGGGGACTCTTTCTCAATCAGGTAGACATTTCTGGGAATGAGATCTAATGAATGCCTTTACCTCCTGAACTGAAAACCTCTTTTCATTGAGACTTAAGCAAACTGAGGACAATCTCAGGCATGATAGAAGTAGGAACTCTCCCAAGGCAATAATACTGCCTCTTCCTACCTAGATTAGGTTTGACCCACCCTACTGACAAAAGGGCAAGAGCTTTTTGGGAGCAAAAATGTAGCGGGATCCTTACTTCTCCAGTAAAGAAAGGCAAGGTAAGACTATACCATTTAGTTCCATTTACTGACATCAGTGCTATATGCAGATAAGATCTTTCAAATTAATGATAAAGAGCCTTGCCAGAAATGGGTCTGTTCTCTAGATCCTGGAGCTACATTAAATTTCACTTCAGGGCCTTTTTTTCCCCCCAGATTTTTCAAAATGTTTAAGCCTGATACTGTTACACTAATGCTTTGTGCTTTTTTAATGTAAAATGTTGTGGATTTAAAAATGATGACAAATTATCTAAAAATAGACACTGTCTTTTTCCACTAATGACGGTTCACCACAGTATTTTTGTCAATTTTTAACTTGACAAGTGCCCAGTAAGAAATAATTCTGATCTATGCAGACATCATGCCTAACTTAGAGAGAGACCAACAAAGGCAGCAGGGGAAACAGAAGCACTAACTTGCACCAAGTTGTACAAAATGAAACACCAACTCAGTGACAAATCTAGGATTCAGTCAAAACATTCAAATGGTTCAGAGTCATGCTTCTCCATTTACATCTGCAACATTGCAACAAAGATTAATAGCACTGTAGACATCCAGGCTTCTGACAAAGAAAAGAGTGCCTGAGTATAACACATTTTCACATTTTTGGGCAATAGTGGGATAAAAAGACAGAAAGGGGGGGGGGGCACGAGACAAGGGGAACATAGAAAAGGACATATCAGGCACAAGTGTGAAGCATTATAGCAAATATAACTGGTGAAGCACACAGCCACAAACCTGTAACACTCTCTACTTTTTAGTTTTTGTGGTCTCTGCCAACTTAAAAGGAAAGACAATGAAATAGTCTTCTAAAAATGTGGTGCTAAGCACATTTCCAAAGCACAAAATGTGAGTCTAATCAGGAACAATATTCCTTTATAACTTCAGATATGCAATGTACCTGAGCTAAACAACCCTTGCCTAGGGCAACCCTTTCTCCTTGCAGACCTTCCTACATCTCTGAAGTAGAAGGGAGAAAGAAGATGCTGCCCTTGAACAGCACCACACCAGGCTCAGACATGCAGCCCTGCAATGTGGAGCTGTAAGGCTGCAGAGGTACCAGCCTTGCTGCTGCTGCTGCTGGGACCACACAGGAACAGATTTGCTATGAGGGTGGGGAGGTGGGGCAAGAAAAGGTCAGTGACCCAGTAAAACTGACACAGGCCTTTTGTTTCCTCTCACTCCAGAAGAAAAGGGACCGTGTGTAACCTGTGTGCAACCTGTGTGCAACCTGTGTGCAACCTACTGAGGCTCAGTTGTTCCCAGGGAAAGAAAGACAGGTGAGCTCCTGAATTGCTTTCTTCTGTTCTGTTCTCTTTTCCTGTTCTGATGCTGTTATTTTAGAGGTTGAAGCAGATGAAAAAGGCTTTTCCACTGTAACACAAAGTCTTTTCTTCTATCGCCTGTCACAAGTGTAATGACTTGTGATTTTCTGTTCCTTTTGCTTCCAGAATGAGCTCTGATGGAGCTCCCTAATGATAACAAACCATCACTGCAGTAATATTGATACCTGTTGTAATCACTGGCATTCTGGCTTTTCAAATTTCACTATTTGCCTCGGATCAAGTAGCTCTGTGCTAATGCAATAGAAGGTCACCAGATGAAGGGGCTGATAACAGAGAGGGACTGTTCTACTTAACATGCATGGAGGATTATGCTTTTCAGTCGTCCCTGAGCTAATCTTTCAAGTTGTCCTTTTTTGACTTTCTCAGTTTAATCAGTTTAATCTCATCTTCCTTCTTTTCTGATTACAAGGATTTTCTGTAGAAACCTTGCCTCCACAATAAGGACCACGTGGCAATTTATTCTTATATTGATTTCAACATTTCTCTTCCACTACCAGGGCTCTGAAGTAAGGGTAAAGGGTGAAAGCTAGCGGGGAAGCAGAGAGAGTCCCTCTCGTGCCTCCTGCCTAGCAAATCCCCACATGTTGTTATCTGGGGGTCTGAATACCCCTTTAATACACTTGAAGTCAGAAATGGCAGTCAGATTGGAAATACTCAGCTGTGATTAGTGGAGACAGCAAGAGCAATAAAGCACAATCACAAGGCACGCTAAATCTGGGGCACCGGTAATCAAAGTGTTTGGGGTACGTTTTCCAAGGGACTCTTCCATGTTTGCCATCCCAACTGCTCACACAGCAGAACCTAGCATTCCTTGCCCCACAGGTGGGGAAACCAGATTCAAGGGCAGAGAGATAGGCAGTGGCCAGTCTGCACAAGTGTGCCTGTGCATGTATTTGCATATGCATTTGACTGCATGGGCAAACTTCTCCTGTCTATCTATTTCTTGTCTATCTCCCTAGGACAAGAGATATAGATTCCCATAATTGTTGATTTTTTCCTGGCAGAAGAGATGAAGACTTCTTAGCACTGGACTGATATTTTAACTATTTGTGTCTGTAAGAGAAAATAGAAAAAAGAAAGCAAGAGGCACTATACTTTTCCACACACTCCCTAACCCTTCAGTCACAGGTTCAAGCAGCTATAGGTAATAGTCAGGCTGCCCCACTTCAATAATAAGCTGACCCTGTTTAAAAAGCAAGTAAGAGGTCTGAGAGACAATTGACATCTTGCCTTTACACCAAATAAATAATGGAGGCATTGCCTCAGCTTCCCACCATTTAGTTGCTGCTGCTTTAGACACCATCTGACATCACATCTCCACAGTCCCTCATTCCACAGACAAGTTTAATATTTATCTGCAGTCTCAGTTTCCCCAGACACACACACTTGTTGATTTGTGAGTAATACAACAGCAGTGAGATGAGATCTGATCTGGGTTGGTGTTTAGTCCTGTAAGACTGTTCCAATTTTCCTACAAGTAATGAAGGATTTTGCTTTCTCTTCAGGGTTCCTGGAGATAATGATATACCATAGCCAGAGGAGGTGAACATCTGTTTTAAGAACTGTGAACTTACAGAGACCATTTGTCTATCTGATCTTCCTTTCTTGTTTTTCAGTGCACCGTATCCATTTCTCTGTTAATTAAATAGATGTGAAATCACTAAACCACTGGATCGAAGAAACAATTAAACAACAACAGAAATAAAAAAGTGAGAGGGAAGGGACTCGTCTTTTTTTCCTCTCAGCTGATTCTGCTTGGTTGAAATTGGCCTACTTTTTGACCATGAACTTCCTTTTCCTTTCACATAAAGAAAACTTAGATTAGTGAGGGCGTATCCACCGAATGACAATATGGTGGAGTTAACCCAAGAGAACAATGCATCCCCTTAATCTGCTCATGCTTAATTGGAAAGTACAATATGGAATTACATTTTAAAGGCAGACTGTAAATGTACTTGGATTGGTTACTATTTAATTGATGCAACTGGCACATAAATATGTGCACCCTAAAAAAGAGAGTGAGTGAAAGGAACCAGAAGTTATGAGTCACATTTTCCTTTTGAATATTACCCATACCAGTTATAGGCAAAAATAACAAGCATTAAGCTACTGCCATTGACCTCTGCACATGCTATCTGAGGAGAAAATATCGTCTGCGCTGCCCAGTGTGCTGCAGCAGCCGGTAGCTGGGAAGCCTGGGAGCTGTGGGATGTGCAGAGGCACCGCTTCAATCCCACATGCTTTCCTTGCTTCCTCCTTTGCCCACAAGCATCTGGACAATTGCAAGTTCCCATGAGAGCTCAGCAGGGACTGGCAGAAACGTCTGACCCATGGAGCTCCCCTGCTGCAACCCTGCCTCTTCTCTGCCTCACATCAGAAAGAGCAGCAAGCCCAGCAGTGATCCAAGTGGAATGGCAGCAGGGAGAGAGAATGGAAAGTATGAAGGCTGATGCCACTGCACTGCAGAGGACTGAGGCAGATTCACAAGGAGGCTGTGGTCCCTAAAGACAAGAACATGGACCAGGGCTGTTTTCCAGAACAACAGAGAGCAAAAAACATGCTTTTGTTTCACCAGCTGTATTCATCTTTAAACAATACTAGAGGTTGTGGGATGGCTTTGCAGGACATTGAAAATCACCCTTTGACTATGCAGGGCATATCTTTCCTTACAGGCATGAGAAAAGAGGAGACTACTAGAATCCAAGTCCTTTGGCAACCCAATACTTATATGACTAAACTATTGCCTATATGAAATTACCTCCCACAAAACCATAAACTTCTTTGCTTAAAAGTGAAGTCGCACACTGTTAAAAAGACTGTCACAAAAGCAAAGTGAAAAAAGCTGAGCATTTTTTGCTTTTGTCCAACCTCATTTTCACCACTGCCACCAGCAACACTCCGTATCATATTGACAAAAAAACATAAACTTTAGTCTTCCAGAAACATCCTTACTGAGTTTTTCCTTGTACATATGACAGATTATTTCTTGAGCCTTCTGACTGAATTATGTTTCCCCTGCCAACACTATCCATTGTGTGGAGGCTGCAGTCATAATCTGTGAAATGAATAGTACTTGTTAGAGGTCTTATAAATAATCTCGTCACATGAATACAGCAGAAATTTGCCCAGCTGAGAAATACAGCTCATGAGACTAAATTTTTGCAAAATAGTATCCCTCTGAAAAGGGTTTCAGCAGAGGAAATAAAGGGAAAATGACAGTCCTAAAGTTCCATGTGTATGAACAACCCTGTTGGAAGGCTGTTGGAACAACCCTGCTGCAAGGCTGTAGCAATCTTCACTTTTCCACATGTGCAGCATGTCTGCTCTGTCCCTTATCTAGAAAAGACCAGAAGATGTCCTGATGTGTCTTGAACAGCATAAACTCAAAGCAATGGCAGGGAGGATGGAGACGTGTGGTAACCCAAGGACACACCTTGTGCACAGCAGGGACATGGCAGATGTATGGGTGATAATCTGGAAGGGAGATGGGAGGAGATAATGAAGTGGGGCAGACACAGCAGAAATTACCCATTTCTGGTGTTTCCAGATCACTGCTGTCATATCCTCAATTGCTTGGCCGATGTCCTTTGTATCTGATTTATAAGAGTTGGAACAACACATTTCTGGCCAGCTTTTTTTTTATCAAGTGATAACTTCTCCTCTACTGAGCTGAAAAGATCAGGAGAAGGTATCCATGATGCTACAGCAGCTGGAACCCAAAAGACCCTGAGAAGAGAAGGCAGCACAGGGAGAGGTGAGAGCAGAGGGCTGTGTGCAGAAAGCAGCACAGCAGTTTTGGAAGGAAAAGGAGCAGGAAACTTTTAAATTGCTGAGCATGAACTAGTTCTTTCCAGAAAACTGGATTACAAATAATCCTGTCTGTAAAATTATTAGGGAAAATAAAACATAAAATAGCCAATATCAGTTAATCTCTCTCTTTTGAGGAGAAAACCAGCCTGGAACAGTTCTAAGACATGCATTTCTATTCACAAAAGGTCCTGATGTAACCCCTGCACCAGTGTCCAGTCTGGCTTTTCAAATGAAATCTTTGTGGGTCATTTGTGCACCCACAGTATTGGCAAATAAGGGTGATATCACATAACAGAAAGTCATACACTTTTCCCTAGTTGCCCTAATTATATTCTGCTATTAAATTATTATCATGCAAATGTTGAAAGGGGAAGAACTTGCCTAGTAATGGAATTCCTCTCTGTTCCTGTAATTTATTTATTTATTTATTTATTTATTTTATTTATTTATTTTTCCAATTATTTTTATCTTTAAAGAAAAAAGAAATATGAGTACAAAGAAACTACAGAGCAAAGGCATTTGTGATTGGATTAGTGAATCCAGAAAATAATCATCAATAGATGTCTTTATTATTAATATAAAGCAGCAATTTGGGCTGAATGATTAGCCAAAATCTCAAAGCCTTGCAGAGTTGTTTCTATTTACATAAGAAATCAGCAGTGTACGTCAACTGTAGTGTTGGTATAATCTTTAAAAATCCTGTTTATTTATCCCCCTCCAAAAACAGAGGAAAAATTTCATCAGAGGACTCATTTTCCTGAATGCAACAAAAGTCATAGCATCAGCAAAGACTGTTATTCTCCTTCAGGAATTCCCAGTTTTGCCACCCTATCTAGAGACCTCACCATCCAAGACCTATGGCTGGAAGCTCCCTGTCCATGGCACAGAGCCAACAGTTCTCGTGAGACTCCTGCCCACTCACCAGCAAGCTTCAGCCAGGAACCTCTCTGCTTGCACCAGTGAGTTGCTCCTGCCATTGCTCAAGCTCTGATATACCACGGTTCTTCATGGCACTTGTCGTGTACCAAGTATACCCAATAATTCCCAAGGAGGTCTGAAGGACATCACGGGCTCAACCATGACTAAAGTTTGGTGAAGTGGGGAGGACCAGGGACCACTCAGAAACTCATTTTAGGAGGTTTTCAGCTTGAGAAGGATACAAAACCTGCCAACAGTGGAACTGATTCAGTAGGCTTTGAATAGGTATTATCAAGTCCTTCCCTTCTGGACAGAGAAGGTGCCAAGGTTTGCTTGTCCCATGACATGTCAGCCATGGCACTGGGTCAAACATTTCAGCCAGGAGCTGGCTGGGAGTCTATGTTTGTAGTAAAATCTGCTACAGTTTACATTAAAATGTCCAGTGGGTGCTGCCCCTTTATTCTTTCAGGGATGCTTTTTCTCATGCTTTGCATTGCTTCAGTGGCATCTCCCAATGGATGCTAATTTTTATTTCTAGTTATGTGGATAAGGCAAAAGTTCTATATAGGCCCTGTTTCTTAAATTCCTTCCTTTCCATTTATTTCTTTTTCTTTCTTCTTTCTGAATACCACCACATCATATTTCTTTGGCCACAGCATAGCAATTGGGTGTGACCTTTTACTCTGATTTGTCATTTTATTCCATATTAACTGTGTTTCAAAGACCTGTATATTCCCTTTATTTAACATCTTTAAAATCTGTGCTTGGCTAATGATTGAGGCAACCAAAACTCTGGTGCATGCTTTGGTTTTTATTCAGCTTGAACATTTAAATGGCTTCTTGCTGGTCTTAATGCATTTATTCTATCTAAATTGAAATCTGTGCAGTCATTTGCCCAGCCTCATTTTTTTGTTTGTTTGCTGTTTGGTGTTGTTTTGTGTTTCACAGTCTCCTCATAAAACTCTATCACTTGGGTCACTCTTATTTTATTATTCTTATTTTGCATATTCAGTTTAAGATTTTGATAATAGTCTTGTTTTATTTAAATTATTTTATCATAGGGTTTGAGAGGGAGACTACTGAGCACAGAGTGGAGAGCTAATACTACAAGACCCTTGTCTCCTGAATTGATCTAAGGCTGTCAATTCTCATACTGTCTGGAGAGTTACTCAAACATTCAATCTAAGAACAGAAGTTGGAGGGCTAAGCCATTGCACAGGATTTGTCCCTTGCAACAAGATGTAACCTGACAGAGTCCATGGAATTGTAGCATAACACTTCAAACATGTCCAGAGATTACAGTCATTTTGCAGAGGGGCTACCAAGCACCTCTGATGAAAGCTGCAGAAATTGTACTGGGAAATTCTACTGCTGGTACAAATCTGGTGCATCGTTATTCCTGTTTCCGCTCTTCTTACAACGTCATTCTTTGTGATAGATGTAGTAAACCATATCCCCCTTTACAACAGCAGTACTTTTTCATCACCTTTAATTATGTCAGATGCAGCAGGAAGCTCTAGCTTGCCTCCATTTACCTGATGCATTACTGTCATTTTGAAGGGCAGATGTTCTTACATGCCATGCTTCAAAAAGCTCAGCTCTTTTCTATTGCTTTACAGAGACGTGCCCCAGCAAGAGGTACTTCTTGTATGTGACACACCAACTGCTTCTGTTCACACCGCCACACACACAGATGCTTCCCTGAGACTGCTGCAGTTTGTCACCATTCTGCTCCAACACATCCTCTGTACATTGGTTTTACAGCTCTACTTGGGATTGCTATTGCAATATTCTGGAGTACTTCTGTGACTTTTTTGGAAGAGAAATGCTCACCATATACTGCTACCTGGAGACCAGCAATTCCAGTTCATAAGCTTTAAAACTTGTTTTCATCCTACAACAGGGTGAAAAGCCCATCTATTGAGAGCCTTTACAGGCTTATATTTTGCAAAATTGTTGACTTGCGGAAGAAGACCCCCAATACTGGATTAGAAAACTGGAGAATTTTATACCCTAGAGACAAAGGAGTTCTGACTCCAAAAAGGGCTTTTCTTACCACCTTCCTTCAAATGGGCACCCCCAACTAAGCATTTATAAAAAAATGAAAAGGCACATTTCATGAAAATACCAATGAGATCCAGCCAGCCCTCCTCACACTCTTTATGCGAAGTCTCCAGACTCCAGCCCTTCACAAGGCCCTTCAAAATATATTTACCATACAGTGTTCATTTTAGATTCCTTGTTTTGCTTTCCACCTTGAGCAACTGGTCAAACAGGCAATAACAGAAAGCACGGAAGTGTCATAAATCTATAAGAGACCTTTAGAACCTTTTAAAGCAGTTCCCACCTCCCTGGCCCAGGTGAAGGTGTGATGCGGGACACGCTGATTGCTCCAGTAACATCACAGCATCCCTCTGGTGACAGTAGTGGCAAGGTGTCAGCAGAACACCCCTTGGTGGCTTCAGCATCCTCAGTGCAGTGAGGAAGATGACAATATCTTCTCCAGTGATTTGCACTTCACCTGCCATAAGGGCCCTCTGGGGGTATGCATGCAGCTCAAGGCCTGGCCGTTCACTTCTTCCTACAAGAGCAAAGGAAATATTTCTTTTCTCAGGCCTCTAAAGAAAGTTTACACCTTTATTTCTGAAACACCAAGGAAGGCAGGCTTTAAATAATACATTTCTAGAGTGTTTTCGTGCAAGTGTCAGGGATGGATGAACTCATTTGAACCACAGAACAGTTGGAAAAGTGGCATTCAAAGAGCACACCTGAGGTCAGCTGTGAATCTGCTCTGTCTCCAAGAAAAAGGCCACTGAAGAGCCTGAGAGGTACCTCAAGAAGGAAATCACCACCACCATCACCAACTCATGACCACCTGCTGAAGCTCAAGTATCCAGCAGGAAACACAGCTCCCAACAGAGGGGCATCAGCTGCCTTATCCAGAAGCAGCCCCTTTTTAAAAAACAAAAAACCAAAAACAAAACCAAGGAGAAATAGCAGTTTGTTTAAAAGAAGCAAGATCACAGCAGTCCTTTGACCTATCATTGTCAAGTGATTAGGACAACTCGCTGAGAAAATCTGTCAGTTTTTTATTAGAATTGTTATATTTCTATTATCAGTAATTACCCAAAGAAGAACACCCACAATATTTTTCTTTTTTACTTATTGCAAACAAAAGATACAGATTTTGTGAATCTAGGCACAGACTGAGAAGAAAGAAGTGAGATTAGTGAAGCTGGTGTTAGATCTTGCTTTTAGAAGGGAAATTAAAAGACCTTCTCACATGACCATATGGCAGGAAACAAGATCCTTCAGAACACATGCTCCCAAGCTAGAACCTGAAGCTTATGTTTTCATAAGTCCTTGGGACTTCACAGCCTGTTCAGGCATCAGAGAAGACAATTAAACAAGCAAATATTATTTTCCATTGTTCTCAGTGGGAATTCTTGGTCCTCACCATTCTGAAATGAGACCCTTAACATGCTGATTTCAGAGCATTTATACCCTGTGGGAGTTTTGTCCTCTGACTGTGCCAACTCTAACTACAGTAGATGGAAAATTGAATGAGTTGTAATTGGTTTTATCAACTGGACAGAAGAAACAGACATGAAAAAAATCATAGATGATCTTGATAAGAAAATGTCATGCTCTATAGCATTCTGTGACTATGTGGACTTCTATAAGACTACATATATGTCTTCCAGACCCAAAGGGCAATAGAAGTATAATGTACTCAAATATTTAAGGTTGGTCCTATATATTAAAAAAATAGAAAAATTCCATTTCCTTTCAGAATATTCCTGGACATACTCAAGCGCCTGCAGCTTGAGCATAAAAATGCCAAAAAAACCCCAACCAGATATGTTTCCTCTTTCCTGGAATTTAATCTGTTGCTACACTGAATGTTATCACTACAGAGAGAAAAATTCAGCATCTGACATTACTTTGGAGTGAGGTTTGTCTATGATCCAAAAGAAATCCCACTTTACATGACCAAATGTCTTTCTGCTGAGGTTGAGGTTATTAATACTCTGTTAAGGATTGCATTTTTTCTTTGATTAAAGCAATTAAATTAACTTCCTCATATCAGAACACATAGAGAAGATATATAAAATACCTTTCGATCTTTAACACTCATCAGATCTTTGTAGTATTGCTGAGGACATTTCTTCAGGTAAAAACAAAATAAAGTTTTGGTCTTGGGAATCTTTAAATATCTACATAGCCTGAGAGATATGGAAGACAAAGCTCAGTTTCATATTGCTTATAGTTGACTTCTGCTTCTGGCCATGGTACAATTTTCTTAGATGAATACCACAAATTTTTTGTACATGAAATGCCTTTAAAAGAGCAAGATGCAAGAGAGTTATTAGAAATAACAGAACTAATTTTTAGTGAAATTATATCAAGGCAGAAAAATCATCCTTTAGCACCTGAAGAGCACACACATGATTTTTACTAGTAATTCTGGAGGTAAGGCAATAGGACTTTTTGGGTTTTGTTTTCTGCTTGCTACTTTCTTTGTCTTAAATGCTGTTTATAATTTTAAAAAATCAGTATGTTTCATGTTTTATTAAATGCCAAGCAAGATAGAGTCCTTAGATAGAGCCCTTATGACTATTACTACCATGTGGGTACAGTTTTCTTCTGCATATTGAGATTTTTTAGGGCAGAACAATTTTTGCTTTATTCTGTTACAATTATTTTCCAATATTTTTTTCTCAGCTAATAATAACCATGAACTTGGCTTAGTTTTGCAGCTTAAAAATTTAGAGCATTTCGTCATAACATTCTTTTTAAATCAGTTCCTTCCCACTTTCAGTCTGACTACCTAAAAATGATCCTTTCAAGATCAAAAGAGTGATTAGAAACCTGGTAATTTTTCTATTCTTACCACAGATTTTTTTTTCAGCATGGTTTTAACATGGGAAAGTTCATTTTTCACTATTGTTTAGTTGCAGCTTTTCATACGGAGCACAAGGAATAATTAGAACTGCAAATCCATATAATAGAATAATTCAGTTGCTTTAAATTCCAGTGGGCATTAGTCTGAGTCCATCCCAAGAATATTTTTCCTTCATTTAAAATTATATTTAGAAAGAGTGAAAAAATTCCAACATTTGAAAGGGAGAAATAAAAAGAGCCTAAACCTCTTAGACAGAAGCTATAGTAAGCACAAAAATAATATAGGTTTACCAAAGATTTGGGTAATTCCTAACTCCAGTAGTGTGACCATATAACAAGAGCAGATCTCATATCTCTTCTGTATCCAATGCAAGCTTTACCTGTAACTAAAATATATTTTGGAGTGGAAGGACTAGACACTGCCACGAGTTTTTGCTTTCTTTCAATGGCAAAAAAAGGACTGTGCATGTGCATGCATGTGCACGGTGTGTGGTTTCTTGTTCTTTCCACCCAAGAAAGAACTGGAAAGGCAGGTCTTCATAGTCCTCTTTTTTTGAGGGAAATCACTAGCATGCATGACAATCAAGTAGAAGCTGCTCTTGCTTAATGCAGTGGAGATCAAGATTGGTTCACTGCCTTTGTGAGAACAGAATCTGCAATGAGCATTTGAAAGCTATCAATACTAGAGAGAGCCTACGGAAACATTTTACAGGTACATTTTCAGGGCCGAGAAGTGAAATTTATTTTAATAAAGCCAAGCAAAAAAGGCTTTACTAGGACTTCAGCAATGCATAGGACTTCAGTAGTCCTCTGCCCAAGGGTGTCTTTATCACTGTGTGTAGTAATACCTTGTCACCAGACTAGGTTTTAATTACACAAGCCATGGGCAAAACTAAGTCTGCTTTCTAATACCATTTTGATGCGGTATTCCCTGTATCTCTAGGAAATTAAGATCCTTGCTATGCTTATCCTCTCTAGAGCATTAAAAGGGCAAGAGCCATTGCCAAAGACAAGAGTTGTGCTCTGTATTGGTAGTGGGGGAAAAGCTGAATTCTGCCAATATCAGTAAGTGACTTAAACGCCCTACACACCTCCAATAGCACACAGAGATTAAACTCACCACTTGTGCCATGGCAGTTAAAATGAATTCGTCCCAGCACGTACCAAGAACTAGTTGCAAAAATGCCTTCCTTTTAATTAGGGCAGCATTTAGTTCAGATTGCCAGTTCTTTCCTGGAGACAAAACCTGCAATACCACAGCACCAGATGAATTTGCTGCTCCAGCTGCAGCACTTGAGTCTGTCGTGAACTCTCTGCCTCCTAGTTCAGAGTTGCACCACCACAGCTGTCTGAAATGACCAGATGTAATTGGGTTCAGTGGAGTTCAAAGCTATACTCCAGCTTCCTCATACCAAAGTCCATTGATGCAGTAGCAGATTAAGCACACTGAAATGCTGGGAGAGTGGGAGGGAAGTTACGAGCAGACAGTGTTCAGGTCTGACCTGTTAGATGCCAGGATGCTGTACACAAGCAGCTTTTGGTTGAGTTTTCAAGAACTCAGGTGTGTTCCCCTGGAGAAGACTTCATCTCCTCCTCTAATTGCTGCAAAACATATCTCATTTTTTGCTAATGTACTTTGTCTATTCTGTGGCTTGATACTTCTGAGACACATTTATTTTTTTATTTTTAATGTCAGGGCTTTCTCTTGAGATTGTTCATTCATTATATTTATTTTCTTGGACATGATTTAACAAACCATCCCTGAAGTATTTTCAGCTATTAACTTTGTAGAACAGAAGCTCAAGTGAGAGTTAAAGGCAAATGGTCTAGAAGAAAGCAATGGGCCAAAGCACCTCCAGGGTATTCATCAGCCCCAAAACTCATTTCAATAACTCTTTCTCACAAGACATGGTAAAAGAAAAAAAAAGGAAATAAAAGAAAATGGAAAATTTGTTGTTGCTGGCATGAGATCATAAAGCACAAATAAAATCTAGACAAGCATAGCAAGGTTAGGGTTCATTTTTCAAGATAGTAAAGTTACTCAAGTCTTCACCCTCGTTTCTGGTTGATCCTTATGCACTGTCCAGTTTCACCCCACATTCACCTGTAAGCTCCTGGCCAGCAAGAACAGCTACTCAGCTGCACCATCATGGGATGGCCATTTGGCTCACACTGCTCTCAGTGTCAGCTCTTGGTTTGTGGAGACCAGGGCTGATGTTCACTAGCAACATTATTCTGTGAAGAAAACCTACCTGCTGCCACTAGTAAAACTAAGGAAGCTACAAGTGGCAGTGTGGCTGACTCACCTCATGCGGTCCTCAGAGAAGGATATGACGAGTATAACATACAATGTAACATAGTTGTATAATCTTGATCATCCTCCAGGCTGTAATTGCAAATTAATTCTGATGAACAGAACATGATGAAGGGTCTGAACACAGAAGTCCATCTGGTTTTCTCCAAATACACCAGCTGTACACAACCGAGAATGTATGTCCCTTAATTCTGTGCACATAATTCCAAACAGTATGATTTCATACAAAATATTGCTTCTTTCTACAAAACCCTGCCTCACCAGAGACTGTGCCCTTTCTTGAAAATACTGATTAGACTTAATTATACACAGATAAAGAATGTAACTAAGCCATTGTTGTTGCTGCATGTAAGTCACACGTAAGTTTTTCTATGTATCTGCTCCTGACAGAACCAGATCTGGTCATTTGGTCATTTGTTAGGCTCTGAATATTTCAGCATTTAAAATAAAAATAAATAAAAGGAGCCATTCAAATCAAAAGAACTTTGTATTACACAGCAAATTAATGAATGTCAATTTGGTATTTTTTTAATGTCACGTTAATGTTATTTTCTATTCTGTAAAGACACACTGAAGAGCCAAAGGCAACAGCATCCACCCAGTACCTAAAAACTTTGTACAAGCTATAAAGAAATATATATAAAATATTTTGTCCAAACTTTTATAATATTACCTGTGGTCCTTGAGTTAGTCTGGATGTCTTAGTCCAGGATTCATTGCTCTGTTAAATTGTTGAGTATAGACCTATATATTTCTTTATTTCAGAAATACTTTTTTCAATATTTGATAAGAATGAAGACACCTGTTTTTGACACTTTCAGCTGAATTTGAGAGAATTTCAAGCCATTTAAGTGAGTCAGAAGTATCTTTTCTGGTCATATGTGTCCTCTAGAATTTTAATAAGTATCCCTAAAGAAATCTATTTCTGTCTGGCGTGCAACTAGGAACACAGAGCCAAAGCCCACTGAAATTGTATGAAACATCTCCATTAATACCTATTAGTTTTGAATCAGGCCACCTACCAAGTGCTATTAGGATTTCCCCATACCATTACAAATGGGCCGTTTCTATAGGTTTTTTACCCACTGTAATTTTTTTTTTTTTAATTTGTTCTCAGTCAGCCTGAAACACTTTGTCAGCAGTATAGCTGGAAAGAAATTAGAGGACTGAACAACTGGAGTGCTGGGTGACTGGCATTGCCATCTTAGCAAAGGTCCAAATTCTTGTTCAAACCTCTCCTGTTCACATCCAGTGTCAAGCAGGTTATTCACTGCAGGTCTCCTGGGAGAATGTTTTAACCAGCCAAAAATGCAATAAAGTTATTTGTGTAGCTACTGGGTAAAAAATAAGTGAAAACATTATGTGGGAAAGGAAATGTTTCTTCTGAGACACAATTATTTTTTTAATATATTTTGTCGAAGAAAAAGACTGCTTCAAGTTGAACTAAAACTTTTTTATATTCTCTGCTCTGCAGCCCAACAACAACAACAACAAAAAAATCTATTATTTCCACTGTGCTACTTCTAACCTTTCTATTTCTTTCAAACTAGGCTTACAAAATTTGCTTTCTAAAGAGCAACAGCATCAGGATCTGTGGAACAGCCAGGGTCAAAATTTCACTATTTTTGAATACACCTACAATACATAGAGATTTGCATAATAGGCCCTAATGCCTCCTTCAGAATCATTATGGTCTATTGAGTAAATAATGTGTCTATTGAAAATGGTTGAAATACCCATTTAGTTGATAGACCCTATTGACTCCTAATAAAAAGCTATTAGAGTTGAATAAATATTATGCATTTTTAAACTTGACTAAATATATTCCATTTCCAGGTATTTTCATATTTACACAATTGACTGTAAAGAAAATGTTGTAGCTGCTCCCAGACAACTCCATGAGAAAGCTTAGATGGATTCTCTTCTTGTAGGGGTTTTTCTTAGCCTTTCAAGATGCTAAGATAGGTTGTATTTGAGTATTTGCTTTGTTTTTGATGAGACTGAGATGGGGGAACAAAATCAGAACAAGAAAGAAAATTAAACTACATGAGTTGGTACTTAAATAAAATTAAGATTTATGCTTTCAAAGAGTTAGCATAGGATTTAGCCATGCTCTCTTGGGTTTATCAGTGGGATTGAACAACACATTCTTTACAGACAATTGTTTAAATATGCAAATACATTGAAAAGAATGTGCGTAGTTAGACAATCTGTAAAATGCACATTTTCATTTACTCAGTCTTAAATGTTTTCTTGAGAGCCCTGAAAGAATCTCTCAAGTTAAAGCATACTTTGATAATTATCCATACATACATTTTTTATTTCTTTTTGCTAATCCACAGCAAATCTGAAGCAACTGTAAAATATCTGTAACTGTTTAGCATAAAGATTTCAGACTCCAGATGTGCCTTATATTGTTTTGTGTCCCATCTCAGAGTTTCAGATCTTGTGCTCTGGATTGCACACTCTGCTACTCCATTTGCTGTCATCTGGACATAAAAAATAGCCAGGACACAAATCTAGTACAGAAGTGTCTCATGTGCTTAGTTCAAGTGAAAGAAGGGCAGGGAAGTGGCTTCTGTGTTTCTGCTCAAAGAGATGGTTCAATTGCTTGTAAAGAGCAAGAACAGGTACACACAGTGACAGAAGAAATCATTTTAGGCATTTTCACTCCAGCTGACTCCATGTTCTCCAGCAATCACAGACTCTTGTTTGCCGCTCTCTTGCTACTTTCAAATGGCTCACATATTTATGTATATTTCTGGAACTCATCAGCCTCTAGAAGACCACCAGGAAAACTTGCCAGCAGTCTGCACAGAGGTTAAAGCAGAAGGCTGAACTTTGTGGCCCATAAGAGCTGTCCAGGAGTCCAACACAGCTGTATGTGGGAGCTGTGTGTAGACCTGAGGCGCTTGTTTCCAAAAGTCACACTCGGTCACTCCCAGGTCTTACCATGCAGTCATTGGCTGTGTCTACTCTACTAAACCTCTTCATAAGCTCAGTCTTCCAAAAGGTTGCCTTGACTGTATATCGCTGTGACAGTGTTATGCAAATTGTTTTCTCAGTTTATTTAATTTGATGTTGGCAAGAATAGAGGGTTAATGGCCTTGGCACAAACACATCTTGCTGCTATTTTCCAGACAGTTCCTTGAATATCTGAACACTAGAAAGTCTTCTTCAGTCTCAAAATGGAAAACAAACACAGAAAGGTCTAATCTAGCTTTTAGCACTACCCCATTGTGGACTAAAAATGATGAAATCGCCAAACTGTAGCTGATTTCTCCTGTTTAGGACACACCTCATTTGTTTGTTTAATTCCTCTCTTTCCTCTGCTGTCTACAACTGCCTTTTACATTTTATCCATCCCATGTATGTTGCAGAAAGTGTGGTCAACAGGCCACCCCCTTCTCCTTTCACTCCTTCCTCCAGACTCCTCACCTCCAGACTAGGTCCTTGAGCACTAACATGTATGCAGGGGATAGAGGTCTTCCAGAGCATTGGTTTGTAATGAAGCCATAATGCACAAATGATTTCTATATTTTTACACCCTATATGGTACTAAATAATTCTTCTCTCTGTGCCTGAGGGGTACTAAGTTGTCAGTTGTCAGTGAGAAAGACCCTTAAGGAACTGGAAAATTCTCCACGGATACCCCTAAGTATTGGAGGTGCAGCATGGCCCCACCTTCACCTCCAAATCTCTTGTCTTACAACAGCCACTTTTCCCTGACCCTCAGAAACACAGGGTCAAGTGCATCCTGTGGACTGCTAGTTAGTGTTTCACAGCCAGGGCACCAAAGGCTGTCCTTTCTGACATTTCTAACTGATTGGTGAAAAGAACAAGCTAGCGACTGAATGAAAAATAACAGGGTGGAGAGAGAATAATTATATTGTCATATATTGTTTTTTCATTGTAGAATACTGATATATATGCTCTCGGTGGTTTGCATAAGTCACTTCATTTTTGTCTTTCATTGTCCCTGATAAACTTGAAGGCACCATCTGATCACCACTTCTGGGTGCCTATCATATGACTAAAAGTTGATGATACTTTCAGTTCGGGCTTCTGTTTCTCTCCTCCCTTTCCTCTCTACCCAACAAAAGACTTTAGACACTCCACACTTTCTATACCTCTGGCTCCTATGCAGCATTTGCAAAAGTAGAAGCACTGGAAAGTATAGAAGCCAAAAAATTTTAATAGGGCAAACAGAATGTAATTGCTTATGTGTGCTGGTTATATCCTGAAACAAATTGTTTCTTAATGCTGAGGTCAGACAGGGTTTAATTAGGAGAAATACAATTGGTGTAAAATTTTGCAGCAGGCTGCTTGTTTGGTGCCATGCCAAGTCAACATCAAGCTTTTCCAAATGGAAATTTTCATTAGAGGCCATTGGCAGCCTGGCTAGGCTGAGTTTCAACTTTTTCGAGTCTCCTGGTAACATAAACCTGAAGCTCAGCATATCTGCTTCCTAGTAACAGGCTGTCCCTGTCACAACTGTTCTGCCACATGCACACAGCTTCTACATATGTAGTAACATGTGGCTACTTTCTTCTGGCCCCAAGCTGACAAGATCTGCATGCAGATGGGACTTATCTTCAGCTTTAGGATTGTGCATAAATGACACTTTATTTTCATATTGTTTTCATATCAGAGATAGAGAAAGAAGCCTTTGAACCTCAGCAGAGGAAGGGAAATTTCTAAGCCTTTTTTGTTGAGTTCTGACTTGGTGTTGGTCTTTTTGTACCACTCTATGCAAAGATCTCAGGGATTCTTACTAATTCTTGAAGCACTGATACTGCTCTTTACATTGATTAACACAGCCCCAGTGCTTGTGCTGCCAAGGTTAAGGTTGTATCAGCATTTCCTTTATAGACCCTGCTGTTCAAGAGAAAAATGTTTAACTTTAATGAGAAAATTTGCCTCAGGGTGTATTTTTTTTTCCTTTTACCTAATTTTGTGAGTGAAGCTGATGCTTATAAAACTAAGGGATGAGCATTCTGGCTTACTGCAATTAGGCATTGAAGGCTTAGCACATCTCAGTCACAATTTGTCTTTTCTTCTTATTCTCATCCTGACATGGAGAACTCTGGTGACAACAAAGGAAGTGTGACTTGATGCATGCCACTCCTTGTGGGCTCTAAAGTTGAGCTACCAGGTGCTATTTACTCCAGAAAGTGCTGTCAGCAAAGGGTAGGAGCAGTAGAGGATTTGTGACTGTTGTGAAAACAGGCTTGGGTAGCAGGTGAGCTGGCAGAGAACAGCTTGTGAGCCAAACTGCCACTGCAAATAAGAAGCACCAGGTTATAGGAGGGAGAAACTGCTGGGAAGAAAGTGGCAGAGACCCAAGTAGATAATCATTGCACAGCAATTTTTTTAAAGTAAACAGAAGCCTTTTCATTTCAATATCTCTCTGCCCTGGTTCAGAGTATACCTGAATCAGCACTTACAGAACCACCTCCTCCCTGAAGGTGACATTTTCTCTTCTTTGTGTTTTTTTTTTAACCAGAGGTCAGTCCCTTATTTTCTCTCCCCCTTCTGCCCTCAGTATCTTTTGAGGGAGCAGCATATTGTGCCCCCTTTCCTCTCTCTCTTACCTTGAGGGCTAGCTGAGGTCCTCCCCTGCACTAATCCTATTTTATTTTCTGTTGTATGAATCCTTATCCCTTGCCTGCTGTATCTGCCTGCCTGCTGCCGATGTGCACAGTTATAGCAGCAATGAGAGTTAGCTGTACTTATTGTGGGTAAGCGTGTGCAGAAAACAGAAAAACAATTGTGTTGCTGCTCTTCATCTGTGCCCACATGCTCCAGTTAGCAGGAGCAAAAAAGGGCCATTCAGATTTAGCAAAAAAGAACAAAATTATGGGAATATCCACTGCACATGTATGACCTTCCACACAGAAGTACATAGAAATATTTGTGCTGTGAAATTTATCAACATTTTTTTTAGACTATAGAGATTTAACCAGATTTTGTGAGGTCTAGGGAGGAAAGTAAACTTTTATACAGAATGATAAGATTACTTTTTGGGAGGGATGAGGGGGCAATGAGCAAAAATTTTACTAAATGGACTAAATTACTAAATGGAGATTACATGTTTCTGTCTTTTCTTCATTTCTATGGTGTCAATTTAGGGTATGTTTCATGGTGCCAACTGACTATAAGATTTTTCCCATGTTTTGGCACAGAAATTTCATACTGGCAGAGATTTTACAGCTTCAAATTCCTGACTGGGAGGGCACTGCCAGGTTAAAATTGAGGTGTGAATCATGGCCTGTGCCTTGGCAGCCCAGAGCTGCTGTGTGGCCCCAAGAAAACCACTAGACATGTCAACGTCTACTCAAACATCTACTTTCACAAACACCCTGATAACTCACCTTCTTCCCACTCCCATATGAGTCCACCCCCCTTTGACATTTCTGGGCCTACCTGGCTACTTGGCTTCCCCTTGGCAGAGGGAAGGCAGCATCACTTTTTCCTCCATCAAAGAAATGAACAAACAGGAAGGTAGAAGAGGGCAGCACCTTGACTACGTTTGCTTTAGATTTTGTCAATTTGGGATTTTGAGTTTCTCACTTTATTAAACACATTTTCATGCATGAGTGAGTACAAATGTATGTATTGGTCTCTGGTGCTGGCACTGCAGCAGAGGATCAGGTGGTGAGGTGGGGGTTGAAGGAGTAAATATAGTTTCTCCCATGTGATCATCTCGCCTCTGTTTACAAAGCCTTCAGCATTTTCCTGAATTACCCCATGGGTAGCTTAGTAACAGATATGATGGCCCATTCTTTAGCACACTTTAAAAAACCCTGGAAAATATACTGCCATTCTAGAACGAAACAAACAAAACTAATGAGCCAAAGGTGTTGTCATGGAAGTGTTACTTACGAGCATGGAAGGGGCAGCTGCCCTTCACTGAGCTCTGCTGAGCAGGCAGAGCATAAAGCAGAGCCCTCTGTCACGTACAGCCGGGAGGCTGCGGGCTCTGCGAGCGCTGTTTGTACAGATGACGAGTCCCCTGCTGCAGCGGGTGATCAGTGCACCAGGGTCAGGGACATTAACACGCTCACAGACACACTGGATGATCACTTGTAGTGGCCATTGCCATGCAGAAGGCACATGAGGGGGAAGCTTGGCCGAGCTGGGTAGTGCTGAGTCTCTCCATTTGCATGCAGCACAGGAAAGCAAGAAGTGCTCAGCTCCTGTTTAAAGGCAGCTACTGCTGCTTCACTGGGAGCTTTGGCCTTTTCAGTGGGGAACCCAGGAGACAGGCTGTCAAAACAGAAGTCTCTTGTTCAAACTACCAAGCATAGAAAGGGGGGGGATAATGAAAATAAATAAATAAGTAAGTTTAGAAAGGCTCAGATCGGTCAAACCGAAGAGAGTTGTTGTTTCTTGGTTGACTTATTTTTTTTCTTTTCTGAAGCTATCTGGTTATTTTGAGTTGGTTGTATACAGAAACAAGAAGTGTGGAGTTCACTCGAGGTCTTGAAGATAAATTTATAGTTCAGTTTTGCAAACAGACAAACAAATAAAAGTTGACTTACGCAGTAGAGGTTTTATATTTCCTCATTGTACCTCCCTTGCTTTGTACAAATCTTCCCGGAAATCTCTGTAGTAACTCCTACTAACTGCTGTGATGCCTACTGTGCAGGGCAGAATTGATCAACAGGAGAATCCTTCCAATTCCATCTCTTTTTATTTTCAATCGTGTCAAATTCCTTCCCTTTAGTAATCCCCCTTATTCCCTTAGGAGCTGAAAGAAGATTTAATTGTTAAATTTGCATAGTAATTCAGCAAATAAACTCTCCGGTCTCATATAGACCTTTAGTCATTGCAGGCTTCATTTTAGCTATAAATCACTTCCCTATGGTCAGTCATGATCGCATTTCATACTCAGGAAGCTGATGCAGAGAAATAACTGAAGGACTATCCATGTGGGGGCTTTTGATTTTAGGGCTACTCTTTTATAATGTAGCTTGTTGCATGATTATTTTTAGAATGGAGCTTTGCAAGTGAATTGTGTTTGCCCTTTCTCCACAACTATCCATGTCAAAAAATAGTCCTGCTGTAAGAGGCTTCTGTATGGTAGACCACTTGTATGGATATGAGAAATAGCCTAAATCCTATTTAGTGAAACAAACCACAGTAAATACAAAAGTACCATCATTGTTGCTGGATTAAAACAAATTTTAATTTTAAAGACCATCTGCAGGACACGGGAAAGGGGGAACATTTTTGGAATGAACAGAAAACTCCAATTTTCTAAACACAGTCCACAATACCTCATACCTAAAAGTCTCATCTAGAGACTTTTAAAATTATAGCACAAGCAGTTAGATTGCTAGGTTCAGCTGTCCACAGGTGTGGTGGCACAGTTCAGTGGTACAGCTTCAGTATTTAGGATTTTGATGCTAAAACTGCCCACAATTCTCTCTGCACCTCTACTCTGCTTTACTGAATCTACTTTCTCTGATAAAGCATCTGGACAATCTACAATCTCAGTAATGAAGAGGAAACCCTACATTTGTCAGAAAGAGAGAGTAGCCTGGCTAAAGGTGTGTGGAGCTTCTCCTTTGATGGTGGTAAACTGAACTACTGAAAGTGTCCCTTCTCCAGGAAACTGAAGCGGTTGTGCAGCCTCCACTCTTAGAAGTTTTCAAGACCCAACCAGATGAAGCTCTAAGCAGCCTTATCTGAGCTCATTGCAAACTTAACTTGGCTACGGATGACTAATATACAAAATTTTCTTTAAACAGCTTATTCAGGTTTCAGCAGTGCATTAAAAAGCATGTATTTCACCTCAGGAGGAAGCTGAATGCTTCAGATCCAGATCACATTTGGAAGAAGTCAGCCAAAGAGGCTAGACTCCTGACAACATCCACAGATCTGCTTACTGAGAAATAAGCACAGGAATTCAGAAAAGTAGCATAGTCCCTTCCATTAGCTCTGCTTAAAGCCCCAAGCACAGCCAAGCTTACCATGACAGGACTTGCATTGTTCCTCTACCCACTCACCAAGACTGGGCTGCATCTGCCTCTAAGCACTGACCATGTGCCCTCCTTTAGTTCAGACAAAGCCTGAATTAAACAAATGCCTCTCTTTATCTCAGATCTGTGCTGAACTCTGCTGAAGAGAGTCATAATAAAGTATATCCCACAGAAGACACTGGCTGAACTTCCCTTTTGAAGTGCAGAATAACATCTGTGTAAATTACTTGCAGTAAATGATGTATCACGTGGCTGGAGTCTATGCTTGCTTCTAGTAAAGTATGCCATCAAATACCTGAATGAATTAATTATTTTTGAATGAGACACAAACCATGTGTCACTGCCAAAATACGCTTTCCAAGTGTTAAATCCGGCTCTCACAGAAGTTGCTAAATATGTCTGACTCAGGTGGCATAGTTCATTTCCAGTTCCAAGGCTATCAGCCATTTTGGCCAGGAACACTTGGACATACCTATTTCAGGCTGTTTAAGAAAAATGTAGTAGTTCTGAAATTTAAGCTTCATGAACATCTGTGCCTTTAACTGATAAAAGAAATTTTGCAGAAGTAGGTCTGAACAAGTAAAACTGCAGCTTAAGACCCACAAAATGTTCTAGGGATGTCCTCCTAAGGGAAAACATCTCAAATGTTCCTTGACTCTTCCCCTCAAATCTACATGATGCTGCTGCTTGTGAGGTGGTGTATGCTCTATTTCACTCTTGTAAAATTATCATTTTAAGGCAGCCCTGCTATAGTGCAGTGATGCTGGCTAGTAACTACCTGGTATCTCTCCCACTGCTGGTTCTGTTTTCAGAGGGCCTACAGAAGTACAACTGATCTGACTAATTAAAAGTAATCTCTGATATGCACACCTTGAGACAGTTGTGGGAATTTTGCATACTTAGTTTGAACTGTGACAACTTCCCCAGCCTTACCTTTGCTCCAGCCTTTCACCTGCATACTTTTTTGTTGTTGCTATGTATAAGTTCTGTATCAACCTTTTAAACCCTCTCACTCTGTATCTTTTATTTCCACTGGCACAGAAAACAGCTGCTTTCTCAATGTCAACTGTTTGTACCAAGTTTATCATACTGAACTGTATAGCTGCACTTTTGCATTCAATAGTTAGGACATATGTGAGTTCCCACTATCTGTAAGGCAAGCCATTTCTCAGGAGTTATGAAATCAAATGGGGAATTTAATTGACAAATGATTGGTTGTGTTCAATTCTTGTTCCCAAGGAAGAACTAAAAAAAAAAAAAAAAAAAAAAAAAAGGGTAGTTTTCCTTGTGATATGAGTGTACATGAGCTTAACAAGGCAATTGGGAATGAGAGCAATCTACCAGCATTTCCTCCCACTGTGGCAGTGTTCTTGGGACTATGAGAAATTTAACTTCTTTGGATTTCTGAGTAATCACTTGCATACACAATGACTTACAAATAGGTGGGATACAACACAGAATTCCACATCTTTGTCTCATAAAAGTCACATTAAATTATCAGCCTAGTGCTCTCCTAGCATATTGTCTCACTGATCTTTAAAAGAGGCATCCTGGTGTTGGGGGAACAGTTATCTAGGTGATAATCAGTGCTGAGACGTCAGAGCAGCACAAAGAAATCTGAGAGCTATATAAACATTCAGCTGAAATTCCTTTATGCAGACAATTTTCCCTCCACTACTCTTCTGAACTCCAAAAGAAGCATAAGCCCTGACTCAGGCAATGTGGAGTGTTTGCTCTGGCACCCAAGCCAGCAGATGTGACTACTTGGCATCCTTTCCTGAGACTTGAACCTCATGGTATGTCTATGCCAAATGTATCCACATTATGCAAGAGTAATGGAAATTCGCCAGGCAGAGCAGTGCTATGTTTTCCTAGATAAATGTTGCTCAGTTTAATTGTGAGGAACTGACTGATAAAAGCTTCAGTGATCACCTTGTTTGCCTAACTGTCTTCATTCTGTGAAATCCAGCACTTTTACTGGCACAGATAACATACAAAAAACATGAGGGAACAAATGTGTTAGAGTAGCAAAAGTGGCCAAGCAAATCTCCTGGTGAAAGGTGAAGCACCCACCCAAAAAAAGGGTTTCTTTTCTCCTTGGAAGATAAGCTGACTGCACAAAAAGACCACTAAGAATAGTTTCCCATCTGACATGGTTCAAGTGACTCAAGCTGCATGGTCACAGTGAGCTGTTCATTTCAGTTTTTTCCTTTCTCCAGTTCCAGTCAAAGCTCACCATGGAAAAATGCTGGGATGAAGGTCATTTGCCTTTGGCAGCGCCTAAAAGGTGAGACAGAAATGTAACAATTTGTGCTACACAATATCTGCAGAATATAAGGAAGGAGAAAATTAAATACGATTGAAAAAAAATGTGCATAGAATTAGCCAACTGAAAGACATGCATTAAAATAAAAAGTTATCTTGATTATCATCACCTTGCCCTTCATTTGAACCAACTACCATTTGCTGACAGCCATTGCACCACAGCAAGACTTTTCACTTCATATTTCCACATTTCTCATAAAAATATAATCCTGTTTCTGCCTGTGATCTCTGTCCACACTCCCAAAAATTTAAGTGTAATTTGTTACCTTCAACAGACAAAGGTACTTGCCACAATCTCACTCAATAGTATTCAACATGCTCCTGATATACAAACGGGGCAACCCAGACCAAGCAAAGAGTCAGGGATATTTGCAAGTAGCTACGATTCTGCTTTGAAGGTGAGGAAGGTTGTATATACCCCACAGAGTCTGTTTGAGTGTAACAAAGCTTTTGTCACCCAACCACAGCCTGATAAAATGCCTGGAGCATGCAATGCCTTTTGTTGCAAGATCCTTCACTCTACAGGGGGGAAATGCCATTGAAATTGGAAGAACGTAGCAGCAGGGGATTGCTGCTACACTATTAGTGCAATTGATGGCCTCAGCAAATAGCCAGAAGTAGCCACTTACCTCTTAAGTTACTTCCACTGCAGTAATCAAGTTCTTGCTAAAAAATTTCAACCATGAAGGAAATCCAAAAGAAACTGGCTTCTAACCATGGACTTCACCGTCACAAGAACTGGAGAAGACACAGTGAATCACAGGGTTCCTGCCACTTATTATCCAGAGGCCAAGGGAAAATTGAACCATTTTCACAGCACTTTGAAAGGTTGTTTACAAACTGTTGGCCTAGAAGGAAAATCCTGGAAACCATTCACTGTAGATGTCTTACCTAACCACTGATCTGACATGCAACAAGCCATATTTATCCTGCAGGAATAGGAGCAAGATGCTAATGTTTTCCAAAGCCCCATATGAAGAAGAGTTACTGTAGAGTAATGGCTGAATAGATAGTTCACAGCGAATAACTTACTCAATTAAAAAATCCTGTTTTAAATCTGCAGACATTGTTGTGAGTTTCTCAGTTATTCATTTGAAATTATTGCCTGAGTTATTTGTTGTCCACAGCAATTCATTGCATGACTAGTCAAGAAAATGCCAAAACTCAGAACACCGGACAGAGAGCAGATATTTCTTTTCCTTGATTAGCAAAATGGGACATTTTGAATCAGGCCTCTGCTTCAATATTTAGACTTTTGAAACAGAAAACAGCCGTGCAAAAATACAGTGTGATATTTACTTAAATGCTACTGTTTCAATAGCTGGTAGTAAATTTATTCAATAGAGTAGCTGTGAAACTCAGCAGAAAAAAACATGAATAATCAAACTACTTGAATCATTTAAACACAGCATTATCTGAGGGTTAAATAATGTTTGCCTACTTGCAAACACAGTTGTCCATTGCCTGCAGCAGACTTTACAGGACATACCTTCAAATTCACACTAAGAGAGTGGTTTACAGATGCAAGCTAAAACTAATTCTACTACTTCTTTCACACAAGTTTAAAAACAAAAGGAAATTTGAACATAACAATTTCAATTACCTTACTCATTTTGGTGTGGGAAACACAGAGTCCCAGCTACACATACAAATCAAAAATGGTGAAATATAGGATCACTTGGTTCGCACTCATCAGGAACAAAAGATCAGTGCTCCCAGCTTCCCTGATGGACTGAGTTGCTTGCTTACCCTCTACAAACACTCCCCAGGAAAAAAAAATCAGTTGTGTCAAGCTACTAAGAATCCTGTCCGCATGTAACAACGAAAAAATCTTACACATAATAAAAGAATATTGAAAATACATGTATGGACTTTGGCTATTCTTTATTGTTCAGTGGTTCAGTTGGTGTACTAAAATGTACTTTAAGGTGGTATTTTGGTTACTTTCAATCTCTACTTGACACTTATAAGCAATATAAGAGAATTAAAGTATTTCATATACTAGTTGTTATTCTTCTTGCTGAAGGAATAAACACATTCCACAGAAGGGAAATTATAGATATGCAAGTTACATGAGGTGACAAGTCTATGGAGCCAGGCAAAATTCATGTTTTGTTTTGCTAATGGACTGGGCCTACAAACCTCTTCCTTAGTAAGAAGCGTATGGATAAAGTAGATATACACAGTCTTTGCTTTTTTACTGTAGTCCAACAGGATGCTTTCTAAGTTATTCTTACCAAGTGTCAAAATGAGTCTAAGTGACAGATTATGTATTTGCTTACCTTCATTTAACACTGGCATTTCTCCATTCACTCACACTAGGGTAAATAAACTGAGACTCTGGCTCCATATTCCCCCTTGTTTGATTTCACTCTAGATCAGTGATGCCAAACCACCATCACTGGCAAACAGAGATCTGGGCTGGCACCAATGACAATGAGCAAACAACACTTTCAAAACATGTTTGATGCCAGATAGCAAAGAGCACCCTCCCTGCTTCAGGAGCTTGTTGCTAGAAAGGCTTTCAGCTCCAAAATCCACAAGTAACTCTTGCATGTGGCTGGAAGGGCCAACACCATTTCTCTGCAGCCCCCTAAAATAAATCCATTATAGGTATCCCAAACAGTGGCACATAGGTGGTTTCTCCTGATCTAGTTGATGCAAAATTGTGTCTGAGAGTGAGCAAACCTAGCTCAGTAAGACACAAGGAACACACCTACACCAGCTAAAATTTTCAGCTGGTTCAACCATTATTTCAAATCTTTCAGCTTTTAATAGGCAGGCATCTTCATGAGGACACAACAAAACAAAAGCAGGATGCAGCAAACCAAAAACACACCAAAGCTAGGCAGGGCAAGAGTGAAAAAAATGAGAGAAAATGAAGGTATACGGTCTGACTAAGCTGCTGTCACCTGGCTATTGGTGGTACCTATTTGATCTATTTTTAGGTTTATTATTAGATTTATTACTAGGATTAGATTGGATATTGGGAAAAGAATTCTTAGCTGAAAGGGTTGTCAACAGTGGAACAGGCTGCCCAGGAAACTAGTGGAGTTCCCATCCCTGGAGGAATTGTAAAGACATGGAGATGTGGCACCTGGGGACATGATATAGTGGTGGACTTCGCAGAGCTGTGTTAATTGTTGGGCTTGATGATCTTAAAGGTCCCTCCCAACCTAAACGAGTCTATGGTTCTATCCCCTCTCCGGCCACGTGGTACTCCAGCGTGGCAGCACAAGAGGGCCAGGGCAGACCCTGCCGAGGCAGCGACTGCACCTCTAGCGCCTGCTGCACCTGTATCATGGGCCTGGCGCTCCTGGAGGGATCAGCCCGGTCTGGCTCCCCCGCCGGGGCCTGGGCTCTCACTGGGTGCTGCCACGGGCCGCTTCACATCTCCGGGAACAGGGATGGCCAAGTCGTTTCCTCTTAAATCACAGCAGTCCCCACTCTCCACCTCAAGAGGCTGCGAGGGCCAAGAGCGACACATTGGTTTACCCGCAGAGCTAAAACACGAGGTGGCTCTCTGGGCTGGGAGGTGGCGGCGTTCGCTCACCCCTACTGGCCCCCACACCCGAGCCCGCGTCAGCACCCGAATCTGTGACCAGACCTACACGGACACCAGCGCCTCCAGCAGAGCCAGAGCCCGCGGCCTCCCCGCGACGGCCCGGCCCGGGCTGGGCCCGGCTGCCCGCTCCCCGCCCGGCCGCGCCGCGCCGCCCCCACCAGAGGGCGTCGCGACCCCGCGTTCGGGCGGGCGGGCCCGGCCTCGCCTCCGCCCTGCCCCGGCCGCTCCTCGGCAGCGCGGCCCTGAGGGCACCTCCGGCGGCCCCGGCCCCGCCCGATCGCCGCCTCCCGCCCGTCCCGAGCGGGGACCGCCCCTGCGCTGCCTTCCGAGGCAGGAGCGGGGCTGCACGGAGCCCCGCCGCCGCAGGTCGGGCTGTGCAGGGAGGTGCTTCCTGTTGAACTTGATTCCCAGATTGACGGGAGTTTGGTGGCTGGGATGTGACCGCCGCTTCCCTTGAGGAAACTGTATCAAAGAGGTTTCTGTGTAGTAGCACACCCTCTGCTATTTGGGTAGCTAGTGAGTGGTTGGGGGGAGGGAGTACTGCTGGAAAAAAAAACTTATACATGTGGATAATCTGAGCTGAGCCTTTCAAAGTTCACACCCCATGAAGCTGCAGAGCAGAGCCAGGCGGATGAGAGAGGGATGTTTCATAAGAATCAGCTGGCTGTTGCAGAGCAAGACCGGGGAAAAATGGTCCCCTCAAGACAAATGCCATTGCCAGACCATATTGGTAAGATTGCAAGTTACAAATACTGAAGACAGAAAATTTTCCACAAAAAAAAAAAAAAAAAAAAGGCAGAAAACAGATGCAGAACAACAAGATGCCAGAATAAAATTAATCTTAGACCAGTGCTGGAACACACCCCAATCCCTCGCCATTCAGGATTATTTAAATGGATGGAAAAGGGATTAAGGTCTAATCCAGCAGTTGCTCTGTTTGAATTAATCTCATAGAAGTCAGGATATATATATTTAGGGAGGTGGAGAAAGAGAAGAAAGAAAGCAAGAAATTGCTAGATGAAGCCCTGAATATAATCTGAGGAGACTTCAGATAGTTCCTTACGCCATACTCATTTAAAAAGCTGATTATATTATCCAAACCCTCACAGATATTTCAAAAAGAAAAGGTGACATTGTTAAATATGCTGTTCTCTCTGCAGTAGTGAACCCCAAGTCTCCCTGCCAGTTGTTGGCTGCAGCAGAGGCAGTAGCCATTTCACTCACATTGGCTGGGGCCCTCTCCATCACTGCAGCACTTTCCTTGGCTGTGATCTTGCTTTCAAATGCCACTGATTTTCTGGGACAGTCCCAACTGTGAGGAAACTGTCCCATTGAGTCTTGAGTTTCCTGAGAGCCTGAATGATTAAAGAGATTCTTCTTCCTTTTGAACTCAAATGTTTTCCAGAGCTGCCTTCTCTTCCCTGCACAACACTATCAATCTGAGGCAGGGCACTGAAATATCTACACCAGCACTGCCAAAAACAGCCTTGCATATTTCCAAGCAGTTATGCAGCCTTTAGTAAATCACCTAAGCGTGAGCAAACTGTGCTTCAGGCAGTGCAAAAAAAGACAAATCCAAATGCTGGGGACAAGGAGTATCCAGGGAGGCTTCTGAGGATGCAGTGGAAGGAAAGACAAAATATTAAGTGCTGGCCCCGATCCCTAACAAACATTATCAGCAGATTTCTTCTGCATGTGTGGGTGCCCTTTACATGTGCAGGTGGATGTATCTGAGGTAGGAATCACTTTGAAAAAAAAGGAATCTTACAACACCCAGCCCAGCGTGCTCTAGTCCCAGAACTGTGATACTCATTTTAGCAGTCATGACTATGAACCGTGCTGGGTTTATAGTTTTCTAGCAGCCTTCAGCATCTCCAGAGGGACCAGCAGTTCCTTTCAGAACTGAGATCACTCTTGATGATTTTGTAATATTTTTAAAAAATCCAGACCAGCACAGCATCATCGAGACCTGAATTTAATCCTTCTTTTCACAAGTATCAAAAAGTAACACATGCAACTGAGCTGGACATATGCAACCCACCCACCAATAGTACATTGCAGGTACTTGGGATATATTCAACCAGGGATGAGAAGTGAGTACACTGGTAGTGCCACTTTTCAGGCAACAAGGGTCACAGCTGGGATCCCAGACTTCCAGTACCAGCCAAACACTGAGGCCTGTGTTTGCTCTTCAGTGCTCTTTTGAGCATAAAAAGCCACCTACCTTCAAACATCACTGTCTGCATTCTCATTTTTTCCAGGAAAATGTTGGCAATTATATTACCCTACCAATATCAATTGTGCATTTGTGTCTGTTTCTGTACAGCTTGTGCACTGGAAATGTGTTTTGGCTTTAGTTCAAATCCACTTCAGTGCCCCCAAAGAGATCTTCATTGTTCTAAAGGCTTGCTGAGATTGTTTCCAGTTTATACACAACTGTTTCTAAACCCTGGGACCTGTGTTTTTGGTTGTCTATCAGGAAAGAGTGGCAGAGATTAAAGAAGTGCACGCCTTTGGCTGCATACTTTAAAATAAAACAGCCGTGGTTTTCAGGAACCTCTTTTAAGGTGTAATAAATCCAACTTTCTAAATGCCCAAGGCTGTGTTTATCTGGAAGTATCTTGGGGGAGATTGCTACGTCTATTAATCTGTTTTCCTGTTTCCTTACCTCAGGGCTTAAAGGCTGCATAAACCAACCAGCTAGAAGGCTGTAAGGAAAAGTCTCCACAGACAAGTATCTCCCTCTGCTTTCTGTTCTTAAGCAACACTTCTGGTGCAGGGGAGTCATTAGACATTCTTATAAAGCAGGAGCAGTAGATGAGGGTGACATGGTAGGGACAAACTAGAATGACCTCTGTCTCAGAAGAAACCTCAAACCTCTTCAGGACCTTTAAAAGAGTTAACAAAACAGTGGATAAAGGACAACCACTGTCTGTTTTTTATTTAGACCTTCAAAAGGCTTTTGATAAAGCTCCTGAGAAGAGGCTATAAAGGAAACTTAGTAACCACAAGGTGAGAGGTAAAGTCCTGCATGGATGGGGGAAGAAAAAAGCCCGCAGCTCAGGGAATGGAAACAAAGAGGAGGAACAAATGGTCTATCTCAGCATGGGAAGGACTTCCACGTAGGGTGCCCCCAAGATTAAAAATATGACATGTGCCTGGGATATTTATTAATGATTTGAAGGCCATGGCGAAGAGCAAAGGTGACAAAGTTTGTGTCATGAGAAATTGCAGAGGATGAAAAAATTAAGAGAACTGAGGTAGCGAATGAAATTAAGCACACACAGGAGAAGAACACTTTGTAGAGAATACTACAAACTACTTATATGTGTGGGTAGGTTTTGAATTTCTTTTAAACATCCCCAAACAAATCAGTCACCCCTACAGTCAGCTCAAGGAAACAGACTCCTGACCATGCAGTGGTGGTTGAGAAAGCATCAGTCTTTTTGAAAAACTTATAAAAAAGGCTTTTTTAAAAAAGCCAATAAGGAAAAAACTACAATCCTGTGATTTCATATTAGCAGATGGCATGACCTGTTTTTGCCTTGGCCATCACATTCAGGTTCCGCCCACCCTGCTTAAAGTAGAAGCAACAAAAGGAGCTGCCAAAAGGTCTGACAAGTCTGGGTTTCTTCTGCCTCTACTCCTCATGCAAGAGTCTCTGTCTTTCCATGTTACACTATAGAATCTTTGGCACATGTTTAAACTAGAGTTATGAAATATATTTTCTTGCACAGTAATTTGGTTTATTGGGCTTTGAAAGCTATCTTTATTAAGAATTGACATTTAAAAATCAGTATTTATTTGGAGGTGACAGTTATCACAGTTTAGAGCTTTTGCTCAGTCTCAAGTTTTTGGTCACTTTTAACATTAGACAAAGAATCTGAACTCTACATTTGAGAAGGTAGGATCCAGGGCCAAGAAGCATCCACAAGACTTACTGAGTAAAAATACGCACTACTAAAAGAAAATATATTAGTATATTTTTAGAAAATATAAAGTATATTTTTAGAAAATATAAAGTATATTTTTAACCTCTGGGATCCAGTTCTGAGGACAAATATGAGAAAGGGATATTTAAAACTGATATTTTAGTTTTTAGAAGGGATATTTTAGTTACTGTATTTAAAGGTAAAATTATAAGCTACATGAAACCTGTTGTGGGACAGATAACAACCAGATAGGTATAGCATAACAGCTGATGGAGAGAGAGCAGGAGAAATTCTCATGGCTGATCACTGAAGAATAACCATCATCTCAATTCACCCCAGTTATGTAAAAGCTTGGTAATGAAATGAAAAGCTTGTCATTGGTAGTGAAAGGAGAGAGACAAATCCATATCCAAGGGACCATTCTATGGAAGTGTCTATGAATCCTATGTTTCCTGTGAAATCCCCTCTTTCTATTGATTCAGAGACAGTTACAGCCTTCTCTGAAGCAGGATATCTCTAAAATGGTACCTGTGCTTATTCTGGCTGGGATTAAGTTAACTTTCTTCATAGCAGCCCTGATGGTGCTGTGCTTTGTGTTTGTGTCTAAAACAGTGTTCATAGCACACTAATGTTTAAGCTATTGCTGGACAGTGCCTGCACAGCATCAAAGATTTCTCTTTTTTCCACTCTGTCCCTACTTCCTGGAGCAAATAGGTAAGAGGTGAGCAAGCAACTGGGAGGGGACACAGTCATGACAGCTGACCTGAACTGGCTGAAGGGATGCTGCATGCCATATAGTGGAATGCCCAGTAATAAAAACAGGGATAGAGAAAGAAAAAGGAACTTTTTGGCTTCCAAAGTGTTCAGTGGTTGGAGACTGCTTGTTCTGCTTGTGGTTTTGCTTTTCTTCTTCCTTCACCAATTAAAGAAGTCTTCTCACTTTTGTTGTTCCTCTTCTGTCCCCCATCCTGCTGTGGGGGACAAGGGTGAGTAAGAAGCTGTGTGGGAGCTTGGCTGCTGGACAGGATCAATCCACCACAATAGAAATTATCATATGCTCCTAAATGAACTGTCTGCACATACAAAGGGTGAACCAAGACAAATGTAAGTCTTGTAAAATGAGAATAAAATAGCACCAAAAAGGATACTTTTTAGTAAATCATAGAGAAATGGGGGCTGGATTACTTTTATTGAGGGGAGATTTTGCAGAGCACCTCAATAATATTTTTTGGATTCTAACAATCTGTCTCAGATGATGGTTTGCCTATCCATCCCACATGCATAAAACAGATTCCTGTGCAGAGTTATATCTATGAAGCAGTATTTAATGTGCTCCTGAACAATCCGAGTCCTGTGCCTGTGGCAATATCACAGGAAATGCCAACACACAGCACATAAAATGTCAGCTCTCCACAAAGCAAGAAAAGAAATGCTATTCCTTTATGCTACAATATGATGCCTCATGCAGTTTTCTTCTAGGTTTTTATTTGGTTTCCTCAAGTTTTTGAAGCAGGAGCATACACTAACCTACTCCATAGGGCTATGATACTTAATGGGATCAGTGTAGTGAGGGAGACTGATATCTCAGCCTTAATCTGCTATGTGGCCACAAGTAAACCACCCCCTCTCTGTACGTTGTTTTCCTTCACCTACCTGGATTGTTCATTTGAACGTAATCCCCTTAGAGAGAAACTGTCTCAGGCTTTTTAGGCACAATTGCAGAGATGGCAGTCCTCTGGTGTATTAGGAAGTGCATGATGTCTCCATGGCTAGAGGAATCTGAGTGGATATACTGTTGGGTTCCATGGCAAACCACCAAAGTTTGCCTCCACAGATGCTCCTGGTTTTACTTTCTCCTACAGTATCAGATTAGGATTACATTCACACCATTCACAGTCTTGTTACTACTGAATTTTTAAAAACTCTCTAAGCCTCAGGAAAGGCAAGCTAGCAACTATGGGCCTGCTAAGGCAGCTCTCAGCCCCATCAGGTGTACTGCACTTTTGTAGCCAGTAGTGGGAATGACTGTCAAGCACACTTTCCATTTCTGCAGTGGGAGCTTCTGCAAAGTCTGGAGACAAACAGGGGAGAGGGTCTAGGGACTGGCAAGCTGCTCTTAGCAGAAGTCTCTTAAATAAAGGTTAAAAATAATTTCTGTTGATTTCAGAGCAAAAGTCCTGAGAGAAGAGGGAGGAGGAAGAGGAGGATTCCATCTCAGGGAGCAGCCAAGCAAAGCAGCGTGTCCCTGGCACAGGAGGAGTGGAGGACATGCCTTCTGTGGGGATTATGCAGAGCTGCTGGAAGTGAAGCCTGAAAACCGGCAGAACGGAAGCTTGGAAACCGAGCCCTGGGCTGAAGCGGGTAATTTACCTTATTTGAAATAAAAACAGCTTAAGTTGAAGCCAGCCGGAAATTCAGCTGACTTGAAGCTGCAAGCAAAATTAGCATAACACTCTGCAGGTTGAAACATGCGGAAAGCAGACTGAGGGATTGAGCCTTGACGTCTGGCTGTGTAAGGAAGCTGCCTCTGCTTCTGCAGTGCTATTCAAAATTATCCCTTAAAGCTAAAATCATTGCAAGACCAAGCTAGAAGACCATAATAGTGCCTGTTGGCCTTAACTGCAACAAGCAAAAAGAGACAACTGCAGCAGAATCATCATTAAAAGGAATAAGACTATGACTAGCCCCCCCGAGATTGGCAGAGCATGGTAAGTACAACTGGCAGACTGAAACATCTCGGCCAGGAGTCTGTCAGTGTAAATCAATGTAGCTATGCCACTGACTTCCACAGTGAAGCTGGGCCAGTTCATTCCATTAAGAATCCAGATCTTGAATGCAAGTAGGTATAGCCTGTGTCTTGCAAAGTGCTCTTTGCTGGACAGGGGCTGGTGGAGGAGGGGGGGTCACAATTCACCCACTGAAAGACCCAAGGCAGCTTTCATAACTTAGCTCCAACAATCTAATCCTAGAACCCTTCTAATCTTAGTGGTTGCCAGACAGGCTAACTCAGCCATGCGAGGTAATGTATCCTGCTACTGCTGTTAGGCTTATTCCGGTCCCCAAGCTAATTCCTGTAGAGCTAGCTTGTAGAGTTAGCCTGTATATTTCAACACTACACTGCGCTGGCAAACCCTTTAGGAGTGTGGCTGTGTATGTGTGCAAACAAGAGAGCACAGTTAAGTGATGCTGTACTCCCAGACTTGTGTATATCTGGGAATTTTATTTGCCCATGTACTGACAGCCAAAGGTCCAGTTCTTTTCCTGATGTTTACAAACCAGTTCCTATGTCAGTAAGTGGCTTAATTTGAATGGCATACTGATTAATGTAGTCAGCTATAATAAGGTGCCAATGCTTCTGCTTCTGTTTCCCTTGAACTTACACTAGCAGTAATAATGGTAACTTCTTCTTCTTATTTGAAAACAGTGCTTTCTCAAATATGGAGATTTTGCAGCACTGTGCCCAGATGCAAAGCAATGTCATTGTGTGCAGAGTAAGATAGTGTTGTATCTGAACATCATCATATTCTCACTGCAAGGTAATATTTTTGCAAGACCAGGAGTGAATTTTCTGGATTACAAATACCATACGAGTCTAACTTAAAGGATTCCTTCAAAGGGGATCCACAATATGTATTTTCATACAGAACATGCAGAGTCACTGCGTAATTAGAATGCCATTTACCACTATTTTATTGAGTTCATCTGAGTTTTGTTACAATATCTCAGTATCTCAGGATCTCTGCTGCCTTTAAAGGAACAAGCAGCTGGGTAGAACATGTGATCGGAGAGTTCACCAGTGTTTGCAGTGAAGCATAAACATGAATGAGCCTAGACATGCTTGGAAGCCCAAGAAAGTATTAATAAAACTTGCTCAGTGTTTTTAATGAAGGTGTTTGGAGCACTAAGATCCCAGAAGTCGTTTCCAACTTGAGGAATATGCACACATATAGCTGAGGACACAGCAAATGCACATTTTCTAAAGGAGGCATTTCTATGTAATTATCTTCTGCCTATAAAAAAAACAGGTCTTAGCTGAAATTTTGAGATTAACCAACTTCTGTATATCATGAATTCCACACACATAAAAGGAGTAAAAAATACACATGGGGCTTTTTTAAAAATATGTTTTTCCAGAAAGAAATACTGTTGCAGACATAAAACTTTTCCAGGCTTGCCCTGGGCACTCCTTGAAATATGCTGTGTGGACAATACACACTCAAACCTCTGGCTGTCTCTAGGAGATATTCATCCTGTCTCTCCTTGGCAAGCTGGGTTTCCTGTCCAGCCCCACAGGATTTATTAGCTCATTGTGGTGGAAAAAAATTGGAGGCTAGTGACCAACCATATATGGGTATGGAAAAACCAAGATGAGCTAGAAGGGGAAAAAAAGAAAAAAGTGGTTATAATTACAAGTCAATTAAATATAAATCATTATAAGGACAAGAGGAAAGGAGCAGCATGCAGAAACCTGCAAGAAATACAGGTGTTCTCTGACTTTCTTCCTCCACCCCTGTGTATTAGCAGGGCTGAGGCGCAGGGCCCATACTGGCACTGTGAACCATCTTCACATCACCTGGGTGGGATTTCCAGCCGTTGACAAGCTCGAAGTAGATTAACAATGCAGCAGCACCATTAAAGAAAGCAGTGGGAGGAGGCTGAGAGGCTGAGATCTTTTGGCCAGGTTGAGTTTTGCTTCCATTATTGCCTAGTAATATATAACTCTTTATGAGGGCATAAAATTGCTCTTTACTAATGTTTTTCTCATTCAAAGGTCAGCAAAGCCACAGTGAAAACTAAAGAGGAGGAGTGCCCAAATCAGTGGGGCTGCTGAAAGCAGACAGCCATTTTTGGCAGAGGGACTTAATCTGCTATCTCATAAGGGACAACCTGTGCCAGTTGTCACCATCATAGGCTGTGAGCACATGTGGCAGGGAGGGTGCAGCTGGGGGTCTGCTTTTTCCACTGTGCAGATTTACCCAGCTCATGCAAGGCTGGTACAAACCACAAGCTCTTCTTTATTCAAAATGGAGTACAGGCCCAAAAAAATGACAGGCCAGAGTCAAAGCAAAGAGGCCAAAGTAACTGAGTCCCATCAGGAGTGGAAAATGGCCTTGACTCATTCAAAAGAGTCAAAAACCCAAAGAGTGCTTTTTTCAGAGGTACTGTTCCAGTTCTGACTCAAAGGCACAAGCAGCACAAAGCAGCATGGCTCCACAGATGGTTCATACCAAATCAGCTGCTGGCCAGTGTGTTAAAAAAACCCTAAATTGTCAGTTAGTCTGTGCTTCATTATTTGCTTCTTACCCATTTCTACTGAATCTATACCAGCTCTGATAGGCGACAGTGCCATTGAAAATCTGCTGATTCAAATCCCTCCCTCCTCAGCAGAAAGCCAGTGGGAGGAAGGAAGAAAGAAACCCAACTCGACATTCTATTTTTCCCCCTTCAAATAAACCCTAAATTGCTTCTTTAATGCACTGGAGGTTTTGAGCAGGGTAGGAATCTCTGATACAGAATGGGACTACAATTTTGTTAAAGACAAGCTCTTTGAACTCCAAGCAAGCCTGTGAACTCCAATAAATTTGTAACTCTGTTCCCAGTCAGAAACAGAACAATAGCCTCTCCTGTTTAATTGTGGATTGCAGCAAGTGGTTTCGTGCTCAAACCCTCTTGTAATGTAGTCCTCTCCTTTTAATCATCAAAGGTGATCTCTGCCAAAGCAGCTGACAGTTGCATTTGATCAAGTGTAATAGGAACAGTCAGATCTTCCAGGATCCTTGTAGTTACCCATTTTCCATGTGTAATTCCAGTCTATTTCATACAAGTTTAATATGACAACTGTATTACAAAATTAGAGGGAGGATTTGGGGTGAGATGACTCACTGATTTTTTTTTCTTTTTTTATTAGAAAACATGATCTCAGAAACAAAAGCTATTTTCTATTCCCAGCCCTTCTACTGACCCCCTGTATGACCTTGAACAACCTTTGATGTCTAGATCCCTTCTTCCACTTTGCCTGTCATTGCAATTTAGGCACTCTGAGCTCAGTGGTGCAGTGACTGCCTGGTTTTGGGGTCCCAGCCTAACAGCTATGACAGATAAGTGTGCATTTGGAGTTGGTGACATCTGGACTTTAACACCATCCACATACATTAGTAGTTGTATAAATATTTATCTTTATCACTATATATATATGTGTCTGTGTATGTACACATGCAAATGTGCTCCATAGTGGTTTTAAATTTGAGAATGAGTACTTTAGGGATAAGGAATCCCAATTTTAAAATCAAGAAAGAAGACCCAACCTCCATCCTTCAATACAACTGCATTTCAAATAGATTTTCCAGCAGAACTTCTTTTGGGCTCTGCCCTGTGGTTTTCACAATTCAATTTACATTGACCCTGGCAAAGCAAAGCAAAGCAAAATGTCTGTTCCTTGTGCCCACTGCTGTCTGGACCCACCAGTGATGCTCAGAGGTGTCTACTGCCCAGGTGTAGACCACATCCACTATGCAAAGATCCCATTTCTGTTTTATTACACCACAGGTCAAGAGGAGCATTAAATCCCTTTCACTTTTGTCAGATGTCAGCATTTGGGAAGGTGGTTGGTGGTGGGGAGGGGAGGACGGAAGACAGTCAAAATGAAAATGGTTTGGTTAATTAATTGCAAGCACTGCTTGAAGGACCAGCACGTATATTTAATCAGTTGCCTAGTAACAAACGGTGTATGATGTGAATGCTATCAGCCCGCAGCGTGAGCAAGGGATGGACCCTTTCTGTTTTTATCAGCTGCCAGCATGCATACTCTGGGCGTTGCATGCCCTTGTGCTCAGAAGGGCTGCTCTGCCACCTCACAAAAGCTGCATGGTAGCAAGGGTCCCCCCCATTTTGGCTCTGCCATTTCTGCTCCTCCCCCAGACATCTCAGAGAGAAGACTCTCTCTTCTTACAGGGAGTGACCTTTTCAGTGGTGAATCAAATGACAAGAAAAATTATCCAGATCTCCCCTCCCCTCCACCCACCTTTTTTCTTTATGAAGTTATCTACACTCTGGGAATAGAGCGCAGGCATTGCTGCTGCTCACGTTCTGTTACTGACACCAGTGTCACCATTAACAGTATATATCTTCCATAAAAACCTGTGCAGAGAAAACCCAAAAATCATTGGAACTGGTACAGAGGCAGAATTAATAAGAAAGTGGATTTGTTGGTAGTTGGGTTGTTTTTTGTTGTTTTTTTTTTGTCTTTTTTTTCCCAGTGACCTTAAAGAAAGAAGGGCAATGGATGGATAGATGCTGGATTGCAGCACATAAAACCAGCCCAAGACAAACTGTACAGTTCTGTTTCATGTAGGTGAAAAAATAACTTATGACCTGACAGGCAACTGAACATTGAGTACTCCTTTGGTGCTAGTTTTAGGAGGGACAACAAGAATTTGCTTGTACTTTTCCACCACCCGTATGCCATTATGTTAGCTGGGCCTGATAATGCAAGGACACAAAAAAACGCTCATGCTGCCTGTCCGTATTGTGAAAGAGAAATAAAAAGAGAACATCCATAAAATAAAAGCTCCCATTTATGTTTTAACATGCCATGACAATGTTTGTGTGTCCTTATCAGGGCTTTCTCTCCTCCCTCCCCCCTCTCCATTTGTAAATCCCATTGGATAAAAGACTATATCTTCCATAAAGAATTCCCACCAGAAATCTTTATAAATCCTCCATCAGTGAAATACTCGGCTTTCATGCTGAGCAGAAGCTAATCTAATTAAGATGGGATCTGCTAAATTTAATAGCCTGCTATGAATTTTTACGGACATCTGGTAACTGGAAGGTTGGAACGACTCTGACACATCAAATACACATTGTCCAAATGACCAGTATCAGGCGCATTATTTTCCCTTTCTCGGTCACTTGTACCTGATGTAGGATGCAATCATCCCCTCAGAATACACACATGTGACTCCATCTGAAATTAATGGGGGTTAAGGTGCGTGCATGTTGGAAAGCAGAACTGGGCCCCCAGTGCTTCCTCTAATGTTGTTTTTTCCTGATTAATGAAGGATCAGGATATACCTGCATTATATTTAATTATTTTCAAATACTGTAACCCATAAAGCAGGGGCTGCAGTATCTGTTAGCACACGTGTCTTTGGTATCTGCAAGTTATGACCCCAAACCTGACTGGCAGCTTTCCTCAGTCAAAGCCCTATGTGACATCCACTGGCTAAGCAGAGGTATTTCCAATGGGGAGCAGAGGACCTCCATAATTTTAGTCATCTCTTCCTGACTCAACAGTAATCTGTTAGCAAGAGTAGGCAGGGAATGGAGGGTTGGGTTGTTGGGGCTTTTTTCCCTTAAGCTTCTAGTATGAAAAATTTGAAACCTAGGGTCCCCAGAAATGATGACTTGAGCTTTTACAAGGCTGGTCCCATCCCATGGGCTGTTACTTTAAGAAAGGAGCACATTTGCAGAAGTCTTGCCCGCTGTTTTCATGGGATGCAGTCTGAGAATGCCACCTTAATGAGCTCCTGGCACATTGTAGTTTGTTAACTCATCAATAGGAAAGATCACAAGCATCAATTCCACCTAGTAGGTTCCATGGGTGTCTAGCTCTCTAATGTCTCACTCTGAGCTTCCTGTAATAAAACCACAAATACACACACATATACATAGTTTACATTCATAGTTATGTAATTTTCAGACAGGGAAAATGTCAAACAAGGCACAATGTCCAATTTTTCAGAATAAAGAGTTTGCACTTTAAAACATATATATCCTTATTTGCTATCTTGGTAAAGAAACCATTTTTCTTAGACTCCCCCTAGCCCCACCATAATAAATGGTTCAAGTAAATTCAGCAACACAGTGGGAATTGTGTCAACCTGAAGTGATGAGTTGGCACTTGAAAATTTAATCTCTTTACCATCCACCAGCCTTAAATCTGTGTAGTGTGACTTTTAAACACTTGCCAAAGAGCAGGGAAGTTACAATGCTGGCTTACAGATTATTTAGGTGCTGGCTTCATGAAATGGGAACAAACTCATGTGGTGCCAAGTGGAGAACACTGGGCTCCATGTAAATTAAGAAAGCCTCACTGTAATAATATAAATCTTGATTTAGTTAAACTGGAGCATCTGTAGTGAGAAGAGACAGGAAATTCAGCTGAAAGGATTGGGTTCACCACTGGTACAGCCCGATATACACTGTGCAATGGCCAGTGCAAATCAGCCTCATGCCTGGTGTGCTGCACTAATCTACTCCTTTAAATACTTTACCAGCCAGCTCCCTGCCTCCCCCACAGCAAGGTGGGCGCTGCTGCACTGTCTGAGGAAAGCAACACAACAGCAGGTCTCCCTCCCCACCTGCTGCCCAGTGGTGTAAGAGCTGGGAGACCTCACAGCCACATATTTATTCTGCCCTAGTCTCTCTTCATCCCATTGCACAGCACTGCTTCCTTTCAAATGTGGACCTCTGCACTCACAGAGGAACAACTTTACTCCACAGTTAGAACATTTCATATGTTCTTGACAAGTCATGATCTTGACCTGCTATGGATTAACCATCTGAGGGAACAGGAATAGATACAGTCTGCAGAGGGATGTCTAGGACTTCATTAGAGTGACACTGAATCAATTGTGCGGACCAGGTTAATGTTGCTTATTCTTTCTAGGCAAAATACAGAATTAATTTATAGTGGTGTAATGTGATTCCAGAAATGAGGTATACATCTTGCCTGTAATGGCTTTTGATTATCAATATCCATGTTTGTTTTTCAGAAAGAAATGAAAATGTAAGAAAGAGACTGAAGATGTTCAAATATTGTTCATTTAGTTAATGGTAAATGAAATGAAATTTTAAGTATTAACACAATGAAAGCTAAAAAGTATCTATAGTTATTACAGTTGGAGCTAGTTTATACACATTCTAAAAGCATCTTAAAGGACCTGAATAATATGAGAAATTAAAAAATCATGCCAGTGTGTAGTTTATTCATGATCTCAAAATTTATAATAGATTATGATTATCTCCTTTTTCTGTGATAGAATCTGCATTAAAAAAATTCCTGCATTAAAAAAAAAATTGAGTTAGCATTGGCACATTTGCAGCCAATTCCAGAAGTTTTGTGTATGCCTTTAAAAAACATGGAGGGAGGGAGGGAGGGAGGGAGGGAGGGAGGGAAGGAAGGAAGGAAGGAAGGAAGGAAGGAAGGAAGGAAGGAAGGAAGGAAGGAAGGAAGGAAGGAAGGAAGGAAGGAAGGAAGGAAGGAAGGAAGGAAGGAAGGAAGGAAGGAAGGAAGGAAGGAAGGAAGGAAGGAAGGAAGGAAGGAAGGAAGGAAGGAAGGAAGGAAGGAAGACTTTCCATTCAGTCTTTTAAGAATCAAACCTGCTGATTCATGGCCACCTAATTTAAAAGATAGATGTGCATGTTTCTGACAGTAGACGTGTACCATTTTGCTGAGGCAGTGACACAATTCTTCACAGGTGATTCCCAGAGTGACAGGAACTGAAAACAACAGCTAGTGGTGAGCAGAATTGAGCACCCACATGTCCAGTGAGTGCCATAGACACCAATAACTGCCTTGTTTGTGTTATTTATCTGCTTCTGTGAAAATCAGTTTCGGTTTTAAAAAAACAATTATCAAGATGTAGTCACACCCAGTAGAAATTCCTGACAGTGAGATACACAAAAGTGACATGTCTGGACTGCTTGGGAGCCCATCTCTTGTCAGGCACACCTTCTTGTGTATCAGTGTTGCTTGTGTCAATTCTGTTTTGCTTCTAGCTAGCTCAGATGGTTTCTCAGGTAGCTAGGTTTTTTGGAAGATTTTTCTCTGCAGCCAGTTTATAGACACACTTTAGATACCAGTAGGATATGATGCCCTAGCAAGGTACATGGAAGCTGGGTGCCATGCCTGTTGTCATGGCAGTGTCACAGTGCTCTAGGATTTCGAATCCTTCATACAACTTTACCTATTTGTCGGTTTTGTGAGAACGCTGAATTGAAAATAGTAGTTCTTTATTTCGAAGCTAATCTGCTCAGAGGGCAAATAGCAGCCACCCAGGAGCTATTCTAACCAGCCACAATCAGCCAAGCTCCTCATGCCTAACTCTCCCCAGCACAAGCCTTGCCTCCACTCTGGAATAGCTCAGGATAATAATCTATGTTAAACAAAGAGACAATATTTGCATGTGTGCTCCACTCTAAACTTCCACATGAAAAATGAGATCATGCTCTGGTGTTCACTGGTAGAGATTTATTGACCAAAAATACAAACTCATAAGCATTGCTAATTTAATGACATAGTGACCAACTTCTTTAATAGGTGTAACTAGAAAATGTAACACATACAAAGTTTTACTTGTAAGACATCCAGGTAAGTCATATGCAAGACAGAACCTCTAGATGTGATACCTTCAGAAATTCTATCTGGATGGAGTAAAATGTTGTTTTCCACTGAGGTTGATTAGAAAAATCTCCTAAAATACACTGCTTTGACTAGCTACTAAAATTCTTAATGGATTTTTGATGTTAAATTTTGTTAGGGTGCTTGTGCAGCAAGAGATGGAGAACAGTGATTTTTCCAGAAGATGCACATCAAGGATATCAGATCTGCCATTGTAGCAATACCAATGCAGTTGTTTTCTCTAACCTGAGAGCTAGCATCTTGTGTAGGCATTTATCATGACACCACCCAAATGGGACAGATCTCTCCTTCCACCCCACCAATGGTTTAGAAAGCCAAGCAATGATTATAAAAAGGTTTAAAATTGTGTTTGAGAGCCATAGCTACTTCTAACAGCTTGGAGACTTCTCTCACCACAGAGAGTAAGAGCTCATTTCATCACCCTGATGCCACTCCAGACTTGAGAATAAAATGATTTATCAAAATTATTCCCCCCTGCCTCCCGTCCCAACTCACAGGACACATAGGTCTGTAAGGGCAAAACATGCCAAGCTCCACACTGTGCATGAAAGCCTGGCTGCATACACTCTTTTTTAAATAGGCTGCCAGACCTATTTGTGGATACATATACCTCAGGGTGGCCCTGTACATGTCCCTGGAGCCTCTAATGATGGAGCACAGTGGCCATGAGCAGTGTTTCACTGGAGGGCTGGAAAGCCCCACAGCTGTCTTGCTCCTGGGAGCAGGTGACATGGCTCTGCCCTGGGCAGAGTGAGCATGCCCTCAATAGGCTGCAGTGGGACTTTGGCCCTAAATCAATGTTTTCTTGGCTTTATGAATAGCTTGTCTTTAGAAATCTGTATTCTCATGTATCTTCTCTGAGCCATTTTCTATCACAAGAGGAGCAGCTTCTCACAACCATTCACTAATGTGGATGCAGGGCAAAGTACAGTACAACTGTGGAAAATCTGCAGATTCCCATGGAAGAAGCAACCTCTAGTTGCTATTAGAGGAATGGTGTCACTGAGTGACAGGCCAGGAGCTCTGAGCTCACAAATAACCACAAGTCCTGATAGAGGAAGTTAAATACAGACAGGCCAACGTGAAGAGCTCCAGCCAGAAACTGCACCTGCGCACTTGTTAGGGCAATGGTGTGCATTAAACAGTTGCTTTCATCTCCACAGCTAGCAGATGTGTTGGCTGCAGTGTCCCCGAGTGGAGGTAAAACCCTTTGAAGTTCCTTTGTGTTGGAGAGCAGCTGCAGCAAAGCACAGCTTAAAGCCCAAGCCTACCTAAACTAGTCAGAGCTTATATCTGGTAATACCAATTCCAGGTGGCCCACAGTGGAGATTTCAGGTTTTGCCCTGCTTACAGGGCAAGAAAGATGGTAGAGCTGGCACTGGTCACACATTACAGGTACAACAGGATAACTAACCCTTCATAATCCATGTTTAAAAACTCACTGAAGACTAAAAGATGTTGTAGGTTTTACTGTAAAAGAGTTAAACATAGTGGCTGAGTCAAGTTAATGATTTTGGGTCTGGCTTGTCACTAGCTGGGGTTTCCCAAAACAGTAGCAAGTATATGTCTTACATGTCCTACATGAAACAGTCTTGGTATCACAACAGTAAGGACAATTCCTGCATTTAGAAGAGATAATGAATCCAGGGTTAGTCAAGTTGTGAAGGGGAACCCAAAGGCAGTCACAAAGACCTAAATCCAAAGAAAGGAGGTCCTGTTTCCCAGTGCAAAAATGTCCAAAATTAGGTCAGGAAGATCCAGCTCCAGCCTAATATCAATTGCACCCTTTAATCTAGACTAATCTCTGAGTGTTTCCTTTCTAGTCATCTACTTTACTCCCTCAGGACTCAGGGTTTGGGTTTATAGCTGTTTTCTACGTCAGATATAAAATGCAAATGTGTTGTAAGGTAGAATAAAGTTTGAAACTGACTGTCTCGGTTTGGAGACAAATTAAGAGGAAACAATAAAAAAAAGCAGATTATAGGGGATACAGTATCATACAGTCACCCCGAGACACTGACCCAGAAGGAGGCCAGAAAAATTGAGAAGTTCTTGTATCTGTCTGATGAAAGGGAAGGAATCAGTAATGCTGAACATAGGCTTAGTAGATAAACACTGTGTTAAATAAGCATATCCATTCTTAGCCCCTGAGCTAGCAGAGCACAGAAGCACATGCAAAATCAGAAATGTTTGAGTAGTCCTGTTTATTTCAATGGAATTACTCCCATGATTAAAGTTATGCTGGTATTTAAATGCTCTGTTGTAGTCATCTTAAAAAGCAGACATTATTTCATGCCCTGTAAGTTGTCTATAACTTTAGCATCCAGGGATGTTCCAAGGGTAACTATTAATTTTGTGATCAGTACAGATCAGAAACTGTATATTATTGTAAGCGTAAGATGGGTTAACCATTGCATGAAGTAAAGGCACTAAGACTGTAATTCCTAAACTATGCTGTCCTGACTCTTTCAGTTTGCTTTACATGATTAACATAAATGCTCCTTTCTACCCATAATGTAAAAAAATAGTTGCACCATGAATAATTTTGTTTGCATTTCTTTTAAATACTTCTAGCAGTAACTAACAGCTAAATCCACAAAGCAGTTCTCCCTAGACTCTAGGAAATGAGATCCACATTCTTACCTAAAAGCCATTTTAGGTTATGGCAGTCTAGAACTGCTGTCTGCAGTTTCAAGTGCGGACAACAATTCCTATCCAAAGCCTTATCAGCCCTTGCATGTCTAATCATCTGCTGGTTGACACACCTGTACGGTGTGCAGGACTTCTTGTTTCATGGCATGCCTGCTTCCATACTGAAATAATAAAAATTTTTAGTTGGTTGAGATCTTGCAAAAGAAAATTCACAAGATTTGTTGTAATCACTAAGATTTCTTTTATTTTTATTTACAAAGCCTTTATAATCTAGGGTGGTGCAACACAACAAAAAGCTGGCAAGCTGCAATGTCAGTTTAGTAGGGCCTGGATAGAAGCTTTGAACATCAGCACAACAAAACTGGGAGTTTATAATAGGCTGTAAGCGAAAGTGTTTGATGAGTTCCCTAGCCACAATGCTTGAAAACTCCATGGCACAGTGAGCACAAAGAGCCAAATCTCCTTTCCTCTTTGGAGGTTGCTCTCCAGGATTTACCCTGACACTTGCTGAACAGACTTCATGAAAGAGATGTCTTGTCTTGTTCTGCTGGTTATCATTCTTGCTTTTTTTCCCTCAGAACGATTTCAGCAAAGACCATAAGCTTGTGACAGAGTGAATTTGTGATCTTATCCAATCATCTGGGCTGTTTGCAAAACTTCAGTAGGTGGCAGCGTTTTGTTGATAAATGTTTTGTTATCCAAGTGATCTCATTTAGTGCAACTGTTGCAATATTAATAAACTGAACTTATGATTGCATTTGCCAGGACTGAAAATATTGCTATCCTATCTGGCATTTGCTCTTATCTGAACTGACAACAACATCTATTGTATTTATAAAAGCAGAAAGTCTCTGTGTTCGTATGTGTTAGGGGCAGAGGGGAAACAGAAAACAAGGGGAGAAACAAAGACACAGTAAGATTAAAACAATAAGGTTGTTGGGCATCTGATTTGTGATTGTAATAGATGAGCATTCTGGCAATTCTGTTAAATTGTCAGTGCTGGGTAAAATGTGGCTTAAAAGGATGGTTAGTAAGTTATTCCCTCACCTCTAGCTCACCAGTTCATATCAAGCCAATCTTGACAGCATCTGTAAGTTACTACTTGGTAACAGTTTGGTAATATACAGTCAATTCCTACTGGATAGAAAAGCATATCAGGGAAAAATTTCATCACAAGTGCTATTTGAGAAGCCCAGATTATAAAAGATATCATGATACAGCCCAAAAAATAATCCAGTAATGGTGAAGGGGGCAGGTGCTGCTTTAGTGTCCTGTTAGAAAAAAAAAACACATTGAACTTAATTCATAAATACAGCTCCTGTATGTATGTGTAAATATACATACATACACACACATATACATACGCCCATGCATATAATTACTAGGCCTTAATAGAAATAGATTTTTTATAGTAAAGTTTCTATGTAATGTATCCCCACTTTTGCCTATAATGAAAATAGTTTCCTTCATAGTCCAAAGTCCTATGCACTGTTCTAAACCAGAAGATCAGCTTGTGCAGAAGAGGACTGTCCTCACAGTCACCCAGCTAACATGCAGTTACTTGAGGTTAAAAAAGAAAAATTAAAGTCTCTGATTCAGTTGAACTCCCAGAAAAGAAGATCAAAGTCATTGGTTTTATTACAGGCCCTTCAGATTAAAACTGACTTAAATACACCAGGCTTTGGGCTAAATCCCACGACCATTAAGATCTATCATGAAAGTGCCATAGACTTAAACAGAAATTGGATCGGACCTGCTAAAGAACACATTTGGACTAATACAAATCCTGTATAAATTAGATATAATAAATAGAGAAAATGTGCCAAAAGATTCCTTATGACCACATTTGCATATATGGACATAATTTTTATTATTCAGGAAATTCTCTAAGATTGAGCAATCAAGAAGGGAAAGACAGAATCAATGTTGCCAAATATCAAGGTGATTTAGACCTTGCAGGGGAAATTGCCTAAAGATTAAAAGGTCTTTCAGCCTTATGAATGAAAGAGAATTGGAAAGAAGAAAGAGAGAGCTATGCTATGATAATGGCAATGAGATCAAACATCATTTAGGTATGGCTCAAAGCCTACAAAAAATACCTGCACTCAACTTCCAATGCAGAATCCAGTGTTGATCCTAGGGGCAAAAGTACAAATGACATAGGACTAAGGTGTCAGAATAAAATTACACAAATAAAGCAGAAGCACACTCTGCTGGCATTAATAGCAGATGTTTTTGACAGCTTTGCTTCCCACCATGAATTCAGGGGAGGAGTCCAAAAAGTCCTTACTCATCCTAGATCACAGTCATCAGACCTATTCCACAACTGACACTCAAAAAGTTGTAAAGGTTTTAAATATTCACAACAGGTCTGGAGTGATTGTCAATGGCAGCTCCTCTGATTATAATGGGAAAATAGAAACTGGACAACTGAGAGGACTGCAAGGAGTTTAACTGTCATGTTCAACAGATGCTAGGAATCTGAAATCAGACAGACTCATCCTTCCCATCTGTGAGGGAAGGGAAGGGAAGGGAAGGGAAGGGAAGGGAAGGGAAGGGAAGGGAAGGGAAGGGAAGGGAAGGGAAGGGAAGGGAAGGGAAGGGAAGGGAAGGGAAGGGAAGGGAAGGGAAGGGAAGGGAAGGGAAGGGAAGGGAAGGGAAGGGAAGGGAAGGGAAGGGAAGGGAAGGGAAGGGAAGGGAAGGGAAGGGAAGGGAAGGGAAGGGCCAGACCAACACTGGAACAGGAATGCCCACCTACATAAGAAGATGAAAATGTTTAGAACTGAATCAATGGGTCTTGAGGTCACTGAAACCAAAGGTGAACTAGACTTACAGAGTGGTCAGAATCTCACCCCAAGCAGTTCACTACAAGATGATGAATTTGTTCTTTGTAACAGGCACCTGAGAAAGGATGCCAGTATGAACTCATCTTTTAATACCAATCCAGATTCAGCCCAAGAAGAGCAGAGACTTCTGAGAGTTATCTGACAGCACCTAATCAAAGGGGGGTTGGAACTGTGCCTAAGATGTGGGCCTATGTACGGCCATTCCATATCATGCCTTGGAGAGCTGTGGCAGTGCCAGCCTCCATCAGCCACTCACTACACTTCTCAACACCCATCTCTGTGATTTCACTTAAACTCCCTGCCACAGTCACAAAATTGCATTCTTCTCTGTCTTCAAATCTGACCTTAAAAATGCTTCCCTTCAAATGAAGCTTAGCAGCCCTTTGACACCGTTGCCAGTATCCATCATCAGGTAGAAGATGGGAAGTGGGAGTGGGGGAAAAGTAACATTCACATCACTTAATTTTAAGCATCCAACTTCAATTCACCATGTTAGCAATCTGATTTCTCTGTTTAATCCATGAAGACAGACAAGATCCTTTGAGGGATGATTAGGAATTCTCCGAACTGCCCCCACAGGAGCCTGACAGCAAGGTCTATTGATGCAGCTGTTATTAGCACGTTGGCAGTTAACACACAGTACAGTTAGCTCTCTTAAGTTAAATTCAGTGAATGTTCCCCCATTAACCCTTTGCATCTCTCATCTGTCAGTATTTACTCCTACTTTAAGGATAAGCATTTTGGGAAAAGCAGTGTATTTCTGTCCTGTATTTCTTGAACATCCATCCACCTTGGGTTGTTTAGCCTGAAGAAAAGGAGGCTTCAGGAGATCTTATTACTCTCTTCAACTACTTAAAAAGAGGTTGCTTCAAAACGGGTGTCAGCCTCTTCTCCCAAGTCACAAATGACAAGACAAGAGGAAGTGGCCTCAAGTTGTCCCAGGGTGGGGTTAGATTGAGCATTAGGAAATGTTTCTTCATGAAATGGATTGTCAACATTGGAAGAGGCTGTCCAGCAGAGTAAGTTGAGTCACCATCCCTGGAGGTATTTCAAAGACATGTTGATGTGGTGCTTAGGAACATGGTTTAGTGGTGGACTTGGGTTAATGGTTGGACTCAGTCTTATACGTCTATTCCAACCTCAATTATTCTATGATTCTGCTGCACATTTGACCATGCCAAGAGGTGAGGAGGTGTCTGCCAGCTTCCAAACTACCTCCTTCACACCAAGTCCTGGGAGTGCATTTTCTCACAAGGCACAGGGGCATGTAAGTTCTCTGCCACCAGTAACTGAGTTGTTCTGTTACCCTGACCGCCCCTGAACCATCAGCATTGGGATACCTTAGATTATAAGAAATAACAGTAAGCTGACAGAAGTAGGACTCTTCTAACTGTTGGTACAACTGTGTTTTATGACTGGGTTAACAAGATTCTTCCTCCTACTGCTGTGCCACCCATAGTCTGTGAGGAAAGATGGTATGGCTGTAGTATTATATATACAGGGAAAACCTATGATCTAAGATAAGAAAGGACTTAGTAGGTGCTGAGCCAGAATTAATGATGAAAAGCAAAACTGCAGACACATCAGCATAGAGTCAAGAAAGCTAAAAGATATAGAAGTGAAACTTGAATCAAAGTAATTTGAATATATGACATAAGCATGCATTGTATTCAAAGGAATATAAACCCAGAAATTTCTAAAGTCATGAAGCAGCCCAGGGATGGAAAAGTAATGATATTAATAATGATGGAACATGCAATAAGAGGTTTGGATTCCCAATCCGCAAGGCATTTAGGCCTGTGATTGTTTCTGTTGAAATAAATGGAAAATTTTTTGTTCAAGTGCCTTGTTTCTAATGAAATTTCTCATGTTCATAATATAAGGATGAAGGTCATCAGTTGAAGCTGAGGTTGAGAAGGTAGACAACCAGCCTAGTTCAAAAGTTCCTTATTGCACAGACTAGCTACAGGTGCTGTGAAAAGTGACTTTTTCATGAAGGCATTTGGATGACCACTGGTATTTATTTGTCTGTATTAGCTGGAGAGTAACTATGCAGCATCAGCACTTTGAGATTGAAGCACTTTCTGTCTGCAATATGTAGTATGTGAACACAGATGTTAGTGTGTACACAGGCTTTAGAGAAAAACACAGTACTTGGACAGGAAAATTTTGCCCTGAGTGAGGAAGGTCACAGTATCCATATTTGGCCACCAAAAAATGTTCCAACCAGGTTAGATCTCTTCAAGCTGGAGGAACTTGGGCTGCTTACTGTGCCCAAGTAAGCAGCCATTTACTACATGCCACTTCTGCTGGAGTCTGAGCCCAGCTGTCTTTCCTGTGATCAACCCGAGAGCCCAGGAGATTTCCCTGTCTTACTTGCACAAGAAGGAAAAGGTTGCCTCCATTTTATTTCACTTGCACCTGTAACAGTAAGCAGAGCATACAACGGGTGAGGCTGAGGCAGTGCCTAGCCACCTTGTTCAATGTTCAAAGGCAGCCACTTGGAAGAAACCAACACATAGTTTAGAAATAGAGGACTAGACCTCAGCTACAGTACCACAGAATTAGATTAACTTCACACAAGCTGGAGTAATCACCCTGCTGCAGCCGTGATGCCATTCTGATTCTAGCCCATGATGCTGTAAGCACCCAAGATATGTTCTCTCTCTGTATCAGTGTATGAATACTGAAAAGATTTTACATAACTTCAAAATAACAGAAGGACAAAGAATGCTTGGTAGATAAGTGATGTTTTACCCAGGTCATGAAGGACTAAGCTAAAACTCATGCACATGTTAAGTATGCAATGCCCTAAGGTGTGTGTCAACAATCCCTACCCACTAATCTCTTGAAAAGTAATGGACATTGAGGAAAGCTGTGGTGCTCAGGGAGAGAAATGCAAATGCAGATCGAAGGTTTAATGAAAAACCTCCTTATTAAACTGTTTTATCTTGGAGCAGTCCTTTTCAGAACACATCCAAGCAGAGATAAAGGCATCTTACCATAGTCATTAAACTGTGCATGGTTTGATTCAATCAGACTCAGATCATTTGCATATGGATCAGTTTAATCTAGTTCTTCCTGTCTCACACCTATTGTTAATCATGCCTAGACTCCCTCCCTGCTTACTAATACCCATTCCCCCTCCTCCTCCATTCCTTTGATTCAAGTAGATAAATGAATAGGCATAAGGACATCAACATCTTTCTGAGCGATCATCTGCCTTGTATGCTCAGAATGTCCCATGTTTTGCTGATTATGTCCTGGTTGGCATCCCATATGTTCTTGATGGTCCCTGTCCTTGCTGATTTAGGAAGACTGGGAAGACAGAGGAAGAATATTGACTCAGGCTGTAAACCTCAGCTTAGGTTTACTTCTTGCCTCAAATTAAGTGAGATTTGTGTTCTCAACTTACTCTGCATCATTAGAAAGTATCTCTCCAAGTAGCATGTTAAACTTAACAAAGTGAATCCTTTTCTTTCAGGAGCTGAGTATTATTTCTGCTTTTAGCCAGCAGTGGTGATAACTATTTTTACATAATTAACCTAGAGTGATGGGGTAACCTGGTTGTTTTGTACAAGTAGATATATTTATGCATCAGAGGCAATACTGTTTGGGTCTTTTTATAGCAATACCCTGATAAGACTTTCCCTCTGAATGACTGAGATTTTGCTGCTTTTTCAGAGAATAATTACAACCACAGGTTGAATGACTGCCCCAGATATATTGCCACAAATCCCAACCTCTAACTTTGTTTTTTATTGTAGACTTTTCCTTTCATTGTTCAGGATATTCTGTCCAGCCGCATCACAGTTATGGCCTTGGGGAGGCAATAGGCTTTATGATTGTGTGAGGAATGTGAGAGCAACAGATTGGGCAGTTTACACAAAATGTCTAGCATGGTGATTTTTCCACTCAAGGCTGTTGCTGTGCAAACCTGTGAAGGAGATATTCATACACCCATATTAAAAACAGGATCTTTATTTTCAGGTTATTTGTTGCATTGTCTCTGTAGCTTTTATATAAATTCACCTTCAGCTAGAATAACGTCCTCTAAAAAAATGAAGGTCAGGCTCCCAAGAGGAGCTGCCTTTCAGCAGCACAGGGAGGGGTTTTTTTCTGATGTAAGGACAGTCATATAAGCAGAGTTGGACCCATAATTCATTCAGCCAACATCACACAAAGTGACCCCCATATTTCTTTTGTAGTGATGGTGAGCTGGGTGAATCCCCCAGCCAGGAAGGGATTTTGTCATGGACAGAAATTGTGTGTAAACAGTGCAGGAAAGAAAATTGTGTGTAAACAGTGCTGAGGAAGGGGATGGAGGACAGTATCCAGATTCAATGTTCTCCAGTATAACTCCTCAGGGGTTGTGTATGTATTGTAATTAAGACTAGTGTGACCACAATAATACATCCCTGAGGCCCTCTCATCCTGTGCTGCAAGGGAAAGTATGGGCCAGAGATCTCAGCAAAATGGGAGAGCTGCAGACAGCTAATAGAAATGAACATACACGTCTCATGCATTAATATTCAAATTAATTTCTGCTGATTATATTTCAGTTTAGGATGATGCATTATTTATATTAGAAGTCCTTTTATAGTATCTTGTGAGTAAGGAAGTCACAGCCCGTGAGGTGAAGAAGATGAGCTCTCCTTAGCAGTCTCTGTTGTATCATCATAGCATTTAGCACATGGGGCTGTGAGATCACTGAGCACCTGAAATTCCAGACAATATGAGATACATGACTTAATATCTGACAGCTTTTTCCACAGGATATGGAGAAATTCATTAACTCTGTCTGCTTTTCTGGAAACAGGAAGGAATTGAAAATTCATGCTAAAAATATTAACAGAATAATTTTAAACCCTGGGAAGGGGTGGAAAGGTTATATTTGGGTTTAATTTCTGGAAAGGACTAAGGACCAGAACAGCAGGATTTTAGACAAATTTGATGCAGCTCACCCTGTTAAAATTTTGTCCCTGAAACTACAACATCCTGACATTTTTTCCCTTGTCTGAAGCATAAGAAAAGTTCCTTTTACAGAATTTGAGGATTTTATCTGGCTGAATGAAATGACTCACTATCAGCAAGAATATAAAGATGACTGTGGCTTCACTAAACCCTTTTCTGCTGCTAAGGTGGCAGTTTTAGATTCCTCGTCATGACACGTAACTGAAAACAGCTTTGGAAAGCATGCACTGAAATAGGCTGATCTAAGGTTTAAGTACCTTTAGAACAATATTTGCTAATCTGGAGTAATTGATTTTTCTCAGTCTTCATGTTCCTTTTAATTTAATTTGTTTTCAGTGTGCAGTTTTTCAGAGAGGAGAAGTGAAGGGATTAGATGAAGTGAATTTCCATCTCCAGCACCATATTAACAAAGCAATATTCCTACACTAGCCTCCATCCCTGGAACTACTGGATTGCCTGGGAGTAGTAGGATGCTGTCCCATTGTGAGGATGGTGTGGGACAGAAAAGTGATGTGTAGGGATGCCAGGGAGCTTCAAAGGTACTTGCTAAAAAGAAAGGAAGGCCAAGAATGCAGTACCATGAGTTAGTTTCAAATGGGAGCAGACTCACTTGTGCACCTTTCCCTCCTAGTCTGTCCCAAGCCTGTTTTTTGATATATGGGGCTCCTTCCCTGCTTCTCAGACAGTTGAAGGTCCCATCCAGCTCCATGGAAGAGTGTCAATATTTTCATCCCATGTGCTGTCAGGACACTAACAACAGGCACAGCAGTGGGACTAGGCACTCTGTACTCCAGTGTTGTGTCCAGGGTCACATCAGCTGCTGGGACTAGGCTGCTCCCAGGACACAGCCTGCTTGGGCTAAATGGCATCTCTGGGCAATTATTGCACAGGATGAGCAGAACAAGATAGTTAAAAAAAAACCCCAGCTGTTTAGCTAAATTGGACTGTACTTTTACAGTTATGTCAGAAGAAAATATCTCTGGTACCCCTTCATACTCCAGCAAATTCATAGCTTTCCTTCAGAGAGTGCAGGACCATTTGCTAAACTGCAGCTTGTGTACTGCAGATACAATGAGTTGTGCAAGTGAGTTCAAGTTGGAGTTGGGAAAAGTGAGGCAATATTAATATCACCTCTATATCTTGCAGCTGCCATCTGCACATGAATAATAGCCATTAGCATGGAGTACTCACAATCACCTTTGCTTTTGTGCATGTTAAATTCATCATTCACATGTGCAGGAAGAGAAAAACTAAGCATAAATATTCAGCCTGCAAATAAGCAGGGATTACATAAGAAAATCTTGTGTTAATCTTTCCTCTTTTTTGGTTGTTTTTTTTTTATACTTGCTACATGCTCTATGTTCCTAGAAATTCATTCTTCTTAATGCACTTCCTGCTAGAACTAAAATATGTCAAGATTGGGGGTTTTTTTCTGCCAGGGAAGTACCTTGAGACCACAACACCATAGTAGGTCATGATATAAAGGTTTACAGGCATGTGTCTTTCCATCACTTCCAACAAGCCTCGCAAGCCCAGTTTCCTCACCAATGAAAATTTACAAGCAAATTCAAACAATTTTTTTCTGCACATGAATGCTCAGAGAAAACTTTATTTAACTTCCTACAACTATAGTATAAAGTGGCATTGAACTGAAAAAGATCTCTTTCAATGTTATATGCAATATATCAATTAACTAAGGGAGTCTGAATCTCATTACTGAATGGGCAGCCTTTGTAATCATTGTTCACTAAGTACGGATTAAATGGCTTGAAGATAATAATCATCCTTCCTACTCTTACCTTTACAGGGGTACCACTGTGCTTTCCATTTAACATGTCAGGCATAATACCTACTATTCAAGGACAGCTATTTATTTAGTCTGTCTTAATTCTTAGGTCATTGCTGCTGTACCACAGCATTTTATAGAAGTATGGCTTAGTGATAGGGCCTTCCTTTTCCTTCTTCTTTCTTCAATATATAGGTGCTGGACACTGGTTTTAGGGCAGACTCTCTGGGTTTAGTACAGGAAGAATATTTAGCACTGTGTTTGCCATTTGCCTCTGAGGCTTGCTCTCATCCCAGTTATGTTAGAAAATCCATCCTGGAAATGACGGAGAAACCTGAGTTTCTCATAGCCAACAGCCTTCCTGCTGGGCAATGCTTGGCTGGGGACAAGGCAGTGGGGAGAGCCTCACTGCACCCCAAGGGGCAGGGGCCAGCCAGAGCAGCCTGGGGACAGGGGGCATGGACACAGGGCAGCAGACTGCCATGTCACAGAATCACAGAGTCAAAGAATTGCATAATGGGCTGGGTTGGAAGGGACCACAGTGGGTCATCTGGCCCAACCTCCCTGCTTAAGCAGGGACATTCTAAAGCACATGGATTGTGTCTCTAGTAACAGGGCTCCAACTAGACCCCATGCCAATGATTACAAAATCCATCCCAGCTGTGAAAAGTGTGCAGCTACTTCTGCAGAAATAATAGTTTTGCCACAGCTGGTATAATCAAAGTCTATTTGTTTTTTTCAAAAGGATATACCAGCTAATCAACAAATTAGGAATGTAGCCAAGAACTCTGATCAAAGATGAGGGCAGTACCACTAAAGAAAAAAAAGTGTGGAAAGGGTCTTTTTCCTCACTGACCCCATTTCTTGAAGTAATGGATAAGGGCATTATGTAAAGCATTTCACAAACTGATCCAGAACATAGCAGCTTGGTTCTTCCCACAAACTGGTCTTTGAAAGTCCTATCATACTAAAAAATGTATGTTTTAACTCTGGTTTAGATTCCTATTGATGCAAAGCAGATGCAATGTGTTTGATACCTTTCACTTCCTTATCAGAAATCATTTCACATGCTCATAGTAACTGTGCACAGTTGACCTCTAATGCATAGAGGATTTTCTTCCCATGTCATTTGTAACCAAAAAACTCCTATGGACAAATTTTACTCTGTTGCTTTTTGCCCTCTAAATGGCTCCCTGTTTCTTTCTGCCAGACCAACAAAGTCTTCAGCTTTTTCTATACTATCTTCTAACCTTATCTGTGTTCACAACACCCCTCAGCCTCATACCAGCAACAAAATACATTAGCACACCTTAACTTTTGGTCTCAAGATCATTAGTGCAAATAAGACTGGTCCCCAAATCTCATTCTTCCTCCTGTCAAGTCATGGTCTATGGCAGTTAAAAAAGGAAGACAATTATGATGTCTTTGGTGAGGGAGATTGGCCCATTCTGCCATCCTACCATTTTCGCATGTAAGTTCCAGCTATAAAATCAGTTCCTTGTGTCTCTCAGTGTCTTGGCATGCTGAAACCATGAAGAAAAGAGGAGACTGGCCACAGCACACCAGGCAAATCTTGTAAACCTCGGAGTGCCTTCTTGTTCCAGAGCTGTAAATGAATGTAATCGTGCTTGTTCACGTGCATAAATGTGCTGGACTACACAGAGTACTTTTCACTGGCCAGTGGATTCCAGTGTGTGTATCTGAAATGGCAGTGGATAAAGAACTGTTTTTCCTACTAGTGTCCACTTCTTCTCAAGCTTTTTGAAGAGTAAGCTTTTTTTTTAAACCATAGATAGAGGTCCAAGCCCTTGTGCAGCTTCAAGTTTCTACTTGCAAATGGTTATTTTGCAGATTACATGCATGTAACTGCACTATGCTGTAGGAACATAATATAAGAGGGGAAAAAACGTGCTTTTTGTAGACTCAAGATTAATAATATGCATCCCGTTCAACCAACTTCAATATATGGAGACACCCATTATCAAATTGATTTGTAATCAAATGATGAGTGTCAAGAGGTTTTGTTTAACACAGACAATAAATACCACAGGCATGTTATGAGTTTATTCAAGCCTTGGAAGTAGTATCTCACAGCTGTTGTCCCACCAGGAATACCTACATTCCATGAAACGCCTAACACATGGCATATTTAAAAAACATCCTGAGTTCATTATATAATAAAGTCTAATTTTATTTTTTGTTTATTTTTTTTTTAATCCCCAGCCTTTCTTCTATAAAAGCAGAAATGTGTCTCATATTGAATCAAGGGTTTTCTGTATGTCTGGGCTGGGGTGTAAATAGTGGGTGTAAATAGGTCCCAATTTTTTCTGAAAAGTTGTTTCTTATTGAACTCCTCTGTGCATTTTTCTGCAATTCTACCCCAGCACAAGCTAGCCAAGGTCATCCAAAGTCAACTGTTGAAGGAACAGCCTTTAAGGTAAACTTGCCTAGTAGAGAAAGCAGTACTGGTAATTCTAGTTGGGATAGAACTTTTTTTGACATGGTACTGATAGACTGAGTTAATCAGGGCAGTGAGAAAAGTCAATGAACTTAGAGGACTCAGAATATTTGGAAAACAGGGAAGGTTTGGTCATTTGTGGTAATAAAAATGCCCTGGGTGTGTAGAGGGGGCAGTGGTGATTTAGTGTGAGCAATAACATACTTCCTGCCCCATGATCCTAGCAGTGCTGCACAGCTCATAACCACTCATGAGTCACTACCTCCATTCTAGTGCATTTGCTTTTCCAGTAAAGCTCCCAGGTCTGTCCTGAAACTGCTGTGTAGCAATGCAGAGAGCTATGAGCACAGTTGCCACATACCACATCTGCAGCTATGCCCCAGCAAAAGATAACATGGTCTCTGCATGCTCCCTCCAGCCTGTCAGCACTCAAATACCATTTGTGCTGGTATGGGGTGAAAACTAATAACAAAATGTGGGATGTTATGAGAAACACATTAGCCCTTTTATGTTGAAAGTCTAATACAGTATGTATTTTAAATTATAAAACCATTCCATCATGTATATAGTCTCTCTTTCTCTCTACTTCTGCTGCTGCTGCTATTCAGTTTAGTCTAAATCATGAAAACCTGAAATCACATTCTTGTTTACTGCTGCCTTTTCCTCCCCCCCCCCCCCCCCCCATTTTTCTAAGCTACTTGAAAACATTGTTACCCAGCCCTGGAGGTGAAACTACTCAGAGAACTTCAAGGTTATGAAATGCAAAAGCTTGACTTTTATTTGTTTCACAGTCAGCGAAAGCAGTGCACAGGATGAAAACCTCTGTTGTGCAGCTCTGCTAACACATAAAGGAAGCTTTAATTGAGTTTAAAATGCAAGAGTATTTTTACATAATTAGGAAAAACAAAATCCCCCACAACAATGTTGAACAAATAGTGATGCTTTTTACATAAATACAGTAGAAAGTTAAAAAAAAAAAAAGGCAAAGAAAGCACTCAATGGCCAAAGCAGATAAAAAACATTCAGGGTGTTACTGCTATGTTTGATAGAAAAGCAAAACCATTGGTGAGAATTAAGTACTCACTGCAGAGAGGAAGAAACATTTGAAGTTATCAAAGAGAAAAGACTTGATGTCAAAAAGAAAGAGGAATCTTGGTATAAAGGACGGTTAAAGCTTTTGCTGTGGAATGATCAGAATTTTGAAAAGTCACCCAAAACTGGTAAAGAACAAACTAGGAAGTTCAAGAGCTAATAGCTGTACAAAAAATTAAAAATAATAATAATTATAATAAAAAGGAATAATTGATAGGATCTGAGCCATAGATAGAATTTTTTTAGACAGCTGAACTTAGAGATCTGAGGTGCTTTGTCTTGAATTGCTTGTTAAGTCATTAAGACTCACACTTTACTTAAGAAAGGAAACTTGTAACAGTTAGCTCAGACATTGCAGAAGAGACTAAAATAAAAACTCAGTTTTTCCCTTTGCCTGGGTTGTGCCTGAAAAAACAATACATATTTATGTGTGCAGAGTTGTCAACACGTTACACAGCACTTGTAAGTGCTATCCATATTCAGCGATACGGTTGCACAATTATAAAGCACACGTGCTTGCCTCTCTCTCGGAGATGTACAATAGGAAGCTGTTTGAAATACTGCCACAGCTATTGCACCCAAGTGCATTTTTATGCACCCCTCTTTGTCAGCAATTTGTCCTTGTGCTCTAATAGTGACAACAATTAGGTGCACTGAGGTGTGCCAGAAGTTATACACCTCCAGACAAACTGGAGATGGAGCCAGAGCCTGTGGGGCCTGATCCCCAAAAAACACCTACAAGGTGACCTTGGCTTCTGTGGGGAGGGCTGGGGGCACTCAGCTCTCTGAGGGCTGGAAAAACATTAGGCACTTGCAATGCCCACAGGCAATCCTGTTGCAGACTTATTACTGGAAATTGCCACCTTACGCCCCAACTTCCCCCAGGGACGCTGCTTTTGGTCCCCAAGCGTGAGCTGCCTCTGCTTTAGCTGCAGAAGCTGCTGGCAGCACAAACTGCTCCTGGGGAGCACAGCCCTCCTCCAGAGGCAGCTGCCAGGGACTGCCATGGCACACGTAGGAATTGATAAAGACCTGTTTGGGGCAGATGTTCCAGCTGCTGTGCTTAGACCTGGGTGCAGAACCTGAACTGCCCCAGACAGCTGAGTTTGGGTCTGGACAAAGTAAAAATCAAAGCACAAACTGCTGTGACAGTCAAACTTATGACAGGGATGATATAAAATGGCTGCCAGCAATTGCAGAGGATTGGACTGGAGCCAGGACACATTAAAATATTTGTAGTAGCCCAAGAAAAAAAGCAAACTGTCTTCCAGAGGATGGAAAGGGGCTGTGTATTTATGATTGTGTATGTTGTGGTAAATGTGTGGGTTCATTTTTAGTGAAATCATGTACTTCCATCATTTCCTTGACGGCTTGATTTTGGGAGGATTTCCTGATAATTTGTGCCAAATGAAATTTCCTTTAGTTATCTTCCTTCTGTATCTTCTGATAACTTGCCCTGTTTTCTAGCTCCAGTCATGGCTGATGAAACTAGATTAAGCTTCCAAAATTACATTGCAGTGAATCAAAGCTAGAGAAAATAGCAAGGAAGAATTAAATATCGTCCCTGTGCTGTGCTTCAGCCCAGCTGAATCCAAATCACTGGAAAAGCAGACTTCTCAGAAAGCCATTCTTAGGCTGGGTGGGGGAAATGCCATCTTCCCAACAGGTAGTGGTTTTGGTCAGAGTGGAAAGAAGAAGTCTATTTTGAGGCAGTCTGTTTTCCTTACAAGAGGGAAGCCTTGAAAAGCACTGGAAAGTCTCTTGCATGACTGCCAGCCCAGAAAGGGAGAGGAACCACACTTGAGCCGTTCTATGGGAAATACAGAAAAATGCCATGGAGGTGAAGAAAAGAGCTCAGACTTCACCTAGTTAATTCTAACCAGATTTGGATTGTGTTTATGTCTAGCAAGGAAATTAGTTTTCTGACATTAAACCACTGGGCTGGTCCTAGTTGATTCAGAAAACACTGCCATGGCTAAACCTCTCCATCCATATGGTCCTACGCAATGCCTTGTGGAGACTGCTAATGAGCTCTAGGGGAATTAATTCAATCACCAGAAGCAACATCCCCATTTCGGGGCTATTATCCTCAGAACAGCCAGCCTTCCTGGCAAAAAAGGTCTTTTCCTTCTGCTTTGGTGCAGGCTCAGAGCGTGCCCAAGACATCCCTTTATCATTGCCTTAGGCTGCAACACAATCCTGAACTTCCTGTGTGCATTGCTGTAGGAAGATAAGTTTTTCTGTCCATGCTCTTACCCAACAAGCTTCTAGGCAGACATAGATAGGACTGATGGGAAGCTGTACTTCCCCTGGAAAGCCATGGCAAAACTTTGCCTACAGGTTGCTGCTTGGTGCCAGCCCAGTCTGGTGTGACCATCAAACAGATGTATGCAGACAGTCTGGAGCTTAAGGTTACTGAACCGATGTTAACACCCATTGTCAGTGCTATTTTTGGATCCTGTCCATGTGGCTATTATTGGCTTAAGGATTTAGATTAAGCACTTTAAAATACCTTTGGGAAACAGTGGAGAGAGGTTAGCAGAGAAATCAATTGCTGAAGGGGATGTGAAATCTCTACTTCTGGTGGCACTAAATAGGCTGCATTAATGCCTTTCAAGGCTAATTTAGGTGTAGTGGGTTCAGTCTAGATGACCTCTTGAGATGCCATAGCAAGTAAGCCATTGGCAAACATTTCTTTGGAAGAGCAGCAGCCGACTTTGGCTAAGCCAACACACTCAGTCAGGGCCTAAGCAATAAGCTGGTTACATCTGTCAGTCTGAAAACTCCTCACAGGTACATGGAGAGGCTGTGAGTCATTTTTGCCTGCTCCTGGCAAGCCACCTCCCCTCAGGGCACCAGCGTGGGCATGAGGAAATGGCAGAGTCAAGAGCTCTGAGGAGGATTATCCCAACATTGCTTCAGCTCCCTAGACAGCTTTGTCTGAGCAGGAAAGTTCCTCCACATGTTCTGAAAGGTTTAAAAATGGTTTTTCTCCATCTGATGAAAGTTAACTGCTGTGCAATGGTATCGTGTGAGGGATGTCTGAGGTGTCTCTGCCTATCTGGGCTGTCTTTGGTCTGTGGTTAAGTTTAGACAGGATGATGCCCAGCAACTATCTGAAGCCTTAAACTCCATTTTCTCTAAATTTTACACTCCTATCAGGAAATAAATCCCTCTTTGATTGGGGGTAGAATTGAAAAGCTGGCAGGTCACTGTCTTCATTGCTGTGTCTGCAGATACAAATTCACTCAGTTACTTCGTAACTGGGAGTGACACAGAGGGCATCACAGGCCAGAGCCCAGTTCAAAAGTGAAAGAATCACATAACTCATGGTAAGAGTGACAATAGGGACAATCTCACTGCTGATATGCTCAGAGAAGATAGAGGGGACAGAGTGGCAAATACTTACTTTATCTTGGCTGCAATACTGATAAGGCCTTCTTGTAGCTCCTTTCCTACACAACTGCGTTATTCACTTAATACTGACCACTGTTTAGCTAACATCACTCTTTCTGCTTTTCCTAATGAAGGAAAACATTTTTGCTTTCATTATCTTATGACCAACAGAGTTAACAAGCCTGTTCAACTGCAGTAAATGCTCTTTCTGTGTTGTGGGGCATCTAGCACAGCTTTTGGCAGTGACAGCAACAGCAATGGTTCTCCATATGGCCAAGCCTTCCTTGCCACCTGTACTGTAGGAGCGCATTTGTCTGACATAGCATCCTGGTGAGCTTTCAGCAAAAATACAGTCACATCACACCGTGTCCAGGTTTGGTTTGGCTCATCAACAACCAGCTGTTTCCAAACAGTTTCTCTTCATCCAGAGCCAGACTGGACTTCATAAAAGTGCTCTTAGTAAAAGCAAATAAAAAATGCTTAATAAAATGTTTAGTGTGTATCTCATGTACTCCTGATTACTACCAGGTAAGAGGATCCTTAGAACCATTCAGTTACAGTTTCCTATTGTCCCATGACAGAAGCTACAGATGGTTTATGTGCATTTGTTGTTTTATAGAATGGATTTGATGTATTTCTAGAAAAGAGCAGACAGAAAAGTCTTGATTTGAGCTTTCCTGCAATTCCAGTTTATTCACAACTGGGATTCTGATCCATACTTAGCTCAAGGCTCTTCAACTATGAAGTGTTCTTAGATCAGTTGGGCATCTTAGAAATTGTTATTCACTAATTTCTTCTTTTCCAGTCCATTCCACTTCTATCAATGTACTGAGTCAATTTCCACTCCACTAACTTCACAAGAGAAATAACACTCATGAACAAGCTCATAGCTTGTTCCAAATTGGGAGCAAAGTGGGACAATAGAATAACACTGCACTTGCATGGGATGGATGGCAGAAGAGAAGCTGACTGTGAAGAGGTAAATTTAGACAGGCACAGTTCTTTAAAATAACATTTGGAAATTAAACTATATTTGTTTTAATGCACTTTTAAAAGAAATTTGAATTTCTTTTGATAGACCTCTATCAACCCCATAATACTGAGAGAAACTGACAGTATCATGCAAGGAATATGAGGAAAGAAGAGAGTTTCAGGACTGAACAGGTCAAAGAAAATGAAGAAAAGTGGTGTCAGTAGTGACCACTTACATACATAATTTTTTTTTTTTTATGACAACACATCCTGGTGGATCGCAGCACTTCAAAAAGATTTAAAAGCTAAAAAGTTTTAGATATTTCCCATGACCCAGCTTGCAGTGAATCTGAAATGTTCCTCATGCCAACGCACCACAATGCAGTTTGGCAGTATGAAACACTATTACAAGTGAAAGCAGCAGTTGGTGAAGTGTAACAGCTGCTCAGATATTCTACTTGAAGATTCATGATTAACTCTTCTACATTAAAGAGATTGCTGAAGTTGGATAGTTTTATTGCTGTATCTCTTGCATCTTTTCAAGTCTGGTAGAAAATGGGTGAGTTTGAAGAGTGCAATATGTCTCTACAAAACTAGAACCCATTTCTCTTCCAAGTTTTCCTTTCCTCAAATTTGTGCTATGTTTTGCCTCATCAAAAAAGGGGACAGTGATCATTATCCTTTTTCTTCTTGTCAGGCCAGATCTATGCTGATCATCAATTCAGAATTTTGTGGCAAGAAACTCATGTAAAATCTTTAGAATCTTTTATTTTGATTCAGACTCAAAACTAAAGAAAAACCAATTTATATGAAGAGAGGAAATTAAGAGATCTCCTGCAGCACATAGATGGGTTGTGCATTTTTGGAGTAATGTTTGCAGGTATTTGCAGGGGGTTTATGCTTTCTGTTTGCTTATTTGAATATTAGCTTTAATATTTGACAGCTTTATGTTTTCTTAGGGTGACCTGGTCTCAAATTTATCTCAGAAAGTCTCAGATGCAGGAAACACCTCAGAAAATTTCCCACCTGTAAATGTTGTAGTGACAAATATGTTATAAACTTCACTACACGGATATGTTAATCAGGCACAACTTTTGCATGCCTAAATTCCTCCTCATTTCTGATACAAATGAAATAGCTCTTCTCCTCAGTTAGCCTCTCAACACTTTTTACTCCCACCAAGCTTTTTTGTCATTCTTCTCTCTTCAACATGATACACATACTTAGCCCAGCTTGGTAGCATTTCTGTCGGATTGAGAAAAGTCTGACAGCATCTTTGGCTTTCCTAATTGAGCCAAAAAAACCCTGCATGCCAGGTATTTCTCAGAGTAGAGGATTTTCTCTGCTTCCAGGATTAGACCACGCCAATCTCAGCAGCCACAAATCGTATCTGCAATTGGTATGTAAAAATCTATCATGGAAAGCTGCATGCTGGAGTAGTTTGTGTCTCCATATGCCATATGTTTAAGTGAAAGAGTGTGACAATCACAGCAGCATACTGTCCAGAAGTCATAAGCAGTTAACAAAATGCAACATGATTGTTGGCAGGCCTGCTGGTCTGGGTCATGCAGCCAAACCTGAATTTATAAAACACGGTAAACAGGATGGCAAGACAGGAAAGGCAGTTGGCATGTGAAACCATGCAGCAGCCTGACAGGAATGCTCTGAAACTGCCTCCCAGTTTCCAGGGTTTCATATTACCATTTCTTTCTGCCTGTCTGGCCCAGATGAGGACTTATCTACCTGTCCTTCCACAAGAGCATAGCTCTTGAAAAGTAAGTTTAAACATGGGTGCGCCGAAGTTTTACTCAGCAAAGTAATCTCCCGCATCTGTGGGTCATCAAGGTTGTTGCAATTAGACTTCTGTGCTAGAAGTTCAATTGTTTCACAGTAGAGAGAAAAAGGGGTTTACAGCCACTTAGAACCACTTCCCAATTAGGAGTGCTGGGCCACATTTTCATGTGTGGCACATGGTGGCACAGACACGTAGCTACACTGTCCCCCGTCCTGTCCATGCTGTGCTGCCCCTGCAGAAGAGAGGGTCTGTCTTCTTATGCTGGGCAAAAAGTGCATTTGATGGGGCTATGATCTCTGCCAAACAAAAAAAGCAAAAGGAGTGCATTGGGTGTTCTATGCGGGAAGGAGGGAGTTGTTTGCACTCAGGCAGCAATTATACCCTGACATCCAGAGGCTGACGGTTGCTGCTCCAGGGCAGCCGACTGCTTTCTGCAGCTGGCTGCTTAATACTGCAAAGGTGATGAAACCTGAAGGGAGCCACTGAATAGGTGGTAATTATGACTGACACAATGACGGCTTGTGCCGACATGTAACTGTGAAACAAAACACCGCAGTTAGCTAACAAGAGATCAGTATAAGTTTTTTCACTGGCACTGTGTCTCCTGTCTGACACTTCTGAAATTGGAGGAAAAAAAAGCATTGTGAGCTTCAGCATACAGAGACAGAATAGGCCAGACAAGCTGAGGATGGAAAGCCAACATCTGTCCCTTTCAGGATGATTATAGCAGATTCTGTTTTCATGTTGATTTCTGAAAGCCTGTTTTTCTTACTTGCAGTTTTTTCTTTCATAAACATCTCTTTTGGGTTGTGTCCCTGTGATATGGTTGACTACACTGCACCTCCATCTCTCTCAAGCACCAAATCGTTTTAATAGTTTCAAATAACTATAACAGGGCATTTGTGGATCCAATTCCATGGTAACTTATTATTCTCTTTCCTATTTTTTATGTCGGGGACAGATAGGCTTTCTTGAGTTATAAAATCATGCTTTTATACAGACGGCAAAGGAAAGGACACTGGGACATCCTGTTCAATCAGCACGTTTGGAACTTCCTGAAGTGTTAATGGACAAACAAAGTCATTTCCCTGTCCAGTGAGAATATCTGACATAAATCAGAAATCTTCTAGGTTTCTATAATAATACTTGTAGCTAGGAAACAGGAGAATAAGGACTCAAATTCCTTACTAACAGCACAAGCACTGATCTGTACACCTTCTTTCTTCCCCCTTCTTTGAAGTGGAACGTGAAAATGCCCTGGCACAAGACCTGCTTTTAATCCCATATGAAACTAGCATCCCAAGTTCACAGCTGAGATGGGAATTAGGCAGAGGAGGAACCTGTACCAGATGAGAGCCTTAAGATCATGCATGCTAAGGATGGCAGAAGAAATTATTTCTGCCACCCCAGTGTGAAGAAGAGACAAAAAATTCCACTCTGTTGTTGGAAATCTTATGCAGTGGAAGTTTTTTCAGAAGTAGTATACTTCCACAAAAGATGTCCATCTCAATTGATCTATACTTTTTAATGAAAAACTTTTTTTCTGAAAATTTTAGCTGTTTGCTGATTCTGACAACAGTGGATTTTCTATCCATGGAAACCCAATGGTGTGGTCTCCACTAATATACTCTTCTGGAATTACCCAATTTATAAACCCATTACATCCCCTTTTCATCTTTGGAGATTTTCTTACACAGGAAAGTGGAAAGTCTTTGCTTCACCCAGCAGCCATGCTATTCCTTGGGAAGAACCTCCTGATCCCCACACCCACCAGTCACAATTCAGGCAAAAACACCCTGGCAAACACTCCAGGAAACATATAAAAATCACTGATTTTACTTATGGCCTTTGCAGAATGATTTTATCTCTTCCTGTCCCACATGTGAAATTTTTCTATGGTGTCGAAACAACTATGTAGCTTGAGGACCGTACCTTTTAATCTCTGCTTAAAAAGGCTGTGATGCAAAGTTAGCATAATGTAGCTTACACAAAAGTGAATGGAAAATACTTAATTTTTATGCAATTACAAATTATTGTTCAATGGCCAGTGGTTTTGTCAATGAGTTTGTCTTTTTTTTTAGGAGACATACACATGTTTCAGATTTTGGGCTAATAACTATAGGGACAAACTATTTGAAGAAATACTGCAATCCAATTTATATTTCTTCAATTATTTCACTGTGTTGAAACAATATGATTCATGCACATTTGTTTCTGACGCCAGAGAGTGGCCTATGGAAAGCAGCTGTTGTATAAATAAACATATAGAGTTATGTTTGTGTCACTCCCCAGTGGCATATACCAGCTTTGGTTACCAGCCATTTATTTCTCCTACAGTGCAAAACTCTCAACACTGAGAATTAACCAAAAGCAAGTTTTCCTTTCCTGGATTTTAATAGAGAAAAAAAACAGTGAGTGTGCCTTTAGGGCTGCTTTCTAAATTCTACTTTGGATTCAGTTCTTACCTAGATGTTGTTTAAATGCATTAGGCTGTCACTCCATCTACTCTAGCATGCTGTCTTGGGCAGTGGCCAGTGCTTTCCCAGAGGAGCTTTACATGCCTGAAGGAGAAAGGGATGGTAGGAAAATAGCAAGGTGTATGATCAGTAAGAGGAAAGACACACATCTGAAGTTATTTCCTCTTACTCACAGCTCTCCTTACACCACCTGGAGCAAACGATATAATAGCAGGTGCACGGAGTGCAGCCCCACGACACACAGATCACTGGAAATGCAGTGCCAGGAGGGAGATGTTGGGATATGTCTGCATAATTGTATCAGAACCATGGAGTAAGCCTGCACATTTGAAAAGGCAGGAAAATCTGCCATTCTAGATTGTCCTTCACTGTGCCTAAGAGAACCAAGGAACAGTGATATTAGGAGCTTTAGCTCTGTCTCAGAGAATTCAGGTCTGAGGCCAACTTTCTGTCATCCAGTGATAGCCATAGCTACAGCACCTGTACAATCAGTACCACACATTCCACAGTACAAATAACGAGAGATTTACAGAGAAATTTAGGTGTGAAGGGCCCCCCAGAGGCCTGTGCTTGTCCTCTGATCAAAGTAGGGCCAATTTCAAATGGTTAAGGTAACATTAAAAATTAGGCAATTGCCTGTGTCCTGTCTCATACAGTGAACAAGTCACCAGAAATCAACCTTAGCATGCCTGGGGAGGGCTAGGAGGGTCAACATGGAACACCATGGGGACCACGGGTCCACAGTGATAGACGACACAGACTGGACATAAAAATATGAAACAGCTTAATGAGTTTAAGTATCACTCTCAGTGGCATCTCCAAATGGGAAGGAGAGGAAACATGACTATCATAGAAGTTGTACAGAAAACATTAAAAAAAACTAAAGTGGCTTTTCTTTTCTTTTTTTTTTTTTTTAATTTCTGTACATTTCAGATGGATTTTGATTGCATTATCAAATCCTTCATTATAATCATCTGGGCTTGAATTTCTTGAATTTCTTTCTTTTATTGTTACATAACCCTAAAATTCCAGGCTATGGGGTTTTATATGTATAATCTGCAGAGATGAAGTGTCAGAGTTCACAAATTAATCACCAGAAGTTAGTGACATGTGAAACTGGGCAGGGAATCCTAACAGGCCCCCAGGAGGGTGTCTAAGGAGACACTTTGTAGAAATCTGTGCTGACTTTCTATAAAAAGAGTGCAGTGTAGTTAATTTTAACCACATATTATGCCTAATTAACTCATTATGCAAATATGTACATAATGAGCTGCTATCATCCAAGGGCCCAAAAATCCAACAACCGTGTTCTGAAAGGTCACATCCTAAACCTTTAATACAGAGAGCGAGAGAAAAGGAAAAAGAGTCAGGAGAATGAATAAAGCTCAAATAAAGGGCTTTACTTCTGGAAAGAACAACAGCAGGAGCTTTTCAAAACATAACCACTTACCTTTTTAAAGAAAATAAATATGTAGTCTGTTCTGACTCTAGAGCTGAGCTTGTTCCGTCTCTTTTTCCCACGCCTACTCATCTCCTTTCATCTCTCTCCTCCAGTCGTCTCTTTCAATGTTTTCAGTGTGCTTTTTTGTTCCACTTTCTGGGGCAGCTGAAGCCCCGAAGACCTTGAAAGAAGTGTGACGGAGAGCTGCAGAGCAAAGAGGGATCAGAGTTGCAGAAAGCAGAGATGGGCTGCCAGCACCTAGGGGTACAATAAGAATGGAAGTGGGGAGGGTTGTTTGGGGCTTCTCCCTTGCAAGAACTTACCAAAAAGCAAGGTCTTACTGGGAGGGAAAAAAAAAAAAAAAAAAGGCAGTCTGACTTCCACTGCTTTGATCCCAGCAAGAAAGTACTAGAGCATTGAAAAAGTTGATCACAACAATGCCAGCTCATCCATCCAGCGAATGCATTGGAAAATCATGTCCAGCAAACAAAAATTATTTCCCTAAATGGGCACACAAGAACAACTCCCACTCAATTTTAATGGGGAGAGTCCTCCTTGTTTTTACAGACATAGGGCACTGTGACGTCTGCTTTGTTTCCTTGGGGTTGAACTACCAGCTAAAAACATCCAGTCCTTTCTGCTTGTCATTTCTTCCTCTTGCTTTGAGGAATGAGAACCAGGATGGTCAGTCCAGATGTGTGATATCCAGAAGTTCTTAATTGGGCACCAAACCCTGCTACCAGCCTTATTTAGCTGCCTTGGGCACCAGTGAGCAGTCCTTCAAGTCCTTTATTCCACAGCCCCTTCCAGCTTTGGCACTGTTCAGTGTTTCCTGTGCAATATTTCCAGTTACCTTACGCATTTTGCCCCAAACCTCTCAAGTGTGTAATTTATGTTGAGTATCTTACTTACTCTGCAGCCTTACCAGAATAGTGGTGATAATGTTTTATCTGTCCAAGGAAGCTTGCCTGGCATCATATACCATCCAAACAAGATTTTGAATTGTATTTCCATTGGAGAAGATACCATCACACTTTTGACCTACTTACAGATACAGGCCCAAGTCTTATCTGCCAGATCTATCTGCGATTCCTGCTCCTGTTTCTCTGTATATTTATGTTCATGTGCTCCCTCTGCATTCCTCAGAGCCCAATAAATCCTGCCTGCCAACCCCTTCGTCACCTCTGCCTCAAAAAGGATTGCTTCAAGGTCAAGCAGTTCCCTTGTAATGTACAGTTTAACCTGATTTGTGGAGGCAAAGCTTTGAAATTTTTAAAATAAGGCTAAGGTAAAGTAAAGCTTGCAAATGAAACTCTGACGGTAAGCTGGAGTATTTCCCTCTCCAAAGAGTTCGAGCAGAGGGCACTGTGCCATCTGAAGCCATAGGAGCTGGAATTATGTTATTTATTACACAGAAGATGTGCATCAAGTAGAAAAGAAAGCAAATGCTGTAAACAGAAAGTGATCAAACTCCCATACATGAGCAGAAGAGACACTGCAGGAAAAAGTCTTTCCCACTTTGTCTGGAAATTCACACCAGTGAATATCAGCAGTAAAGCACTTTTCAAAACTGTCTTTGAAAAAACTAAAAGGACAAATTTGGAGTGGAAACCTTAAAATTATCAATACAAGTAATTTCAGGATACAAAAATGTTCTGTAATGTTTTGTCAGTTTTCACCTGGTTTTGGCTACCATGCAAGCGGTGCTCCACTGATGAGAGATTGGCTATTTTTTTGAGACAGTAGCAGTAGAGATTTGAAACAAAATATTAATATGGGGTTTTAAGATGGGGAGGTAAAAGACCAATGCAATCACCTAGGTAGTGTATGCACATTGACCTTCTGTACTTCATTGCCAAGGGTGGATGCTTTATGCCTAAAATAACATTGTGATAAACATGTGAAGTGTGGTAGTCCCTGTGGTAAATAACTACTAATATGTAATCCTACAGTGCTGGTCAGTAAGATTTTAATAGTACTATAGATTTAAAAAATAATATAATATTAGAATGGTTACAAAATCCAAATCGTCAAAACCCTTTGGTCTGACCTCCTAAAGCCTTGGGAATAGCTTAAAATATGCCTATATATATATATAATTTTTTTTTTTTTTTATTCTGCAGACACTCCTTTTGAACACTAAAAGAGTCTAATTTTCAGCTTTTCTCTGTACAATGAAAACCTCTTTTTTTAATGGAAGGTGCAATTTTCAGGTACTGACCTGACTCCAGGAGTTAGTCTTTAAAAAACAAATAAATTTCCAAAGATCATGAGAAAGGGCATAAGCACACATCAGAAATAAGCTGAAAAGACTTCTTGAAAAGGTTTATATTCCAGTAAGTTTCACTTAGCTCTAGCTAAATGGATTAAAAACTGTCAGTCAACTAAAAATCTAGTAACAGATGCCCATACTGTACATATATATTATTTTTTAATTTTATTTTAATTAATAGTTCCAATGATAAATAACAGATTACACTATTTATAGAAAACTGCTATTACAAGAATATCAGATTGTGCTATTACACCCCCACATGCATACCGGTTTTCTATATGGAAATTTGATAATGACAAGAATTGTTGCTTTTAGAGATTTGGGAATAACGAAAAAGACATGGACTTTTTGTGTTGTTGTTGCCAAAAAACAAACAAACAAAAAAGCCCTACCTTTCTATTTCATTTTTCTTTTTAATTAATACGGAACATAAGGACATTTCTTTAATAAGAAGCAGAATATAGAGTCTGAGGAGAGACCATGGGAAGAAAAAAAAACGAAAAAAAGCAAAACACATGTGAAGATTGCACTAAACTCTTTTTTCTTTGCTGCTTTTTATTTCTTCCTTGCAAACAAAAAGCATTTGAAACTTTGCAGAAGTAAAAAAGAGACAAATCCTGGTAATTTTCAAATTTTCAGATTTTCTGCCCTTCCTCACACATTTCACAAAATGTAGCATGGTATTTACCAATATGATAAAAAAGCACCTAAAACTAACATTGCACTGTGTTAGGAAAACTGCCCAGAAGAGCTGGTATCGAAATATCATGCAAAATTCATGTGGTAAGAAAAATTCCATTCAGACTGAGTCACAGAGCCTCATGCTGTATTTGTAAAATTCTCAAACATGATATGAGAGCATTATTGCCTTCAGGCTTGTTATTTCATCCCCTGGACACACAGAGAAGCATATCATCCTTTCATAGGATTGATCAGCAAATATCCTTCAGAGCAGTTAGATAAGAAGGCATTCCCTTCTGCTAGCTGTAGGTTTTTGCTGTGTTGCATTTATTACTGTGGTGTGAAAATCTCCCACTGAGTGCAATACCTTTAAACACTTCTCTGGGTTTTTTTGTTTTGGGAGGCATTTTGCCAAGTGGTGTGTTGTGTTATTTACCTTGGAAAGGAATTGTTGCAGCATAATTTATTTTGGTCTGGGCAGAAATTAGCTATGGAAGAAGTTCTGAGACCTGTTTTCTCATTACCAGCAGGTCTTCCATCTGCTTAATTAGAAGTGCAAATATTTGGAAATCTGAAATCCTGCAGCAATGTCTCAGATAGCATTTCTTTGTTGCAAGATCTGAAAAGTGATCACTGATAATTGTTGATTGTGCTCTGTATGACTGTAATTACATGGCATTGATCTGCTGTTCAGACACCACAGTGATGAGCTTAATACAAGAACCTAAATAGACTAGATACAATTAGACCAATAATCACCGAGAAGAGGTAGTTTAAAAGGGCAGAGGGAAATCACAAACAAATGTGAATGACTGAAAGGAAAAAAACAAAACAAAACAAAACAAAACCACAAAAAACCTGCTGAATATTTTATCCAGCAAAGTCTGTTCAGTCATTTAAGCTGCTGATCAAATACCAGTTACCTCTTTTTGTGATTAAAAAAAAAAAAAAAAAGAAGACTATTTAATCCTTGCCTGCCTGGAAAAATAAAGAGACTGCAGCAAACCCTCTCTGAGCTAGGCAAGCATCAGGCTCTCTGCAGGCATGGGCGGCTGGCCAGGCACCTCAAGGATTGTCCCTAAATACCAGGGGACTATCAGATCAGCCGGCTAGGGAGGTGAGAAAGCAAGAGACAAATGTGAGAAGGGAGAATTCATTACCACAAGAATGTCTGCTTGGCACTGTATAAAGTACTTTCACATTAGCATTTAGCACACCAGCCACACAGCTGTAAAAGGGTAGAAACCTGAGAAGGAAATGAGATAAAAGGGGAATATTGCTTCTTAAGTGGGCTGTGAACTTTCTCGCTCTAATTGATCTCTTACCATCCCACGCAAAGAAAAGCAAGTGGCACGTTCTGCAGATGGATCATTACTGGCTCATACACAGGAAAACCTTTCTACCCCTCCCCACAACTGCTGAAAATCGGGTTCACTCACAGGCCAGCACAGGCATACCTACTCTTGTTTTCAGGGAAAGAGGACACCAGTGCTGATGGCATGGTGACAAAATAGCCACCTGGCATGTGGGCTAGCCACATGGCTAATGCCTCCGCATCTTCCTCTCATATTGTGCCATAAGGGAAGGAACAACTTTAGCTCAGCTGATGAGGAAGAAAAGCTTTTTTATTCAAATGCTTTCTCCAGAATCATCAGATCAGTGTGGCCAAACACCCAAACCCAATGCAAACCAGTATCTGGCCCTCAAGAGTCCCAGAAACTTCCCCAATTATTCACAGTAAGAGTAAAGGAATGGATGAAGGAGACCAGAGGTGAACAGCCGTGGCTGCAAAGGCTTTTGCAGAGACGGACATTAAGAAGGCATAGGCTGGGGAAAGGGAGGTTACACTTCTGTCAGAGGAGATGATATGGCTGGAAAAATAAACAACCTTTCAGGCAGGAGGCTTTTTGCGTCACTCCTGAGAAATGTTGAAGGAGTATTTTATCTCTGCATTGGCAAAACGCTACAAAACAAAATGGTCAGGAATTTGGACTTGGTGCCAGAAATGTTGATTTAGCTCCCTTCTGAGAAGCTGTCCCACTAGAGGAGGATACAAAACTTCATGGATCTATGTGGAGGCAGATGAAGGCCAGGGAAGGCAGCACCACTCCAGTCAGATCACAAAAGCATGCTCTGTGGAGCTTTTTTGTCAAATCAAAAGCATACCCACTTTCTACAATTTAAATTCACAAACAACTTAAAAGAATTGTTCGGTAAATAATTTCACATAACAAGTGAATCTGAGAAAACAGCAATCTGTTTTAGAGTAATTTGTGAAGAGTTAAGAGGAAAATTTTGTTGAATAAATTATCCATTATAAATTATTCTCCCACCTGCGATTCCAACCATCCTGCTTCAGTTTCTGCTGTTACTTTCTGCCTGTTCTAAAGCACAGGGAATATTCAACTTTCATGTGCTCAACAGTCGGCAGAATACAAAACTGTATAAATAATACAAACTCAGCTCGTATTTTGTTCAGTTCTCAGTGGCTTTTTACTCCCCATTCCAACATTTTGCTTTTTTTTTTTTTTTTGGTCAGGTTTAAATTCACGACCTCTGTCTCAGCACATATGTTATAAAGTAGGGAAAAGAGTATAATGAAGAATAAGAATTAATAGATCCTAACACTGACAACATGCAGCACTTTTCATTTGTAGATTCTCAGTGATTTGCAAAGGCAGATGCATTTTATTATGCCCAGCTTCACAGATGGAGAATCTAAGGCACTGCACATATGTATATAACAAAATCTTCCACTCACTTCAAATCCACCTCATTTTTGCCCAGGGAGGTTAATGGTGTGAGAAAGGTGACAGCTCTGCCGTCGTGCACAGCTCAGGGCAGAGGCAGCTGGGGTAGCTCTGAACAGGCAGCACCAGAGCCATGTCAACCTGCTGCTGCACCTGTGCTTGTTAGAAGCACCACTAATTAGCTTGACACAGCAACATGCTGCCATGCCTATATTGCTTCCAGGACCCAATTAGTATCTCTGCGAGGTACAGCACTAGATGATGTAGACACACAGCCTGTTCAGAGCTGCTCTGATACCACCAGCCAGGATCAGCATTCACGGCCAGACATGCCCAAGGTAGGCCATCAGTAAGGCATGTAGATCCTGAGCCTCCCAACATTTGCTCTTGAGTTCAATTCACTGCATTAGGAAGGTTTTTTCCACCTCAAATGCAGGATACAGCACATAGAAAAGTACTCCTTTATTTTTTTTTTAAACTCAAACAATAATCATAATCTCTGCAAATATACCCCACAAGGCAATGTGTTTGCTGTGGATGGGTTTACACACTTCACTTCAGTCACTTAATTTATCCCCAGTGTACCTTAGTAATCTGCTGTGAGCTGATATGGAAATATGTCAGCTGAACCCAGCAAGCATAAAATCCCCTTTTACTGCCACCTTTTCATTGTGCAGTGAAAAAACAGGTTTCTATGGCTGTTTGGGGAAAGGATTCGGCAAGATGTACCTGGGTGAATCATACTCTCTGATAAGAAACATTAGGTCAGTATTACCTGAAGAGCCAAGTTTGAGATGAGGCCATGGATGCTCACTGATTATGAACTGGAGATGCTCTTGGGATTTTATCAATGGGGTTTGCCTACCCTCACTTCTTGCTTTTTGTGTGGTGTCCCTGGAACAAATACTCTCATGACCAGAACTGATCCCAGGCTTCAGAAGAACATGGACTACAATCACTCCAACTTCTTCAGGAGTAAAGTCACAAATTCTTCAGCTTGCAGATCCCTAAAGCTGGGTTTGTTTCAGGGCAGGCAATCCACACAGACTCCATGGACCACTAAGGCCATGTTATAGAAGTGAAATTTGCCAGGGCAGAGTCATGGAAATCCATTTGTTCTTTTCTTCTAACTACCCAGACACAGGTGAGGGCCAGCATTTGATTCCCCAAGCTGCTGATCTTTACTACAGTCTAGAAGAGGCTTGGGACAACCCAAGGATCACACCAGACAGAGATGGCTGGGGGCTGTGTTGCACCCCAAATGGCGGTGGGGATTTCGGCTTCATTGTCCTCTATGGTCTGCATTTCCCTTCAGCTTCCATGGAGGAGAGGCTCTGTGTTACCCATGTGATGGAGGTCTCATGCAAGATCAGCTCTTGAACTGCTCAGGATCTGTGGTTTTCACTTACCTCTCTTCATTACCTCTCCATTTAGACTTCCAGAGCGAGCTGGTGCTCTGGGTGGCTATTGTCTAAGGAACTATATATGAAACACTTAAATAAAAATCTTAGAATCATAGAATGGCTTGGGTTGGAAGGGACATTAAAGATCATTTTGTTCCCAGATGTGGGCAAGAACAACTTCTAATAATGCTCCATCCAACCTGGGCATGAATACTTCCAGAGATGGGGCATCCACAGCTTCTCCAGGCAACTTGTGCCAGTGCCTCACCACCCTCACAGTAAAGAACTTCTTCCTAATATCTAATCAGATACATTTTCGTCTCTTTAAATTGTCTTTATGGGGAGAAAAAAAACCAACAAAAAACAAAAAACAAAACAACCAGGACTTAAAAGAGACCCTGGTACTTATTCAGTGTTCTAGTCTTGCCAATGGTCATATGCAAATCAGTGAAATCAGTGGGGGAATGCACACATGGAAATAAGCAAATCTGCAATACTGGCCAGATCAGGCCTCTGCAGGACTGAGAGACTGTCTCTATTTTCTCATGACAAGTATGGAATCTTATAAGTAATTTCTGATAGAGAAAATAAGTTTTCAAGTAATAAGATTGAAAATACACTTCTCTATCATTTTCAGGCTAAAAATTACAAGTGAACTCACACTAACATTGTGTTGTCAATTTGGCTTCGTAACATGTGTTTTTACTATTTACAAAAGGCTTTTCTCTTCACCTTTTGGAAATCTTCTCTTGATTCCATTTCTTTTTCTAATTACAGTCCCATTTCCTTAGTAAGTCCTTGAAAAAGCTTCCCCCATGCCGCTAATCATCTCTCCAGTTATAATCTTCAAAATTATGTTCCGTTCAGTTTTCAATTTGGCAGCGTCCAAAGACAGATCTCCATGTGGTTAACAACCTTTTATTTGCTGCCAGTTACAACTGAGGTTTTTGCTTCTACTCTTTTGGGGCTTCACTGATGTGCTTGATGCTGTCTAAAACATCCTTCTTCAGCACACTTTTGTTAGGCAGGTGTTTGCTTTATTGCAGACTCCTGAGTTTTCATTTTTTGCTGGGTGCAAATTCATCCTGTATAGAATCCTATAATCCAGTCTTCTCTCTTTATTTCCTTCATATTTCTTCAAGGCAGAAAGAGTATTTTATTTTCTAATTAACACAACTACAAGAAAATCCTTTTCAAGACTGAAATTTCTGCTGAAAATTAGGGTAGCAACACTAAAATTAACTAAACTGCTCTGACTTAATCTGTATAGGTCTCTGGTCCCATTAATATCATATGGAGGCACTCAGCTTCCTGATGCATTTAAAAGGAGAATTCCTGTGTAGTCGCCCCTAGAATGTCAGGGATTGGTGACAGGGCTATCTCCTGAGCAGTTCTTGTTGCTGGATTGCTTTCTTCAAGGCCATGAATAGAACCAGAAGCCTCTGGCAGATCTCTACATCCTCTAGGGTGGCAGGGTACCTACCAGGTAGGTGTGACACAAAACACATAGTGACTAGTGAATCCCACAGAAATTGCCTGTAGCTTTAAAGAGAAATGTTGGGCCGCAATTGAAAAAGAAAGGGGCAGAGCTTTTGGCAAATAGATATCTATGAACAGAATTTCTCCCTTTCTCCCACCTCACCAAGTCGTAATTTTAAGTAGCATTTCTTTGCCCAGACAGGTTTTAAGTACCTATTTCAGAGATATAGGGAAAAAGAAAAGAAAGGGAAAAAAAAAAAAAGGGTCAGAACAGAAAATTTACTGCCTCTTTTCTCCAGTCACTTAAAAACAAAATTCCAAGATGACTTTTTTGTTTGCTTCCCCCAAGAAGACAGACATTGTGCCAGCTTCCTGGGAGTCACAGAATACAGAGCAGGGTGCAGACACTCCCTAAATGCCTCAGACCAGAACATCTGTGGGGCAGTTCAACTCCTTGGCTGCTGGCCATGAAGTCAGAGCTCTGTCCAATTCCATCCTGTCGCAGGTGGGCTGACCTGCTTGTGTCCAGGGCAGGATAGATGTGCCTGCCGTTGTCGTGTAACACTCGTGCTTACACAGTGCCTAAAGCCCCGTCGGCAATATGCAGATGATCTCGTCCCAGGGGACAAAAGGCACTATCAAACATTTGCTATTTCATATGTATAAATACATTTGACAACTTTAGAACTGTGCGAGCAAGTAAGTGTCTGAAGTAGAGGGCAAATTCATAGCAATTTTCTCTCCTTGAGTATCTTCCCCTGGGAGGGAACTTTTTGAGAGGCTGTGTTCATTTTCCTGTGACTACAGAGAACAATAGAAACCAGAATGATCTTTACAGAGCCCCCTCCTCCTTCGTGGTGTTAGTTAGCATGCAGAGAGCTACTCTGTGGACAGGAGAAAGACATACATAAAGAGTCCAAGGAATGCTCCTGCCTTGCTCTTCCAAAATTACTGTTTAGAGCAAGGTACAGCACAGTAGATGGGAAGATGCCAAATACAGCCCTTTCATGTAGCTTTTAGCAGCAAGGACACAGATGTGCCTCTGCTATCCTCCATCACTGGATTATGATTTCTAAAATTTTCAGGTGAGGGCTGGAATATCTCCATCTTGAACTGTAGAAAAAAGTTGCAAAATTTGTCACATTCAGAAGAAAAGAGAGTGGAGGTATGTGATGCCACCTTCTCTTTGTTTTCTGGTACCTTTGTATTTTAATTGGACACACAAATGAAGAGACAAGGAACCATTTTATGGCTACACTATTTGCCACAGTGAGAGTTGCTTTTCAGAGATCCCAGTACTGGAGAAAGAAATATTATTTATTTTTTGGTATGAAGAATAATGTGTTCACTTCCTTCCCTTGGAAAAAGGCATGAAAACCATCCCCCTGTGATGAGGGGGTCCACTTTGGTCAAAGCAGCATGACTGCAAGCACAGAGGGTTAATCTAGCATCTCATGTAGATTAAATTATTTTTAAAGGGTAGGATGCCATTAAAACACATGAATAAACTCAATACTATGGCAGAAAGAAATGGAAATCAACTCATCCTTTGCAAAACAGCAGCCTTGAAATTTGCCCACCACTGTTTGTACCATATTGAGTGTCCTACTTCGATTTAATTATACAAACCAGAACAGCAATACAGGTAAAACAAAATAAATAGGTAGACAGATAGATATCTACATATATGTATAGGCACACACACACACACACACACACAAAATAGCTCATACACAAAGATCTGTGCCCAACAGATTAGGATTTTTGTTGAGATACTGAATGCTTCCCAGCACTGCAGTGTCATCTTCACAGGAAAAGTTTGCTTAGCTCCAACAAGCACCACATAATAAGTTCACTTATTTTTCCTTTCTCTGGTTAGAAATTACAAATTGCACCCCAAGATCCAAATCAACTTAACAAAAAAAGAAAAGTGCAATACCTATATGAAAAGCTGTGGCTACTCTTATTTGTTGTAATTTAAAGAAAAAAGCAATGCTGCGAAAAATTCTTCTTCTGTTTGTTTGCCATGATATAGAGTAATATTCATGATATTATCAATCACGAATGAGTCAGAAAAGCGCCTTTTCTTCCTACATCTCTGTAAATCTGAAGCAATGTCAGTAAAACTGGGAGGTTAAAACCTGCCTGACAAAAGAGCAAAATCCATTGATTTGAAGGCAAAACACCAATGACTACAGACGTTCCATGGCTAAAAGAGACAGTCAGAGACACTGGGAAAATTCTGTTCTCTTTTCCACCCACAAAACGCAGACACTTTCCTTTCTGGGTTTATTTTCCCCCACTATTTTACCTAAGCTGTCACTTCTGTTAAACTGTTCATTGTGAAAGTTAAGCTGTCTCTAGAGATGTATCCAGACTGCTGCCTTCTACAAGTTTCCCAAAGATAAAAGGAAAGCTATGGCTACAGATTACTAATGCCTTCCAACCTCACAACAGTTGCTCCAAAACACAAAGGGCCACCTGACTTGCTTTTAGTCACGTCCTTGCCACTTCTCAAGGACCTGGAACTTTGCTGGATTTAAGCCCAGCACAGATTGGCAGTAAAATCCCCACAATTTCCCTCAAAGTTTCCCCAAAATTACGCTTTCTTGAAATAGGTTTTGAGCTCTTTGTTCTACCCACCCTCTTCTCTCAGTGCATGGAGTCAGTTTATGCAAATCTGCTCACTCCAGATTTCCTGATCACATATCATCTGAAGGGCAGGGCAGCTTTTTCATCTTCTGCCACCAAGAAGATCACTGTGGTTTTGATACCCCTCTGCTCAATGTAAACCCAAAAACCATATAATTAAAGTTATAAACACATAATTAAAGTTAATAGTTAAACTATTAATAATCTCATTGCAAATTTACAGTCATAATTATAGCAGTACCTGAATAGCCATTCAGTCAGAGCTTATATTATGATTGGTCTTTTCCAAGACTATTAAAATGGGTCTGTGTCTGCATCTTTCACTTTCTCTCTCAAGTTTATAGGAAGGTGAAAACCTCCATTCTTAATCAAAGAAGGTTACACTCCAAACTCATCAAGGATAAGCTGCTTTCATTTTTTTCTCATTTCCAAAGGAATAAAAAAAAGAAAACAACAAAAAGACTACTTAAAGTACAAAACAACATCCAACAGCTATAAATCAGTATCTGAGCTGGCGTCCTTTAGCTGATGATTCTTTGAGACATTTACATGGTTCTTTACTCCCTATGTTTCTGTTGTGTCCAGTCCAATGATGTTGTCTGGCTCATGGGCTCCCTTTTACTTGCTTTTAAGATTCGGTGTCCATCTCTTCCCACTAAGGGAAGAAGAAGTTCCTGCCTCTTTGTCCAAGCTTGCTCATCAGAGAGAAGAGCAAATCCTCATAAAAGCAGTCTTTTGTGATATTACATATAATGCCTTCAAATACAGGCTAGCCAAGTTGGTTTGCCAAGATTTTGTTCCTGCCATTCATTAATACAGTACATTCTCTGTTTATTTTTTATAGCAGACATCCCTCAGTTTACCATCATTGACTACACCACTGGGTAGTCCTAATCGAAGTTTGGGGCTGAACATGTTTCAGTATCCACAGTACTGCTCTGGAATTAAATAATTCTTAAATGGGATGTGAGTGGAACTTAAGAGATTGTGTAAGAGGTCTTCCCTCACTACCATCAGGCTGTAGATAACCTGAATGAGAAGTAATGTGTTTAAAACTCTGTTAGAAAATATTTAAATTCCTAATAATTGAATTGTGGGTCATTATTTGACATAGCCATGGGATGTGTGCTATGGCAGACAAATACCAGATTTGTACATGAGATCACACATTCAAGCAATGACTTCTGTAGCAATGTTATTTCTGAAAAGAATGTGAATTTTTTTTTACAGCAGACATAAATTTCTTTCAGCTGTGGAGCATGAATCTTAATTTTCAAGAATTACTATCACTGCTGGTTCTTTTTAATTTACCAATGTTTCTGAAATTAATTGTTTTCCTCTTCATTCTTTGGCTACTTCACCAACACTGACCATAGTTAATATTTAGAAATGTAATATAAAACATTTTGCATTTTCTGCATACACTGGTATCATGCATGCAATCTGTTTATCAGCACTGGACTAATGCTCAGAAAATATACTCCATATTGTAAAAATCATCTTTCTAAATTCTTTAAGGACCAATATGTGCTGCCCAGTTAGTGAGACTGATAGCTTGTATTACCTTCGGCAATGTTTGATCTAGTATTTTGGCTTTTTGCAGTGACAGGTCTTCCTGTCAGTGTCAGTCTTCCACGGTGACTTCCTGTTTGAAAAGAAAAAAATTCCAAACAATTTTTGCATGCACATAAGACTGTTTCTGTACAAGTTCATTTTTGTTGAGAGCTCTGGACAGAATGCCTGCTCTGTGTATGACTGCGCTATATATTTGAGTTGTAAATCATATCATATTTGCAATCTAGGAGATCTGCCTGCAAAACCCTTTTCAGCAATTGTCACTGATGCCTTGTTATCAGTTCCTGCTAGCACTGGTACCCCATATTTAAAAATGGAGGAAAAAAATTGAGGTTTTTTGCATGCATAGACTACAAGACAGAGCCTCCGACTCTTTTTGTGCATGCTGACATGCTGTTCCAGTTAGGTATCCAGAAGCATATGCCATGGGTCTCCAGTGATCACCATTCCTTGTTAAAAGTGTTGCCCCAAGGCCTTGCTTAGAAGCATCAACTGCCAGCTTTGTTTGGTGCTTATTATCATACACTCTGAGGACAGGTTCCTTCTTTATCAACTGTTTGAGATTCAGCAAGTCCCTGTTGTGATTACCAGTCCATGCCCATTATGCATTTTTACACACTAAAGACCTTCAGACAGCAGTTTAAATGGTTTAAAGATGTTTGAATATAAACTTTCCCCAAAAAATTGCCTTTTTTTTTTTAGTTTCTGTATTTTTTTAATGTATGTATAAGGATATATTAGTAATCAGACCTATTTGCATCCTCTTCTAAGCTTTTTTTTATTTTTTCCCCTGCTACATTTTCCTAGATTGGTTATTTCTTTAACCTTGAACTCATATTTTTGTCTTCTGCATTTCAAACTCCTAATTTGAATCCATTCCAGGAGCTTACCAGAGCCTCTGATTGCAACATTTTTCTATTATTTTTCTCCTCCATGGTTTCATGTCATTTATTATGTATTTGTGGGAAATATTGTAGTTTTTAAAAAGCATTTCCCAAATAATGTGGTAAACTGAGGCCTTCTAAAAGGTGCATTAAAATTGCACAGATGTTAGGGGTTTTTTTTTTTTTTTTTTTTTTTTTTCTTCTTTTTTATTTATTTTTTCTTTTTTTTTTTTTTTTTTTTTTTTTTTTTTTTTTTTTGAGGACCTTGTTGGAAAACAGCTGAAACATCCAGTTGTCCCCAGAAATAATTTCCCCACTAGGGATTTGTTTCCCCATTTTACATGCATTTCAGCTCAGACCACCAGCCACAAGGAAGCACTCATTTTCCTTTTGCACAATCATTGTGGAATAAACGAACTTTGGAAGCTCTGTTAGCTTTCATCTAACTTGGCCAGAATAACTCTTCCAAGTTTTCATTTCAGCTCCAGAGAGAGATTTCTAGGAACATCTATGACAGGACAACTGATTCAGTTGTTCTTACTTTATGTTTTTGTTGGCTTTCTTTGGAAACATTTAAAACATCTGGAAAACAATCTGCCTCCTTATGAGCTGCTGTCCTTCCAAGGAATGTTCTCCCTGGACCATCAGTAGGTCACAGATGTGTGCAGCACGAGAGCTGGTGCTCCACTTGTGACAGCAGTCACACAGTGTGTCTGCTAAAGCTGCTGTCACAAGAATCTTATCGTGAAAAAGCACAATTTTCTCTTCCGTGGAATAAAAGTTATGCGTGTGAACATTTATTTTCAGTTTCTGTTTCCTTTCACATCATTTGCAATTATTTGTATTATTTCTCCAAAACTCACCACTAGAATTTTGTCAAGTATTTTTCCTGCTTTTATTTTTCTCCATATGTTGCTAATCTCTCAAAAGCCTCATGTTTCCTAGGGTTTAAACTTCTTAAGCAGGTTGCTATTCCTAAATCAGCTGTGGTTTTTTAAAGAAATCTCAGCTTTCCTACTTTGCTGTATTGAACACATAGCAACCTTTTGCTCACCTCTCTCTTCCACCTGCTAGCATGATATAATTTTTTTTTTTTATTTCCTTTTTGAGAGATTAAGCTGGTTTGGAGTTCTTAGTTCCATATTAGCCCTTTGCTACCTTTTCTCCTCCTCCTTCTCCTTCTCCTCTTTTCTCCTTCCATCTTTTGTTCCAAATTGAGATGATGATTAATGAAGGATTTTGTACAAGAATTTAAAAAATACAAGCCATTCATGTGGTAGGTGAGCAACCATTACACAGAAAGGCTTGAAATTGAAAAAGAAAGAGCTCTGCATCTTTCCTTGGCTTCTAATCAATGAACAACAGATGTGACATTTCATCCTTGCATGCAGAAGCAACTTCAGGGTTTGCTCTTTTAGCAAAATAGTTGCCTGGAGATTCTTTTGCACTGCTCTGGATTTCTGAGAAGACACAGCTAGCTACAGTATTTTTTATCTTCTGCTTATGAGTTTGCATTGTATGTGTCCTCTCCTTTTAGTGCTGGTGGTACAGAGGAGTCTGTTTCAGAGAGGAACAGGCAAAAAGGTTTCTCTCCTTTACTCCAAGCTAATGATATAAATGTACATATTAGCCTAATGAAAAATAATTTTAATATTGAAACAGCTAATGAAGGTTTTAACTGAAATATAACTCCAGAAGATGAAAGAGAAGTTTTGTTGAGTCAAGGAACATCTTTATTAATAAATGGTGCTCTTTTTCAGGGTAACAACCTTTTTTGATTGCCACTCTATAGTGAAACATAACCTTATTGATTTGAATTTGTAAAACCTCTCTGTAACTACCATGACTCATGGGCGACCATGAAATCATTCCATGACCTTTTAAGTCTCTCAGAAGTATGAGGAGCAATAATTTCAAAATAGATAGTGCAATAATTCTAAACTACCGATTTGCAATATTTGGAATGAAAGACTGTGGGTGAAAATGGAGATAAAAAAGGCTTTGGATACTGGCCAACTACACAACAAATCGGCCAACTTATGTTGCTGAATGATGAATTCTTCTTCAACCTGTGCCTGTCAGTTTCTTCTGACTTTTGTTTCATCCCTCTATTCTACGTGCTGTAGGTGGCTTTTACTTTTCATCTGAAGTATATGCTACTGGGCAGTAAAAAATCAACTGTAAGTTTGTATTTTTGCTTTTTTTATTTTGAAACTTCAGCTAGTCAAAAATTCTGGTCGAAAAATAATTTTCTCTAAAGAATGAGGTTTTGTCAGAAAATACTTTTTTTGTGAGAAAATACAACTTACTCTATTTTTCCTTTCATTTTTCAGTCTATGAGGAAAGTAAGTTTCAATGTACATTTCTTGTGTTTCATCAGCTTTGAACTCAAACCATGTTTGTTTACTTTCAAATTCAATGCAAAATATTTTGAGCAAAATTTCTCAACCCATTTTATCTGAAAAGTAAAAGGTGTTGAGAGGACAGCACTGGCACAGCAGGTTTAGTTCTGCTGAAGCTCTGCTCTCACTGAATGGTTGCTTTAGCTCCAGCTTTGTTGAACGGCGGCTCTAAAGGAGAATCCATGAGTTGGGGTGGGGGACCCTGCATGCCCAGGAGAGGGCTCTGGCCCTTCCAAAGAGGCAGACAGGAACCCCCAGGCAGACAAAATCCCTGTGCCAACAGCAGAGCATCAGCTGTGCCCATAGTGCAGAGACGCTGTGGGTGCTTTCCAGCACAGACAAACCAGTGCCCAGGGCATCACTCGGGTGCTGTGGGACCACAGGAGCTCTGCTGGCATTGCTCTGGTTGGCTAACTTAGGGTAATCAATGCAGGCAAAAGAGCAAATACTGTGAAACTGGATAATAACCTCTATCAGCAATTTGCATTCATCCCTCCTTATTCCAAGCAAAGCTAACATTCAGGTGTCCTTTTTTGTTCTGTTCCTACAACATGAGGTGACTAATTTACCAATATCTTATCCTTCCTCTGATAGGGGCACTTTTCCTTCTTTCTCCAGTTTTCCTAGGACCCATAAGCCCAGTCAATCGTACGGTATTTGATTGTTCAGCTGCCTTAAAGCAGTGAGAAGGCTCTTCTACTGCTGGACACACATTTACAGTGCCCATTTTGCCATCTTCTGCTCCTCTACTCTTAAGAAGCACAGCTCTCATTCACGCTAATGCGAGGCACACTTCAATGCTAGTTAAAGAGAGCATTACCCAGTGTCTATATTTGACAGTACTAATCACATCCATCATGTGCAGGTCTGACAGAGCTATCAGGAATCAGACACTCTCTTTAGTATACCTTTTACATCTTTTTTAGTAAAAAAAGGTTCTCTCCACTGACAGCTTCCAAGTTACAGCACACTCTCCAAGATCTCTGAAGAGGAGCAATCTCTTCAATTGCAACTTTTAGAACTCACTGTTGTGGTTGCTAATAAGCATGTTGTATTTCTAACTATACTTTAGAAACTAAACTGCAATGCAATGAAGTCATTGCTTTATTTGTTCTAATACTTGCCAGTCCTTTAAACAACTTTTATTATTTGGCACAGACCAGCAGCAGTTACTGGCTAGATATATTTGTGCCAACATCTAGGTTCAGGCATTCACCGAGCAGAGAAAACATGATTCAGACTGAGAAAACAAGGCTTTATTTGGTGGCCTTATGAATTATTTCATTTTATACATTTTCCACAAATTTTTGCCATATAGAAACAAATGGTTTGGCCGTTTCAGCACAAAAATATCAGAAAGATGGATCAGGAGGAAAAACACAAACTCTTGGATACCCCAAGCATAGAGCACTGGGTCCTCCATGACTTCATCAGGATTTCTGGATGCTGGCAAAACACCAGCATGACACACAAAATACCAATAAGAGAAAGAAGTGATGCTCCCATGCAGCCCAAGGTCTTAGGGAGTCCAGAAGCTTAAACCCTCAAGCTGTTTGGCTGCCTATCTACCCTCCTTTCTGCGAGAAACATGGAAGAACATGTGTGACTCCAGCCAAAACTGACAAAAAAGCAGCATCAAACACATATTAAAATCTTACAAGTTTGGGAAATCACAAAGTTTGAGAAAGAAAAGAGGCCATTTCCACCCTTCTGCTGTACAGTATAGGCAGAGCTTCCCCATTATTTGTCTTGCTTGGCAACCAGTTTTTTTGGTAGCACCCTGCAGGCAATCCCTTTGTACTGCTGCAGCCCAGCTACTGGAGCTGTCAAATCATGCACAGTCCCAAGGGGTGGAAGGAAATATGGGACAGAAATACAGGCAGTGTAAAGACTGGATGGGAGAGGTTGCTTAAGACCATGGGAGGGGAGAAAGTAAACAAAGGACATTTAGAAGATGCTGGGAGGACCTAAAGCACTGGAAGGCACAGGAAGGACAACCAGGGATATTGAAAAGAGAGAGTGAGCATGAGTTGTTGAGAACAAATCCACAAGGACCCTCATCTTGATTAGCACCGCAGTCACGGAACCACTTGTTTTAATTTGATAAGGAAAGGAGGTGAGATAGGCAGCTACATGCTCTGAAAGGATGGCTCAGGGACAGTTCCCCGATCAAACAAATGTTCAGAAGATTACTGCTAGCTTCATTCAGCCTCAGTCAAAGGGAAAATGTGAGTCTGCCCAGGCTAGGACCAAGAGCATTTGGACTCTCAACGTCCTCTTCCCTGCTACTGACAGGCATTACAACTCAAAAGCAAGAACCTCTGAAGGAATCCAGAAAACCATTCATGCCAAGGAAAAGACAACAGGCTGGCCAGATGTGAAATATAAATACAAGAAAACTCTGGAGCTTCAGCTTCCTCCAAACCCATGTCATACCAGTGCTCTCTGAAGTACTGGTACCCAGTACCTATGAGATGGCTTTTCATGAGGATTTGACTTTGTGTAGGAATAAAAATTACTTTCAAAAATCTGTACTCATTTCCATTTTCTTCCAACCCCAGGGCAAAGGCCCACCTGGCTCCCAGGTGGGAATTAGAAGAGGTAGCACACCAATAAACATTTCCCCTATGCAGCAGGCAGACACAACCAATAAGACAACAAATAAACTACTGCCAGAACTGAATTCAGAGCTCAAGGATGCCACATTGGCCTGACAACTCTGATTCACCTCCTACTGCACTGTAGCTTCTGCCTTCAGCCATCTGCCCTGCCTCTGTCTTCAACATGTTTGTTGCCAGTGCATAGGTAGCTCCTGTGCTGACAAAGCAGTATCTGGGGTGGAGCAGCACAGCTGGCATCTGTTTTGTTTTCTCTCTAAATACTGTGTACTATTGTGCAGGAGTTCAGCTGATGCTGCTGCAGCAGCTGAGCCATCCCTGCAAGAGGAATGGGACAGACATGCAGAGATGAAAACAGGTATGGTGTCCTGGGATGAATCATTTCACACATCTATTTGAAATCAAACTGTCATAACCTTCATGGCATGTGATCAATTTGTCCTCCATTTACATCTCCAAATTTTGTCTCCAATACAGAGGCCTGAATTATCACTAAGCAGTAGTTGCTTTACATTGTTTTCCAGTGGTTTTGTACAGTGGAAGTATCACAGCTCAGCATAGCAGGATATCTGCAGGCAAAGTCCATCATTGTTATTTACACTGCAACCTTCAAGGGAACTATAGAAAAAGTCATAACTTAAAGACTCAGTAAAGATGTTTCCTTCCATCTTGACTCATCAGCTGACATATTCCATATGCTCTGTTTTGCTCACTATTGATTTAGCTAACAATAGAAAATATATTTAATGAATTATGATCCTGTGACAACAAATTAGCTAGACTAGTACGTATAAAGGTCTCTCTTTAAACTTTAATTAGTTTAACAATGATGTGCCTGCTGCCAGTGTTTGCGTTTCAAGAAAACATGCAGCAGCCCTAGAAGCACAATGCTTTCTACTTAACATAGAAAGTGTCTCTCAGTCCAGGCTTATTTATAAAGCAATTTTCTAATAATGATCTGGATTTGGTGGAGTTCAATCAGGGATGGAGCTGCCCTGGCATACATAAAATGAATATATTAAACCACCTATCAAGTACCTGACTGCACAAATAAACATAAAGAATGGGGGAAGGGAGGAAAAGAGAGGTGACTCTTGAACTAGATCTCTTTTTCCTGAAAACATTTTCCCCACCTCTTGCCCAAAGCTGGAGAAGGTGTTGGGCTGCACCACTACAACACATGCTCATCCAGCCTTCCCTTGAGCATCCTGTGGGTTGTACACTTTGCTGCTTCCATAGATCTGAGTGCAAGAGGCACTGCTCACCACACAAGATCCCTGACAGTCTGTCTGCCCTCTCTCTGCTTCAGGAATTCCCCACACCACCTCCTGCTGCCTCCTCTCTCCCCCCACATCTCTGTGTAGTGCCCCATCCCAGAGTGCATGCATGCTTTCCCCCACAGCACACTCCCTCCCTTGAGGACAAGGGGAGGAGGATGCACCACTGCCCTCTACCACTCTCCCTATTCTCCTTACTCACCATTTCCACATGACAGCTCCCCCCTGCCCCAAACTCCTCTTGACATGGGCTCTGAGATGCCTTTTTCTCTCATTTTGCTATGCCACCCATCTCTATTTCCCTGCTCACATCCATGTGCCCTCACTCTCCCTCCCTCCATCTCCATCTTCCACACTGCCCCAGGAGGACACAGCCCAGACCTGCCCCTGGCAAGACAGGTCACTGTTGTGAGAGCCCAGGACAGGCCAAAGCACCCTCCCTTTCTGGCTTGTCCCTCTGCCACAAGCAGGAGGTGCCTGGGCTCTACTGCAGAGCAGCTGCTCTTGCTGGCAACGTGACCTGTGGTCTTCTCCCTGACATGCCTTTTAGGGAGCTTTCAAACAAGCATCTCTCCCTCCTACCAATGCCTGAGAAAACTCGTACCAGATAATTCCTGCAAAAGTTCAGCAGCTCAGTTTTATCTATGGCCTAAAAAGAGCCGTGTTGTCCCAACAAGCACAGGCTGGGCCTTCAGTGCTTGCATTCAGTGACCTGAATCTAAGATATCAAATATTGACTGGTTTAAATGGCTGAGGAGATGGTGGCTGGAAGGGACCTCTGAGGGTCATTGAGTCCTACCTCCTCTGAAATCAGGATGATTGTCACCATTAGAGGATGTATCTTCAAATTTCTGCTGCTAATTCAAAGGTAGAGGTTTGAAAGATTTCTGAAAGGCACCTGTGAAGTAAGAACGTGGCACATTGTCTGTCGAAAGACCAGGCTGTGTTCTTTGTCTGCTGCTGGGGTCAAAGAGAGAAACATCCTTCCACATGCAAAAGCACAGTGTCACCACAATCTTCTATGTATCTGTGAGGATCTTGGCACCTGGAAAGAGCCACCAGAGAGCTTGCTGCACCCTGAAGAAGCTCATCAGAGCCACTGGAAAATCAACAGAATAATCGTGCACTTTACCTACGGTCCAGAATGAACCATGCATAGTTTCTGCCTGAAAGTTCATTTCCCAAAATTAACAGCATCTTCAATTCTATTATTAAAGCTATGCAGAAACAACACAGCAGAACATGAGCCCACAAATGTCACAGGGAATGGCCCCAGTTTGTGGGCCACAGATCCATTTTGTGGATAAAATCTACAAGAAATCCTACACAACAAGTGTGGCAGAGAGTATAGCAAAACTGAAAAGGAATTTACTGCTTAACACAGTACAAAGAGGAGAGGCAAATTGCTGGAAGGGTTAATGAATGTATTTCAGCATTTCCAGGCCATTTTAGGTGCACTGCATCTCACCTAACCACTTGCCCCACCACTTCTAGCAGGAGGTTTCTCCCAGGGAAGGCAGCAGGGACACTGAGTGAGAAATGGAAGTGCAGACTCCTACTCTGAGGATGGTACCTAATCTAATTTTGGCCTGAATGAATCACAGCCAAAATCACTAGATGAATTCTCTAGGCCCTGGCAACTTAAAAATGCTACAGTAGGATATTTTATAGGCGCTTAGTGGCCCCCAAAAGCAGGAGAAAGTGCTGTTTTGTTTGGTTTAGGTGGCTGGGAGTTTATATGAAGGCTGGGAGCTCAGTTTAAATGCTAATTGACTCATAAACAAGCCTGAGTTAAATAAAAGAATCAACTAGCATCAGCTGAGCTAGATCAGTTTAAAAATGCAGGCTTTTGTTAATCAGAGAGAGTTTGTATTGGGATAGGCCAGGCATTGCTCCAAAAGCTGCATCAGATTAAACCTCCTACTCGAAAAACACTCATTAAAAAGCAACTTCCATTGAAAAAGATCCTACTTGTCGCTACCAGCCATTGTTAGGCAGTGAAGCAGTGACAGATATTTTTGAAGACTATTATGGGGAAATAAATATTTATTTAGCTGTCTAAAGTAATTAATCCCTGCTGTTTCCTTTTTATGTAAGCACATACAAGGCAAGACTGTCTTTGTACTCGAGTTTTAGGAGACAAGTCTGTGTAGAGGCTCCCATGGTTTTTGAAGGCAGTAACAAATTCATGCCTAATACTTTCTGTGCAACTCGAGAATGCCAACCATCAAGCAGCAATAATAGACTTTTCCTATCCTCATTCAGTGGCAGCAGGAAGGAGATATTCTAAGGGGAAAGAACAGAGAGAAGAAAGGTGAGAAAGTAGAAACTGTGAGTGACATGCAAGGCTGCAAGAAGCTGGCCCACTTCTGGTGTGGGATTTGACAAAGGAAATCGCTTTCACAGGGTATCAATTTGAAAATCAAAAAAAAGAAGCGGGGGGATGAAGGGGGATTAAGCTGCAAAAGCACAAGAAAAAGGATCAATAACCATCTTGGATGTATTTTCTGGGAAGCTGGCATGGATAGCACAAAGATGTTTCTTAGTGACTATGTCGGCACCCCTCCCATTGACAAGTTATACAGCCAAAGTGCAATTAGCACATTCAGAGGAACAATAATTACACAATAGCAAACAGGCGGTCTATAGGCTGATTAAAGCATACAATAAAAATAGAGATATAGGCCACAGCTCAGCTCTTGTACAAGAACATCTCTGCCCTAAGAATCACTGGAACAAGGTATGCCTGCACTGTAGCATATGAGCTAGAGATGATAACTACATATGAGCTTGATAACATGCAGATTGTTTTTGCTTTTTAAATTTTAGCAGGTAAATGTCCTTGCTACACGTTTAAAATCAGAAGCAATCTTTTAAAAAGTAGCTCAAGTGCTAAGTTCTATATTTCTTTTTCCCCAGAAGTATTTTATTGCAGAGTAAAATGACAGATGCAATTAGATAATGTTGAGCAGATTATAGTTTGAGAATGTTATGCTGTGTTACATATTCACAAGTGAACAATAGCAAGGGGAAAAAGGAAAGATGGGTATCTTTGTACCTATTTTTAAAGTTGCACAAAGAATGTGTCCTTTCTGGGTAGGAAAATATTATGGGGCTCTGTGAATTCGGTTGTGTTATCTCTTTTCAGCTACACGAGGAATATTTTATGACTCAGTTTATCTTTACAAATCATTCTGGTATTGCTAGAAAAATTTCAAAATTACCAAGAGCTGGATTTGTGGCTACATGACTGTTGAGCTCAGAATCCCTGAGCTTGTTTTCCATTGACACAAAGGTTTTCTTGCAAGCCTATGCACTTTACTTTGTTGACCTATGTCTCAATTTATCTATCAACAGCAAAGATTGGACTCAAACCGCAACAGCTTGGACTGTGAACCAGCTACCTATCAACAAAAATACAGTATGGGTTAGGAAAGATTACTCCATTAAACTGAGCCCTCCTGGAGACCTCCACCTTCCAGAAAAATGAAATAGGGCAAGAGCTGGTCCTTATTCCTGATCTATATTTTATCTAACTTTTGTTCTTAGAAAGAAGGTATCTTAATCTGAGTGACTCCAGCCTTTATACTCAATGGCAAGAAGGACTCAGTTTCACAGGGTGATTAGTTTTGCGTGTCTCAGACCACTTGCTACAATGATATGCTTCATCTAAAGGAGGAAAGCACCCTCTGATTTCTTTTCATTGACTATAAATAAAGAAGCTCAGGATAGCTTTCAGATCTGAACAGACATCACTTCGAGATACCTAAGAGAGGTGTAGCAAGTCTGATTCTTTGGGAAGACCACAGAGAAAACCCCTTATGCCTTTCCTCCTCATTTGCACCCACACAAGAGCCAGGCACAATCACACTCCTTCTTTAAAAATTATTTTAGCCAGAAGTGCAGTTTTACCCAGTTTTATCCTGCCTGCAGCCTGAAAGATCACGCAAAGATAAAGGTCCCTTCCCATCCTTTGCAAAGGAGAGTGTGGGTTCCCCTCAAGCTCAACTTTTCTAGGCTCACAAAGACATCCTGTGCGATTAGGCAAGATGAGCAACCCTTGGCTTTTGCCACCCCTAAAAACCCTATAACTTCCCTTGCAAAGCATCCACTCTGACATCATATTGTGCCAGACCTGCCCTGGCAAGGTGAAGTGGGATATTTGTGTTGATGAACCCACATGAGAGCAGACCTGAGAACTCACTCCCTTGGAGATGGTTTTAATCTCATTCTTTTACAGTGACAGTGCTCTGATTACTGTCCCACAAGGGAGCAGAACACAAGGTCTGTGTCTCTACCAGCAATACACAACTAGACAGAAGGCCATGAAGCTCACCTGTTCAGGAAACAAATCGAGTGGGCTTTGTTAACTAAGTATGGCTGCACTCCATCCCTTCTTAGCACAAGTCAGTGATTTCTCCAACTGAGACACTCATAAACCCAGCTTCTGAGTAACTGTACCAAAACAGGAATATATTTCAATGATTTCTGTACCCTTAGCTTCACACTTTCATTCCCAAAATAAAAAGCATCATAAATAGCTTGTTCCCCACCCTTGCTGTTGTCCCACTTCATTTTGTCTGTAAACCCCTGTTATTTCCATTAGCTGACCAGTCGTGCACTCTGACACCTGACTTAACATGACAGCCATTCAAACCTATCCTGTTCTATGGAGTTGGATGTTGGAGTTCTATGGATGTTGCTCTCTTATTAGTAAACAGATGTTCTCAATACCCCATAGCAGGCAGAGTGTGAAAGGCATCTTACTTAGAATGATTCAAATAAATCTTACAGGGATTGTAAGGAATGCTGTCAATATGCTCAATCTTGAATTCATTTCAGCGTAGGAATGGAATACTATGATATGTCTAAAGAAAAATGACCTTCTGCAGTTGCAGTGGATTTTATTCCTTATGTAATAGAATTTAACTTTCAAATGACAACCAAAAAGTATTTCATTGCCCTCCACAGATTTTACATAAACACTTTATAAGCTCCACTCCATGTGGAATCTGTAAGGGTTGCATTTAGCCTTCAAGGAGAAAATTCAGTTCTGTTTCATTTACAGGCAAACCTGCGGCAAGTACCTTTTTCCTCTTTATATTTCAGTGTCCCCAGCTGCAAAATGCTTAAAACATTACTTGCTTATTGTTTAATTTCATTCTCTAATTAATTTGATTAAGCCTCTCAAAATAACTAAAATTTATTCAGAATAACACAGCCTTTATTTTGATCAATTTTGATCCCTTTCAGCAGGTAATCCTTGATAATGTAATCACTGGGTATAGAAGGTTTCATTTAATAATGAATGGCAAAAATTTTACAAGTGAGACAGGAGGAAGCTACTGGAAGACTGGAGTGATAATAAAAGATGACTATAACCTAAAGTTGCATTACTTAGAGATTATTATTGATGTTGCAAGAGCTACCATATGCTTTGCAAGCTGTGATAGTCACCCTTGTAGTCACATGGATGAAATGATCAACTGCTTTTTGCATTCAAAGTGATAGGAACAAACTTGATCCAAGTAAGAGAAGCTGCTGTGTGACAAACAGCACAGGGGCATTGTGTGGATTAATTAGTTTGTGGGGGGAAGGTCTCTTGCTTTGGTTTAGTTTGGCTCCTCTGTTGAAGGTTCATGCAGTAAGTGCAACATCTATTTACCAATGCATTGCAGGGGAAAAAGCTCAATGAGTTCAGCCATTTAATTAATTCATGCAATCATGCTTATGCATCCCATCACATGTTTGACACCATTAATGTCAATGATGCACTGTCATGCCCTTAGCACAAAAATGATGAGCCTGGTCTGAGTGGCAGACAGAACTAAAGTAAATTGCCCAGGGTTTCCCAGGGATATTTAGACACTCAATGCTTATATAAAGGTGTTGTGTTCTTATAGCCTGCTACATACCACATGCTGCATCTTCTGTACCCTGTATAATTCTGAGGTGGCAAAACTGTTTCTGGATGAGATGGTTAATACCATCACAGTGGCACTTCCTTGGCAATGGCATAACTGCTTTAGGAGGCACCAGAGTGCATCAAGCCTTGGCACACCTGAATGCACCCTCGACAGACCATGAAGCATGGATCGAAGGGTATGCCTCAGAAATCTCCCACTGACCTCATCTTGGATTCAGGCCTGACAGGATTTTAATCCCCCCTGCCATCACAATGGCCCTGTTCTCAGCAGAAGTAATTCACTCTCATTATTGGTGGACCTTCAGCTTCACAGACCATAACAACATCGATCCTGTCACTGCACATGCAGAAAGTCCATGCTGGGGAATCTCTGCACAGACAGTAACTCCTGGTGTCCACCTGTCAGTCCTGGGAAAACATGAAGAAAATACTCTTTGCTCTGGTCCAGTTTCTCCTTCTTAATAGGAGAAATTACTTTGGGGGGGGTCACAGAGAAGAGAGATGAAAAGTGAGGGTATGCACAGCTCCATGGGCTGATCCCAGATGTTATAGCATGTGCAGATGGACCTTCAAAACAATGGCAGACCAGAAGGACTCCTCTTTCCATCTCCCTCACAAACTGTAGGGGCTCAGGCAATTGGATATTTCTCCACTAAATCTAATTACATAAAAGAACACATCATATGTGTTTTGGGAACATTAAAGCACAGGAGACTTTATTTAACATTGCAAGACATATAGGCATGTCTTCTATTTACTCCTGTTTTGATTTATTTACTCCAAAATGAGGCCACTGAAGCTGGAAAGAACTTTACAAATCATTTCATATTTCTCCATTTCTTGTTAACCATTAAATGACAGTTGGTACTTCACATAAATAGACCTATGTGTCAGCTGGAGTTGAAATGGGATTATATCAAGACAGTAAAAGCAGGGAAACATTTTTTAGCTTCTATCAATTAGTCAGAGAAACAGCATCAATGGTTTTATTTTTTTTATACAAAGTTTTTCTATAAGATTCCCATGCACTAGAGCTCTTTTGCAGCACAGCACAATACTTTTGTATTTTGACTCAAGTTTTATTATTTTCATTAAATGACAAACACTTGAATTGAATTGAGGGGTTTGTTGACTCTTGACTCTAAGGTGAACTTGTGGACAATCTGGACATGACAGAGATAGTCCCTTTATATCACATGCATATTGAAACAACCAGCAAGGGAACTGATACAAAAAGCAGGCCAACTCTCTTTCTTAAGGTATAACCGCTCTTTTTTGTCAAGTTTGATCCCATGTGGAAGCTTCATTTGAATGTGACCCGCAAAGCAAAAACAAAGAGCGAGCACAAACTCCTGCACTGAATATCTCCATGCTGTGAGATGCAAGAAAACCCAGTACAGAAATATAGCTGTAATATATTAGTGTGGGGGGTTTTGGATGAGTGTCCTGACATAAAGCCTCTCAGGCCACTTCAGAGATCCAAGAATTCATCCTGTGTAATTTCCAGATTGACTGTTTCAGTTGTAATAAGAATTAGTGGCATCATTCTCTTAATGTTCACAATGGCTCATGCTGGGATTTTTTCAGTATCTAAGCACAAAAGAAAATTTCATCAAGAAAAAGGAATTCACAGTTATTTTTAAAAATCTGTGATTAATGCCTTTTCTGCTTTGTCTAATACACGGTCTGTGGAGACCTGGGAGACCAAGGACTGTGTGTGTGAGGGCAAATCAAGTAAAGCAAGACTACTGTCAGTATATTCAAATCCAGTATCCAAAGTCTGCATCTCAACCAGGAAATGTACAAAAGCTTTTCAGTAGAAAAAGTACTATAGTATAGTTCCTGCAGGTGCCAGCACCCAGTCAACAATGAAGAAGCTGTGGCAGAACTTTTCATATCAGAAGGGAACAACTTTTCCAGGTCCTGGGGAAAAAAGAATGCAAGAAGAATCAAGTAGCAGATGCAGAAGGTAAAAGAGAAATGTGCAGAAATAGACAGGTATTTTCTGTTCTAAAGGAGGTGAGAGTGCTGGTAAGAAGCTGAAAAAATTCCCACTCATTTATAGCTTTGAGGCGATGTTTTAAAACATTTGGGGTAACATTGTCAAAATTAAGTAATGAAGATTTAGTAATTAAAAATTATTCGAACAAACATTTCACTATCCCTTCTGCATGCAGCACTGGTGAGGCAGCAGCTCAAGTACTGTGTCCAGTTGTGGAGCCCTTACTTCAAGGACTTTGAGATGCTGGGGCAAATCCAGAGAAGGGCAATGAATCTGGGGAAGGGTCTGGAGCAGAAGTCCTGTGAGGAGCAGCTGAGGGAGCTGGGAGTGTTTAGCCTGGAGAAAAGGAGGCTCGGAGGAGATCTTAGCAGTTTGTGAAAGGAGGCTGTTGCCAGGTGGGAATCAGCCTCTTCTCCCAGGGACCAGTGACATGATCAGAGGACATAGCCCAGGCTGAGCCAGGGGAGGTTCAGGGTGGACATTTGGAGGAATCTTTCATGGAAAGGATTGTTAAACATTGGAATGGACTGCCCAAGGAGGTCACTGTCCCCAGAGGTACTCAACAAACTGCGTGTGACACTGCCCTGGTCTGTTTAACAAGGTGGTGATTGGTCAAAGATTGGACTTGGTGATCTTTGAGGTCTTTTCCAACCTAAATGATTCTGCACTTCTGTGATTTGATTGTTACTTGGGTTGACACTGTGTAAATGAACCCCACCACAGACCACTTGCACGAGTGTGATGTGATGTGATGTGATGTGGGCAAGGGAGCTAATTAATGTATGTGTCCTTGGGAGCATTAAGGCAAAGATTTATATGAAGAGTAGTTCCTCCCTTTCTCCCCATTGAAACTTGGCTCTCCCATCCCCCACCCCAAAACCAGTGACCAGGGTGGCACCTCCACAGAACATGCCTGAGCATTCCCACCCATGTGTCATTTGCTGACACTAATTGAAAACAGGGACCTTGACAATATGGTCTGCACTGGGAGAAAGAAAACATCAGTGTCATTGTGATGCTAATAGAGGATGCTATAGTTAGGCAGAGAGGAGAGGGAAGGGGGGTTATATGTATGCACCTCCTTTGATTTATCCATGGTGCTTCTATACATTTTTTATTTATGGAAAAGAAAAATGGTGGGTTTTTTTCAATTACCTTGAAAATGCCCAAAAAGAATAATCAGGCAAATGTTTCAGGGTTTCCATAGTTAAAAGAAAGCTGAATTTAAACTAAGGAAAAGTACAGAGTTTTATTTCAGCCTGTCCTTGAATCATTCTTTTAAAACACCAGCTCATTATAGTCAAAGGTCCTAATTTTAAGAATGTCTCCATGGGGGATTCATCACCTCTTTCCTATTCATTTCATGAATGGTCCAGACCTTCTTTTTGATCAGCCAGGGTCTTTTGGGAACAAACCTTGCGGTGAAGGTGGACATACATTGTTTTCCTGCTATCCAGTTAGATTCCAAGCTGTCGTAGTACATAAGAAGAAATTCCTGTAACAAACTGCCTCAGATATCCATAGGGAATACACATATGTGATTAACCCAACTGGCCACTGGGTGTGACCATTGCACCACACAAAAGCATCTAAGACTTTTCCAAAGACAGGTCTGGAAGTATTGGAGCTAGAAAAAAAACATAACATTTTGAGCTACGAGTAGTCAAGAGTAATGTCAACTAACTTTCTGTGCTCACTTTTCATACACTGTGCTGCACAATTTGGAGCCTCTCTCAAAAGTCAGACATAGGCCATTTAAAACAATAGTGTAAAAAAAAAATCAGTGAAAATCACATTAATGACATTACCAGAGTCCCTTTTCCTTCTCCAAAGGAAAACTAAGTCTGCTAAAGCTGCAGATATCTTACTCTGTTCACTGTAGACATATTAATAGAATAAGCACATTCACAGGCAGAATGGCTTAACTAGGCAGTATCCAAAATATTAGCTCTCAGTTACCTAGTCAGCAGCCAAAAAGGCAATATCCACTAGGAAGAGAAAAATAAAATCTGTCATAAATTACTGATAATTATTTTTCTTCTAAACTGGCTTCTGTAAATATGAAACAAAATAATTTTGTTCAGAGTAATGTAGCCAGTCTTGAAGCATTATGTGGTTTGTGTCAGCCCATTTCAAAGCATTTTCCAATTTTATGTTATTTTATAGCATTTCTACTATTGAAAATCCCCCAAGTTTATATTTTAGAGCAGATATACACTTTATATTCTCAGTGCAGCTATAGTTAGGTATACACACCAATTTGCAAGGTCTGTTTTCCTGACCACGCTCAGACTCAGCAGCGAAACGTTTGCATATTCCCTTGAGTCAGGTTGAAGTTCAGTAGTATCAGACCCTGATCAAAGAGTCAATGGCAGAATAACATCACCTTGATCTCTGAAAAACCTGTCAGTCCTGAGATTGCTCATGCTTACATTGGTTACAACTACCTTGACAGGCAATAACTGAACAAAAAAACCCCTCACCCAGAATGTAACTGCGCTTTGCCTTTCTTTCATCCTTGGGCTAATATTCAGTGTCCTGGTCAGTGCGTATAGCCACAATGTGATGCCTTAATGCTACAGGGCCAGTTTTACCAAAACATGATTTTTCTCATGGGGGAGAAAACTGAAGCTGTATTTGTGCAAAACATATAAAGCAAGGGTCCAGATTCAGATCTGCCTTTCAGATCATATATGAATGGGAATGCCACTTCTCAGAAGCACAAAGTGCATCACTGACTTCTGAAGGGATATAACAATCACTGTGTGCTGGTTTTAAAGGGAAAAATACTGGTAGGGAAAGATAACTTCTCTTTCAGGCTTGCCTCTGTACCTCTATTTCTGATTTTTAAATAATCAGAAATAGAAATAATATGCTTTAATAAAAAATAAATCAAACTACTAATAGTAGTACTAGTAGTGATGATGATGATAATAATAATCATCATCATAATATCATCTCAGTATCTAACAACTCATGCTGGAAATTATCCACAGTTCTCAGACTCACTGCATTTTTACACTAAGTCAGACATCTGGCATCTCCCTGAATTTGTGATGAGCTGTCTGTGTTTTAACAAGGGGAATTCAGCAAACACCACTTTGTCTATACATTTCTGCTAAACCTTAAACTGGGATTCTGTGAGTTAATGACTATGGAAACTATTCATTTGACTCCCCATTTAAACAAAAATATTTTCTCATAACCTTGGCTAGGAAGGGGCAATTGCACTTGACAAATAAACAAAATGGTTTTGATGGAAAGTTCTACTTTCTATCTGAAAGCAAATCTACACTGGCTATATTGCTAGCATAGCTCACAGTTCAACCACAGAGCAATTTGAATGTAAAAGGAGAGAAGGTCTTCAGAAAATTCCTCATCCTTGGTGAAATGTACTGCATTGAAAATGGGGGGTGAGGGGGAGAGAAAAGCATTCTCTCTGAAGTGTCTTTATGGTCTCAAGGGAGAATGTTTTTTATAAGACAGGAAGATTTAGCAGGATTCAGAAAGGCATCCTCAGAAGCAGAGAAAACATCTACCCATCTTTCAGTTTGGCTGTAAGGGGCTCCTGACAGCCCCACAGCTGTTTCCTCAAGCACCTCCTCACTGAAGAGCCTCTGTGTCTGTGTCTGTGTCTGTGTGTGTGGCTGTGTGCATGTAAAATAAATAAATTCAAGACTTTTTGTCACCACAGCAAAGAAGCAAAAGGACCTCTGTTTGTCAGCCTCTGGCATTTTATGTATTGGGCTGAGCCCCAGGCTGGGGACCAGCTGCTCTCTTCACTACTGGCAGCACCACAGTGTGTCCACACAACTATCCAGCCACTGCAGCACCACTGAATATAGTAAGGTAATATCAAGAGGACAAAACAACCTGTGTCATACATTTGGTGACTGGGAGATAAAAGTGGAACCCAAAGAGCAGCATCTGAGGTGCAGCCCCTTGTCTGGTGACTCCATCATCCTTTCCTTGAGCATTCCATCACAAGGCTCTTTATGGACAGGGTGCAGAAGGCTTCTCTCCTAGTTCAGCAGTTTTTGAGGAAATTACATGCATGAATACTGATAAATGGGTTTTGTATCTTGCCTATATCACCACTTATTTGGTAGCTTATAATAGAACTACAATAAACTGGAGTTTACCCGAAAATAAAAGATTGTGTGTCTCACTGTCAGCACTCAGGAGGTGCGCAGAATTTTGGTCTTTTTACCTGTATGTTTCAATCATTTCAACTAGCTCATAGGCTATCAGGGTCAAGAGCTTGGAAAAAGGATGCAACAAGTTATCCTCACTGTGTTTTCTCTTATCAGTTTCCATGGCAGAATATATAACAGGCATTTGGCAGGATTAATGTGCCAGTGATAAAGCAGTAGCCCAGAGACACAATGATTCTGAAGCTGTGCCATAGAAAATCAGAGTGTATAAAAAGATCTCATCTACCAGAGACCTACTTTTGAGAACTGTTCAATATTAGAATGGCTGGTGCACAAGCAGTTCTTCTATCTTTGTGTTCAGTAAACTGATTCTATCTTGACAAATAAATGCCCAAAATTGAGGGTAAAAAACCCAAGCAAACAAAAACCCAGCCAAAACAAACAAAAACACACATCACTTAAAAAAAAAAATTCAAACAAATCTCTAAAACCAAAACACCTCAAAAACCAAAAATCCCAAACAAACAAAACCCCACCTCTCACATCCTGGCTCTTCCCATTCTTTTCACACCTGTTCTGTTTTGAATTGAGCTCTTATTTCATGTCCTTCACCAGGATGTGATGGATTTGGATGTTTAAGGCTGAGGGAAAGAGAACAATAATTTCAAAAAAAAACCTTTCAAAAAACCTTTACTCTCTAAATAAATATTCCTAATAATTTTTTAATACTGCTGCTATTATGTTTGAATATTACTGCGCTGTGTTTCAGTACATGCTCTAGCTTTGGGGAGGTGAGCTTTTGTGTCACCAGATTTTGAATCATTGGACAGCATCACTCAAATGAAGAAGATTCATATTTCATGCTGAAATTCTGAAATATTCTCAGGAGCATTGCTATGTCAGACCCTTGGAGCAAGAGTTTATAACTCCAGGCAGAAAATTCATATCAACTCAATTTCATATTAGTACCTAGCACCACACATGAATTAACATTTCAATGCTTGAGAAGATATTGTTATCCTTATAAAAAGTTGGTGATGCTAAGACAAGTATGTTAGCCATGAGCTGAATAAACAAACAATTACAATTATTTCCACATAGAAAGAAAATTAGTTACCAAATACAAACTAAACAGCACATAGAAATATTTCAGCCCTTTACTGTCAGAAGAAAAAGGGGCAAACAGGCTGATTGAGTTCACTGACTTGGAATTAAGTTTTCTCACATAATTCTGTGAAGTTCTGTCATTAGAGAATTTCACATTGATGGAAAAGTTTTATTCAACAGACTGAATTTATTCCTATTTCATTCATCTGCAAACACATAACTGCAGTCAGATGAAGTGGAATCAAGCCCAAGGATAAGTGGAAAGAAACAAAACCTTCACTCTAAAAATCCTCTGTTTTCATAATAAGATATTTCAGCCCCTAATTTTTCTGACATCTGCACATAAGGGACGAGAGACAGTGGGAGATTTATGGAAAATGTTCTTCATAAGGTTTCCATCAATCTGAAGGAGAAAGAGCACGTCTTGCTACGGTTTTGCCACAGCCTCCAGCGAGCTGAACTCTGCTGTGTTTTAGGAGAACCATCCCCAGTAAAACACAGAGAAAACAACAAGAGAATTATATTTGAAGGAGATTGTTTATTATTTGTTGCTTTTGTTTAGTTTGAGAAGAAAAAACAGAGGCTTTATCAATACCCAAGGACTGGTAACCATCCTTTTACTCCACTTGGCAAGTTCAGATGCCCTGGTTTGCAACCACTGCCGTCAGCCAGTGATCAGATGTATGCTTCATTTTAACACATGCTTTATTCCAAAAGTCTCTCCACAGGGTGTAGTTTAAAAGACTGTTTTCCTTTAAAAATATTGTTGTATTTTCATCTTTTCTGTTAATTTGTTAGTTTTATAAGTTTGCTTTGCCCACATTTCATGTGCCTAAGCTTCTTCTGTTACCTTTCTCACATGGAATGCCAATAAATGAATGCAATAGCCTAGCTGGGAACATGCCACTGACACATACAGTAGTTTGTACATTTTTCTCTATTGCTCTAATGTTTTATTTGCATTTCCAAATAGCACATCACACTAAGCAGATGTTTTAAGGGGCTGTCTACCATGATTCCCTGCTCTTTTATCCAAGTGATGTTTGTAAATCCAGCACTGTCTGTGAGCATTTTGATTGTGTACTAGCTTGTATTTTTCAACCCTGAAATTTAGCTGTTCCTCTCTGATTACCCACATATTTGCAAGGGCTCTGAATCATTCCCCTCTAATGCAAGCAGACATTAATGTCTGCAGCATCTCTCAATTTAATCACCTCACCATCATTTCAGGTCAATTGTTTCAAACAAGTTCCTAAGAAAAGAAAAAGACCTTTCTTTTTTTATCTCTTCTCTAGTTCTTTTTATTTTCACCTTTACATTTTTTCACTTTTGCCCACTTAGGCTTAGAAAAGTTTTCCCAAGGAAAGGAAGGAGTTGTCTCTCCTTTAAAAGACAGAAGGAAAAGATCACAGAATAGGAAACACTTGTCTCTGTGTTAAATAAATTCAGCAAATTATTTAACACAGATTAAATTCCAACAATTCAAAAATGTTTCAGCTTATATATCTGAGATATTTGTTATATTAGGGGCTCTGATCCCTGAAGGTGCTGAATATTTGGGGGTTTCTTTAATGAAAAGTAGTAGTATGCTGGAATTTACATAAAAGAATGTCCAGTTACCTCCTAATTTCTATTCACCTGTAATTGGTAAACTTCTGAACACTCAGAGCAAAATCTTTCTCTATTACCACACTACTTCATGGTGATAAAATAAGTCATAGAGCATCTTTTAGAACAGAATGAACAGAAGTCTTGTAATCTAATTTATACTGTGGCCTATGCAACAAACAACTCATAAGTCTTGAGATATGTGATGGTTGGAAATATCATCTAGTGAACTTGACAAATTTCTTGTAATGATTTGTATTTACACCATCACCAGTTTTGGAGAAATTTCGTGTCTTCATGAAAAGAACAAACAACTGCATCCAGAAGCCAGACATTATTCCCAGACTCTCAACAGCTTAGGACTGTATCTCACAGTGCACACATCAGACTACATGACACTCAATTCATCTACAGCCCCACTGCCCTACTTGTTCAAATGCCATTACATTTTACTCCTAATTAAAATAGGGTTTGATTTACAATCATAATAATAATCATTTATACAGCATTTTTCAAGAAGGGGTGGCAGATTACAGGATAAACTCAAAACTATTTATAGAAGAATTGTTTTACCAATATGTAAGTCCACTAAAATGAAAGTTGATAGCCTTCGAACAACAGCTGGACAAATATTATCAAACATATACATTATCTTAATTAATTGTTACCTTTTTTCTCAACTAATTTATTAGAGTAATTTTTCTTTTTGTAGTAATCAACCAGCTGCATAGCTCTGCAAATACTGTTCATGGAGTAAATCACTTGATGGTTAATGATGATTTTCATCGAAACATTTACTTGGCAAATATTTTTTTTGATAATTGAGGAGCTCAGCTTTAAAAATCATGCAATAACATTCCATAGTCATTTTAGACAAGCATAAAAAATACCTTTAAGTGAAATTATAGGAAGAATTTTACACAGCAGGAAGTAATTAGCCAAATGGAAATATGGCTATAATGGTGAGATTAAGACTTTTAACTGGTGAAAAGGCGTTCACAATCTTTAATTGTTAGATACGCTCTAAGATCTTGCCTTATATCTCATAAAAAGAATCTTTAGCAGGTCTATCTGTACTTCTGAAGAAAGTCTCTCTTTTGAAAAGGTTTGGCTTGCACAGGACTTTAGCTGAACAAATCCCATTAACAGCAATGAGAGTCACTCTGCTAAATCCCCCGTGCCCCCGAATGAAAACAACTGTGTAAGTAATGTGCAAGTTTGTACTCTTCTGAACGTGCATAGACGTGAGATAGAAGGGAAACAGCTTCTTTTGCCACACATGCATTATCTTAAAGTGCCATGCACCCTCCTGGCGGGAGGGAAAGAGAGCGAAAGGAAGGGAGAGGAAGGGGAAAGGAAAGGGACAAAACAGGGAAGCAAGGAAGGAAGGTGCATACACAGGAAAAGTAAAATTATAACATAAAGGCCACTACTAAAACATTCTGAAATACACCTGCATTTTGTTTTCCAAAGGAATTCTCCAGGCTACCTAGCCTCATCCTTTTTCTTTTGAAGTCCTTTCTGGAATTGACTCTTATCTAAGCTGTTCACGCATCCCTATTGAAATACTCAAAAATGGAGCAAGGTGTGAAGAGGAACAGAAGATTAAGCAAGGCTGCAGAAAATACCCATTTATTCATCTTTCAAAGGCAGTAGAAAAGGAGTCGAGCACATCTTTATTCTTCTGCGAGAGGATGCTATTGTTCATCTCGTTCTAATTATGAAATTTGAACTTAAAAGGAAGAAAGAGAACACCCCTGTGACAGTGCAGGTACATATTTCCGGAAATAATTCTTATAGAGATATATGTCAACCCTATGTATCCAAGAATGACCCAACAGTCACAAAGCAACACGCAGAAGTATTTGATACAATCTACAAAGCTGCACTTCTTGATCTATTTTTGTTCCAGACAGATTAGAGAACTGCGTGGCAGAAGAAGAAAACACGGCTAATCTTTCATGACTGCTAGACAGTGCTGCAGAAATGTAATTGCAGAACCAGAAACTCCATGAAAAGGATGCCATGCCATTTACCACAATACAAAATTAATCCAATTATTCTTTAATCACACTAAAGGGAATACTCCTCAAGCACAAATAAAAAGAACAATGTAAGAATTGGGTCTCTACTAAAAATCCATGCAATTTGTAGAGTGGATCTTTTCTTAAAAAATAAAAAATATGTCCCAAAACTACTGAAATTTTTCCACTTTGACAAGCCACAGGTTTGCTACTATTTTCATCTCTCCCTTCCATCTCCATCCAAAACCCCCATACTTTTAGAAAATGCAGGCATTCCTATTAGTCTGAAATCTAAAGATGGAGAAAGAAGGGCCAACGTTGTCTGAACATCTTGAGTACGTCTGAGTTCATTGCTTTGCAAAGCTCTCTTCTGCAACCCTTTTATTCAGATATAAGCCACACTTTCATTACTAGGTGATGTGATTGAAATGAGGAGAAATACAAAGAGGCTGAGGATGTTAGCTCAGAATAAGATACTTTTCTCTTCTTCTGTCCATTAACTGAATGAGACATTGACAGTTTTGCAAGTCTTTCCTGTAGATGTTTGGATTGGAAACAATGACCTCCGTAGATTTTTAAAGCCATGAGGTAAAGTTTTCATTAGCTATTGCACACCCAGCAGTATCTCAGGACAACATGCTTGTCTGCTAAGGCACTTCCAAAGTTTCCACAGATGCCAGATAGGTGGGAATTTTTTCTTTTCTCTTTGTCTTCCCACCTCCATACCCAAACCAGACTGGACTAAAGACTAAAACCAACTGGGCTACATAATGAGGCTATAGATGTTACTATTCATAGTTGAAGGAAAATTAGTTTCTTATTTCTGTTCACCAATTTCTAGCAGATTCTCAGACACATATCACTGTACAAGATTAGATATATGTTGTGTCTGCACCAGTCGGCAACCCTTTTTATTTTCTCCTTCATTGTGCTGTGCCCACAAAATGTGAGATCCACAGAGGTGTATCCTGCTCCTCTCTTGGTCTGTGTCCCTTGCACTTGGGAGCATTGCAACCCTCTTTTCCACAAGAATCCGGTCCATATTAACAGGGAAGAAAACAATGCTGGCTTTTGGTTTCCTACAGTCAAAACACTCACAGAGGAAGCCTTCTTCAATGCCTCTTCCCCTGAAGGTTAGTAACATTCACGACCTTCCATTGATCATGTATGCCATGAGAAGAACAGTGGGTAATAAACATATCAATTCTTTACTGTCTCTGTTTGATTCTGAATATCCTCCTTCAGAAAACCTGAACTTTAAGCCTATTCCACCAACCTTAGTTCAGATCCAATTTGTCTTCTACTGGTTTAATGTGATCCATATATTTTTCTCTAATCATCTTCTGCAGACCCATTGAATCAGCACATTGTTTATCAGCTGGCTGGATAAAACATTTTTATTTCCACAGAATAAGCTACGTTTGTTTTTCAAAAACAAGAGGCTCTATTATACCAGCTTTAGACAAAAGGTGTCTAGTAGAGTTGGAGTCACCTTACACTAGGAATAATTTACATTTCACTGTTAAAATAAAGAAAACAGCACTGCAAAATGGAAAAAAAAAGTTCTAATTCACTCAGTAGAGCCCAAATGTGGAAGATTTCATCTACCTGTAGGTAGACAGTGGTGCAACGTAACTGGTTCCTTTCTATGATCTGTGGGTGAAAAATTTTGTATTTTAATTGCTGCCCAGCCCTTCTCACCTGTGTTTGTGCAGGACTGTAGCAGCCAATTCTAGTCTTCCAAATGGCTGCCCTGCACAGCACATGTTGCAAGGTCTGGGTATTTTCAGGCCTTCAGGTCTCAAAAGAACTACTGACACAATGAGCACCTCAGCCAAAGCACAGAGTATTTGGTTTGGCTCAGGCTGACACTGTAGCTGGGCAGGGAAAGTACTTGATCCTTACTGTCCTATTAAAATAATCAAAAGCTACTGATGTTTGGTAACTCTTGTATATTTTAATAAAGACTATTTTTATTCTTACACTTCTGATCTACCCCAGAAGAACCATGGTCTTTTCTGAAGTTCAAATTCCATTTTACTTTGGGGTAGAGAAAGGGAAGGAAGATAAAAGGAGATGGTTTGTTAACAGAGATGGCTCCTCCGTGTATCACTGTGTATCACTGGAGTTTCACTTACACCCCAACCCATGCAGCACAGCTGACCTCATATCAAAATCTCCTACCTTATTTACATTTCAAATCATCCTTTCTTTAAAACTCTCACGAAAAAAAACTAATATAAAACAGCCAAATGAGCTCTGTGACACCAACATAACCCCTTGTCTTCTGGAGGAGTAATATAATATACTAAGTATAATTGTAAGTAATTATTATCCCACATACAGCTACAGAATTTTAAAAAAATAATTCTTGAACATCAAATTTGATTGGAAACAATTTTAAAGCATGAGGTATATTTAATTATCTGGAATGTGATAGTGCCAGAGGCCCTACCTGAGAAAGGGATCGTGTGATGTTGAACAACATGGTAGGAGAGAGTTGCCTCAGTTCACAGTCCAGCTGAACAGGGCGGCAGCAACTGAAAAGGGGAACAAATTAAATTATTTGGTCCTGCTCAATTGTTCAGCTCCCTTGATTCCTCTTTCAGCTGTTACTCTTTGGCCTACAATTGCCTCTGCACTGCAAGAAAACCCAGACAGTCAGGATGGATACACCCACAAGCAGCTCTATGTGACCAGGTCAGTCATGTACGTCATGTTAGTGAATGTGTATACTCTTATAGTTCTGAAATACGCACATACAATCCCAAAAATACTTGCTTGAACCATAGAGGAATTCGGCATTTCTCCTAATGTGGTAGTACAGTCGAATATCTTAAAAGGCAAAGGCATTAGAACTAAATTTAAGACAATGTTATCAAAATAATACACAAACACAGAACTTCTGGGGGAGCTTTCAAGGCCTTAAACAGAACATCAACATATACAATTAACATTTCCAAATTTGAACCCTTAGTTCCTATCCAAGAAATGTTATCCTATTCCATTTCTAGACAGCTAAATCTCTTCATTCTCAGCTGTTTTAGCACCAAATTCTAAAAGCAAGCATGTCCCAGAAGGATATAAATAAAGCAATGCAACAGTAACTGGCCCACACAGCAGCTGGACCAGATAGCATCTCTATACATTTTTAAACAATACAATGTAATACTGTATTAACATATCTACTTGCATAAGTATATGCAGAGATACAAGACAATAACAATGCTTGACACTAATCCTGAGGAAATCAGCATGGAAAATAACTTTCCTTCTAGAGGCTAGAAAGAGCCCTCAACGGTGATAGCAAAATATTATTACATATCCACGATAAAAGATTTCTACCTCTTTGTCTGACATTATTCTCATTGACTTGCTAAGTAATGCTTACCAGTATGCTACCAACATCAATATTAAGGTGTTGTTAAATATTCTACATTATTTATAGTATGAAAATATGAATAGCTTTTCAGTCTTGAATCCACTAAGTTCTACAGTCTCCTCAAAGTATTTACATTACCATTCAGAAGTGATACTCCAGTCTCCAGCTTGCTACTACCTGCCCACCTCGTATTTACCAGAGAGAGAAGCCCCTCAGCTTTCTCCCCTGTGACACTGCCCTTGGAGCCAAGCTCACAGCTATTGGTGCCTCCATCAGACCATCCTCTTGTAGAGGCCCTGGTTTTCAGACACTTCTTTACTGTTCTTCAGAAGAAATGGACATGGATCTGCCTTGCAAGGGCATGAAGGTCTCTTGAGCCTGCAACATTTTTTGACTAATTAAGTAAGTAGCCACAGTGAGGGAATTAGTCAAAAAATGTTGCAGAGAGCTACACAACATCCTTCCCTCCAGTAGGAGATTACCTTTCATTCCACTATGGTAGCCCAGTCAAATCAACCCTGCATAGTATTTTTACCTAACACATGTCTGTATCCACCAAACTTATAAATCTCTGTCTTGTCTAATGAAGATTTCCGAGATGCCAAACATAGCTGCTGGCTCAAAATATCTCACAATATTCTGATACTTTGGATGTTAGGTAAAAAGATGACCAAATCCTCTAGATGTAAAATTGGAAATAACTTACAGCAGCTCCTTCACAAGCTGTCCTGCCCTCCCTCCAAAATCCAGTTTCTCTCTAACCCCATAAAATCCTCTCCTTCTTAGTCCCGCTACCCTTCCTCTGAAACACAGGACTTGTAAAACTTATCAGTGGCCATAATTAGTCAAATACTTGAGCATTTAAATGAAAAATTTCAAGGCAGTAAATGAAAGTAATGGAAATAAGTCAAAGCCCTGATATATAAAAAGCTCAGCTGGTTTTCAGATTTAAGCCATCAGGGCTTTCCTTCATCACATGTTTCAGGAGCACCAGGGAAACACTGCTCACACCCACATTAATACAAACTGGGAACATAAACAAAATTATTTCTCAAAATCCCCAAGTGCTTTAGCTCTTGGTTCAGGGCTTTTGGTTTTTGGGTTTTGTTTTGTTTGCTTGTTTAAATTGTGAGAAAATCTGAGTAAAAGGTGTTGGGTTTGAGGGGTTTGGGATTTCTTTTTCAGAGTACCGTGTTGAAAATAATTTCTCTTTTCCAACCAATACTGCCTGCCAACTAGGTGTGCCATCAATTCAATGGCAAATTTGTGTCAGACCTTCTTGTTGAAATTTTGGCAGCACACTGCTACATGTGAGCATTCACAAAACACCAGGATTTTCCAGGCTCCCTGCCAAATGAATGCTTCGGAAAATGTATGTATATACTGTATTCCTACAGTCTTCAAAGGCTTAGCTTTGAATTACCTGAATTGTTTTGAGTTTGAGACATCATTAGGTTATATTAAATTACAAAATATGTAAAAATAAGAGCCTGTGCTTGCTTGAACTAGCAACTCTGTCACTTTTAGCTTTGTGACTTTATCTATGATGACATTTGCTTTTCTCTGCTCTTCTATTTAACAATTCTTCCAGGAACTGCTTTTCTTTTTTTTCTCAGACTTGATTTTCAGCTCCATTGTTTTGCATTTTACTTGGCTGCATAAAAGGTGCATACATCCCTTGCACTCTTTGTGAATGGGATTTTTCCCAAACATTATTTATCTTAAATCTTCACAGCATTTTTTTTAAAGGCTTTTTTTATCCTTCTTCTTTTTTAACCCAATCTATTTGCTACCACCCAAGGATGTCATCTCAGTCTCTTCCTCCTCTCCTTTCCATTTTTATCCCTCTCCCTCCATTGCCTACATTTCCCCATTTATATTATCACCACTCTTCTCTAACACCATCTTTATGGAGTATCACATCAATTTTTACCTCCAGGAAGCTGAACTACAACTAGCAATAAATTGATTTGAATATTTTACTTTTCTTGACTAGGAGCTGAGCCTACACAAGTATTCTGAAATGTTATCAAGCTCAAAACAGTGTCAAACCAGAATGGTTTCTGTTGCCACAGATTCCAAACTGAAACTGAATCAAAAGATGCACTGGTTTAATTGCCTGCCCACACACCCATCCACAGCACTTCCCCACCCTCACTCCCCATTCTCACACCCCATCCCTGCTACAGTTTTTGCCATTCTGTCATCCCTCATCTTGTATCTGTTGCTCTTCTCTCTCATCACCTCCAGCCACTGCTGTACCTGGAGTACATCTCTTCTTTATCTTCCAAATTTCAGTCTGTCTAGATCATGACTCTCACACAAACAAGGATTTCTCCAAGTCTAATGTTTCTTTTTCCAGCAGCCTCTCCTTCTTCACTCCTTGTGGAAATCTTATTGGATTCCACCTCCAGCTGTTCCTCTTTTCCCACTCTTCCTCCTTTGAATGGGACTGCCAGTAAGCTATTTTTGCTTCTCTTCCTCTATGTTTCTACACCCACATCAGTCTACCCTCTTTGCCTAAGATTGCCCAGGCTCTGGTCTTGTTCTCTATCGTTTTCAGGTCTCTTTCAACATCATCCACCAGTGCTTCAGAAAATCACCCTGTCACTTACTTTTTCTGGGACTTCCAATTCTTTTTCAGCCCATGAGGAAAATTGTCAGCTGTGACATTTCTCTGAGATTTCTTCTCTTTTACTCAGACAGGACATTAACTCTTGCTGGGTTTTATATAGATATATCTTCTTTCCTTTCTCATTAGAACAACTGAGCAGGTTTGTGATCTGAACTATCTGTGCTAGAGGAAACACTGAGCTGCTCGGGTGGTACCTTCTGTCTGTGCACACAGCAGTCCTCCCTGCTTTTCACCAATAAGTCCTATAAATGCCTTCCTTTCCCTTTTCTTTCAGCATTTCCAAAAAGTGTATCTCCTTTTTCTTTAGCCCTCATGTATAGCATTTTCTTCACCCTTATCTATCCAGACTGATGTTTTAAAGGTCATTACTTTCATTTTTAGAAGAAGGTTTTTCTTGGGTTATTTCCAGGCCTTCTACGATCTCTTCACATCCTGGACCAAGAGTACGCCTCTTAAAAGGCTCCCACCCACAAAATCTTCCACTAGTTAGCTTGAAAGGCTCTCATAATAAATTTTCAAACACATTTATCTTTTATCCCTCACTCTCCCAGATGCTCAGGACCCACTGTCTGTAAATTTCTACGAAACAATTCATTATTTCCCTTCAGCATTTCCATTCAGCCCTCCATTTTTGGGTTGCCTACAAAAGACTGGACAACACTTAGACCTCTGCTATGCTGAGGTCACCGCCTATGATGCTGACTAATATTTTCTGTGTTTCCTGGTGCTCCTCCGTCTGCCTGTGCCCATCTGTTGTTTCCCTGCCCATCCTGGGAGCCGCTCGGAGGCGGGGCTCGCTCGCTGTTCCTGCGGGCGCAGCCGCGCTCCCCGGCCGGGGCATCCCTGCCCGCATCATCTCTGCCCTCTGCATCCCTGCCCGCATCATCCCTGCCCGCATCATCCCTGCCCTCTGCATCCCTGCCCTCTGCATCCCTGCCCGCATCATCTCTGCCCTCTGCATCCCTGCCCGCATCATCCCTGCCCACATCATCTCTGCCCTCTGCATCCCTGCCCGCATCATCTCTGCCCTCTGCATCCCTGCCCGCATCATCCCTGCCCGCATCATCCCTGCCCTCTGCATCCCTGCCCTCTGCATCCCTGCCCTCTGCATCCCTGCCCGCATCATCCCTGCCCTCTGCATCCCTGCCCGCATCATCCCTGCCCGCATCATCCCTGCCCGCACCATCTCTGCCCTCTGCATCCCTGCCCTCTGCATCCCTGCCCTCTGCATCCCTGCCCTCTGCATCCCTGCCCGCATCATCCCTGCCCTCTGCATCCCTGCCCGCATCATCCCTGCCCGCATCATCCCTGCCCGCACCATCTCTGCCCTCTGCATCCCTGTCCGCATCATCCCTGCCCGCATCATCCCTGCCCGCATCATCCCTGCCCCCAGCATCCCTGCTCGCACAGAGCCCACGGCACAACCAGGCCCGTGCCTCACCGTGCCCATCCTGGACCCGGAGTTTTGGCCAGGCTGCTCTCGGGATGGCCGCTGCCTTAAGCGATCCTTTCCCTCTGGTGTCCCACGTTCAAACACTGCTCACGGCCACCGGGGGAAGTTATTTCATTGACCTCATTAGTTAACATCACAAAACACCAAACAGCCCGGCTGAGGAGGGTTCCCTCTGTGGGATAGCTTGCCCACAGCGTGTGTCTGTCTCAGGGCCAGCCTTGCTAGTCCATCCACTTAATTGACTCAGAAAATCACATTGAGACGGTAGGACATTAAGAGACCCATTTGCCAGTTGCACTAATCTAAGCCTTTTTATTTGCTGCAGTGTAAGTAGGGACCAGTGAAGAAAGATGATTTAGCATAAAAACCTGCTCAGCATGCTGATATGAGAACTATGAATAGATCAGTGTTAGAGGTGCAGGACAGGTCATGATAGTGTAATGGCTGTCAGAGAGGAGGCTGCTAATGCCTCAGCTGAACTAAATGAATTCTCCCCAGGTCTCTTGCTGAAAAGTAAAAGACAGCAACTAGAATTCCAGCAATAACACAAAATTTTACCAGCTCACTCCACACTGGATGGTACAGGAAGAAGGTGGCATGGATGCAAGTGTGAAAAGCACTGGGATGCAAGGCTAACAGTGAAAGAGGGCAGAAGCCCACAGCTGGTTTTCTTTCTTCAGGATGGCAAAGGCTGATAAAGTTTTGACATCCTAAACTGAATTATCAGAAACCCAAACATGAGCATATTGTATTACTCTCCTAGCTTCTGCTGCTTTCAATGAAGAGGGAAATTTGTTTAATTTTTTTTGACAATTGGACTCCAGAAATCCTAGATATTTAAAGATGTGATGCAAAGGATCATTAAGCTGAAAGAAAGCATGTCCTGGTCTATAAAAAAACCTATGCAAATACAAGTAAACAAATAAGCATTTTTTGTGGGACCACTGAAACTCTACTCTTGTCTCCATTTAGCAGTGTTCCCTAGCTTCCATGTGTGCTCCCTGTCTTCAATATGCAACAATACCACAGCCATACAGCTTCCCACCTCATTCCAACTGAGCCTGCATCTGTCCTGTGGCATTTAAAACAATATTTTGGATTACAATAAAACAAAACAATATTTTGGATCTCATATGACAAACTCTTTAATTTGTAGCTCACTAAATGCAATTTTTTAAACTTTATAAAGCCAAGCACTATTCTGTTCTCCTCAGATTCAATCCTTTGAGGCTCACACATTCAAAGTGAAAAATTACAAGAGAGAAAATAAAAGTCTAACAGAACCCCTTTCTCTGACTTTCTCATGGCATGTAAGAGAATCCAAAAAATAAGATTCCAAAGGTCCCTGAGATGACAGCAAATCCTTTGGCCCAATTCAGCTGTGTATTAAACTTTCTTCTCTGAAACTTCCCCTTTGCAGTGCTTAGCTCCCCTGATATAAAAAACAAAAAACAAAAAACAAACAAAAAAATTTAAAAAACAACAACAACAAAAAAAAAAAAAAAAAAAAAAAAAAAAGTTTTATCTTCTTGTTGCAGCATTAGGGCTTTTTTTTCATTTTTATAAAGGACAGAGTATAATTTCAATCCATGAAAATACAGCTATCATCAGTAGATTCTGTAAGTATTTGTGCTTTCCCAGCGTTTTCTTTTCATTAGACTATTTTTAATTTCACAATGACTTTTCTCCAACATCAAGCAAAGGTCAGGTAGATACTAACACTTTTATCCCTTGAACATGTTCAGACAGACTTTCAGTCTTTCATTCATATTATTTCCAATTGGTATACAAAAATCCTCCAAATCTAGAAACATTTGGAAATGCAATTAATGCTTCTTGTCCTGACTTCTAAATAGAGAAGACAGATGCTAAATAAGACCTAAATAAAACAGAACACTTACTTTTCAGGTATTTTGTCTGTAATTAATAAATTTCTTAAATCTATAGTTCAAGAATTTCAAAATATTGAGGGGTTTAAAATATTTCCATTCTAAAACCTCTCACTATATCAATTTTACAAGAGCACCTAGCTCATCTGTAGAGTCAAGACAATCCCAAATGTTTCCAGTTAGATATCCCAAAATGGGGACATCCAAAAAAAGTGACTACTTGTCATCACTGGTATATTTTTAGGATCTTATGCCTTTAATTTTTGTTAATGTACTTTCATGTCTTATTATTTAGACTTTATCAAAAGCTTCTGCTAAAGGGCAGCAGTTTTATCAAGAGAGGACAGAAGCTTTTCAAGGTGTTCTTCAAGGAACCATTCAAGACAAAAAGACAAAAAAAGAAAATAAAAGAATGAGAAAATAGTTGAACACCTCCCTCTGGGTATCTTGTACAGTTAAAAAAAAATAATGCCATGTGTAGTCTTGGGAGGAAAGTGTGTCCAGTGTGACCCTAGGAGCTGCAGGATGCAGGCAAAGTGATTTGCTACATCACTGATGTACAGTCAGGATCAGGATGCCAAACTGAATTCCTGATCTTTGCAGAGTTTAGTGTGGGGTTTTTGAGTCTTTTCATCATACTTATGTTACATTATTTTAGAATCTACATTAGCCCAAAGTGTTTGATAATACTCAGGATTTCTGAGGAAGGGGCATTGGTGAAAGCTTGTTTCATGCAGATGCAAACGTGAGGATGGACACAAAGTCCTCCCGCCCTCTGGACATGCTGAAGGACAACTTCAGCCTCAAGTCCAGGCCCTCTGTGGGCAGAAGGGCCTCTCCAGGAGTACCCATGTTGGGCCACAGTCCCAGCAGTTGCCTTTCTGGATTCTTGGCTTTCTATTCCTTTTCACCTTCTACCTCTTTCTTGGTTGGCCGAGAAACTTGACCTCTTCACCCCAGAGAAACTGAGGAGAGGTCTGTGCTCCCAGAGTTCAGGGAAAACCCATTCAAACGCAAGGACTCAGTTCCTCTTCCATTTTTTCCAGGGAAGTTGGTGATTTAAGCATCAGTTCTAATAGCACCTTCTGGCATTAAACAAAGAGAAATTCAAGTGCTCTTACACTTGGCCTGAAAGGAAAGTAGGCAGCACTTCATTGAGACACTGACCAGTGAGCAAACACTCTCCCTGGCAGACCTCCCGCCTTCACTTACCCCAGAGCTGTTCCAAGAAGAGCAATGTCAGAGCTCAGATCCAGAGTTCAAACTGTATCTAATTATAATCAGGCAATATTATTGTGGAAAACTTCTTCCAACTACACTTGGAAAATGTGTGAGGTAGCCAAAGCATCCCTGAAAGTCTTCAGAGAATCTTGGCTCAACAAGGGGGTCAAAAAACAAAACATTGTATAATAGCTCACCATCTGTTTGGCACTTTTAAATTCTGCTTCAGCACAGAGAGGGGAGTGACATAAAGAGACAAAGATTTGAACTCAGCCTCAGAGTACACCAGCATTTTCTGTGCTTGATTGTGTACCAAAACTGCCTGTAAAGTCAATAACTTCCTATGGCTTCACAGCAAAGCGGAAAGATTAAAAAAGACTCATGGTCCTTTGAAGATGTGGAAGGCAGTAAGTGAGCAGGCTGAATCCTCTTTGGATTTGAAAGTCTATGCAGTGCTAACAGTTCTGCTTTAAGGTGTCAAAATTGCCTTAAATCTTTACCTTTGTTATATCCTGCTGATATAGACTTGTAATAGAATAGGCCTGACTATTCCAAACCATTCAGACAGCACCATTTTTCTGTCTGCATCCTTTGAAACACAACTGATTAGCACCTTTTTTTTATTATTATTTGGGGGTTTTTTTTGCTTAATGCACAAACACTTTTAATTACTTTAACTAGAAGAGCATGGCGATGTAATGTACAGCACAAAACTCCACTAGATTTTACTGTGGTTGGTAGCAACTCACAGACATGAAGTTCCCAACAAAATACTTAGGCCTCCATCCCTTTGTTAGGCTATGAACTTCTCACTAAACTCAGTGCAAATCCAGAAGTCTAGGAAAGACTTAGGGGCAGAAATTCTTTGCTGCTCTCTGTTTGGAAAACTGGGGTAGTGCATTTTAAAGGAAAGAAGGAAAAACAGGAGGGAGGAGAAGGAGGCATAGCATGGGATGCAACATGTCCCATGTCACCTTGGGTGGCAGCATGGCCAAGGCTTGCCACGGAACCCTGCGCCCACCACACCAGAATTCCAGGTCTGGGAGATGGTGTGTTGTCCCCAGTTCTGCAGCCCCTGGAACTCCCAGGAATGCAGGACAAAGCTGAGGCCCTGCTGCAGCACAAGCAAACAGCCCAGGGCAGGCTGAGAGTTGAGCAGAAAGCACTTTCTGAAATAGTTCCTCCCCTTCACTAGACTGGGTGCCAACCCTTTCCTGGTTTGGTGCCAAGTCCAGCAGCTTAGTTAGGCTGTTGCCAAGGATTTTAAACAGCCTATTATTTCTTTAGGGACAGCATCACCACCTTTCTCTCCTTCTTGTCTACTTCTTCATTAGAGTTTTTCACAGAGCTGGTGAGCAAGATTTTTAAACTACAGTAATATAGTTGCTCTTAGTATTAAAAAGAATGATCACTACACACTCATTGGTTACTCCCCAATAACAAAATGCATGGCCCCTTTCAATAAAGCAGTTTGCCCCCATCACAGACATCACTGGGGCAATCCTAGGAATTTTTCAGCCTCCTGCCATGGCACCATAAAGAGCTATTCTGGGCTGCATAGACACATTCTTGGCATCAGGTATCTTCCTCAAGAAACCCCTGCTGTCTCCTGGGGATTGTTGAATTAGGTTGAGGTATAGCTCGAGTATTGCCCCTGAGCAGACTCCCATAAGTTTCTATCACAGACTAAACTGTGCTTTAAGCTTCAGGCAGCTGACTTAATGGAGGGCAAGCGATGGTAGATTGAAGCTCAAGTGTAGCTGACCTTCCAGCTCATAAAGCAGCAAAGACCTGACTGTTCTGTGCTAATGCAAACACTCCTGCTGACAGCACATGACCAGAGCTGCTGGCATACAGCTGCAAGAGCAGGAGATGGCTTGGCTGGGGTGCTGCCAGGGTCCCTGTCCCTGCCTGACCCTCCCCATCACACTGCACAGGCCTCTGAGCTGCAGGGCAGTCAGCTCCTGAGCCACCGCAGGGAAGGGCGCACTTCTGGGCTAAATCATCATCACTATAGCTTGCCTTAAAACATGAAGTTGTTAATTATTTATATCAAGCCTTTCTTACTCCTTGGGCTCAGCTTTGAGCTAAAATAACCTGAAATGGTACAGCTTCAGCTTGGCTATTGGGTTAGCACTGCAATGAAGGTGTTGAGCACAGATACAGAAAATGTAATGTCTATCATATAAATGTAACAGTTACCATATAAACTTTTCCTTCTAACTTTTTCAAGTTTCTTAAATAAATAGGACCTGCACAGCTCATCTTATCTCTTCAGCCTCCTGTCTGTCTATCAGTCTGTTCCACTTCCTTGGTAACTTTTACTGTGTAAATTCAAACAAATTTTAAAATTGGTTAAGTGTCTTTGGTATTTTTAAGCAACTTAAGAAAGATTTTCTTACAGTTCTGACCAAGGAAGAGACTGAAACAAGAGTTTCATTTTAAATGGAAATCAGCAGACCCAAGTGCAAATAACTGCAGGAATTCAAACTTCGTAATTTCTGCTTTTTATGGAATTATTTGCTAGCATTACAAGTGACACACATTGGGATATGTAGGGAATGATTAACATGAGTTAAGCATCTTCTTAAGCATATGGAGTTTGACAAAGCAGCGAGCAGGGGGCAGGATGTGATAACCATATGCAAGTATCTAAAGCATTCAAATAACAGTGCAGGAGAGAAATCAGAGAAGCACAGAATGATTTGTGTTGGGAGGTCCCTTAAAGATCATCTCATTACGAATCCTCTGCCATGGTCAGAGACACTTAGCACTAGACCAGATTGCTCAAAGCCCCATCCAAACTGGTCTTGGACACTTCCACTCCACAGCTTCCCTGTGCAACCTGTTCCTCACCATTCCTATGGGGAAAATTTCTTTCTAACATCTAAGCTAAACCTACTCTCTTTCAGTGTAAAGCCATCACTCCTTGCCAAAAGTCTCTCTTCAGCTCTCTGGTCAGCCCTTCTAGATACTGGAAGGTGCTGTAATCTATCCTGAAGCCTTCTCTTCTCCAGAACAACAATCCCAAAGCTCTCAGCCTGCCTTCAGAATCACTGCAGCTAAGGGCTGGCCAAGTATGAGCACTTAATGGCAACCTCCATAAACTTCTGCACCCCTCTGTGAAGCTGTCACAGCAGGGAAGTACACCCATTTCACACAAGCAGGAGGGGAGCCCAGCATAACAACTATTGCCAATCACTATTGCCAGTGATAAAATTAATGCCTGAAAGGGATCAGAATGACCAGAAACTTCACATTCTGGTCTAAAATCTGCTCACTTGGTGAGACATCCCTCCTCACTCTAAAAACTTACAAAACCAAATTAATTTGACTCCTGAGACTGTGAGGAAAACTCAAGACAAGCAGTCAAATGCCATGTACAAACGTGGTATAAAACCTTGAAAGAACAGAAAGTGATAGCTTCAACCTTCCTAGTGTGAGGTGTTTCTTCCCCCTGAGCTCTGTGACTTACTCCTGAATTGTAAAGCAAAGCCTCTCGGTCGCTTCTTGAGTGCTAGTTTTGATTTATAATATACCTTCAATCCTGAAAGACAGCATGGTGTGCATACAAGGTTTTCTCAGCCACTCCCACTGCTCACCAGATTTATTGTCTTCAAATAGTTCTGCTCAAGCTCCACTCCAGGCTTCTGCACATTGGCTCTGTTTTGTCTGCCTGAGGTTAACTTTCTTAGGAGTCCCTGGTATTCATTCAGTCCAGGAATATAATCCCCAAGGATTTCAAGATCTCTTTGCTATAGCAGCATTTCCAGTTTCTGGCTGTGGAAGAAATATTGATGTGAGTTCCTTGAAACCCTTTCCCTATGAAGTGTCAATAATTACCATCTTGGCATACAAAAAGGAGGCTTTGGCAGGCTGCCTAGTAACATCAAACAGGTCTGGAGCAGTCACAAGAGCTCAGCTTTCTGTAACAGTACCTGACATGATTGTAAGCAATCACATAATTGACTTCTAGGAATTTGAAAAGAAGATATATTTCTTGTTTAATGCTTATCAACAACATTAAGACCTATCCTTTTGAAACTGGGTTACCAGAATTCAAATGTAAACTCTGACTTCTTGCACTATCTACTTAATTGCTCTTTCAGTCACAAAAGCATGTTCTTACTGGTTTTAGTCACAAAAAAATATCCTGACCAGAGAATTCTTGATTTACCTTGGTAGTTCTATGTGTTTTGAGGTTTTAATTAAAACTATATAAAACTTTCCTCAAACTCAGATTTTCTCTGTTGTTTCTTATTCTTATTGTGAGATTAAAAAAAAGAGGAAAAAAACAAGAATTGTAAACTAAAAATAACTATTAAAAAAAACCCAAAAAAACAAAATGCAACTATGAGAATTTAAACTGATTATAAACTACAGGAGTCATTTGACCCAAGCCACACCAAAACAGTGTAGGTCGGTGTACACCATTTGGCCCAAAGTTTCTTTGAGAAGCATAGGAATTTGAGTTAACCTGACCCCAACTGGAAGGCCAAAACAGATTAACATTTAGTATACCTCACTTCTTATCTATGCATCCATTGAGGCCTGAATTACATCCTTATTAAAACTTCCTTAAACCCCACCATATTCACCATCCCAAGGGAAAGCAGTTTATCCCACTTATTTCAGCACTGATTAAGAGTAATCAGGTAGAAAAAATTCAAGCAATTCAAGCTCAAATCCAACTACTAAATATACCCCAGAAACTGTACTCCTCACTGTAAAATTTCTCTGCTTTTCTTTTTGTTTTTGACTTTACTTTCACATTTTTTTACTTCTAGTTCTATTTTCTCAGTGTATTCATTTCTAAGATGATAACATAATCACTGAGCTCAAAAGGATTATTTGAACCTCCAGTAAGTCTGCAGGTTCACCAGTGTGTGAGAAAGAAGACCATATAACAGGTCAGAAACACAAACATACAGGAGATGAAGTAAGAGGAGTCAATAAGAAATTGTTAACAATGAACATAATTATGTATGACACTGAAATACCAAATGAGAAAGAAATCCAGCCATAACCCACTGGTCAATGGATGAAGGTTTTTCCACTATAAAACCTTTCTAATAGCAGCTAGAGAAACTGATAGGGAAAAAAAGAATCTTATTTTCTAGACTGATGCATGAACTGTTCTGAATATATTATTTATGATATCTCTTCCTTATGGCTGTTATAGTAATCCTGTACAAAATCCCAAGATCCATTCAAACTCCACAAGCACACATAACTTCCTGTTACTAGCACTTAATCAGCCCTCAAATAGACATTATAAACCCACAGCTCAACTAGAGAAATCAGCAAGGAAGGGAAAGAACTGCAAGAGTATTCTGTGAGAAGACGCTAGCAGAGCTGAAAACTGCTCTGTCACCCTCTGATGCCCCCTCCCATCACCTTTACCAAGTGATTTCTCTACTTCTTTGCCCAGTTTGCACATCCTGCCATGTTCAGTAAACACACAAAAGCCAAATATGTCAATGCAGAACCAAAAACAAAAGGCTACCAGGAAATAAGAAATCACCAGCTGGCACAAATCACAATTGCTTGTCTGAAGTCACTTTGCACTGGTGGATGAGCCAATTCTATGTTTGTACTCCAGCAGTCAAGTGGCCCTAGGATCCCACATCACTCTTTCTTAATTCTACTCATTTCATTGCTATCATATCTTTTTTAAACCCCTTTAAAAAAAAGAAAAACAAGCAAAAAACCCTCAAAGCTCTTCTTGTCAAACAATACTTAAAAACAGTATCTAAATAAAAATGCTTTAATAAAAGGACATTTGGGACTTTCCTGTTGCCATGAATTACTTTGTCTGAGGGGGTAGGATGGAAGCACACACACCAGGCTGACTGCTGCCACAAAAATCAGCCCACCATGAATGTTGTGCTACATGGTTCATACACACACTCATTAGGTAAGTGGCTGTCAGTGAATCTTAAAGATCAAAACAGAAGACGCAAGAAATCTGTTTATATAAATAAACTGAAGATCACACACACAGGACATTACAGGAAAACTGGTTTCTATCTGGTAGAGATGGGTTTGAATTTGTTTGTGTTATAGAAGAGTGAGTTACACTGAGGTCTGAGAAAAGTATTACAGCATTTACCACAAACAGCAAACCTCCTCTCTCTAAAATGTGTTTTAGAGTTCTACTATCCTGCTCCCCCTCTTGTTTCACCCCTCAGTTTTTACAAGAAAGGCTCTAACACAGCCAAGAGGGAAATATTTTGAGGCAGTGATTAGATATTTTCCCTAAAGCAGTCAGCACAATTGATTCTTCACATATCAGGACTGCCCAGCAGGAAGCTTAACTCTAAAAGCTTTCTGGTCAAAAGCAAGTCCCAGCCTTCATTCTTTGCATTTCCCTCTGTCTCTGAGACAAGCCATACCATAGGAAGGAATGCAGAAAGCAGCACCAGTTACTGTGATGAAGAATCAGGGACAAACCAATGGCTGTGCCAGGGCATGCAGAGCCCGTGCATTACTCCGGTTTTTATCTGGAGCTGGGACAAGACTTGCAGAGTGTGGTACAGCTGATTCTCATCCTTTCTGGGCAGTGGTTCCTAATTTCATTCCTAGAGACTGTGGTTTTCAGATTCTGGAGTTATAGAGATTATTTCCATCTTTAAAGTACATTTTTAGTTATGTCCAGGGCTGAAAGGGGGCTGGAAACTTGCAGGGAAAAAGTTTGTCTGATTTGTGACATGGAAATACCATCTCTCAGGGTAAAAGAAACCTTTCTGAACACACTTATTCCTATTTCTGCCTCCCTGAGAAGGGTATCTGTAATGGAGGCAATATAAGCAGCCTATTCACAAGCCCAGAAGCATCTTTGAAAACATTCACATTCAGAGAAAGACTTGTTAATTAGTTCTCTGCAGATTTGGCATTAGGCATGGAGGCACTCTGCAGGATTTGGGTACACTGTGGAACAACACTCTGATGTGACATGGCAGAAACACAAACACATATAACTAAACAGACCATATTGGCCCCAGCTGGGAGGCCACAAAACAGGAACAGTTCTAGTGACAGACCTGCCATCAATTAGTTCTGTGCCAAGCAGCAAGCTCCACCAAGACTCCCACAACCAATTTCTACCCATGTCACCTGCATCAGGCCTCATTTTAGCTGCCCCAACACCACCCTTCAGCAATGACACTCTCTTCCCTCAGAGCTGCCCCTGCTTTCTGTCCCTCACCCTGGCATGGTCAGAAACTCCCCAGCATTTCAGTGCTGACCTCCAGTTTCATCCATCATTTTCAACACAGAGTCAAGACTACTGTTCTCAGTACTGACCTAGTCACATGGTCTGTGTCTAAACTTTTATTTCTGTATCAGTTTGTTTTTTTTAATAGTTTATTTCTATGCAGTCCAACAATCTAGTCTTCATAAAATTCTACCAAGATGCTTGTGTGAGTTTTAGCTTATTCACATATCTTTCTCTTCAGCTTGACTGTCATGCAAAACATGAGTGGATGAATCCTTACTGCTGCAGGTATATTTTCTCCCACAGTATGGTCCTTTTAAAAATAATTCATTCATTCATTCCTTAAAAAAACCCTTCTTGGTATCAACTTCAGGTCAAAACTGTTAATCCAGTGTCAACTCCATTATTGTCAATTACCTTACAAAACCTAGATTTTAACATGAGAAATAGAAATATTCATCATGTCATTTCATAACCCACCAAGTGCATATTCAGACTAAAGCACTGATTTCAAAATCACAGCAAGCAACTAAGGCATAATTAAACTTTTATCCCTGCAGATTTTGAGTGATATATATTTCTTGATAAAAAAATTAAAGGAAACAAAATGGTTTTCTGTAGTGGGAAGTTTTAGTTTTATTTCATGTAGGAGCAGGAAGAAATATTTTCATCTAACTAGACATGAGCAAAAAATTAAGACACAAGCAAGTTTTGTTCTGAGATTTTTACAATCAATATTTTATTTTGTGTAGCACCTTGATGTTTTCCCATATTTTGCTTCATTTTCCCACTTATTTCTACATTAGAGTAAGAATAGAATTGATCTGCTTCTGCATTAAAGAAAAGTTTTCCATTTGGGACCAACTTATTGAAATACATCTATCCCTTTTCCAGCACACTGGTCAGCTGCATAAATACCACATTATTATTTCTGAGCCACCTGTGGCCCTTTCCATACTGTAAACAACGCCAATTGGTGAAATGAGCATCTCAGATAATCACTTGATACAATCATTTTGTCCATAATTATAAGTGGACCTTTCTTGTCAAGATTCTTTAGCTTAGATCCCACAGAAAATGCAAACAGAAGCCAGGTTCCAGGAAACTGCTTCAAGGGTGCTTGTAAGGAGACGTTACAGCACCATCAGCCAGGGGCTTCCAAAGCCAGCAGCAGGTACTTCCATTCTGCCCTCTACTGCCCCAGCTCCACTGATAAACTACTAGGGATCATCTCCCAGACAAAAATGCAAGGTTTGGGGTTGGTTTCTTTCTGCCAAGATCTTCCTACCTTAGTGCAGCTTTTAAATGTGAAAGCCATGCAAACAAGGTCTCTGCAAGTTCAAGCATCACTTACAGCAGTACAGACAGGACCTTTAGGTACAAACTAAAGATGATTGAACAGAAATTGACTACACTCAAACAGTGATTTTCCAGGCCTCAATTCTGATAAAGCAGTTTAAACTCATTTGTAACAAGACGTGAAATCTCCCAACTCAAATTTAATGCTTGGCCCCCCCTGCCATGCAAGAATCCCTGGAAAGGGCACATGACCAGTGTTCTGGCAGACTGGCACTGCATATTCTGCTTCTGCATCAGATAAAGGACTAGTTCTCAACCCCAAAGTAGCATTATCCCACTATAAAGCTTTTTTTTTTTTGCATGATAGCCATACACCTGGCTGCTGCAGTTCTCCTCTACATGGGCAAGGAACTAACTCATTCTCAAGAACTGAGCCACTGAGCATCCTTGCCATTGCAAATTGCCAGCAATTGTTTAACTCAGCCCACCTCAGTGCTCTCCAGACCTGTGTGTGAATATTCAATCTCACCTACTCTTAAGAAAACATTGAGAAGACTGCACTGGAACTGACTGCAGAAATGGGTCATAAAAAAAAATAAGTAGGTCAAGACAAGGCTATCACTTCCCATGAGAGTAAGCTGAGCACACAACAAAATTTAAGGCTTGGAGGAAACCTGATACTTCATTCCAGGGCCCAAGCTCCATCCTTTACATCATTTCCTTGCAGACACTGTCACAGAGAAGTGAATCAAATCCAAGCCAGCCTTTGTTTATCCTCTTTCTTCCTAGGCCTTTATGTACTGTTGTGTTTCATCCCTTCTCTCCTGCTCTACATGCTATGTCCTAATATTTTTTTCATCAAGTTATCTAATTAGTTTGGGGCCAGATCAACAGATTACTCACAACAGTAGACCAAGCAAATCACCCATGAATAAGTGTTTACTGGATCAATCCCTTAGACTGTCAGCTCTTCTGAACAAAGCCAGTACTTCATTATTCACACGCAGAGTAGTCTGTACATCAAAGGTGTTAGATACATAATTCATTTAAAAATAATAATTGTACACTAAGAATGAATAACATGCCAGCAGGAAAGTTCCCTGACTGCACAACCACCAGTAAGTCAGAACTGCTCACACACAGCTGAGGCTAGAAAACCAAATGGAAAATAAAGACAAAGGTTTAAGGCAAAGAACTAAGTAAGAGTTGCAGTGCTACTCCCAAAACATTGTCAGGAAGAATCTTCAGAACTCACTGGGTCCCAGATTTGTGTTCTGAAGAAATACCAAAGGAACAAGTATTCTCCTGCTCCTACTTGATATACTTAAGGGTAAACAAGGACTTGGAAATAGGAGGACAGCATAATGTATATTAAACATATGTAATATGTAACTGCATAATGGCACACTTTTCAATGTGAGACACCTTATTGTGGTTATTGTTTATAGATGATATCTCAAAACCTGCAACATACTTAAAGGGAATAGCCACTCCTGCCCCCCAGTGTGTGGGGTGTGTGTAACATCATGTGAGCTATGCAGTGACAGACAATTTACATTCACAGAACACAGAGAGGACACTAGAACAGAAAGTGTTTTATAATAAAGTATAAACCTATGACTTTGACCTTCCAGCTGCACCATTTAATCCAGCCTAGACCCTCCAGCAACTAAATATTCATGACTAGCATGACCTCTGGGCTCTTCTCTCACACCCAGTTGTACCTAAAAGCCAGAGAATTAACCCTTTCACAAGCCAGTGTTTTGGGGGAGTTGTCTTCTCCTCTTACTGTTATGCCAGTGTGGCTTTTTTTTTCATGTTGCGATCGACAATAGCCTGGCTATTCTTCTTTCATATTTAAAAACCTTTATGCAAATCAAGCTGGTAGCACAGCAACCTGAAGTTCTTGCATTAATGCAGAGTATTATTCACATATAAAAATTCCATTTAAATCCCATTAAGGTTATGACATAAATCCAAACAAACTAGAAAATGCACAGTTAAGGTGGAAAACTGACATATGTCTTCCAGTCTCTTAGCAGAAGAAAGCAGAATAAGAAACCTATTAGTGTGTCACCCAGTTGGAGCAAGGCAGAAGCAGATATGTTACCTCCCTGCCTTTTAACTGCTCTTTCCATTGCATTTGGAATTCCTTTGTTTTATTTTTCCTGTGTCCCAGTGTGAGGGGTCCTAGAAGATTATTTTTGTCTGTAAACATTTCTAGACAATATCCATTCTGAGGGACAAGAGAGGCAGCCACTTTGAAACAGCTGTAAGCTGGGGGTAAAAAAATCAGATAAGCATTTTATATTTTTCTGGAGGTGTTTCTGGTGGTTAGTAAAAGTCAATGACACATATGAAATTGTTTTGCAAGTGTCCCAATTAGCAGCACTACTGCTTCAAGCTGGAGGCACCTACTTTTGTTCTCACATGTTTCTTCCTTTGAATTCCTGACACTTCATAGTAATGAACAACACTGCAAGGTCTTGGAAAAGACTAGAATTATGCTTCTGCAATATTTAAAATGCTCTCAGCATGGCTGAGCTGAAGGAATGGGTGTAGGCAGCACTGTCTTTTGGATAGTCCAGTGTAAATTTTTCTGTGTTGCTGTTCTGGTGGCCTGGAAAGGCCCAGGGATGGCCTTGGAGAGCCGACGCTTCAAAGGACGAGGAGAGACTTCTGATCTTGTCTCAGTCTTGGTGTTTATTAATTGTTTATCTAAAAGATTTTCTTTCAGCCCGACAGAGGTCTGCACAGCAAGTCAGCCATGGGCACACTGCCGAAGCCCCCGGGCGGTCACTTATCTTTATACCCGAAGTTACGTGTACAATATTTATCATTTTTCTCCAATACTTTCTACTCTTATTAACCGGTGCACTTTTAGTAATGACCAATCCCAAAGTGCCACCACCACCACAGAAGATGGAGGCCAAGAAGAAGAAGAAGAAGGACAGGACACGCCCCAATTCCTCCATCTTACTTCTCTAGACCCCCCTGTACCAAAATCCTAAACCCTGTGTTTTACACTTTAACTAACTTATCCCTTCACCATTCACCCAGTGGAATCCTCCCAGTCCTCACACAGGTCTCATCTCCTGTGTAGGATCAAAATCCTGCCACCAGACACTTCTGGCAACATTCCAGGATTCCCGAGCCCCCCAAGGGTGGTCTCGGCCTCTCTGCACCTCCATCCTGAGGTGCTGAGATCCCACAGTCCAGCACAGCTTGTGAGGATGTGGAATATGGTGGTGCCCCTGGGCACCTATAGCTCGTGCTTCACATACCTGCAGAAGCAGGTGGATCTCTGACTGTTGTGCATAAAGTTTAATGCTGTAGCCCTGTAATAAAAATAAGGGGAAAGGGAAGAGGTTGGTTGGGCTTTCAGCTGCATTAGTCAAGCTACAGATGCTGGAGTTAGTTGAGAAATTTCAATCAGAATCAAGTCCAGAGTGTGTGCTGCTCCATATGTTCTTTACACAGGCAAGTATGGCATAGTGGGCTGTTATTGGAAAATGTGGGGTTTATTCTTTTTCTTTGGAGTTGCAGTTCTTCTTTTTGGTAAGGATCAGTGAACAGAAACAAGCTGGTTCAGGCAGTGAAGCTGTTGTCTTGACTAGAATCCCAAGTTTGATTTGAATTAGCCATTTGTAAGACAGATATACATATGCACACACACAGGCACACACACAAAGCTTTGAAAGTGGTTCCATCTGTTTTTGGTAAGGCTGGGTGATAATTAGGAAAAGTGGAAATATTTGATGTTCTGGGTTTGAGACCTGACATGTTTTCCTTCGTGTTGTCATTGAACACTTCAGTCCTAAACAGAATGGTATTAATTTGGGATACAGTAGAGCTGAGGATTAGGGTTTAGAGAGAGGGCGACTTTTTTTTTAATTTAGAGTATATTTTTTTTCACTTTGTCTTGAAGAATTATTTTTCCCTTCCTCTGCTCTAAGCAAACATTCTACAAATTGTACTTTGAATAAAACACATCACAGACTTCCATGGAAACATCAGTCGGCATGAGGAAAGAGTGGAAAATGCTCAAGGTGACAAGAATACCTTCTGCAGCGCCATCACAAGATACAAGATTAACCCTAGCAAGTACAGAAGAAGCTGACATGACAGTACAAAGCTAAACAGGATCACAGTGCTTGGGAGAGAGAGGGAGGAAAGGAACATATGTGCCCAAAGCCATCCTTTCCTGCCAATTATTGAATCCTTGACAAATGACAAACATTCAGGGTCTATTTTGGATGAACCTTCAGGGAAGGTTGAGAGAACAGCTTAAATTGACAATGTCCAATGTCTTCTTGGACACTTTACATCTCAGATTAATAAATAACTGCAATTAGACAAGTATCTGTGAAGGATGAGAGTTGCCTACAAGTACATACTGTGCTGAAATTCATAGGAGATGCTTTTAGCCTTTGTCCTCAGAGGCCTCCTTCAAACTATGCTGAACTGATGCAGAAGTCAGGTGTTCACTGGGTTGTGAAGAAAAATGGATTACAAGGCCAACACTGCAAAACACAGAGATATAATATGTAAGTAGCTATCAGCTCTGTGGACAGGTGTGTTTATGAGAAGCCTTTCCTAAAGAAGGATTTTTTTTTTTTTACTTACTATAGTATTCTTACTCTTTCCAACATCCAAGTGCTCACTGACTTCTATTCCATCTTTTCTTCTCCCATTTCTAAATGTTTATGCATTCTCACCCAGACACTCCTCCGGAGTTCTGACACTATATTTTCTTCCACCTAGGATTCCCAGCAGCTTTCTTCCTCAACTCCACCTTATTCACAGCTCAGCTGCTGCAGTCATCTTTTCTGCTCCATGGCTCACATCTTCCCATCACATATGTTCTTTCCTCATCAAAGATAAGATTGCCTTCCACAACTGCTGCTCATTCTAGGTGAGCATTTCCTACTCAAACCAAATACTTTTTGTTCCTTATGTTTCCAATCCTTTCTTCTGCACCACTATTCTACTTCTCACCTATACCCAAATATCCTCCTTTCTTGAAATGTCTTTTAAAAACAATATGGAGATGACAGCAATAGGCCAGTTTTGACCTGGAAGAGTCAGTGTGTTTTTCTGAAATTTTTAAGGGTATCAGTCTGCAGAGACAAGAACCAGCATACTCTAGTTTTCAGTGCCAAGAATGCAGCTTAGACTCCAGAAATAAAAGGATTAAGGCAGCATGTCTTAATAGGTCTCTTTAGGTGCAGACAGGCTGACTTCAAAGGTTTGCAGCTCAGTCTGCTCCAACCTTGGTGACATCCATGCCATCTAATCAAACTTGTCACCCAGTCAGATATGCTACTTGAATTCATCTTTATGCTTTCTCCCAAATCTGAATCAACCCAAAGAAACCAGGTTGTTTAAATACTGGGGTTCAGAAGTGGAGAGTTTTAGAATTACTCATTTTGATACAAATGGATGAAAAAGCTCTTACCCAAGCAGCTCAGCCAGGAGGTAAAGCAGAATAGGCTCCTCGGAAGGGGATGTTGCTTGCATGACCAGAGTTTTCAGTCCTACACACCTCCTCTGTGTAGAGTGACTCCATTGACTAATCATGCATTCAAGTGCAGGAGTAGTTTCTTTAAGCAAGTAAAAGGCTAAGTAATTTGATCAAGGCCACAAATCAGCATGCCAGAGACAGGACTGCTATAACATGCTAGTAAGCCAGTCAGATTGAAAGCTTAAACTCTGAAGACAGGAGTCACCTTTTATATATTTGAAGTGTGCCCAGAATAATAGCATTCAGTCCTTGATGCTGATTCTGAGTAGCAGCCTAATGTAGATAGTAAACACCATGTAGACCAAAGGGCATGGGACCTTTTACAGTTTTTAAAAAAACTCTTGAGATCACAAAAACATCAAAGTTTCAACAGAATAAGATGTGTCCCCTTCTAAATGTCCCAAGCTATTTTTCTGGATTAATAAAAAGAAAAAATACCCTCCTAAGACAACTTTTCAAAAAAAAATTCCTTTCAGTTTGTTTTGCTCCCTTTAAAACTGTCAGTGACACCACAGTATTTGAAGCATGAAGAGGAAGTTATGCTGAGTAGCTACTGTGAGAGGAAATAGAGGTGGACAGAAAATGAAGAAAATATCACAGATAAAATTAAAAGGTGTTTGAAATCTCTTCACCTGTACTGACTGCGGGATTGTGCTAATTATGAGGATTAACATGTTTCCTGTACATTACAGTAGGTTATTTCAGCTGGACAGAGATGGTGTGCCCACTCCGACACTGAAGTCCAGCCTACAGGCTGCTTGCACAAGGAGTTATGAAATAAATGCAGGTGTCCTAAGTGGCACAGTGAAAACACCAGTCTATCAGCAGGGAACAGGCACAAGGCAATATCTCATATCCAACAATGTATCTGAAACCAAACATATATATACTCTTGATAAGTTATAAGAGGAGCTTCATTTCTGTCACATCTGATCATCTTTAAAAATTGCATCATTTGACCTTATGAGTTTCTGGATCAGCTGTTGCCATCCTGTCCAGCACTTGCTTAACAGATATAATCATTTTGTGGAAAACTTTTGTGGGGTTCAACTCCTCCCAGACCACCTTCTATTTTGTTCATCTCAGTGAAGGACTGATTGACAATAAAAAGGGTCACATAAGCATGCACATATTTCCTGACAGAAAAAAAAAAGCCCCAGAAATAGGGGGGCAAACTCTGTGCAGAGTTATCTTTTTGCCAGGTGTCCAAACACCACTTCACTTCTGAAGGACTAAGGCACTATACAGCTCACCAAAATTTAGCCCCAAACACATCAGAAAAAGTCTCAGTAAATGAAATTCAGCACACATTCTCCTGTTCTGATAGTCTTTTAAGCAACACTGCCTCAGGATACATTAGTTTCATTATCTCTGTGTCTATAATAAGATCCCGGTGCATGACAGCCAAAGATTGCCATTTATCCTTCCACAATGACACGTTTCATTTTGGTTAGTGGAAAGGGTATGTTGTGTGAGCTACAGCCCTGTAATTTCTACTCAGCATTGTATCATGGACACGACATTTGGCCCTGAATGCTTCCCATGAGAGGAGAGCTGTTGTACTGATTCAGAATAAATATTGCTGGCTCCTTCAACAAAAACAAAGTTTCACTTTTAGCTGAACTGCTCAGCACAGAAAATTTCTTGGGGGAAGAAAAGTATAAAGAACTACGTTGGATAAAACTACATTTTTTAGTTTTCATTTTTGAGGTGCATGTTTCTACACAGAGGAAGAAGCTCTCCTTAGATCTGAGACATACATTTTGCAATAGGAACAACCAATTAAGTACCAGCTTATTTCTCTACACCAGTTCTGGCTTGGTTGAAACATTAATCTTTATGATCAAGACTGAAAAATCTAGACTCAGTTTCTCCATCCTTAGTTTCCTCAACATTTATGAAGAGAACTAAATGAAAAAGGGCAAGAATCAGAGACCCTCCTCTAGATGTCTGTGTTAAATATTACAATATCTACAAGTAGATACTTAGCCTCAGCATTAACTATTCCTAAATTAGCGTCTCCACACAGTCAGGGAAGAGGTTCAGGCATCTTCAAATAGAAACTCAAAAAGCCTAATGCTGAGTGGATAAAGTGATGGAGTTGAATAAAATTGTCAATAAGAAATAGTGAGAGAAGGAGTATCTGCTGTTTGGCTGAGGATATTTAATTTATGCTTTAAGGCTGCTTTAACTGTGTGCTTCCATCTAAGGCTTACCCAGACCTGAAAACTCCTTTAAGCACTCAGAAAAGGTGACATTTCGGGATCATGAGCTAGAACTGGAAAATTTTCTGAGTAACTGCACTTTCTCATTACTCTTTCCTGCACCTTCTCTGTGCAAAAAAAACCCACCCAACAAAATAAAACAAAATTTAAAAAAAAAAAAAAAAAAAAAAAAAAAAACACAAAAAAAACAGGGCAAGGAAACAGCAGAAGATCATACTTTTAAGATGGAGCTGGTTCTTTCTATAGTGGAAATATTATAATACATGTTTTACTGAGAATTTGGGAGACTTCATTTGATGATGCACAAACCCCTTTCTATTTACTGTGGGCTTGTGTTTTGTAAGGCACGCTTAATATTGAAGGCATGCCACTGGGACAAATGTTGGTACTTTAAAGTCTGCCCACCTCCTTAGTCTAGAGCACCACACACATGTGAGCTATCTAGCTCAGCTTCACTGTTGAAGGGTTTGTCTTGGCTGTCTGTGGAGGTACAGCTGCAGAACAGACTGCTAGAACACAGTAAGCTCCATAAAAATAAAGCTGTCACTGTATCCATCCCAGGTACAGGATTGCCAGGGACCCTGAACAGCTACTCCAGTAGGTTGTATGTGCTGAAATCCCTTCTGACAGCAATGTCTGTGAGCTACCATGTCTATGGAAGAGGCAGGGCAGTCTCTCTGGAGTGGCACCATCAATCCCACTGACAGCACTGTCCCACCCAGCAGTGCCTCATCTTGCGCATGGATTCACTGGAGACACTGTGATAATGATCTTCCACTCTTCTTTCCACATATCCCCTTCGCTTGCCTAGAGGGGCATCAAAGTGCAAACTCAGTGGTGTGCCACTGAGGAACAATGTTTTAATTGGTATCAAAGGTGTGGAAGAAGATTATGTAGAGGAACATCTCATGCATGCTCCCTCACAGACACATTTAAACACTGTGGAAGAACACAGGGCAACGTGCATATTTTCTGCCAGTCACTCAAGGTTAATAAAGCTTATACAAAACAACAGAATCATTGATTCTTGCCTGATAAAACAGGCAAGAAAAACACCTGTAAGATCACTGAGTCCAACCATTAACCTAGCACACCATGTGCACCACTAAACCGTATCCACAAGTGTCATACCCACACATTTTTTGAACACTTCCAGGGATGGTGATTCCACCACTTCCTTGGGTAGCTTGTTAAGCTGACCAAAAAACAAAGCATCTCTTGTGAGTTTCTTTCAAAAATTTGAGTGCGTTCACACAAAACATATTGTGATACCATAGCTGATGCAAGACACAATTAATAAAATGTTAACATCATTGGTGAGGGAGAGGGAAATACTCTTGTGATAAGACATCACCATGTGTAGTCACTTTTGTTGAACCTTATATTCACTTAGGAGAATAATAAATATGAGGTCTCAAATCAGCTTATCGTACAGAAGACACCTAAAACAAGTAAAAAATAAACCTCTCCCTAAAAGTGCTTTTTTCTCTCTACAGAGTACAAAGAAATTCTACAGTGAAGGTAATCCCTAAATTATTACCATATAAATGTCTAAAGCTAGGTGGAGAGGGCTCACCCTGTGTTTTAGCTCAGGTCAGCTAACCAGAATTGCAAGCAGCAGTTCAACTCCCTCCCGTACCTTCATAAAATTCTGTTCTCTTTCCACCTTCAGTTTGATGTTCTGCAGAAATTTCCTTTAGTCACGTCACAAAAGAGCCTCTCTACAGCTCTTGAAGATTACATATTTTCTTAGGAGTTCCTCATGAAGTAACAGAAAGTATCATACTTTATTTGCTTGACCATTAATAAAATTGTGAAGCAACACAGCTCTACTGGTACTTTATATTACCCCTCAGGAGCAGGAGCAGTAGGACTACCTTATACAGATGACTACATTAGTCCCTTCTGTCTATGCTACTGCCAGCCACACTTTGGGTAAGGCAGAAATCATGCTCTTTTCACAGTCAGATTCTTTCTTCTTAAAGATTTGCACTTCCTATCAGCTTGTTAAGACACTGCTGCAAAGCATTAGGTAAGAATCTATATAATAACAAGTGCTTTGTTTCAGAGACCTTGATTAAAATTTGTAAGATCATATTGATTACACTCCTAGTAAAAACTGACAGCATGGTTGAATTATATTCAACATGTTGTGTCAGGTTGCCAGTGCAATGGAAATAACAGCAAAAAAAATCTGGATAAGTTGCATTTTTTCCTATGTATTTTCTTAAATTTTGATAGATACTCGTTAGATGTATTGCATCTAATCAGAACATTATACTTCACAATCCCGAAAGAACATCACTGGCTGATCTGAGCTTTGTCTCTGAGAAACGCAGGAGGATGAAGTGTACAAGCAGGGATGTAGCAGTCTCCAGGCAGCTCTCCTGCCCCCAGGAGAACAGCAGCAGCAAGTGCCCCTTGCAGGACTGACACCCCCAAGCTCAGCTCTGCTGTGGCCCCACGAGACCACTGGCTGTGACCTGAGCTCCGGCCACAGGCAGGCATAGGGGCTGCATTATCCAGCTCCCATCTCCAGAATCACAGCTATCCCTGCTCATATCCTTTTCTTTTATTAGCACTGTATTCCCTGTTATTTGAGAGACTGTTTCATGGCTATATGAAGCTCCATCTCCTCTCCCCACCCTCCAGCAGCTCACTGCTTTGCAGCTTCAGGCTTCCTCTTAGTCACCCTCAGTCCTGCGACACTTTCTGTCTGTGCTTCCTCTCCTTCCTGATGCTTTTGTCCAGCCAGCAGAAATCAGGATATCTTTACTCATCCAGCAATAACTAATTCTGTACGTCCTGGACAAGGAGATTTTTCCCATCTTGCTCTCCTCTCTGCATATAGTAAATATTTGCATAATATATTAAGTATGTGGGGAAACCTCAAAAGATTTGGTTCAATGCCTTTTGGTTCAGCCAAGCACCTGAAAAGCTTGGCTCTTTGTGCAAACCTAATCCAAACAATCTGATTCTTGAGTTAATGGGCTGGAAATCTTGTGAGAACAGGTTGTCTCACAGTACAAGATTTCTCGTGAATTTTGCTTCTACTGTTAGAATGATAGTACAGTGAAAATAAGCTCTTGTACTGTTTTGACACTTCTTTTCAAGGATTCAGGACAAAGACGGAAGAAAGTTACCCAGACTTTTCTAAGCCTTACAAAAGTATCAGTCAGCTTAAACTGATGCTTCAGGTAAGAACTCAGGATGGGAGATTACAACATCCAAGCCAATTCAGCTGTTCTTCTATAGCAGTGTTCACCCACTTTATTGATATGCATCAGGTATTGGTAAAATAATACACTACATACTCTGACTGACTGGCTAATAGGAATCTGTCAAACTATGAATGCTATAACAGTCACATAATAATAACACAGCACTACAGAAGGTAATAAATTACATACTTGCCACCATCCTTCACGTATTCTATACGGATCATGGAGTTATGGTTATTGGTTGCAGTGTGTATTACCAGGTCCCAGGGTCACCAGAACAGAGTTAAATGATGTAAGGGAGTAAGTAAAATGATGATCTATGTTCAAAACCAGCACTAGCCTTGGTACCTATTTACCTCATGCAGTATGTTTATATACTAAGTATGAATAATCAGGTTCCTGAAAAGGAAGGGAAAATTGACAATGCCAGGGGCAGAATAGCTCCTTACATTTATCATTAATTTTGGATTGAAAGCCTTATTTATTTCTGTTGGTGCTGCAGGTTGTAGGGGATTGCTTACAGTTGGTAAAGTTCCTCACACAGATCTGTAAGATTCTCTATACACACAGTACAGTATTTACTTTCTTCACCAAAGTTCATCTGCAACCGTCATGTGGAAAGAAAGCATTCCAGCAGCTCTGTGTGCCACTCTCAGACAACAGATGAGTCCCAGACCAAAGGCCACAATAATCTTGGCTTTTTGTTACTGCTACTGCTCCTACTTGAGCAAAAAGAGCTATTTCTTGCAATTTAGGCAATGCAGTATTTTTGCTTTAGTTTGAAGTATCATCCACTTACATTTTATTCATGAATCCTTTCAACTTCATTCGATCTCCACACTTCAGTGTATTGCATATCCACAGATTTGGTAAACCTCAAAGACAATGCTGATATATCATAACTTATACTCCAGGGAAGCACGAGGATGGAATACATAGTGGCTCTGTACAATCAGAGAGTGCTTCCAGATTCACAGGGAAGATGGTTCTGAAAAGGGAAAAACAAACATAGTTACATAAAACTGTATTGTTGAAAATTCCCAATTACATAAATCAATGATATTTTACACTGTACAAGGATTTATGGACTATTTAAGACTGACTGATACAGCTATCAACCACATACTGTCAGCAAGTTATGCATCTCCTGGTGTCAGGAAAAAAAAAAGGGTGAGAGTGTTACTTTACATCTGAGATGAAATTGTGTTGTATTTTCAAAGCAGATGTCATCTCAGGAAAAATTATGCTTAGGCAGGCATTTTCATGTAAATAATTTTCTGCTGGGCAATCTATCACTGTTTGGATTTTTCCTAAAGTATTTATATAAACCCAAAGGTTTCTAAGAACAGCTATTATGCTGGGGGAGAAAACAGGAAAGTGGGGAACAGTCTAGAGCCCAAATGGGCCAACTTAAAGGATCCCTAACTCCAGATCTCATTTGCTCTGTTATCCTCTTTGTCCCATCTGTCCCCACTGCCTGTTCAACATATGCATTATGTCCAATTACACCTCTGGAAAGCATCAGCACAGCTTGGTGAGAATAACCAGACAAATAGGGCAGTATCCATTCTCTTTCTAGGCATTCAGTTTGTCCCATATTTATTGCAGAGTGTGCTTTTAGTGTTTTCTGTGTCTGCCCTCCTGTGTATAAGGCCAGACACATCTCTCTACCAAATGCCAACCCGACTTTTTTGTGTGTGCTTCCCCAGCCTGCCAAAAACAATGAGGTGCTCAGGTGTAATTGTACAGAATTTGAACAATAATCCTGGCTTTCTTCTGAAAATGAACACTAGTGCATGAAAGGTAATATACCCCTCTTTTGCTGAGTGCAGGGCTCTGAAAGGTCACACTGGGAGAGAGACTCTGAATTGTTTGGAAAATAGCCAATTTGATTACAATGGGCAATTCTGAGCTTACAGTTTGCTTGTGTCTATCCTGCCTAAAGTGGCATCATTTGTAATAAAATCTGTATTGCAGAAGTGCTGTGGAAGAAATCACAAGCCCAATTTCTATTTTGCTGAAGAATCAGGAAGGGCGCTTAAATATCAAAACTGAGACACAACTGTTCAGGGTTGCCTAAAATAAGGACATGCAAAGCAAGTTCAGAAGCATTACATTGATATTAATATATACCTACGAAACAGTCAGAATTAACAGCAGTTTGGGGATAAAATGAACACTAAAAGCTACTGCCAAGCTTCAAAGTTTTATTTTAATTTTACAAATACCAAATTCAAAACAGACAAAATCCAATGCATTTCTTTGTTCTCACTGTCTAGGTGTAGGACCTGTCACTCTCCTGGAAATTGCCATGGGCTTTCCTGTTAACCCAGTGGCTAACAAAATCAATTTGAATTCACACATAACAACAGTGATTCACTTATCTGATTCACAAGTCCTCTTTGTCTCATTGCATGAAATAGCAAGATTCAAGATTCTAGTACAATACCACTAGTTTTGCCTGTAATTCCCAATGTAAACCATCATTGTTAGGGCCACTTTGGATAAATGAGTTTTCCTAGACATGCTCTGTTTTTTCTGGATATATTTCAAGATTATTTTATATTTGCCTAGGGTTTGCAGTCATCTTGTAACTCTAACACACATGCAGCGGGGTGCACATGCTCAGCAGGTCTGACACCTTTAGAAATACAGCAGCCCTAATTGCAGGTTCTTGCAGGTGGGTTGCTTACAGATTGAAGCTCCCTCTCAATTCCTTGCATATTTATAAGTATCTGATTAATGAATAACCCTAGGTAGTTGTAGGACTGCAATTGAAACTGTAGAGGATCTGCAAATGGCCTGAGTAATTTTAGAGTAGGCTGCATCAACCTGTACTAAGTCCCCTTGTTTCATTTAGTCCTATTGGAAAGCTACAGTGCAATCGGAGTTATTCCCTCCAATGGCCTGGTGTGATGGCTGCATAATTCACTAATAAAGTATTGCCATGTGATTCCCTGCTGTAAATCAGCTGTTACTAGCTAAATAATACAGTCGGATGTACTATCTTGATGGCAAGGGAGGAAAAAACAAAGCAAAATAAACAAAAGTGTCCCTCCACAAATTATCTATTATATCTAGAAGTTTTTTTCGGTTGCTACTCCCTGAGGACCTTTCTTCAAGTTTTTCAGATGGTGGTCAACCAGGAGAAGTCCATTCAACTTCTACCAGGAAAAGCCAAAATCTCTTCACACAGCTTGGATAAATGTGCAGACTAACTAGAGACCAAAAAACCCTGCTGTTACAGTCTGTTCTCTGAGAAAAAAAAAAAAAATTCTTAGTACCTGATTTACATAAATAGTCTCACCCAAACCCCAGAGCTTGATGAAGATCACTCATCACTCCAGTTTTCTGGTATCTAAGCATCTTTTCTTAAATTTCTTTTCTTCTACTGTGGCTATTTTTGATGCTTTTCATGAAAGATTCTCCTATCTTAATTTCCAGTGTCACTAAGACAATAAAGAATAATGTGAAGAATTTTCACACAATGTTAAGGATTAAAGGCCTAGTTTTCAATTTTCAGTTCATTAAGAAGTCCTCCAAAAATAATCCATTTTCTGATGGTCAGGAGGCTTTGTTCTAGTAAAAGGCAAGGGATTTAAAGAAAACCTTTTATGTAAGCCATTTAAAAACAGTCATAAATAGACAAAAAGAAAAAATAATATACAAAATAATCACAAATGGAAAACAGACTGAGCCACAGATTTTAGACTCTTTCAGATGCCATGCAGAGTTTTGATGCGTATTTCCAGCATTTGTGGGGTTTTTTAAATTATTTTTTGCTATTGAAAACTGTAAGTTAAGCATTTTGCCACAGTTCTTCACAAAGGAGCCCATGTGGGGGAAAAAATCAACAAATTATAAATCTCTAGTAAGGTTACCAAACTTCTCTCTGGCACAAAGAAATGCGGAGAAATTTACCTATTTGTAAACTTTCTGAGAGAGAAATCAAGAGGTTGTTAGAAAGAAGAGCTAGGCAGCAAATAATTTTCACATCCATAACAATTTGGTATTGAAATTGTTTCTGCAGCCTCAGAAAATATCTCATAGAATCAGAGAATAGTTTCAGAGGCAAAGGATTTTTCTGAAAAAAGAAAAAGTCAAAACTACAGTTGTGTTCAACTGAAACATTTCATTTGACGTAGTTTATCATTACTACACAAAAGAAAAAGTTGTTTCTGACTGAAAAAATCAATGTTTATAATTTCGTTCATAGCAAAGTAGATATTTCTTATTGCACTTGGGATTTATTAGCAAATAATTTACTTTCATGAAACCACTCATTTTCTGAAATTCTTATGGCAAATCAGCATTTTCCCTTGAAAGAGATAATGTAGATTTCCCATCCAACCACACTGAAGAATGTTCCTCTATCTTCAGGCGTGGCTTAAGAAACATTGACTTTTCACCAAAGTTATTATTGAAGCTTATGGATCACTTTCTTGACTCTCTTTCAAATAGTCAGGAAAACACATCAGGAGAGCATTATTTCCCACAAATCACCTTTTTGAAATATTGCATGAAACAATGGGGAATCTCCTAATCTCAGGAGTGGCATCCTCTGTGAGTATGAACTGAAGTTGTACTTGTGTAGACATAAACAAGAACTCCAAAATTCCACCTAACTAAAACCATTACTCCTGCTGAATTGTTCCCATGTAAGTGTCAAGTGGGATCACAGGTCATCTGTTCCCTGAGTTTCCCTCAGTATATAGTATTTATAATGTTGAAAACTCTGTATTTTCTATCTTACGTAAAAGAAAGGAAGGCAGAACTAAAAAAAAAGAAAAACCAGCTTACTTTTCTTCTTTTTTGTAAGTAACCTTGAATCAGAAGTTTGCAGTTTGCGTCTGTGTATCTCATCAAGAATATATGTCATTTCTCTAAATAAGCATCATATATCTCAATAGTAGGGTCAGTTACCCACCCCTACCCCCTCACAGTAGCTGATCTATCAAGTTAAATCACAGGCTTTTTGATACAAGTGTCAATGTAGATCTGACACTAAAAAAATAACTCACAGTGGGGCAGAAAAACAGTAAACAAGGCAGAAAAAAATTAACTCCTTAGGCTCTCAAGTTACTAAAATCCAGAGAGGCTGGTGCACAATTCATGCTGTAATGCAGAGTATGTTTTAGTTCAACTGTTTTGAATGTATACACAGTTTTTCATGAACTTTCTTCCCTTTCATTTTCAGACCCCTTGAATTACATGTTGTCTTTCCTTTTTTTGTTCTTCTCTGAGAACTTTACTGCTTCAGCTTCCACATAACCCCTTCCTCTCTGATGGACACTATTCTCCATCACAGTCATATTTTTCTCCAAATAAAAAAGCTCAAAATACAATGTTCCCAGAGGCATTTAAAAACAACAGCATCTGCTAAAACAGAGAAGGCTTGTAGAATCAGTAAGACTGAAACTTGATCAGATTTTCTAGTAGGAGATTTTTCCACAAATTCAACATTAAAATGTTTAATGGGAACAAATGTCCATATTCCAAGTAACACAAAACATTCAAAGGAAGATAATAGGACAGCAAAGCTTCCTGCTCCGAAGACCCACTGGCCCAGTACTAGGGAATTCATGCCTGCACAAAATAAGGCATCTCCAGCCCTGCTCCAGTGACTAAGGACCTGTTCAGAATGCAGGAGCTCCTGCAGAAGAGGCTGAGACCCAGTATGAGATGCAGTGAAGCACAGCCAACACCATGACTCGTTGGGTGTTTCCCTGGCACTTCTGCAGCCCTGAGAGGGCAGAAGTAGCACAGCACGCTTGGTCCCCGCTGGTCCCTCCCCCATTGTCCCACCTCCCTGGGTTTCACACAGCCTCATTGGTATGCCTGGGAATTCAGATGCTCACCAGTTCCATGCTCCAAACCTCACCTGGGCATAACTTCAGAGGAGTAGGTGACACAGGCCTAAAGAGGGCTGGGAGCACACTCATAATCCACCACTGTGGACAACAACAGCACACCACTACCCCAACTCTGACCTGGCCTCTCCTACCAGTGTGTCTGAGGCTCTTTGTCTGAGCAGGCACCCTGCTCTTTACATGCTTCATGGTGGCTCACCCCAAAAAGGAAGGATACATCTTTCTCAAGTGCTTTGGTATGAGAGCATCTCAAAGACCAGATGCTATTTCCAAAAACTGTAACCCTTTTCAATCTGTGTGTAGCACCCAGATTTTGTTACAAAAGATTTTGAATTCATCCCAATACAAAAGTAGTGGGGGAGAAGTACATACACCCTAGAACTTTGAAGATAAATTTACTTGGTCATATTTAGTAATGTGTTCCTGCATAAATACTGTGGTGCATTTAAGCTCCAGTCTGGCTTCCTTCAAAATCATCACCTTACTCCTGACAGCAGCTACACAAGATCACTGCACTGCAAAGCTGTGCCAAGCATCAGTCTTACTTCAATACATGGCACATAAAATGCTACTGGCTTGGCAATAGAGAGAGATGACAACACTCATTCTGTCTCTCAGTTACAGGATATCTCCATACTCAGGAGGATGACAAAAGATGAGCACATCTGAAAGGTCCTTGAATAGAACAAAAGTAAGATTATCATTTCCTTCAGCCTAAAAGACCTAGTGTATAAAAAACACTTTTTCCTCTTAAAAAAGCATTGAGTTTGCAGCTGTCACAGTGAGTTTTATACCATGAGCTCTAGTGTTGCTCTGCAGGAAGGGCTTGGTTTATCCACCATCTTGGAAGTGAAGTGGGATGTGATGGACAGTGCAGCCACAAAGAGCACTGTAATAGGGGAACATGGAAAGAAAAGGACCCTGAGAATAAATATAGCGAAGGGGCACATGTTGACATATTCCTTTGGCTTAACAATAAGTGTTTTACTGTTCTCAACAGTGCTTATGTCCCAAACAGTAACAATTTCCCTGCAAAAAATACAGAACTTATCCAGTACATAGACACAGCACACAGACATAGCAGAGGAAATGTATTAGCTTTAGATGCCAGGCCTTCGATGGACGGTGAATTTTCCAGCTCCAGCCCCAAATTTCAGAGGTCTGCAAGGATGGCTCTGAAGAACACCTTCCAATCTTGCTGTCTTGCTTGCTTTCCCTGCAGACTCCTCCATTTCAGGAAGATCCTCTTTGAGAAGCATTCGCAGCATGCTTGTTTCCAATTTATTAATTAGAACTAAATAACTGGGCAAAAGTGTAATATGCATATGAGCAAACACAATTAGAATAAAGTGTGGAAGTAGCAAATTCATCTAATGATCAGGTTGATTAAATTACTTCAGATAAACAACATTTCCTTATAAGCACTGTGCAATGGTTTAGGAAGGCTACAGTCTCGTTTAACTCTCAGCCTGGAAAATAACAGGGCTTTCATCAGCTCTCAGTGCCAAGTGACATATTTAAGTTCCAGCCAAATAGCTGGTACAGGGAGTGTCAATTGCTCCCAGGCTGAAACTAGTGTTGAGACTGCAGCTCTGCTGCCAGCTCCAAGAATTTGTGCAGATTATTGGTTATCTAACACCAGCCAGCCCTTTCCCTCCCTGCCCTCTCCCCCTCAAAACTCCTAACAATGGATTACAGTGGATTACATCGAAGATATTTCAATATTTCAACATGACAGAGCTTCTTAAATCTAATATTCAGAAGATAAATTCAATGAAATAGCATGATCTATCATGATTCAGCTGTAGCTAGTTGTAGCAAAAATCTTTCTTTACTCACTGTGCTCTGGGAGGTTTTGCCCCACATGTGTGCCAGCCAGCAGCTTGAATTTTAAAAATGCAAGAATATTGAAGTAGTGGTGTTCCTTAACTTACAAAGATGAGAAAATAAACATGCAAAAGTAGAAAAAATCTGAGAGAAAGGTTAAGTCAGAAAAAAAAGCAACATTTTTACTTAAAAACACATTTCGGGAGCTCACTTTTTTCCTGCAAAAACACCTGTCTCACAACAGAAATGGCCATGGGATATTTGTTTTGTATTTGTCATCTTTGGGCATTAGTCTGCTTTTAGATTAGTAACGCTTTGTTACTGTCTAAACCCTTCCCCTGCTGAAGCTGGGGTTTCAGCTGCTGTGCAAGTTGCAATTTCTGGAACCATAAAACCACACAGAAAAGTGGACATGGTCATGCATTAGAAAGCAGAATCCAGCGCTATCCTCCATAGACTCTTAAGGACTGTGCTTTAGTTTCACTAAACTCTCCAATAGCTAAAAGATGAGTTTATATGAAAGAATTAATGATATCCCATTTAACATGAACCTAGGAATCCAGAAGACAGTTACAGAATCTTGGCAAATCACACTAGATTAACGTATTTGAATTGGTGCCTAAAATGTTCAGATCAATGTCTTGGGTTTTTGGTCGACAGCTTTTTCCCCTTCAAACTGACAGAGGTTACAGTACATGCAGTTCATCATTTCAAGGCATAAGAATTAGGCTTTGACTAATTGGAAGATTTGCCTGTTATTTAAATGAAACTTGTTTGCAGTTTCATCATCCGTGTGGAATCCAGAAAGGCATCAGACTATCCCATCAATTTAGTTAGCAAAGAATAAATGAATAAATAGGCTGACAATTTTCTCCCCTGGGACTTACACTGTCACTACATTGTTTCTCCATTATTAATTACCTATGTAAAAATAATTCACTGTACAGCAGTATATACTCTATGCTGTAAATGACTGGATCAGGTGCCTTTCTGCTTGTCTTTGTGCATTCAATTCTCTTGGTGTCAGCAAGTGATGCTCGACAGTGCATGCACTGAGGGAAGAAAGGGAAAATCAAGTTGCAGACATCAAAGGGTTACAGCCTACATTTTTTGGATGTGTACAGTAATAGGGTTAGTTCTTTTCTATTTTGTATGAAAGACTCATTTACAGATGCTGCTCTGCTTCAGAGATTTGGATTCAGACTGTCTTGCAAGCAGTTTGTGTGCAAAGCTGAGATGTAATATGTTAGCAGATGTCACTGACAGGTCAAGGAGTCCTTCAAATACTGAAAGCCCACAGATCCCCTAATGAAAAGAGGCAGAAGAGAAGCCAAACACATTTCTTTGAGTAAGATTTTTTTTTCAAATATTTTACAAGTGTTTGCTTTGCATAAAAAAAAATCTTGACACAATTTAGTGGAGTAAAAACTTATGGATTTGTTTATTTTCAATAAGCCACTGCAGACTTCTTTCACTTAACCAGTAGGAGAGAGAGGGAAGGAAAAAGGCTGATGGGGGAATTCAGGATTTTCCTTTTATTAAGCTTCAGATTTTCAACCACCCTTTACCTACGTGCCAGAGGAACAGGTAAATTCACCTGCATCCATTGCACAATCAGGTCTATCCTTTTCTTATGTATTGTCCAAGTAATTTTTTTGGGGTCATTCAAATAATGCCACATTCCATTTGTGTCTTACAGACTTTGTCATATGCTTTTTATCTCCTCTGCTGCAGTATTATTAATCCTTTCAAATTTGCAAAAACTAAGTCAAAGCAGAAATTCAGTCTTCTCAGTCCTATGTCCCAAAGGACTATCATAATTTCAGTTCCAGTCCTGTGTAATTTCAAAGCCACTTCACTGACTCTTCCAGGCAACAATTCCTTCACAGCCAAAATTTTCGAAAGGGTTTAGACATCCAGTCTCTCCGAAAATGCTACCAATAAGCCAGGAGAAGCACTTTGAGTATTCTCACGAGGATGAGACAGGTTATTTTTTCTTATAGCCCTCTCCTGTATTCTGTAGAAGAATGGTGCTGTCTTTAAAGCACTCTTCAGACATAGATGTGGCTTTGGGGAGCATAGCAGTAAAAATTTGTGTTCCCATTGGGCTTTTTGTATAGCAGAGTGCACTTTTCAGCATCTTGTATATTATCTGCTCCCTGCATAAAGGAATTCTAAACTAAATTCCTTGCGGGACCTCCCTCCACATAATGCAAAACTTTAATTTGTGCCCTCTGCTTCTTGCATTTGACACAGATTCAAACTGTCTTGCATCAACCATTCTTCCTATTCCCTCAAGATCTTCATGGAGAAAAATGATCTCACCTTTCAGTCTTCTCTTTCAACAGAGTACAACCCTAATTTCTTTGGTATATTTGGGACAATTAGTTTGCCCCCATTCCTGAATTATTCTGCTTGCTCTTGCTATCTTTGTCTATCACTATAATAATTCTTTAATCTCAGATGATCATAAATTAGGATGACAGTACAAGTATGGTCTGTGCAGTACTAAAGGGGGGTAATTTCTAGAAACTTAAACCCACTGTGTAATATTTGCAAAGATCTCTATAAATTTCTACACATTTATGCATCAGTTTTAATCTTTCAAATTACTTCTGCTACTTATGAACTAAATTTTCCTGAACTGCATTTCTGCATAGTATGATATTTTAGAGTCTGGTCCTCTGTCCTGTCCAGCTCCTCATTACTTTACTTTTATCTAGGTCATTCATCTTCCCATTCACACGTGTAGCTTCTTTGTAGTGGCAGCACTCCCTATTTCTGCATTATCTACAAATATTTTTGCTTTATAGTATTTTCATCTTCCTTAGGCTTCAGATAAATTGTATGAGTAAGAGTAACAAATCTAGTCCAGCTCTTGTGCACCTAGTTCCCTGCTCCTCCATTCAGGTCACACCAAAGCACTATGATCTCTCTGTAGTCTGTACTGAGGCCACCCCTTAATCCATTCAAGCACATCACCCCCTGTGCCATACTGCTGACCTCACACATTAGCCTTTTTGCATTTGTTGCTGTTGCAAAAGCATAATGAAGCCTGCATAAATTATAGCTCCGGCTGCCTCTTGGCAGTCCTTTGCAGTCTTGCCTCAAAATAAAAATTATATCAGCTGGTTAAGACAGGATCATCTCCCTGTTAAGCCATGTGCATCCCAATTGATCAAATAATATCTCAGTAAGGGACCCTGGATCCTTCCTCTGATGAGTTTTAATAGCATTTTCTCCACCAGTGCTAGCCATATTGTCATCTGCTTCTTTCTGTCATCTCTGACACAGGCAAGGAATGGCTCAGCACTAAGCAATCTGTGATACTTGAATACCTATTCTCAAAACAACACAGCATGAGGATTTCAGAAATATTCAGAACAATGGCTTGACAATAAGAGATCCAGGGTACACATTACATGAATACCACTTTTCAAAATGACACAGCAGGAGGATTTCAGAAACACTTAGCTCCTCCTGCTCCTTGAGGATCAGTACTACATACCCTGTTGATAGAGCAAATCAGCCAAGAAGAGCTTCATGTAAAGGAACTCTGATTTTCTGACAGGTCTTTTTTACACATGCACACCTCAGAAACTTCAAGCCTCCTGGAAAAATTTGCCACTCGTAATTCCCTATTCATAAAACCCTATAAGAAACCTTTCAAAGTTTGCTACTTCTTCACCATGCTGAGAGCATGATCTCAAAGCACCTCTTATATGAGGATACTTTGAAATGGTGAGGGGTATGGTACACATTGCTATACAGTACATGAAGTGTTCTATAATATGCAAAAAAGGGTAAACCCACAAATGTCCCATTTCCATTCTGGAGGAAAACTGTGATGACAAACAAAAGCTGTGATGGAAATACTTGTGATACTGCTCATCTATATGCATTGGCAGCCTGTCCCAGGAGAGCCCCACAGTCCCAGGTAGAGCAGAGTTTGTCACGAGTTGTGGCAGGGCTCACGAGGCATGGGCTGGTTTCTGCTGCATCCTTCTGCCCCAGATGCATGGGAAACTTGTGCACACTTGCAAATACACAGGGTTGCCATCTGCAGAGGTGAGGGAGTCACTGCCCATCCTGATATCAGTCTTGGGGCAGTAAATTCTACCTCTGAGTTTAACCTGTTTTCTATGACCCCTGGGAAGAGGAGTTTGAGCAGTCTGAAAAATACAAAAATGCTTTGGCTTGTTGGAATAGACATGAGTGACAGGGAGTTTCTACTCTCGGTTGCGATGTCCATATTATCTTTACACGACCAGTGTTTCCCTCCAGCTGGGAACTGGTCCTCCAGTCTGTTGAAAAAGTGTGTGGTTTGCAGTAGCTTATAGTGAACTTGCCTCAAAAGTGTTTCATATTGAACACAATACTGCTTTGATTGGCCTGCTCTTGCTTGACATCTTCTCTTCTTTTGCTGTACTGATCTCCAGGAGAGAGGAGGGTCAAAAAAAAAAAAGGAAAAAAAAAAAAGAGCACTTTGAGTAGGGTGATTTCTCCAGGTGAAATCCATTCAGGATGAGCCCCTGCACAACATGGTCTGATTAAAACTCCCTTAGGTGTATTGTGTGAAGTGACTAATTCAGAAAGCTTCACAATGTTTACGAAGCTGGGGTCCCATATCTGAAACATACCCCTACTTTTATCTATCACAGGGGCTTTTTGGCTCTGACTATTGCTTTCTCTGTGTAGGTTTTATATTTTCCTAGCACAAATGGCAGCAATGTCTGCACAGTTGTATTTAAAGTTGTATCAAAGATATCCAATAATGAGAGCACACTTACAGGGAATTTCAAAGTCATCTCTAAAATATAATTTGGGGCTGAAACTCAGCAAGCAGAATCTCATCCCAGAAGCGAATTCTTTTGTAACATTAAGGGGATTGGGGGTGAGGGGGAGAGGGAAGAGAGAAAATTGCTGGGAAGGTGAACAAAAAAGTGCTTTGTGGGGAAGTGAAGAGACTACCTTCAAAGAGCTTAGAATCCCAAATATTGAAGAGAATATGTGTGTAGACTTAAATCTGACAGACAATTTTCTCTTTGAAAATCAGTTCCTGCTTAAGTTCACATTGAGTGTCAAGTGTTTGCCCTTCAAATGAAGCCGAGCACTTATTTTTGAAGGCCTGCTCTTCACTGCAAGCACTAACTCTGCTCATAATTAGTTAATTGTGTGCAAACTCCATCTATTAAATAAGCCCATAAGTGGGCTCTGAGCAGAAAGTCATATTCAGTTTTCTCACTTCTCACTCTTTTGGAGAGCCCCTGCATGAGGCTGGAGTATCTAATTTATTGAGGAGTTCTGATCAAGAAGCTCGTGCTGGACCAGTGTGGACAATTAAGAAATGTGAATCCCTTATCACTATCAGTTCTGATAGGGAAAAATAAAAGGCACTGCAATTCTTCTGCCTAGACTCCTTTTGAAGTTGCAAAGAGAGATTCACAACTCAGTACCTGTGTGCACCAAAATATAACCCTAAAAAAACCACAGTAATTACTGTGAGCCTGTGAGTCCCTTTCCTTACTTTTGAAACCACAGTTTGTCTGAGAAAAACAAAATGAAGAGCACAAAGCAGTACAACAAGTAAAAATGGAAATGTGAAAAAGGAAAGCCACATCAGGACAAAATTAACAGATCACCACGGAGGGCTTTTATTCATGCCAGATTGACTGGCAAAAGAAGATGCAGAAAGGCTTGATCAGGTAACAACAGTAGCAGGTGGCTAAATGGTGTGTTGGCCAACACAACTACATTTCCCACATGGAAAGGTATGTGGATGTGGAATCAGGCCTTCAGCAGGAAGTACTCTGGTCCATGGGAGGCAGGCAGCTGTGCCCAGCTGTGTCCACAGCAGGAGCACAGGAGCAGCCTTTCCTGTGCTGACCAAGAGCAGCACTTGCTGCAATTTAGCAGAGCAATGATTTCACTGCCCTTTGCTCCCTATGAATGCCAGACATATGCTACAGCTGTTCCACACACAGAGGCAAGACAGGGAAAAGGTTGGTTTCCCAAAGAGGACCATTTTACCTTGGCCTAAAAAAAAATAAAAACAAGCCATTGGATGGACTTCCCATTTATATTGCAAAACAGAGAGGAAACTCTTGGTTAGGACCATGCCAACCATCTCCAATGCACTTTCAGTTCAGGACTAGAGCCAGGTGCCATTGCTGTGATGGATGGCAGCACCTATGACTCGTGGCAGAGATTGCTCTGCAAGAGGATGGACCAGGCAGCAAGCAAGCCCTGCCCCTTCCCCACGGAGCTGCACTCCCTGACAGCTGCCAAGACCCTTTCCGCACACAGGGAATTAAGTTTCACAGACGCCTGTGAGTTCAGTATTGCATCTATTCTGAGAAATTGATTATATCCAGGCCAAGGAGAGCAAGGCAAAAACATGCCTGGAGATCTGCCCAAGGTCACATCATTAATCTATTGGAGAGCTTGAAAGGGAGGAGAGATAGATCTGCTGGCTCCTACTTCTTTGATTAATAACCAAACTGACATGTCCCCTCTTACGCCTGGTGTAAATCCAAGTTAATTAAACCAACTTTGGGTGTGAACATTATTAAATCAGTTGAAACATGGCTAATATCAGATTAACTTGCACCTGCAGATGCAGAGCCACCAGTCAAACTGCCATAACCTGTTTTGAAACAAAAATGCATGAATCTCCACAGTGGTCCCACCACCCCATCTGGTTTGGTGTTCAATGACACCTCTGCAGACCAGTGCTTTGGCAGCCCTGGGAAAAGCTGTGCATGGCACAAGGAGGGTAAGGAAAGAAAAGCCAGGCTATGCCTAGTGATATGGGGTTAATACAAGGGGATGTAACTGGCAGCCCTAAATTTTCAGTTGAAAGAATTATCTCCGCAAAATATATAATATTGTAGCTGCAATTATTAGGAATTGGGATTATCTATTCAAACAGTTGAGTAGCCTGGGGAAGTAAGATGTGGAGGGTGCCACAGAGTCTCTAATTAAACCAGCTGACCTAGTTGGGAAAAACAAACCATGGCTCTCAACAGCCCTTCTTGGCATCCGAAATGAAAGCCATAGACTTTGAGCTAAGAGCAGGTTAGAAACAATTACTCGGAGTGTTCAACCTTCCACAAAGCAACTCAGCAGAATCGTGATTTGCATGTGATACAGAGGGTGTAAATACAGGTGCCTGAATCTCACTGTACCTCCGTGTTTGCTCTGTTTTATATTGCCCAAAACAGCAAAAATAAATGCAGCAAAGCCCCTTCTTAGTCATTTCAAACATTGCCAGGTCATGGCAGGTTCTCAGTCTTGACCACCAGCACTTAGCTTTTGGGTCAATGTTTCCTGGCTTTGCTGATATGCCTTGCGGCTTAATTACAAAGGAAGCAGTGACTGCTTTAAAGAGAAGTTCATTTGAGGAATTCATCGGTGAAAGGAGCCTGGCTTATAGAAGCACTTGAAAGGAAACCCAGGTGCCAAGTGCCTTGGTCTAGAAGTTCTGTTTTCTTGGTTCTGGGCAAAACATCGAAGGGAAGCCAAGAGAAAAGTCACATTACTGCTCAGCATCATTCTTTGCTCACTTCTTTATGCTGAAGGTCCTTGTGGATGGAAATTAGATTCCCATCAGAGATAGGTATTGCCAGAATTAGCAGCAAAAAAAGTCTGGTCTTGCCATCAGAAGTTCATTAGCATACAAAATGTCTCTGTAAGTGAGAATTGTGTCGATTGCAGATGTTGTGCTCCATTGTCTTCAGTGCTGCTGTGCAAAGGCAGAACACTTCTCCCATCCTTACTCCAGGATAATTCATGTTCAGCTCATTGCAGTGATGTGGAGAGAAATACCAGAGAGCAAGGGGTTGTGTAGGAAGAAAGTGCTAAAACTTTATGCAAATTATATTTTACAAGCGTGAAAAACAACTAGATGGAAGCAAAAATCAAGATAAATAGGGGGAGGAGAATGGTTAATTACCTTGCACTTTGCAAGGACTGTGTTAGCCTCAGATAGGCTCTCCTCAGTGTGGGATAGATAATTCCCAACAATATCACCACAGTGCTCTCAGAAAGATAACGCTGAAAAGGGAAACCAATTTTAAGGAAAACAATGTTATTTAAAAAGACAGAGATTTCACTGTACGGTCATTTTGAAGTGGGTAAATTAACAATTAAAAAGACTCTCATGTGCCATAATCTCTGATTGTTTTATTTTAATAGCTATCTCAGTAGAGAAGATTCTCTTCAGTAACTAGAGATCTCATTTCTGTTAATTTTGTGCAACTCTAAAGGAGTCACTGATGTTCATTTGTAACTTGCCACACACCCCCTCCCCCATCATTGCTTCTTCTAAGAATGTGTCTCTTGAAAGCACACTGATTATCAGTGGAATTTCGCTGCTTACTTTAAGCTTTTGTGGTCCAAACTATAACTGCTGACCAGTTAGAAAGTGGCCAGGAGAATGCACAACAAATATGACATCCAAAAACTATCCCCTTTACCCAACTGTACTCCACACTGCCTCACCATCTGGAAGCACTGAGAAAGACAAAAAAATGCTTGCACAAATCTGCATCCAGACAGCAGCTCTCAGGAGGACAAATTTCAGCTTCTCTGACTCTCCAGCACAGCATTATCTGAGGGCCTTGATGCATTTTAATAAAAAATCTTTTATGTGCTTACATACTGCTTAAGCTTAAAGGAGCTGAGAGATGAAGCCAGACCTTCACAGGTGTTAGCTGCTTCAGAAGACTCATGGGAATATAGACCTAAGTGTTTACTCATGTTCACACATGAAATCTGGGGTGAAATCAGAAATGGAGCATCTCTTGTCTGAAGAGCACATTAACAGGTTAACATTAAAACATCCATCTTTTCTAATGGCGATGCCAAGTCCCAAAAACCTTAGCCCATGAGAGTGAGACGGCAACAGAGAGATATTGGGAACAAGCTTTTGCTTTGCAGCAAAAGCAGCTCATCTAAAAAAGATATGAAGAGCTATAAGAAGGAGGAAACCCACAGCCTCCTAAAATAAATACAGAAATCTACACATACATGTGCACAGAATAGAATACTGTTCATTTATGAACCTGACCACTAGTGGCTGAGCCAACACAGAATCTGTTTTGAAACCAGTGGAAGCAGAAAAGGTGGGTATGAGTCACATTGTGTTCAGAAATGGTCACTTCACCTCTGCAATGAGCTAAATACATTAATCAATAAAGGCTTAAAGGAATAACTGAACCATGCAGCTTTCCAGGCTGGTTACATCTAACCCATACACACAATTTTGATTTCGGGGAACCTACGCTTGCTCCTCACTTTGAAACCTGGCCTCACTGCTCTGGCTTCTGTTATGCAGAATGCTAATTATCCTGCAGAAATGATACTGCAAGGCTCTGGGAATGCCTGTGCTGTGACTTGGAGGCATGGGTTTCAGTGCTTTAGTCATCGTTAGGGCAAGTCAAAGTTTCGGATAAAACTTTATAACATGAAAAATTACTGTCTCCCCAGAAATAAATTATTTCTTATACATTTTTCATTTTATAATATTTTGGAGTTGTCAAGTAAAACAATTTTTCACTTTTCCAGTTTTGGGACTTCTCTATTCCTTTTTCCTCTCCACTTTTAATCCAAGGAGCAAGGAAAATGAGTAGATAAAACTAACATTTAGAGATACTTAAAAGGTGGTGAGAAAAATAATTAATGAATACCCAAAAGCTACAACAAACCAGTTTAATTTTTCTTTGTACATAATTTTAAGAAGCTGATTTTTTAAAAATTATTTTTATACTATACACATTCGCTCTTTTTCGACAGCTCTCATCAAAGCATTAAACCAGTGTTTCACTACAAGGCCTGTAACTGAGGACAGTTTCCTAGCAAACCCATTGAAGAGACAGTTTCCTAGCAATCTCATTGAAAGAAATGTTTTTCTCCATTCTGATCAAAAGGATGGAATCCATATGTCCATTGAAAAAGTATATATCCTTATGAGCTCAAGGAAAATAAATCTATGTATATTTGCTCTTTTTTTACCCTTTCATAATTTATTGTCAGAGAATTAGGAACAGCAGGAGAAATAAAATACAAAAAGCAGCTAAGGATGGCAAAACATTTTACAGAAGTGGATCGGAATAATTTTATCCCCTTCTGCAAATGAAGCTGTTGAAGCACAGACAGGAAAAGCAGTGCACTGGAGTCAGTGACTGTCCATATTTCTTAATTGCTGCCACTATTTGCTGTCCATTAAACCTCATCCACAGACAGTGTTCAGGAATGGGTGGAAGAAGTACCCCTTGGCATTCTTCCAACTAGGCCAGAAATGAAAACAAGTTTTGTGTCCTGGGAAATTTCTTCTACTGGAAGAAGCCTTTCCAAGTTGGAAGAAACAGAAATACGATTGGGATTTTCATCCCAAACAAGAATAGCAAACAAATCTGACATTGTACCAGTCTTGGGTATTGTTCTTCTGGCCCTTGGAGCGTAGTTCAAGTCTCAGTGTCCATCTACCAAGACCTCAGTGCTGTAGTCAGACCCTCAAATAAGAAGGGACAGGGTTTTGCCCAAGACCTAGAAAACTGGCTAGCCTACAATCCAAATTTCTCTTTTCAGAGAGACTTTGGTATGCTAATTCATACCTTGCAGCTCCAATTCTACACCAAAAAGGTGTGGACAATAATCATTCTCCTGTTAATGAGAAATAGTTTGCCATTTCCCCAGAACGAGCTCAGCAGGAGAGCCAGGTATTATTAGCACCACCTGGCAGGCTAACTTTATCTGCCTGCAAGTCCAAGAACAAGCAGTGATGCCAACACACTATAGTTTCTCTAAAATGCATGGCTCTGCAACTCCAGTGAGCTCCCCGGCCTAGAGGGAAATAACTTTGGGAAAAAAGTGTTCTGGCAAACAGGGGAGCATGCCCCAATTTATCACATCCTAGCAGCTAAGACACTTCCTGATATCCAGACTATTCATGTTGTCTTCAGACACCCAAACTCATAGCATTACAGAATCACCTCTTCCCAGGGGACATACAAATTACCCTCAAAGGGAGAAGTCAGACTTGATGATCAGGTCATACAAAGGTTTGGGGTTTTGAAGCACTTTTTCCACCTCATTCAGAAATCCAGATAGAACAGCCAGCTCTCAAGGACATTGCTTGGCTTTGAGATATGCCCTGAAGAGCAACAGTAGGTCCATAAATCAATGACTAGCATGAACCACATCATAAACACAATGTAGGCTTTTATCACCTGTGGCAGCTATATTGAGGATAATTTCACATTACTTAAGTGCTTCAGAACAATCATGTTCTGTGTGAGAGGATTCAATAATGTGAGACTTGTTTATACAAAACCACAGAGCCCATTTCAGCATTGTAGGATACGTAGCAGGTTTTGCTCTTTGCTGATGAGCAATGCTGCAAGGCAAGCAAAGCTGCAGTTCCTACAGCTGTATTGTGCATGTGTATGTTAAGTAAACAGCACTGGAGGGAGTGATGGGTGGTATCAGGAATGTGTAGCAATCTCCTGCTTGCACTGGGCAGGAGGCAATTTTGGATCATTCAGAAGAAGGGAGGAAAATGGGACACAGTGAAGAGCAGAGCAAGACTACACCTTTCCCTGGTGTTTCCACCTTTCAAGTTCAACAGGGGTTTCCCCTCTCTTCCTACATGTGGGGGTCCCTAGGAACCCAAGGTACAGCAGGCCACTTCAAGGCATGGCCCATGGAAAATTTCATCCCCCTTGGAAAAGCCAGCAGGATCTGATTAACTGAGTGAGAAAGGTGAAAGTGAGTGTGACACCCGTGTTAACCTTGCTCTTGTATTTATAGCTCCTACATTCACCTATCAGCAGGAAATCTCTTTTGCTACTGTACAAAAGAAATTTCACTCTGCTTTGTGGTTTGTACAGCTTATAGTAGGATGATCCTCCCTCAAACAATGACAAAAACTCTCCTGAACTGTATTGCTGTGTAGGATTCAAGGAACAGTGTGATGTAGGGATACGTATGTCTGCGAGACCTGCCAGGAAGAGATATATATTTTTACAGTTGTAGAATTTATAAGGCACAATTTGAGAAGGATCTGGTTCTATCAGTTTCTACCAGTCAGCATCCTAAACACATAGAGAGTAAAAGCTGAACAGGATTCCAGTAAGGCCTAGAGCCCACTCAAGGAATAAGTTTGCAAAGGATACAATTTCCAATTTTACTTTAAAAATCCCACTAGTTTCTTTTTTATAAAGAAATTCGTCTCCACTCTTAGCTCTAGGTCAAAGATTTTGTTTGAAAATTTGAAATTAAAGAGAGAATAACTACATGAGGTGATGAATTTCATTGAATCACTCATTCAAAATGTTTCTGTGGTGAAAAGCTGCATCCCACCGTTCCTCAATGCAGCACTGCACACAAACCTGACAGTATATGGTGCACACAGCAGTCCCTTATTGCTCAATTTCATTTCCCTACAGTGTCTGGTTAGCAAGCAATAGCCAGGAGATGCCATTCCCCTAACTTAGTGTAAGTAACAAAGCACATTCTCCTCCCTTTATGTCTTGTTTTTGAGGCAAACTCCTTCAACTCCAATCAAATTAACTGCTCACAAGACACTTTGATCCCCAGCATGCACTCCCAACACATGCTGAATAATGCCAGATTTTGTTCCCATAAACAAATCCCAACAAGTGCCACTGTACTGTCTCCAGTCTTGTCTGGCAGTAGTCAGCCCAGGCAGGATCTGAGAGAGTCGTTTCACTTCACACACAGCTCTCAGTGAATGCCACCATCTGCTTTTAGGTGGTTAAACAACATCTACAGTGGGTCTGAAAATATCCATCAAATCCTGCAGCTTCTGACATGGGATAATTTCAGCTTTCTGCTACACCAGCCTTGGCCAAGTGTGATAGACTTGCTCTAGACTTGCACCAGTGGGAAAGGGAAGATGCTTTCCTTCAGAAGGGCTCAGGGCCAATGATCCTTCTGCACTCCAGGCCCCTCATCCCTAAATTTCACTGACAGTGTAAGGGGGCACATGGTGAGCTGGGATGTTCAGTCTACCCAAGTCTGAAAAAAAATGCAAAGAGCAAGGTGGGGCAGGGAGTATTTTTAACCTACATCAGCTTCATTTCCAAATTTCAGCCTCTATCCTGAAAACTCCATCTAGCCCATGGAGAAACTGATACAGAACAGCAAAGACATCCAAAGCATTAAATCCTGCTATATGCAAAAATGCAATACTGATGACAGTTGGTTATCATACACAAGAGCAAGAGATGATACAGATGATACAGATACGTAGTAACTCTGACATCATCCTCCAGTATTACTGAAGAGCAAATTATGAAAAAGATGCCTGGGCATCTTTATTCTCCAGATGAAGAAAACACATAATATGTACAAAACTAGGCTACTGCAGCAATCTTCAGACTTTTCAGATCAGATTGGTGTTCTAATTACACTTATTTTCTAACTTTTTGCTGCAGACAGGTGACAATAATTGCATGATCATAGTTACAACCCAGATGTGGTTGTTTATGGTACTTTTCAGCAGACACAAGGTTTACTTAAAGGCATCCCCAGAATGATGCAGAAGCATTTACCCCAGAAAATTAGGACTGGCTTCTTTGCAGGAATTTAGAGGGCATAAATATCCACAGGCAACAGGTATTTATTTCTATGCCTGCAGGTAAAAACAAGTGGTAATAGTAATTGCAAAGCAATACATTTCTAATTGCAATAGATCATACCCTTCAAGGCTAGACTTCGAGATTAGTTTCTGAGTCCTGAAGCATACTAAACAGTTCTTCTAGCAAGATGCAGCATGCTATCAGCAACATAAAAGAAGGAAGTATACAATACCTGTTAGAAACACACACACATGAAAATGAGTTTAACACTTCCACATACCAGCTATAGAAGCTTGCTCAGATAAAAGCCACGTGAAGAAAAATGTTTCATTTGTTTTAAATGCTGCTGACTGCATAGTATTGCCCACTGTGCCTCCAGACATGGGACAGACCTGGCTCCTGACACAATGGTGCCCAGAGAAACAGCCACAGCACAGGTGCTGCCCTGCTCATCTCCACACACAGACTTGGCTGACAATGGAGCTGCACCATGGCCAGAGCCAGCAAGAGCTCAGATCAGACTGCAAGTGCTCCCTTGTTAAGCCAGGGCCACTTGTACTCTCCACACACCCCTCCAAGAAAAAACATAGACCTAATTATTAACTTGTACAATCTGCCTGTGTGTTTTTATAAAGGTTATTAAATAAGCAGTTATTTTTTGAAAACCCTAAGAGAAAGACTTAAGAATCTATTTATTTATTCAGTTTTATCCTACAACTGCATGCCTTATATACCTTACTAGAACTTTCACAAGGGCTATAATTTCAGGTTATTATTTAAGTACTTCTCAGAATTAAAAAACAAAATCCTCCTTCTCTTGTGTTTACATCCTCCCAATTTGTCCCTCATACAAGTGCTTATTAAGCCAGCTTAGCTGAAATATTTTTGTACACTTTTGGTTTTTTGCTGCCCTCCTTCAAACTTTTTTCTGAAGAACCTGTTGTCTAGAAAACTGGGATCTTGTAGCAACTATTAACTATGAGAAAACCATGACTCATATCCAAAATACTTTATTTTGAAGTATTTACAGACCTAATACCACATTACCTCCTTGCATTCTGTAAGATCAGACTGGGGCCTCACATGGTGAGGAAGTCCTGAAGTACTGGGCATTTTTCAAGAGAATGAATAGTGAATCACAGCAACTTTAGACAGAGCCAGAACACAGCTTAGCTGACAGGAGAAAATTAAAATCAGCTGACCTGTAACTCCCAGGAAGCACTGACAGATGTGGACTCATGGGAGAAGGAGGCAAAGACAGTAATAGAGACTAAAGTGCTTTTACTGCCCTAGTGGCTTCTGCCTTTGCCCTCTCCTGGCCTTGCCCTGAAGCCCTGTGTTCCACCCTCATGCTGGTGGCTCACACTCTCTTGTTGCCCACCATTGCAGCCCCTGGCTGGCTCCTCTGTCTCTAAAGGCATGTTGAACCCAATGCAGCAACTCTGCAGAAGAGTTTGTGCCAAGGTGTGCATGTGCACACAAATGTCTGTCTGACACACCTTCCCACCTTGGATGCCTCTAACACGAGGCCAATCCCTGTCGCAGGACTCAAGGCAAAGGCCACGTCCCTGCACAGGAGAGCAAGCAAGGCTAAGCCATCCTGGTCCCTTACAACTACATGAAAAGGGAAGAGTATCTCCACTGAAAATGTTTCCATATTCCACTATACACTTCTTAGAGGAAACACCATTTTCTATGGAAGGAACACACCCATTGCAAATAATAAAAAGGTACTTCAGCAAAAATCCATTTTTCTGTAACATGGCAGATTTTCACTCAGACCTACTCAGATCTTACTGACGAATCTCAGAGCATGCTTTCACTAATTCCTTCAGGTTGTATCTGTTTGTCCTGTGGAGTTAGTGTCACTGCATCCTCACACCGACCATATTGCCCTTGTCTGGACCTGGCCCAGCTGTGTGCTCTGGCCAACATGCATGTAGGGCTTCTCTGCAGCTTCCAGACTTCCCAGGGGAACTTTGATGGGGAAATAAGTGTTCTTCAGCTTAGTGGTGACATCCAAAGATATGAAGAGGGAAACATTTGGAGGAAAAGAAGACACCAAAACCTTCAGCATGTTGGGTTGGCCCAAGGCAAACAGGAGCCTCCTTTTTGATGCAGCATCTCACAGTTCCCTTCTGGACAAAATACCCAGTACACGGGTGGAAAATTATTGCACACATCATGCAATCATTGAGCAACTGGCTCACCAGTCTGGCACAAAGGCTTGTAGTGAATGGGGTGACATCAGACTCACTGGTGACTTACCACCAGTGGGGTTCCACAAAGCTCCACTCTCAGTCCTGTGCTCTTCAACATCCTCACAAACAACTTGAAGGCAGGATTGGAAGGGATACTGAGTGAGTTGTACTGATACAAACCTGGGAGGAGCTGTTGAGTTCCTCAAGGGCAGGGAGGCCCTGCAGAGAGACCTCAACAAACTGAGGGCTGGGCCATCACCAATCATATGAAGTTCAACAAGGGAAAGCGACAGATTCTGCATCTAGGTAGGATAACCCTGGTTGTGTGCACAGACTGGGGAATGAGGGGCTGGGGAGCAGCGCTGCAGAAAGGGACCCGGGGCTCCTGGTCAGGGGCAAGTTGAACATGAGTCAGCAGTGCCCTGGCAGCCAGGAGAGCCAACCCTGTCCTGAGGGGCATCAGGCACAGCATGGCCAGCCAGGCAAGGGAGGGATTGTCCTGCTCTGCTCTGGGCTGGGGCAGCCTCACCTCCAGCGCTGGGGGCAAATGAGCACCACAATATAAATGAGAGGGGTATAAAGCTGTTAGAGAGTGTCCAAAGGAGGAACAAGAAGATGGTGAAGGGCCTTGAGGAGAAGCTGTATGAGGAGTTGCTGAGGTCACTTGATCTGTTCAGCCTGGAGGAGACTGAGTGGAGACTTCACTGCAGACTACAGCTTCCTCACAAAGGGAAGAGGAGGGGTGGGCATTGATGTCTCTTGACAGGACCCAAGGGAATGGCCTAAAGCTGTACAGGGGAGCTTAGAAAAAATGTTATGGATATTAGAAAAATGTAACGGATATTAGAAAAATGTTCTTCTGCAACAAAGTGGTTGGGCACTGGAACTGTGACCTGGGCACTCCCCAGGGAGGTGGTCACAACACCAGTCCTGGTAGGGTTCAAGAAACATTTGGACAGTTCTCTCAGGCACATGGTGTGACACCTGGGGATGGTCCTGTGCAGGGCCAGGAGCTGTATGTGCCTTGTGGGTCCTTTCTAATTCAGAATATTTTCTGATTCCTTCAGGAATTACCTCCACAACAAGCAGCAGCAGATCCCATCTTGGGCAGAATCCATTATCACCATGGGGCAGACACATACTCTCTCCTTCTTCTCCTCTGCGTCCACTTGAGTAGTGGGCATTACTTTTTTCTCACTCACCATGGTAATTTGCGGATATTAAATTATACTCAGAAGGGCCTATAAAATACAAGCGGAGCCAAATAAGAAACATAGCTCAGAAAATTTATCTTAAAAAAATAAAAAAGGAAAGAAAACAAACTAATATAAAAGCTATGGAATTAAAACAATGTCTTTTCCCAGGTTCATGCTGAGCTCTAGGTGCATGCAACATTTCATGCAAATCAGATGTAATTTACTGTGTGATTTGTTTCTCCAATAAAAATAGTGAGAATATGGAGAACAATAATTTTCCCACATTTTAGCTACACATTTCTCCATAAATAGCGTAACTATTATAATGACTCCTCACGTGAGCTTGTAGAGTGATTGCCCCTGTGTGAAACACAGGCAGATCATTTCTTTATTGTGCTCAGGGTGCCTTGGAGCTCAGTCACAAGGGCATGTGTGTATGTGCACAAATACACAAGCACATATATACTAGAGATATCACTACAAACAAGTATCTGTGCGGGATGTGGTGTATGCTGTATGATCTGTGTCTGTGTTTGTGTGCATGTGTACATCAACCACTTTGTTCCCATTGCTCCCCTTGTCCAGAACCAACATATTCTCTCATATAATGTGGCACTGAACCAGCTCCTGGTGACAAACATAGGGCTACAGCTACCACAGGCTTCCCAAAAGTAAAGACTTTTTCCCTGCAAATGAGAGAGATTTCATCAGTTGCTATGTGGGCACATAGGAGTTGCCAGATACAAAATTAATACGTAATTAGCAATATATGTGGCAAGTAAATATAATAGTGTCAACATAAAATGCAGTGCTGTTGCTAACCAAAGTCATTGCAAGGCATAATTCATTTCCCATTCCTCATAATATATCACAATGTGAGAGGCAACAAAATGGTCAGCATGTTGAGTCCTTCAGTTGAAAAAGGCCTGATTATCAGTCACTCCTTGGGGTATAAAAGAGGTATTGCATACATGGCATTGTCATAATGTCACCTCCAAGGTGAAAAGCAAAGCATTAAATTTTTTCTCAAAAGCATTTTATTCAAATTGCTGTTTTTTAATAAAGAAAAAAAAAAACCTGGGAAAAGATAAATTGGGGCTTGAGATAAGGCAATTTTTGTGGAGAAACACGTGTGTAAATATTTCCTAGAAGAAGCCTTACCCACAATGTTGGAAAAACAGGTATAAAACAGAACAAGATGCAAGGTTTTGAAATGCAGAAGTTGCTTATTCCATTTCTAAAATGGCCGTGTAAGTTTAGAGACACACTCAGATATATACGAGGTGTATGAGTGACAATGAATTTTTATAATAAGCCTGCATGAAATATAAAAGTGAGAAAAATAGGTGGATATATTACAGTGAGCTTTTGATATTATTGTATATTAAAGTGTTTTATTACAAATGCTTCTGTGGCACTTACTTAGAAAACCCAGGTTGGGTGTAAGGTTTGGAAGGGGGAATTATTTTGGTAAAGTAGAGCAGCTATTTTCCCAGCTGAATAGTAATGGGAGAATAATAAATTCTTGATTGCATTTTCTTGCTTTTTTTGACATTGTGTTTTAGATTTGTCATTTGTATATATTAATACATAATCAGCTTTGCAATAAATTCTGTTTGTGAAACCATTTCCTGATGGTCTTGATAGATTTGTACATGGAAACAGAAAGGCAGGCATCAATAAGATAGGCTTATTCAAGATGTAAAAATGAAAAAGTTAATCAAAAATACTGGGTTTATTTGTAAGTATAGCAAAAAAAAAAAAAGGGGGGGGGGGGATGAATTTCAAGTTCAATAAGGGATGTGAAACATAAAGCTCCCAACTAACATTTGCTCTGAACCCAGTATTTCAGTTTAATAAAAAAGAGAACATGCTCAGGCAATGAAGAAATACTGATAATGACATTTTCCATCTGGGAGAAGGAGGATAATGTCAAAGAGTCGCTGTTGTGCCAGGTCTGATAAAACCTGGTGCATCCTACTCACAGGTATGAGGCACAAGAAGCAGTGCTTGTGTTTTTTTCAATGATAAGTGTGACTTTTCCCCCCCTTCACTCATCATAGTTCCAACAAGTAATGCAAGTTTGCCCCCTTGCCCCAGGATGTCCACTCTGGCTAAAATATTAATGATTTCAGATGTGCAGATATTTGGTCTTCTCCACATCACCACAAAATTTTATTTCTTGATTAGAATTGTGAGAAAACCCATCCAGATAAGGCTTCATGCCAAGGCTTAAGAAAGTGATGTCTGCAAGAAGCCTAAAAAAGTAACTTCAAATAGATGTGCAACTTTTAATTGACTGAAGTAAAAGTGAATCTCATTCTAAATTCTCAGTCCCTCACCAGGAACAACCATTCAGCCCCTAGAGATCTGTTAAGGTGCTATGAGGTGCTGGAAACCTGGCACCTTGGCATGGCCCCCCAGGATCTCATGGCTCTGCAGTTCTGAAGGATGAGAAACCTGTCTGCCACTCACCTGCACCAAGCAGGTCAGCACTCCTCCCCTGCTTTCTTATTGTCCCAAACTGTTTTGAGATCAAAAGCAGAGGAGGAGATACCACTCTGGTTGGACTCCAGGGTGAAGGCACAGAGCATGAGCCATTTTCCCCTTTGCAGCCTTTCTCTGCCAACCTACTTGGCGTGATACCTCTCTGAGCAGGGCAAGCCTTTCACTGCCAGGAAAGTTGAGTCAGCTTTTCTATCATTCACACATTTTGCAAACAGATGAAGATTTTCTTCACTGCCTTTTCCTTTTGAAATTTTTCACAAAATGGTTTTATATATGCAGTGCCTGTGAAAAGATTTTGTTGCATGTGTTAAAAATTTGGAATTCCAGCTCTTGCAATGGCATATCCTGCACACTGCATTTGCCCAGCTTGACTGGAGTAGTATGACTGTGAATTGTATTATCCTTGACAAGGGCCAAGTCAGAATCTGTTTCCTGCCAATAATTGACAGTGTGAACTGGAAAGTCACTATTTTGCTGGAACAGTAATGCCAGCAAATTGGTTTTCAGGTGTATTGCTGGTTTTCAAACCCTCCGGTAATGAGGAACATATTAAACATCTAGACTGATTTATAGGAAATGAACCCAGAACAGGTGCTGCTACCTCAGCCCAGGCTTATTTGCTAACAGAATATGAATAGAAATGTTTTATACCAAACTTGAACATCATGTATGACAGGATAGCTTAGTCCATCTCTCTCTCCACAAATGGTTTTTCTTATGAAGCAATTTCTAGGTTTCAGGCTGAACTCTTTGTTTTCTGGGGGGAAAAAAAAATCAATTTGGGGGCTCCAATAGCTAGTAGACATTTTTATGATAGCTACAATGCAAGTATGTATTCAGAGAGATTTTTCAACACTACTGGAGTAGCAGTAAACAACTTCTTTACTGCCTGATAATGCAGAGATGCTTACTTTCATAAAAATAAATCTTGAACAGGTTTCAGTACTCCTCTGAAATGAGAGGTTCAGGGACTGGGACAGGAAGACCTTGGAAGGGAATGATACTTTATTGATTTACTTAGGTAACTATTTTCTTGGCAGTACTTAGCATGGGTGCAAAACACCTATCATGTGCTGACTGTAATTTTTTATAGCCTTCATTTAAAATGATGAAGTGGTTATTCCATGCTTGGTAGGACTTTGTATGTTTTGCAAGACACAAGCCTGCTTTCCAAAGTCCGCACAAGCCCTGTGAGCATTCAGCCACAGATTTTCTGCTGTATTTCAGAATGTCTTGTGTTTGAGGTTTTATCTCTACACACCTCAAAAAGCACCTACCCCATTTGTTTGTCCACATGATTGGCCTCCATTCCACTCACTACATTTACAATTAGGAGTAATAATATATCCTCTGTATTATAATCAGTACAAAACAAATTTCTCCATTTTCCTTCACACTGTTGAGACCGGCTTCACTTGTTTTCTTTACAAATCACAATAAATCACAAAGAAGGGATTTGGGAAGTGGCCTGTGTGGAGCAGACATCAAAAACTCCTCTTTACCTTCTTTTTGTCAAGGAGTTATCCAGAAGAAAAAACTAGCATATGTCCAGGGAGAAAAAAGTCTTGGAAATCACCAGTTTTAATTTTGCAGAAGGTCTGTCAAAACTTCTTAAAGTAATTAATTCTTGTGCCCTCTTGTGCTGCATCTCCACTAAAGATTTTAAAGAGGTCATGGATTAGCTCTGAACATCTTCACTGTTGGCTCTATGAATAGATACTTTTTTTTTTGCTTTCCTGAAAACAGAAAAAGGGGGAACAAATGAAGAAATCAGCATATGGATTAAACATTTTGCTGAAAAATAACATCAGGATTAAATTTTGCTCTCTGGTTTGCTCTGTAGCTAACTGAAGTTCACTTATGGTGAGATCAGGGAAAATACGAGACACATAATAGCAGGTCAGGTGAGATGTTACTCAATAAGCATTGTACATTGCAAGGCTTATACAGAAGGATGAAATACTTGATTAACTGATTCTGGCAACCTGACACACTGCAAAAGAAAAATTAACATATATCCTACAAACCCCAGACATAACAGTGTACTTTAACCAGATTTTTTTTTTTTATATTATAACTGTAAAAGCTAATTTGAGAGTATAATCATTACGAACAAGATGACAAAATTATTAGCAAGCCAGCAAAAAGAGAATGAGTTGGTAGATACCATCATTACACACTGACATGCTAGTAGTAGCTTCTTAAAATTACAGCTGATGGCACAAGGTTGAAGCTGTGCTTTGGATAAATATAAGTACTAATGCACAGAGAAGTTTTCCTGCAGACTCACTTCATACTTCTGTTAAATCATAGCAGTCTGCCTAGCAAAAGTGCCCAGCTTTGGGCCACAGGGAGCTGCCTGGTGAGGCTGCCCCAAATCAGCCAGCTGTCCAGCTTGCTCCCTGGGAACAAGGAGAACCCAAGGGACATGTTTTGTAGCACAGCAGAGGTAGCAGACAGATTTGCTTTTTTGTCTAAAGCACAGATTTGGAGCTTTCATGTCCTCTGAACCCACACGGCCATGTGAAGCGTCTGAAACCTTTCTCTCCTTGCTCATCTGTGAGAGGTGACAGAGAGCCAAAACCCTGCCATTCCCTGGGGTGATGGGACTCAGCAGGACACCACTAGACATGGAAGTCATCTATTCCTCCTGCAGGGATTATCTGCCCTCATGTAGTTAACGAGTTAATACTAACCATATGGTTGATTACAGCAATTATTGCAAACACAATGTCTAATGAAGGCAAAAGTATGGTAAAATAATTAGACTTAATGATGACATTCACATTTGAAATTATGTGTCACTTACCCTGCATGAAAGATGAAAAATTCCTCCTGAAATGGAGTAAATTTAAGCTTCCTCTGCTTTCCCAAAAGCCTGGATTCCTGGAGCGTTGGAGGAAACAGGAGGATGTGTTTATGAAGTCCCAAAAGTTGAGACTACATAAGGCACCCAGGCTTTTTTTTTTGGCCTGTCCACAGCATTTTGTTATTGTGGGTAACTTTCCCTCCTCACCCAGTGCTCTCACAACTGGGCAGGAAGCTTCAGAGGATCCTGGACAAACTCCCAAGATCCTCCAGTCCCCATGTTATTTCACACGTTTGAACATCGCTCCTCACACTGGCATAGCTCAGGAGGCTTTCCTTGGCCTTCCTTCTAATGGCAAGCATGACCCAGAGTTTTCCAAGGGCAGTCCCATCTTCCACTATTTGAAGAGCTCTTCCTTCTCTTTTGCTTCCCTAAGCAGTATCCTGTGGCATGAGTCAATTTTAATTTACAAATAGCAGTCTCATTTTGGAAGTTTGTAACACATACTTGCACATAAAATATTGGCTGCAGTGGGAGAGGGAAATTTCGGGTTGGTGCATCTGTCACAGTGCTCAAAAATTCCGGCTGTATCGATTTGCTCAATTCATTTTACAGTGCTATTTTCATTAGCTAATCCTGGGGAGTTCACTGCCCTGTATCTATTAAGTACACACCCTCACACACACACATTCAGAATGGGGGAGGACAGATTTCATTAAAAAGCATCACAGACAGGAAGGTATCCAAGTCACTTCCAATACATTTTATTAGCTCAACTGGAGGTTTTCCTTAGAGTTCACAGAGTTCATGGTTAAAGCTTTTCTTTTGATGGCCTGAGTCATGCAATCCAGAATGCGCTTCATGATCACCGCCTGCTAGCTGGAAAATATTTATGCTATGTGGCTTAAACTTCAGCATGAAAATTATTTTGACAAAATACACAGTAAGAGCACTTGGTGTGCTTTTCTTCACGTCAATATGAAAGTGCTTTTCATGCAGCCTCTTACTTTATTCACTGTAACAGCTCAATGGGAACCTGCAAGGTTAATCAAGAACCTGTGTATGAATGGATACTCTTCACATAACCTGAAGCCATTTTTTCTGCATAAAGTCTCCAATCGTAATTTACGAATGGCTGCTGTTTTGTCATCCCTGGGAACATGTGCACGGCACATTTTAAGAATTAAAATAATCTAATGTGAAACCAAAACTGCCTGGTGCATACCTAGCAGGTTCTGGAGCCCATTTCTGCCGTGCTTGTCCATCACTCTCCCTACCACAAGCAACGCTGACAGCTTCAAAGCACCTGGTGTGCTACAACACCCGGACTGAGTGGTGGGCAACCACGTCCAGGCCACCCACAGGCTCTCTGGCCAGCACCAGTAGTTGCCCCTGTGCCCTGCCCGTGCTCTTGTTCCCTCCTGGCCTGAGCCCAGCCAGTGAAGCACAGCCAAAGCACCTTTGCAGGTGTGTCTCAGGACTGGAAATTCTCACTGGGGAGAAAAAGCAGGCAGGATTGGAAACTCCAGCAATACATATACACACCAATGGGAGCCATCCTCCATTGCAAAGTAAATTCTGGGCAGCAATCAGTGCTGCCAGTGAATCATGTAATGACAGTGTCCGGAGGAAAACTTGCCAGTTGCTCGGTGTAACAAATCACGTCCCTTAGAAACTCCTTGCATTCCCAAAAGGTGAAGCAGTTTTTCTCTTTCTAGGTGACCTCAGCTGAAAAAATTGTTAATTCAAAAAAGGCACAAAGACAAACCATGAGATTTTCAAGTACTGCTCAGGCACCTAAAGTACAGGAAGCATCTGCTTATGGGATCTGTGTTACTACGGATGGGGTCAGTGCACATAATTGTCACTGTAAAGGAGCAATATTTTCCAGCAACTCACAGGTAGGAATTTTTGGTGCTCTGGGGTTTGTTTTGTTTTTGTTTTGTGTTCTTTTATGTTTACTATGTATATGGTAAAATAAGGTACAGTCGACTCACAACCCTCAGTGGGAAATGCAGACTTTTTATTCATTCATAGTATTCGGTAAGGTTCTTCATTCTTACAAAATCTGCATTCACCTAGAGTAGTTTTCAGACCATTCTCAGTTATCTGAGGTTGGAGTCTCAGAAACCTGCTACAGGGCAGGGAAGGGATGAAGATGCATAGGGTCCCTAACAGCCAAGATTCTGAATTACATCACTGTTCCATAAATATATTCATTTTATTCATGTTCATTCCTGAAAGAATTTACTGCACTGAGGATGTCATCTCGACTATGTATCTTAGAATTGATCATTTCCCCAATTAAGCTGTTCAGGCCTCAGACTTAAAGAGCTGTCACAGCTGCTGGAAGATGATTTATCTCCTGATGACGGGCAGAGCTCCTGACCAAAAGTTATTAATGACAGAGCTTCTTTTTTTGAAATAACCTTAACCCAAGCATATATCTTCTTAGTCACATTAATATCTGAACACATACCCCCAGTACTTAGCCAGGTATTAAATGGATGTAAAATCCTAAACCTTAGTCTTTTAATACAGAGCCTTTCAAATGAAGAATAAGAGATTAATCCAGCCCTATTCTGTGCCAGGCTGTACAGCAACTGCTGCTGTTTCATGGGAAATGCAGGCTCTGAACAGTACTTTGTTCCATATCACTCTGTTAACTTCCACAACCGAACTTCCCCAGGCTGGTCTGGCAAAGGACTCCCCCCAACAGAAAAGATGAAACATGACATCTATCCGTTCACCAGTTCAGGTCAATTATTTTTTGTGTAAGTCTCTTCTAGGGTTTAACACCGCTCCCAATGAAGTTACGGAAGAGTTCTGCCATTGGCATTCACAAGGCAAGAAACAGCCCCTTCAACAGCCTGGGCTTGTGATGACTGCTACAGCAGTAGGGCTCCATTGCTGCCCTGGACAAGATGACTTTGTTACATTTAATAGGTTAGCAAATTTTAACATAAAATAAATTGAAGGGACATTGTTTGTGGGGATTGTTGTATACGCAATACGGCTCAGGTCTGTGCATAGGCTTCAACAGCAGCACCCTGATATGGTTGAGTTCTCCTGTACTGTGAATGCATAAAAGGATACAAGCACTAACTCAACCCAAATTTTCTCTAATTTTAAAGGCCATAAAATCTTTTGCACCTCAAAAACCACCATCACAAATGCCAGTGAGCATAAGATAATTCACGCACTCCGCTGAGCAGTTCTACCATATTCCAGATATATGTAAAAACTTCCATTTAAACTTTTGTTTTAATTAGTTCAAGAATTCATCCAAATGTTTAAAAGTTTTAAACAGCTATGTATCTTTCTTATTATTCGGTTCCCTTATTATTCATTTTCAAAGGGCCCTCTGACACCTATCAAATCTGATAGACGGAGCAGTGATTTCTCTCAGGCGAGTGTAAATCTTACACCATTTCCCACATGATATTACTTTCCCATGTCTGATTGCTCTGGAAACAAGTAATCAAATTAATAGGACTATTTAACTTTCATTCATATCTTAGCTGCCACCATAAATTTTCAACCATCAGAAGACAGTAAAATGTTAGTTTTGCTTTATTTGGAGAAGATATTCATTTTCACAACTTCTGCCTTATTAAACCCAGCAGCTTATTTCTTGGGTAAGACAGTATTATTCACACCGACAGCAGCTTCAATAACCTCTACAAACTTTTGCTATTTACATTTGGTTTTTTGAATGGGTCATATTCCCAGCATTAGAAGTTTATGATGATTTAATAGGGAGACTGTAAATATAATCTACCTTGGTCTGAAAACTTCAGTAGTTAAAAAAATGCTGTGGGAACCAATTTTAGCAACGGAATTCCTCAGCTGACCCACAGAGCTCCTCTTTGGCAATATTCATTCCTGGAAACATATCAAAACTGTCCTCTGCTCACTGTGCTGGCTGGTCACTGCCTACTGTAGCAGCTTCCATACATTGTTATTCTTCTGCAAAATGCCCAGCAGTCTCAGCCCAGGATATGTAACAGATCATGTCACTTTTTGGAACAAGATTTGCTTGCCTGTGTCTCAGTGGAAATAGCACAGAGACCTGCTGGTCCAGGGCCAAGGAATTGAGGGCATGATGAGGGCAATGCAAAAGTCATCAACTATATAAATATATGAGTTTTTACTGCTCAGACAAGGTGTAGTAATAGCCTGCCTGTGTGCTCTGAGCACATCTCAATTGCAGGCTGAAATTTCTTAATTTAAATCACCATGAATCATACCACTTTTTCCCCACTGACCATTCCTTGGAAAGGGTAGGTTTCCAACCCACCCATTGCCAGTATCAGCTCCCAGCACATTTCAGTAAAATAATATTAAGTATTTTCCTCTTCAACTTCCACCCACACATGCAAACCTTTCACTTAAGAGGATGTGCAAAAGAAAGTGTGTGAGGGTTGCTATCAACATGGTTTCCCACACCTGAGTGGACAGCAACCGAAGACCACAGTGGTTCTGTGCGACACACACAGCAGCATGAACAAAAGAGCACCTCACCAGTTCTAAGCAAATATCTCCAAAAATTTCAAGCAGGTATTAGTTTTAGTGAGGACACTGCACAGTGACTAAATAGATCAAAACTCACCACTCAGAGCTGAAAACTGCTTGAGCTGTTCTGCATTTTATGGTAATAAACTGTTTGCAAAAAGATTATGAGTCTTGTGACATGATAGTTTGGCATTTGTGACTTAAAACTACATTTGGACATTTTGCAGCTTTATGATATTGCAAATTCAAGCTTGGTTGGCTAACCATTATCATCTTAGTTCTTTCAGAATTATTGCTTCCCAGGCCTATTCTTCCTCTTGGAGATAGGTGTTTCTGATTATTTTCCCTCAGATTTATTGCCCTGCAGTTTTCTGGGCTGAATCTTAGTTTCTATAAAAATGCCCACCTACCTTTATAATCTTTTTAGTTCTCTTTTTTTATTATCTCATTTTCTCTCTAGACGTCCTAATTCAATATCCTCTGAATTTTGTAATCATATTCTTCTCACTTTTTTCTTTTAGATCATTAATGATGGTATTTAATACAACCTGTCTTACACCACTCCTAAAGTACTGCAAGATGATTATAATCCTTAGCTTTTAAAAAGCAAAATCTATTCATAACTCAAAAAGCATTTCATATGTCAGGAAATTGCTGTTAGCCCATATTACAACCAAAGATGCAAACGATGCAGGTACTCACAAAAGCTGGTTTCCTTTCCCTATGTTTCATCTACAAGCAGAGGACAAAGAGATACAAACTCAACTGGAGCCTGTTTTGGAGTGGCTAAATTAACTTTCTACTTTGAACACCACTTCAGAGGACCCAAACACCTCTACATGTAAGATGAAACAAATAGTAAGATAATATCGCCAATAGCTTTCTTAAAAAAAAATAAAAAAAGAAAAAAGAAAAAGAGGAAAAAAAGAAAAAGTCCAGCAATCCTAAAATCCAACAGTCACTGTTACTTTCTGCTGCTGTTTCACAGTTTGGCCATAGCCTTTGGATTATCACTGTTCAATGGTTAGATTATTGACTGTCCAGTGTTAGGGGCAGTCTGATGAGCAGCCATGATATATTACAGATATTTTTCAAAGGTGGAAGGAGTTTTGTCTCACTTTCTTTGGCTAAATTTCTTTCGGAATAATTAGATTCTGAATGCCTAAAATGCCAAAGGCTTTATTTAGTTAGATATTAGCTTACTGCAGTAAATTACAATGTAATTTTTAAACCGTTATGCAGCTGCCATTATCCATGTGAAAGCTCTATGTTGCTGACTGATGAAATTAATTATTACCTCATACTCCTATCACCATATTCATAGAGATGATGTCCATGCTACTGACAGCAAGACTGTAGGATAATTTTGTCATTTACTTCAGTTAACATGACCCACGCCCATAGTCTCCTTGTTGGGAAGTTACTCTGTCACCCCAGGCCTACAAGGAGTTGCAGACATTCAGGAGCTCCTGCGCGTTTAGCAGAACACCCTGTGCAAACACATTAAGATTAGATGAAGGAGTTTGTGTTCCCTGCTATGTTTTAATTAGGTAAAAATCTGCAGGGAACAAAGCTGAGCAGAAGCCTCTCATGGCAGAGCTGTGGCTAGACCACAGGCTCCATACACCTCTTTCATTCTCTAAAAACCTAGACAACCAGTTCCCACTTGCAAGAGTACAACGTGGGACCGAGGGATTATCCGTCACAATTCAAACGCAATTCTCTGATAATAGTAACTGTGTTCCACTGTTAGAAGTGATAGACTTACATAATTAGCTGCAAGTGCTATTTCTGTGTGTGTAAAATCTTTTAATTATTTCCTTTTTAATTATTTTAAATTACCTAATAACTCTTTGGCAGAGAGGGATGTATGGGAGGGAGGTAGTGCAAAGCCCGCCATCATTATGAAAGCTTTTCAAGAGCTCCATTATGCACTGTGAGCATCTGACTCTTTGTAGCATGAGTCACCCACAAAGTCTTGAGCCATCAAGTAATTTAGGTTCTTTAATACAGAGTGGGAGGGGAGGAAGTAATACCATTTGTCCTTACGATCAGTCACATTCCTACAAGTATATATCATAACTGTTTTATAAATGGATTATTAGCAAATCAGATTACAGCACTAATTATTTCTCCCAGCATTTCCTTTGCCCATGTGCTGCGGACTCATCCACTCCCCAGTTATTACTACTCTTCCATCTGCTTTTTCCCCTCCTTTGCTATCTCACACACATACACAATCACTTATGTAAAGTCACCCAGGACAGGAAGAATACAACAATAACTGTTATTAGCACTGCAAAGGAAAAAACATTGCTGGTTCTCGTTGGAAATCATCCTGAATGGATACCTGCATGGCAACCTCCGAACAACATGATGGTTGTAACCCAGTTTGGAGCAGAACTGTGAAAGAGGAATTCACAACACAAAGCCATCTCCACGCTGGCAAGCAATCTCAGAAGAAAAGACAAGAATTGGCAGGCCTGAAAAGAAAACCACCTTTCTCACCTTTACTGGAAAAAACAGGGCTGTTAGGTAAGACATGTTAGATAACTTTTTTTTTTTTCCTTTTTAATGAAGACTAAGCCCAAGAGAGCTAGATTGTTCTGGGAAAAAATCAAGGACAGGATGAAGTTAAAAAAGAGCTTATGAAAGGAGCAAAGCAGAGGGGCAGGAATTAAACTAAAGGAAAACATAGGTGGAATCATAGGTCATATTTGCTACGTACAATCAATGAAATCTGCTATAATTTTAAAGAACTCCCACAGGATTTAGCAGACCCAAGAAAGTTTAATCATTGTGCCAGCTATAAGTTTTCACAAAAAGAACAGAGATTCAGATGTTTCTGTTTTGCTGTTTTGCCTACCCTACAAAATTCATTACAATCATCAAGTCAAAGCCTGAAATGTTACACAACATGAAAAGTAAGGCAAAGCTGCTCCCCTACACAGCAAGGTAAAATACAACTCCTGCCACAGATTTACTAAAGTAAAGGAAAGATTTCAGGGTAAAAATAATGGTTTGTGAGACCACACATCTTGTGTCCATTCTCCAATCTTGCTTTTTCTATTTCCAGAAGAAAAAACAGTCTTATGTGCAGTCTTTGCACAAATTACTTCTCTGGTTCATAAGGTGGGATTAACATTACTCAAAATATTTCTTAGAAATGGATAAAGAGTGTTAAAAATGCAGGGTTTAGGCTCAGTGCTAATGAAAAATTTGCAACAGACTTCTGCTTAATATCTGCTCAGTCTCTCATGTAATCGTACACAACTAATCCCTTTGCTGAGGCTGTCCCCTGACCAACACAAGTCCTCTCCCCACTGCTACCAGAACATTGCTAGTGTTGGATTTTCTCTCACACATATCATACTCAGCTCAACTATATTATATGTGCATCAAGGCAAAATACAGCTTTCCACCCTGTGCTGGTTTGGGCTAGGGCAGAGTTAATTTTTATCACAGTACCTAGTGTGGGGCTGTGTTTTACATTTGTGCTGAGCAGACAGTTGATAACACAGAGATGTTTTTGTTATTGCTGAGCAGGGTTTGCACAGAGCTAAGGCCTTTTCTGCTTTTCATACAGACACGTTGGCAAGGGGGCTGGAGGTGTGTGGGAGGCTGAGAGAAGACACAACCTGGACAGCCGACACCAACCAACCAAAGGGATATTCCACATCACATGACATCATGCTCACCATGTAAAGCTAGGGGAAAAAGGAGAAAGGGGAGGGGATGTTTGGATTTACAGCACTTGTCTTCCAAATAATCATTGTATATGCTGGAGCCCTGCTTTGCTATAGTTGACTGACCCTTATTTTGCTTTGCTTACATGCACAGCTTTTACTTTACCTATGAAACTGTCTTTATCAGAACCCACAAGTTTTCTGGCCTTTAGTCTTTTGATTCTCTGGTGGGGGAGTGAGCAAGTGCCTGTGTCAGCCTGGCATTTGTGGCTGGCTGGGGTTAAACTATGGCACACCCTTAACTACAGCTACCACCTACATTTCAAGGCATGGTGATATAGCATCAACAAACAGACATGCACCAAAAGGGGAACACACCTGTATATCCAGTAGAACTATTCGTACGCCTGCATCTCCAGGATGGACAAAGATATTCCATGTTCAGCTCCACCATCTGCACTGCAGGTGAGAGGAATGAAAGTCTGATGCACTGACACCAGCCACAAGGAAAGACCCATAGATTCCACCAAAATTCCTCAGCATGTATCCCAGCAGCTTTGTGAGGGATACATGAAGGGCACACTTAGGAAGGTGCCTGAATTTGCTTTCATAGATGTTTGGCTTATGTTCTTGAGAAGAGGGTCTTTGGCCAAATGGATTCACAGGTCTCAGCACCCAACATTCACACCCCCCCACCCCCTCCACAGGATAATGTGACTCACACCTTTCCTTTTCTCCAATCCCAGTTAATCTGAACATGATGGCTGAATTTCTGCTGGCTGGGAAGCATGGGTTCATCCAGAAGTATTTCCCACAACACTGGCTCTATCCCTGAGTAGGGCTTGATTCTTTTTAAATATTGCTATGGTACTATTTTAATCAGCAATTACAGACAAAGCAGAGTCATAAACTCCCTCTAAAGTGAGTCCCCCTCATGGGTACTGGAACAATAGCATATGCCTATGGTTGGGCAAATGTCTCAACTCTACTCTCTCTAAGGTGCTACTTCACAACATTAAACCTATAAAACTCAATCATACTCTAGCCTGAGAGAAAAATTCAGTGAAAACTCTAGAGGAGTCAATTTATTTGGAAGTTAACCAGACATATTTCAATCTCGATTGGACATCTAGAGACACAACATAAATTTTTATATAGGTTATTTGATTCTCACACCTCATAAATTAAATAGAATGATCTCTGATATATCTAATGCCTGGTGGTAAAACTGTGGAAGGATGGATTTCTGGTACATTTGTTTCTAGTGCCCTGCAGTTAGGTCCTTCTGGGCATCAGTTAAGGTTAATGTGAAATGAGGGGCAGTGACAGGAGACAGTTTTAAGTCCTGACCAATTTGCAAAGGAAAGTCAGCTTGCAGTCTGGGGCCAGCTTAACAGAAACTCTGCACAGGACAAAGCTAACAGTGAGTTAGGCATTGCTGCCAGGCTCTGCTCAAAATTGCTGCACAGCCATAGAAAGCTGGGACATTGCTTGGCAAGTTGAAAGCAAACACTCCAGAAAAAAAAAATTGTTTTCAAAACACAGCTGGATGACTAATTTATTAGGTTCATTTATCCCATCCAAAGTCACTCACAACTTTCCCTGTATTTGCCATTTGAGTGAGCCAATAATGAAGTTTGATTTAAGCTGCAACCAGTATGAAAATCCAATTAAATTGCATCTTGCAAATGTCTCAATTGAATATAGAGTGGGATAGACATCTGAATCCCATGGTGGGGTGTCGTGTCTTTGACTGAACAGAGGAGAGATGGAGTAACAAATAATGTTACTTGACTCACACTAACTAGTTGAGTGATTCCTCCAGTCGGGAAGAGAAATAATGTCTCTTGTGGACCTGTGATCCACAACTAGACACAGCCTGCACGTGTAGCACTAACTGTGCAAATCACTCTTTGTGTTGCCAATTGTACAGGTAAAGATTGCTTTCAGTAAAACTAAAGATAAAATGCTACATTTTTGCGACTCCCCAAGTAAAACTCAGGTGCTCTCAGGACACAAACACCACCAAATAAAAATTTGTTACCTGCTACACAACAGCAGTGATATTACAGAGGAAGTTACACTATAATCAGAATTGGCATGTGTCTCATATGCAATAACAAGGCTCAGAGCTGTCAACAGCTATTAAGTTGTACTTATGCTGTACTTGTACAGCAGAAAAATATGCCTCTGAAGTATTTTGGTAACTTTTTCCCTTTTTTTTTTTTTTTGGTACCCCCTTACCTCCTCCCACGGTTTTGGTATCCTTTTACATTTTTCTTCCCCTTCCCTTTCCCTTGCTTGCGTTTTTCTTCCAGCCCTAACTCTCTTGCTTCTGAATTTCCTTCCCATGTCTTCCTTCAGCATTTTCATTTTTTTCTCAAACTAGGCTTGACTTTTCATATTATAGTAACATTATTACCAGTGACAGTATGTAACTGCATTTGTTGATTTAGAAAGTCTCTTCCAGCCTTATATTTCTTTCTTGTTTCCTAGTTCATTTGACAAAACCTGGTCATTTTGACAGAGATTTCTGTGCAGGGATTAGTATCATTACTAGGCTTCAGAGTGAACGTCCCACTGTAGTGCAGTGCAAAGGAGGAGAAAAGGCGGAAGGAATTCATTTTTCCCAGAGGTCTCATTTCACAAAAGGAAGAGAACTCTTTGTCTGTTATGCTTATCTTGCTTTTAAAGGTTAGCTTTGTAGCCAGGTGGGTGAGCAGCATTTTATTACCAAAGTAAGCATGTTTCCAGGCTTCATGTGCCATATGGCCCACAGAGAAATAAAACTCCAGCCTATGGGCAGGGTGCTCAAGACCTCTGCTCTAGGCAGCTGCATGCAGCTCCGAATTCTTGGTATGTTTTTCAGAAATTTTATGCATTCTAATTTGATTAAGTTCCTTCTCTTGGCAACTGGTCATTGTCAAACCCTTTTCTGATCAGCAGGGGACTAATACAACCTGGGAGCTCCAGCCCTGGCAATGGAAAACATTATAGGCGCATTGGAGAATATATTTGCAAAGAATATCTCCTGCACCTGGACTCCATTTATTAAGTTTGCAGAAAGGACAGCTCCTGCCAAGAAGCCAGACACTCTGACCTTGTTTGAACCTGCCTGCTGCTTGTGGAGAGGGATCTGTCGTGAGCAGGAGCAAAGGAGGGGCACTGCTGCTCCTCAGGGACTCACTCCAATATATGGGGAGTTGATGTTACAAAGTGTTTTACTTTTAAAGCCAGTATTCTTTCATCTCATCACATGATACAAAGTTGCTATTGAGCTATATTGCTGTGTCTAGTCAGGGCGTGTGTTTGTGTGCTGGTGTCAATCATTTCTTTCTGTACCTTTCATCAGCCACAGCACACGGAGTGGCAGGTGGTTCTTGCTCTCCAATCTACTGATGCTACTTGGCTTTATTATATCATTTTTCCCCCTCCTCAAGCTTTATAACCTATCAAGATCTAAAGTCTCTAATAAACAGTAAGTTAAAAGGGAAAAAAAAGCCCAGCATACAAAGTCAATGCGGCTTGTATTCAATACTCAGCTCATCTTCAGCAAGGCTCTAGTTTTCCCACTATGACATGAAATTGAACATATCCTGTAATGTGGTTCTCATTTAGGATTTAAACATGTTAGCATTTCCCTTAATGATCATCCTTGGCTCTCAGACACTGCAGAGATAAGTGTCCTGCAAATAGCTAAGCTGGATAGACGCAGATAGATGCTGTTTTCCTTAATAAAAGCAAGATCCTTCAAAACAACAGATTATCTAACCAGAGTATTATCTTTCCAAACAAATAAGATATTTACTTACCCCTTTTGCAAAATGGAGTTAAAAAAAACACGAGAACAAACAAAAATCTCTTTCCCTGTATAATTGAGTTGTCTACTTCATAAAACCACTCCTCCCAGCCTGAAAGCAGCACAGTACTAAAGAGCAAGCTGGACAACTTTATTGAAAACCAGGCAAACCCTTGGGCATCGTGCTGACTGAGGACTGCATTCAGAGCATCCAACATCCCAATGTGGTACATTTTGGCCCTCTGCAAAATCATTTCTGGAGCTGAAGCCCACATAGGAAAGGCTTCTCATAACCTGGGACTTGACCATAACGCTACAAAGGAGCAATCAGACCAGAGATGGGAAGGGGAGATCACCAGGAGAGGCACCACCCCTTTGGCTTGGCTGAGGATGCCAGAGGAGATAATCAGGGTATTTGTCTCAACATCTGTCCATTAGAAAGAACAGGGACAGTCCACTTATTTTACACTCTATCACACTGGCAGGTCACCATCCCAGGCGCTTTGTTACCAATGGTCTGGACTGCATTTCAGCAGGAATGCACGTGAAGTGCTGGACACTACAATTAGTTCAAAGAGGTTCCCAGCTTCAAATTTTTTCTACTTTAGTCATATAGTACTATCTCATAAAATTGGTACACACTTTCTCCCTTGTCTGGAAAAGGAAAACCTGATGCATCATTCAGACATATAAAATTAAAAGACAATTAATTATGTATATTTATATCGGGCTTGCGGTAGGATAATAACAAGGTCATTAAAAGCATAAGTAGTCAAACACTCACACTGTTTATGATCCAGACCTGGAAACCTGCTGAGGAAAAAGCCTTGAGACCAGAGGAGAGGCTGGTAGAGCCAGAGGAGCCCCTGCACTAGTGGGCTGCAGGAGAATTTGGCAAACGGGGAAGAACAGGCAGGGCATCACACAACAAGGTAGTGTGAGCTTTGCCACATTTGTATTTTGCTGCAGTGGTTTAGTTATTATGTCCAACCCCCCACAAAAAATACACTGTTAGCTCAACAAGCTAAACAATAGCAAGCAAGCAGCATACCCTCATGTTATGTTGAAGCCAAATATTGGGTATACATGCATCAATTCAGTGCAAGCAGTTTGTTTGTGGTGGGGTAGTTATAATTCCACTCCCTACAGTTCCCGCAAAGAAAGATGTAGAGAGGAAAGATTGCATTGATAGGCCAGCTTCCCACTGGGCTTGCAAGGAAGTGAGAAAAGATCAAGCCAGTCTAAACATATCTTTGTGCCCCTGAACACTATTTGGTAAAACTTTTTTACAAACCTGTCCCAGTCATGTTTACAAAATGCAAATCATCTTTTGGATCATTACTTCAGCAGCCAACAGATAAAGAAGTATGCTAAAATTCTGCATAGACCAGGAAGGATCATCAGTCAAAACATTCCAGCAGAACTATCAGCACCTGTTAACTGATCTCCTAATTTCAAAGCATTCATTAACAAAACGGATTCAATTTGATTTTACTGGACTTTCTAGATCACTTTAAAATTTTGCTCTGCTGCAGCACAAATATTGCTCTTCCTCACTAGAAATGAGTTCCACTTATTAGCGCAAGTAAGAAAAGGGTATCATTTGTTCATGATAAACTAAGAAAGGAATTAAAAATTTATGGAAAGTTGTTTTCCTAAGCAAAGGGGGGAAATTTTGGTAAAATGGAATATTATTGGTGCTTGTTTTCTGAGAACAAACAAATAAAGAAGGCTCGTTTCTTGTTGAAAATACACTTTCTGCTGAAAAAATAATTAGCAAAAGGTTAAGGTTGACTATATTTTAACTTGGAATAGTTGATTCAGTTCTTCCTAATACTCTGTGACTGCCAGCCTCTGGCCAAAGACAACAAAGACCTAGCCATTTGCAGATGTTTTAAAACAGTAAAGGTTTCCACCCATAGATATTACTTCTTCCTAGAGCTATAGGGAACACCCAACCTGCTGCCTTTACTGTCTCTGCTTCTATGATGACTACTATCTTCTCATAAGTTGATGGCTTTTGCAAAAAAAACAGAGAAAGAAAAAAAACTTTTTAAAATGCAGTCCAAGCCTGGCATCTTGTCTCACTGGTGTCCTCACAGTCTGGTACAATACCAAGAGCTGTGGGATCAATAATGAAAAACAAAAACCTCACAAATATTGGTTAGAACAAGCATCTAGAACATTATTAGCACTGTAACTGATTACTTTGTTCCCAAGCAGTAACTAATATTTCTGAATGCCCTGAACAGGGCAGAGATCACTGCACATAAACTGCAGGCTGTCCAGTTGTGGAGCAGAGACAATATCCCTGGAGTTCAGAGAGTATTGCTATGCCATAAATATATTCCATTACCTTATCATACCAGCTAATTGTTTCATTAACAGTTTATTTATGCCCACAAAAATAGTAACAAATCTAAACAAATCTCAAAGCCATTTGTGGATAAGCTGTAAGCAGAGAAAAGTCAAACAAAACCAGTCTTGGCACATAATTCAGGCACCTCTGCTCAGGGGTCAGATTTATGGAGAGCAATGCTGTAGCACATGTAGATATCCCAGACCAGATGCAGCCTGTACTGGGAATACCCCAGGCCTGCTCAGGTATAAATATGTCCTAGCACAGGCACAGCAGTTCACTAAGTGTCATTGGGTCAGTCACCACCCTACTCCTCTATCAAGTCTTCATTACAGAAGGAATGGGGTTTTTGTCAGACTTCATCATCATGACCAATTACAGCTTTCAGAATTGAGTAACGTTTGCATACTGCTACATAATTTTTGTTAACGTTGGTTTTGGTCCAGTTATACTTATTAGACTGGTATTTGTTTACTTCTGGGTAACCGAAATACTAACTTTCTGAAATTTATCTTACTTTAAGCTCATTTTCCCTTATTAATGGGGATGGGGGAAGCTACCTTCCTCTCTTTGCACAGATTCTAAAGAGCTCAAAAACCATTGAGTACTGAAAGTATCTGGAATTATTTACAGCAGGCTTTGATTAAGTTTGAAGGGAAGTTAAGAATAATTTTTGTTTTACTTGAAATATTCCTTGTATCACAGTAGATGCACAGGATCTTGATATTCTTGAACAGATTTGCTGCAAAAACACTTAAAAATATAATAAAGAACTTTAGGGGGAAAAATAATAGAATCAATGACAGAAGAGACAATAATTTCTGGCAAGTTCCTAGATCAATTATATTCCTGCTTTAGCCCTGGGTTCAGAAAGTAAATTTAAAATTCTTTTCAAAAAATCTTAATGTCAATATTCAGAAGAAAACATCTGAGTTCATGTACATTTTTGTACAGTTTCAGTCTGGCAGCATAGAATCATTAAAAAAGATTTCCAACCTAGCAGGTCAAAGAGCTATTAGTCAAAGTCTTTCTCAAAGTACATCTCTGTGTGGTTTTAGAAAGTAAAAACAGCACAGAAAAAAAAGGCAGTAGACAGTAGACGAGACTCAGAAAAAAATAGCACCCTTAAATCTAGTAGACAGGTTAAGCTGGTATATGCTATATTAGAAAATGAGTGTGTTATTGACTAATAATAGACTTCAGTGAAGTCTGGCTAATGTGAATACTAACAAATTATCTGTGCTGATAAAAGCAGAGAGAGTGATACGTGATTTTGAAGGGCAATGTGATATCTATAGCCATTTGTTCAAAGTTTTTGTGACAGAGAATGCTGCTGAATCATATAAATTTGCCTTTCTAGTGTAAAAGAAGAATGTTTCAAGCAGCAGGTACAGGTAATTAAGCATGCGGCTCATTAATATAGGTCCAAATGCTCTCCTCTGCAAAGGTGAAGGACAGCACCACCACAGGTTCAGGCCAGTGAGCACAGAGAGAAATGATCAGGAGCCTAGCAGAGCAGCTCTGCTTTTGCTTGGAAGGAGGGAAGATTTACAAGCCCAGGAGCAACAGGACTCTCCCTGCTGCCCCGCCATGCAGACCGGGCACAGGGAGAGCACATTCCTCAGGCTGGGATGGCTGAAGAAGCTCAGCGTGCGTAGGCACACCACAGTGCAGGCATACCACAGAAGATTCAGCTCTAAATTTAAAAAATTAAAAAAAAAAAAAAAAAAAAAACCAAAACAAACCAAAACAAAAAAAACCCCAAGCAAACAAATAAAAAAGAATCCTCAATTTAGGAATTGTGGAGTGTACAGGCACAAAATTGAGTTGCCTAAACATGTATCTGGCTACACAAGCTGTCCCAGCATACTTGAGACATCTGTACAGGGCTGCCAGAAATCATACAGGACCTGCAGAGGTCTTGCACATTTTCTCAGGAAGAATATCCCACAAAACCTAAAATTACCTTTGACACCCTCTGCAGCAACAGGATCTCGTCAGCACGGCCTTGGCTGCCGTCATTGCTGATGGCAAGCCAGCCAGGACACGCAAGGGGACACAAGACACCTGCTCAGGAGCCCTTGCACGAGATGCCTCACGCAGCACGTCGGTGCCCTGCGCCCTGTCCCCGTGGGTGACACTCAGCTTCCCACACTCCACCTTCACCTGCAGCAGCACTGGTCTGCAAGTGGCCACGCCTGCAGCAAGCCTTGCTAGTTGGTGTCCATGCCTGGAGAAAGACAACCATGTTCCTGGGCTAAAATACACTATAGCTAATTAAGTGAGTTTGAGATGTATTTCAAAACCTATTAAGCAGAAAGCTGTGCTACTAAAAAATTTAAAGGGCTGACTTAATTCCCCTAAGGCAACACTTTCAGCTTTGAAAGAATATAACTTTTTAGTCAATAGGTTCTGAAATACATCTCAAAGTTGCTTAATTAGTCAGTTATAGCTGAATTTATCTTAAAAAGGGGGCTATGGGGGCAGTCATTGAATAACTATGATGGGTGTGACTATGCAAAAGTGATGCTATAATAACAGGAGGACCTCTGGCTAGCTTGCGTGTTAATTCTCTGAGCTTGCTGATAAAGAGATATTTTCAGACACCTAAGAAGAGCTCAGGTTATATTTGCACCTGAGTATTTAAATAAAAGCCTTATATTGTGTCTCCTGAAAATCTAAATTCCAAAAACTTGTTAAATGCTCCGTGCCAGATTCTCATGGGGTGTAATCTAAAGCAGCTCCTTAGCTTGCCAACAGCTTTCCCAATTTACATCACCAAAAAGACCTGGTCAAATGCCAAAATGTTTAGAAAAGCAGTTCCTTTTCTTCTTCAGTTTCATTTTCATATACCTCCATGCTTCACACTTCACTCAGTTACAGAGCAGAAACAGAAGCAACAAAGTGCTCAGAATTAAAATGTGCATTTGCCCTATTTTCCTTAGCAAAGCAGCAGAAATTTTGTGAGCTAGCCAGTCCTCTGAGACTTCCAGTTCTGTTTGGCGAATTTCTGAGGTTTGGATAATAAAATTATGAGACAATTCCCACAAGTATATTTTTCACCTTTTTAATATCTTTTATATGATGTATTACTTTCATGTGATGTTTCCCACAGCTCTGCTCTGATAAAACATAGAAAATTCATTGAGCAACAGTGCCCTTACAAAAGCCAGTGCTGGTGGTGTACATCTGCTGAGGATGAATCTGAGATCATGTTTCATCTAGTAAAGCAAAGTACAGAAACACAAGGTGTCGTTTTTGGACTCTGTGACCTAAGACTTTGAAAGTCTACACCTTGCCTGCTGGAAACTTCTCTGCTGTGGTCTGCCTTGCAAACAAGCCTTGAAAATTTCCAGACCCCATTCACCAAGTATTTACATCAGCATGCACCAGGAATGTCTCAGTTGCATTCCCCGTCTCTAACACATGTGGTCTCAGCTGAAGGCCACATCTGAAAAGCCTGATGTTTCCAAAAGAGCAAAGATCTTATCAAAGACTGACACAAATTTTTCTGCCTCTGTCAGAGGTATGTGATAGACTCTCAGAAAGAAAGGAGACACAAACTTATTTCTGAAACACCCACCCAGCCTTGCAGCCCACACTCTGCAAGATACCCCATCCTGGAAGCAGACTGCTGGGTTGACACTGGCATTCCTGTCACACAAGAACATGGGCAACATAGACAAGAAAGGGAAATGCCCCAGCTTGTGTTGTTGCAAAACTAGACAGAATGTGAGCAAAGATGCAGCTGGCTACCTGAAAAGAGAAAAACATAGCTCTTTCTATTCCTGGCCATTTAGTGCACTTCAGACAAATATGTGTAATGCCATATTACAATTCAAGTGACCAATCTATATTCTTCATTTTTTCCCAAACAATTTCCCTTCCTTCTTCCTTCTCAAGGTGTCCTTAAACAGTTAAGAAAAATGAAGAACCTTTTCCAACCTCCCGTGAATAAGTAACTTTATGCATTAAATTATACTGCCATCAATTATTAGATGAAGATTGTCATTAAATATTACAATGAAGAATATTATCAACATTGCAACTGACACAGATGAAAAAGCTACATATATGGATGTATGTAATCTGTTCTTTGGTTTATGAGCTCAGAGTTCCCTCGACTGTGTCACTGATGACACAATATCCCCAAATGGTAGATTTTGTGTGTGATACATCTGAAAGATGTGCAAAAACAGATGTAGCCAGGCAGCTCCCCTTGGTTAAATACATAAGGAAGCTTCACAGAGCAAGTTATTTTAGCTAAGGCTGGCAATAATTTATTCTGAATAAATTGCCTCTATATCTGTTTCAGGCAACAGTGATATAGGAAGAATGTGAACTTTTTTGTTATATCAACTCATTTTGAGCCAAATTATGCTTCTTTTTGAGTATTTGCCATTGCAAACATAGAAGACATGTGGATCTAGATATTAGCACCTTCTAAAAGTTGGCTCAATAAAAGCTGTTTAGCACTTAAACATGGAAGCTGTTGTCAGCTTCACAGATGAGTAACTCATTCCAAATTTTGGAAATGGAAATTCTGATCTGATGTATATTTCAGGCTTATTAAGCAACTATATTTTCTAGGCCACAATTCAGTTAAAATTAACTCCAGCTCTCACACTGTGACAATCCACACATGATTATGGAAGTCATAAAAAATGAACTTGATGTGGGTTCTTCTACTGTAAGTGGAGGAAAATGTACTCTGGAGCCCAGACTCTTCATTCCAGAGAGCCACAGGACAAAGAGAATACCTAATCACATTGCCTTAGCTTCAAAATATTCTTAAAAAGAATGTGTCAGACTTTATCCTAAGAAACACCTTTGCTTTTCTTTTTCCTGTAATTCCATCTAACACTGAGAGAGAGACCAATAAAAAGACACCATTCTGCATTTTTCTCTGTCCTCTAGACTTCAAAACGGAAATTGTAAGAAGGAAAAAACAACCACCCCAGTGGAAAAGTTTAAATCAGATTTGAGATGTTTATTTCTGGGATATTAAACTTAAGAGTCCTTTCAATACATCTTCTTTTTAAATTCTGTCTTGCCTCCTGAAAATAAGATCTCCTAAAGATCTTGTTGTTTTGAAAGCATGAGAATAATTTGTGCTGCTCCTCCCTCCACATCTTCTTTTGGTCCAAAATTCACTTTTCTTTGCACTTTTCTTGTGGTGTCCTTACTACTGACACAAGGTCCTTTTCCTAGTCACACCAACAATTTTGATCAGTTTCTCTGCATTCAAACCTACCTTTCTGAAATTTCTGAAATTCTATCTGCAGAAATGCCTCTCCTATTAATTTTTCTTAGTTTAGCTCTATCCCTGCTTATTTTTAACTCACACCTAATACAATCCTAATGAAATCAATGAGAACTCTTTCATTTGACCAGGTGGACTTGCACCAACAAGTGGACCAGGTAAAACCAAAAAGTTTAGAGAAGATTGTTGAAGTCTTCTAGCACATGAGCTTAATGAGTGAAAGTCTGTAACTTCACAGCTGAGGTGTCAGACAAGAGATTTCTTGTCCTCAGTAAATCCCAGTCTCCAGGTACCAGGCTTTAGACAGGCTACTTGTTTATCACAGCTACAAAAAGACGAGGTGATGATATTTATTTTAGAATACACCTGAGCATCTGTCAGAAAACCTAAGGTGTTTCAGTGACTAAGTGTTAAAAAAATGTGTTTCATGCTATCAATAATCTATTGACACTGTGGGGCTGCCAGTCCTGCACTTATTCTGCTAATTTGCTCCAGATTTTTGCACATATTGGTGGACCAGGGCCAGGACAGAAAAAAAAAAAAGAACAAAACAAGCCCCATCCCTCTTGAACCCTCTGTCCCTTCCATTCTAAACATGACCATTCTCCTCTCTTTGCTGGGAACTGATGTTCACAGTGTGACTAAGAAAATTATTCAGTCCTGAAAGCCAGTATGTGATTTAGCAAAACAAAGGGCTGACCTCCCCAGCAGCATCAGCAGCAGAGGCACCAGCCACTCTTGAAATATCTAAAAGGCAAATGCATTAGTATGTTCAGCAACCATGCTGGCTAATGACTAGACAATTTTGAACATATGGGATCATTATTCCAGCATATCATCAGTGAACTTTCCAGAAAAGCTAATTAAGGGGTCTTTTAAATGCTTACCACAAAGTTGGGTTTTACCAGTGCTCCTCATCTGCATTTGAAGACTTTGCTGTTTTCATCTCCCCTCTCTCACCACCTTTCCATTTCCAGTGATTGCTTAAGATGAGTAAAGCTAATATTTTAATTTTTTAATGATAACTTAGCTTTACTTTTATTTCCTATGCAGAAAGATTTCATTTCCCACTGACACGAAAATGCACTGTGGCCAATGTCTACTGATGGTTTATCTCTTAGCTACCTTCCTTCATATACATCTCTCCTGTAACTGCTTCCCTACTTTAATGGTTATTGCAAATGACTTTAAAAGGTAATTTATAGATTACAGGAATGAAAGGTCATTTTCCTGGTCAATAGCTCCTAACAAGAGGTAAATTCTATGGGCAACCCTTCCTGCTGATCAGAATAATTTACTAGGAAATGTGTAGATGACTAAAACCTCCTGGAAGTCTGAATATAGAAACAAGACTTTTCACTTCCTTGCAAGGCAATTTTCCTTTTAGGGTTGTATCCTCTCAAGATAAAAACAACAACCTGCAACCCCAAGGCAGGTGAAAAGATTATTATCTACTTTGTGAATCTAAATCTGGGGCATCATTGAGGAGATAAACCTCTCAGGATTTCAAAGTGTGAATGCAGCATTGCCAGTGTTGTGACCTCTAGGTCCACAGAAAATGCTAATAATGGAAGTGTGAGCTATTTAAATGAATAAACCCACCAATGGTAACTTGAGTCTTCATTGTTAGGTAAACCATTGCTGGTAACTTCAGAAGCACATAGGGGGTTACTAAGCTTGTTAGATGCACTGAAAGGCACTGTGCAGGGATGGCAAATGTGCCTTCATCAGGATGGTCTCAGGGGAAAGGGCTGTCAGGATGACTGATAGAAAAAGACATTTTCCCATCTTTCATTAAATTATTAAAATTCTCCTTTAGAAGTTTCAAACAAAAGCAATATCATAGAATCATAGAATATGCTGAAGGAGTCCATCAGGATCATCAAGTCCAGCTCCTGGACTGGAGCAGGACACTCGAGGAGTCACACCATGTGCCGAGAGCATTGTCCAAACACTTCCTGAACTTAGACAGGCTTGCTGCCGTGACCACTTCCCTGGGGAGCCTATTCCACTGCTCAAGCACACTCTGGATGAAGAACATTTTTCTAGTATCCAACCTAAACCTCCTCTGACTCAGCTTCAGGCCATTCTGTTGAGTCCTGCCACTGATCAGGAGAGTGAAGGGATCAGTGACTGTCCCTCCTCTTCCCCTCTTGAGGAAGTTGTAGACAGAAGTTGTAGACTCCCCTCAGTCTCGTCCAGGCTGAACAAGCCAAGTGACCTCAGCCACTCCTCATGCAGCTTCCCCCAAGGCCCTTCACCATCTTTGCTGCCCTCCTTTGGATGCTCTCTAATAGCTTAATATCTTTTTTATCTTGTGGCACCCAGAACTGCCCCCAGCACTGGAGGTGAGGCTGCCCAGCTCAGAGCAGAGCAGGATAATCCCCTCCCTTGCCTGGCTGACCATGCTGTGCCTGATGCTCCCCACAACAGGGTTGGCCCTCCTGGCTGCCAGGGCACTGCTGACTCATGTTCAACTTGCCCCTGACCAGGACCCCCAGGTGCCTTTTTGCAGCACTGCTCCCCAGCCCCTCATTCCCCAGTCTGTGCACACAACCAGGGTTGCCCCATCCCAAATGCAGAATCCAGCACTGGGTTAAACTTCATATTATTGGTGATTACCCAACCCTCTAATTTGTTGAGGTCTTAATTTTGACCAGGCTGCTCACATTACAAAAGTGCCTCTGATGCTGATGGTCAGGGCAAGGTGCAATCAGCCCTGCTGGGGTACAGCACTGGCTGGGCTGCACGTGGAGGGAAAGGGATGTCAGCAGAGCAGCACAAGCTCCAAGGATGCTGCCACATAACCCCAAACCACAGCCGGCATTGCCTCTGGAACTGCCCTAACGAGTGAGCAATGCTTTGCAAAGGACTTTCTCCAGCAACAGAAAATGAAACAGCAACAGGAACTCTGTCTCTCAGAACACCAAGTGTATGTAAAACTTGCTCTCATTCTCCAGCTATTTAGCATAGAAATAGTTTAAATACCTTGCAGCTGGGTTTCTCTCACATCCCATTTTTAAGTGGCAATGACTTTTAATAGATATCATGGAAAAATAAATTACGATTAAATATGTAAACCTACGTGATTGAACAAAAAAACATCAAACAGTAATTAATATTTTAAAATCTCTAGATTTTATTTTCTTAACAAAATAATAGTTTGAGAAACCTTGCTCCTCCAAACAAGTATCCACTTAGAGTCAGAAAAATATCACTTGCTTCTGCAGTAATGCAATTTATATGAGTAGACCCATGCACACACTGAAGCACTTATGGGACTGGAAGCTAAGTCCCAGTTAAAAAAGAAGTTAAAAGAATCTGAAATGATTGCATTCGTGCACCAGAAGAATGGAATAAACATCCCTGTGTCAAGCTGCATTGCAGAAAGCTGTGCTGGGCAGATGGCAAGGGAACTGGAACATAATTCCTCCCACCATGACCAATACACATTGCCTGGTAAAACAACAATGCAGTGTCCTGGCTACTTCCACTTCAAATGGATGTGATCGCCCTATAGAAATGTCAGCAACATTGCCCCTTAAAAGATCCAGCTACATATGGGTAGATATTTTGACAGGAAGTCAAAATAGGTTTAGTTCCAGTTAAAAGTAAACACTCGGAAACAAAATCCTCTCTTGTGTTGCTGCTCTGCTTTGCCTGGCTTATTTCTCCTCTGTTCTCAGTACTGTCTGTTTGGCTTGGTCTACCTTCTCTCAGGGCAGGAGGAGTCCAGGAAGTTTTCCCCTCTGGAGCAGGGGAGATTGCTCTGATGTGTCTGCTCATCCAATGCCCTTCACATTGCCATAATGTCAGACACTTCTGCATGTTTGTCACTAAACATGTATGGAGGGTCAAAATGTTTTGCAGCTTATGTAAAAGTATAAAAGTATAACCTATTTATGACAGGTCATCTAAAAAATAAATGAGCCAGCACAACTTTATGCAATACCAATATAGATTACACAACAACAAAAAAAGTGAAAATATAAAATTCATCAAATTTGTACCTGAACATAGATAAACAGAATAAACTCTCAGACTCAGCAGCGAGAAGAGACATCATCAAGGGAAATTATTTTCCTTGTGGATTGTCACACATTTTTCTGACCTGTCAAATATCAAATACCTGCTGTTTTCTGATAAGTAGCAAATACACATCCAGATAGGAAGTGATATTAAAATCTCTATTACTTTGCAATGATTTGTGTATAATGTGACTTTGTCTCTCAGACCAGATTTGCTCCCATGTCAAAATGGAAACATGGTGATTCACAACTACCCAGCCCAATCAGGACACAGATATTATATGGTTATCTCAGGATTTTGGTAGTTTTCAGAGCAGACTTCGTACAAGTTAGTAAAATGCAAAGATAATCAAGATCCCTTCCCAATAACTAAATGGGTTCTAAAATGCAAATAAACATAAATATGAATATAAATAAGTGAATACTGACAAATAAGCTGATAGCTCGGCTCACAGGTCAGGCTGGTCCCAGTGTATCATCCCAGTCTCTGCCTTCATGGAGCTAGCTACCACTCATTCAGAGCTTCCCATGTCTGCCTGAGTATTCAGTAGCCAATTAAATATTCATTTGCAAATTAAATGATGGCTTAAAATATTGGAGCTAATCTAATTCACACCACCTGAGTACTGTGCTCACAAACTGCCTGGAAAACCAGGGAGGAATGAAAATGACAGGAAACCCAGGTCAGAGACCATGAGTGTGGGTGGGGGCAGGGGGAAAGACTGTGGTGTCTGCAACCACACAGAAACCTGGATGTCTTTCCTTTGTTGCTTTTTATCTGAGACCTCAAGATTAGGTCTGTAGTCCAGTGTTTACATGAATGGTGCTACAGGCGTGCTGTGGGCTCAACTGTGTTAACCAGGGAAAGGTATTTGGTGCCATCTCGGATGCAGTATGAGGACTCCAGCAGGGAGTCCAGAAGGACAGAGATCTCTTCTAGGTGAGGCTGTGGCTACCCTCTGTGGAGGGCTCAAGTACCCAGAGCATCTCAGGCCACTTTGAACTCAAGACTGTAAAAAGTGTATTTACCTCCCAGCCTAAATCCTCCATACACCTGCCTGCCTGTGTGCCTTAAGACCAGGTGCACCATCCTCCTGCCTACACTTCCTTGGTGAGAGGAATACTAAACCATTCACCTTAGAACTAATGAAGAATGAAAGCCCTATTGCTTTAAGTTGTATCTGTTGGCAAAAAATATCATCCAGTTAGGAGAACTAGTAAGCGGAGTATTCTCCTTCCCACTTGGGATTGCATTTGAGGAAGAATTAGAGAAGGTGGAAGAAAGTTTGAGGTCTTCTACCTTTTGGGAGATAGGGGTTTGTAACCAGGATATCATTTCTTAAAATATATCTATTTAACTGAGAGAATATGAATAGATGAACTTGTAGAAAAAAAAAAAAACTTAGTTCAACTCATGTCCTATTTATTTTAAGGACATTAAGGACATGATCCTTTGTCTCTAGTAACCAGATACAATCAATAATTTCTTTTGCTTAGAGATTACATTGTTGATGACAGAAGAGAGATACAGACACTCACTAGGATTTCTGCGCTGCTCAAAGCCTTGGATATCTGAAACATCCGCACAGACCCGGCAGATATGACATACAGACTATGAAAGATAGGGAAATGAAGACAGCATTGTTGTTAAATGCTGGTTTTACTGTTTCAGTGGCAATTCTCACTGACTGCTGGCTAGAGTTTCACCAAAAGAGCTTTAAATGAGCACAATTAGCATGGTTAAGGAAGTCTCTCATTTACTTGACTAGTAGTAATTTGTCATTCTTTTTCCTTTTAAGAGTAAAATTAAAGACCATTTGCCTGATTTTTCCTGAGTCCTTCAGCAAGGATTCCAAGCACCTACAGAGAGAAATTACAGTGAAAGGATCAAACATTCCCATCACTATCCACTGATTCCCTGGAAACTCTGCAGGGGAGAGAAGGTGACATTATACACAGTCCAGCAAGCATTTTGAGCAGGATGTTATGCTAAGCAGGGATTCCAACATGCTTTAAGCCTGCAATATAAGAAAGAATGGACAATCAGTAAGGGAAAGTTCCTATCAAGTACTTTTCTCTATCTAAGAACCTCTCTGGATAAATAAAACTTCATTTCTGGATGGGGAAGTAAGAGAGACAGGAAACTATGTGTTAGAAGCAGATACTGCACAGAGGCCCTCATCAGGCGGGAAGAACAAAGCTACTCCATGAGTCACCTGGTGGGGGCTTTTGTTCGGTTTTCATTAGGATTTCTAAGGAGTTCATTCAAAGGGGAAAATGAGGAACAATGCTGCTCAGAGTTAAATACACAAAGAACACAAATGTATTTTCAAAAGCAAGGATAAAGCAATGAATGCAAGCATGTAAAAGGGGTTGTGTAGCTTTGATGGACCACAGTACCCTGATTTGGTTGTTCCTCACTTCCACAAGGATTTCAGAAGGCAACTATGCTCACAAACACATCCCAAACAACACAATCTCTCTCCTTCTTCTGTCCATCTCCTTCTAGTCGATACCCCCAGTTTCCTATGAGGCTCTTCTTTCCCATTTTGTTCAATAGAGAATTAACTACATAGCCAACAATAAAGTCAGACTGAGCTGAAACTTACTGTTAATGATGTAGAGGCCAAATTATTATTTAACTTTTAAATATGAACAATACTTGGCTCCAAATCTCATTTAATCTTCATGGATATCAATTATATTTTGTCATTTCTAGACCTGCGAAAATTTCATTTCTCCAAATGAGCTCAGTAACTAACCCTCAGCCACTTTAAAAAAATGTTCTATTCACAGATTTTTTCAATATGGATTATGAAAACATTAGTTCAATGGAATTTATATGGCCTATTTGACATTCTTTTCACTTTAGCTAGATTTGAGATGATATTCAAAGCTGAGGCTCTTTCTAAATGCTAAATATTTGTTCTCTGAAAAAATGACCATATGTGTGAAAAGATCAGATATGGGTACATCTTTTATATAGCAACTGTTCGTTTACAATGTAAATGAACATTCTTGCATTCCACTATTTTTTTTTTTTTCACAGTGTGCATTTCATTGCTGTGGATGAGACCGCCATGTTTCAGTACAAAGATACCCCTAGGAAAAGAATGCAAAGATTTCTAAATTTTGTACATTCAACACCAAACACTCAGGAATGGGAACAGTGGGCAACAGTGAGCAATGTCTTTGAGAAGGAGCTTACCTCTTGGAGGAGGTGCTCCATAGGAAACTCCTTATCAGCCAGGCTCCATTTTCAAGGTGCATGGAGGAAAAGGCTGCTTTGGGTGTGTGTATTCCTGCTTAAAGGCTGGCACAAAGCCTGATGATGGTGGCAGACAAGAAGACCTGCAGCATAAGGATTACACTCTACCCTGGTTCAGCCTCTGGTCCCAGCAAAAGCAGCAAAAGACCTGCAACCCTAACAAACCCAGGGCAGGTCTCAGTTCCCAGCACTCCTCCCTGCCCTGCTTTGAGCAGCAAGTGAGATTGCCATCAAACGCCGTACGATAGCACCAGTCTCTGCAGTCTCAGCCCCTGCTGCTTCCTGGCCCTGGGTTTGTCTCCTGACGTTTGACTGGGATCTACTTCCCAGTGCAACATTAGGGCTGAATTCTCAGCCTCGAGTGCTGACACACACAGCCTGTTTGTAGGACTTTGCTGTGCCCCAGCTGGTGCAGAGAGGCGATGACTGTTTTTTTCCATCCATGGTCTGGATGAGCAGCTCTGAGTGAATAGTCTGTGCAGCAGCTGTGCAGCCTGGGCCATCTCATGGGATGAGTTTTAATTTCCCCAGTTCCTCTTCTTTCCACCCTCTCGGGTTTTGTGTGGGTGGAGTTTTAGTTCAACCTAAATGTCTAAATCTGTTGCCTGAGAAAGAGGTGCAATCTGAGCCCCTTCCCATATTACATGTTCAAACTGCTGACTGCAAACACAATAGGTTTCATGGTGCTAAGGTCCACCTGTTGAAGTTGCTCAAAGGCACCCCCACCCATCTGCATTCCCCACTGCCTGTTTTCCTGCCTGTGACTCAGGCGTCTCTCTCCGAGCCACTCGCCCAGTGTGTCAGGCTGCAATCATTGCAGCACTGAACCGATTCAACATCTTGAAAAGCTAATTAACTTCATAAAAAATTCATATTGGCATGCAAATACTGTGGCCCAGATAAATAATTAACTGAACTCTTCCACACCAGAACCAGCATGCTCCAAGGCTGCCCTCTCTTGCCAGGCCTGCTCAACAGTTATTCAAGACATGCGTTTGATTATTTTCTTCAAGGTGTAAACCCTACGCGGCAGCTTAATAAACAACATACATTGCACAGTCAACATTGATTTACACATCTTCTGAAGAGATGATGCATGAAATGATCAGAAAAGTCAATAATGCAAGCAAAATGTATGGGCTTGAGATAAGTAACAGAAAACAAAATCAATGCCTTCCAGCTATTATCATCATGAAGTAGAGTTCATAATAGATAACATTAAGTTTGAACAAGTTGCATCATTCTAATACCTGCAATCAGCTGTCACTTCTGACAATAATTGCCAGAATGGTATTCATATACGTATATGCTGGTTCTACCTCTGGTGCTAAATGCATTTAGCTGAACAATCAGGGCAAGCAATCTGACGAGCCAGATATTTTATTATTCTGACATTAAAAAAAACATTCAGACTGCAGAGCTCATTAATCATGACCTGTACTGCCACGTACATACAAATATTCCACTGAAGAAAGCCAAAAGCTTGCTACAGACCTTCTGGAATAAGAACTGGAGGAAGATGGTCTGATGGATGGGATCACCCTATCGCTAGCTCTGAGGGGTAAAATTCAGCAGAAAGAGGCAGCTGACATTATCAGAGCACCTGAGCAACGACTCAATCACACAGCACAGGCAACAATACACCTCAGCTTCTCATCCAGAGCTTTACATTGCACTTATCACATGGTTTTATATCAAGGATTTCTGATAGCCTCAGGATGCGATCAATATGAAAGCAAGAAAAGAGAAAGCTCTGACCACTGAGGGCTTGTCAGCCCAGGAAGCTATTGTGACACATGGGAAGGTGTGAACTCGGAGTGCAATGGCTCTGCTCATTTTGGAAGCTCATAGTCTGGCATGCAGTAAAGTAAACTCACACAAGGCTGTCTGAGGGTGGAACACATTTCTACATGGAGGCTGGAGTTAAACATTTCTAGCACAATAGTCCTCAAACTCCCTCTGAAAGCATTTCTCACAGTATTTCAGTGCATATAACCTGTGCCACTAAGTGAAACCAAGAAGAGCTGCCACCAGCACACAAGAGAGGGTGCCAAATGTGGCTTGAGCTATTTGTGGAAACAATCGCCCTGTCTGCTGCACAGAGGGCTGGTAATGACAGTCACTTCCCTCCAGCCAGGAGCATGAATTTGAGTTCATGCATGCACTATACGGCTTAGACCAATTGATAATTATTCAATGGCTATAAAAAATACATTGGCAGTCTCAATCCAGCTCCTCACAGAGCCATAAAATGCTCACAAAACCACAACAGTGATTGTGCCTTTTTGGGAGCAGCAGAGACACAGAGAGGATGATGGGCTCCTCCTCCTTCCTGCAAAGCAGGAGCAAATGTAGAGCCTCACCAGGAGGTGGTGGTGTGGGGAGTCTGTATCAATGTAACCATAACTACATTTCTGTCCCTAACACTGAGGGGGAAAAAAGGAGAATAAGGATGATGAGGTGATGATACAGGAGCTTTGGGGAAACTGTGCCCTGCGTTGCAGTGTCACAGATGAATGACTATCCCAACAAATTAATTTTACAATGCTTTTGATTTGACCCACAGATGAGAAGATGGTTTCAGCTGAGTTCTGTTTTTAGGGACCCATTCATCTCCTGAAACTAAAAGCCAAGCTCATAAAGCACAAACCCACACAAGCTAAAACCAATCAGTAGCTTCCCCAAATCCCTGCAAAGCCAAACCATTCAGTGCCACGCTGCTCTGCCAATAATAGTAACAAGTAACACTACACTCAGGCTGTAATTTTTCATATCCACTGTGTTGTTGTCATACGATTTACTGTGCTAGCACTGAGAGCCATTGCCCAAGCCCTGTCTCTGCACTCCTCCTGATTTACTTAAATCTTTTTACTTTTATCAGCCACAGGGAATGGGGACACTTACATGTAACAACTGACAATTTGAAGAGAAAATACAGAGAAAAGCTGTGTAAAGCAAGTGGCTGAGATTATAGCTGTTGACTTCTAATATTATTTGACAGATGAGACTGCTGCAATTATCCTCTGCTCATGGGTTCCATTACGGGAACAAGAAGCACACAAAATAAGGGCAATTTCCCAAACAATATATAGGTCCACTTAACTTTGTCAAGAGCCATTTCTGCAAGTGAAGTCCTCCCTGGTTAAAGATACAAGGATAATGTGTTGGCAACTTCATATGAGCATTTAGTGCATTCCACATTAACTGCATTTTCAGTTGTTCTTTTCCTGCTCTGTTTGAACCAAATAGGATATTATTTCTAAAGGTATTTGTTTAAAGAATAACATTGTGTTTGCTGTTCCCTCTCTCAAGAGCTCTTTTTTTCTTTTTTTTTCTTTTTTTTAAAGAAAGTGTTTCTGAAAATTTGCAGCTCACAAGATCCCTCTGGATTTTTGCAGAGTCCTGCATCCTCCCACATCATCTCATCTCTGTGCCCCCTCTATCTCCCTGTATCAGAAGGGAAGGCACCAACCTCACACAGAGGTTCCTACTGTCTCCTTTTCCATCCCTCTTTCTTTGAATGCTACGCTCCAGAGGGCTGTCCCAAGTCCCGCACACCACCCTGCAGGGCCCACTATCTCCCTGGCATGCCCCAGACCATTGCCACCTTCCCTCTCTGCTCCACTGGGACCTGCTCCCAGCTGGCAGAGCCAGCGAAGAGGAATGCTGGGGGTGGAGGGGGAAGGAAACAACATGGCCAAGTGGTTCCTCAAGAGAAAAAAATTGTCATTCTGGGGAATCTCTCATACAGACCACTCTGCATGGCCAAAGGCGAGCTCACAGTACCCAACACAGACACGCCGGTAAGCACGCAGATCCCAGAGGAAGGGTGAGATCTCAGGTTCCAGATTTCCCTCCAGTAAATACACAGCAAAGGCAGTCATCCTCTGAAGTCTTCCTGTGCCGAGTCCAACCACTGTATCCACACAGTGAAGGGTGAAAAAAGGAACATTAGTCCTCCTTTAAGTTCAAACCTCAATAGGTTAGCAAATCTTAGCAACAGAGTCACTACTGGCATAGCCATAATGTATTTTTAAGGTTGCCCCATTGCTTTGACTTGTGGAGCTATTTATAGATCAAAGGGAGTTTCTTTCTCTAGAGGAAAAAAAAACAAAAAAGCAATGAATTTTCTGAAAGCAAAGGTGACAAAAATGAGAATGAAAATAAAGGGAATAACCTGTAGCCTAGGCAGCAGTTATTAATTCTTCCCTCCAGTGCAATCAGTGCTGAACCACAGCAGAGTGAATATTTTTCAGCAGCCTTCTCCAACCTCTCACATGTACTTCAATATGTTTTCCTAGATGTGCCTAGGACCTAGTGCTGCTGACCCTGGTAGGAGAAACAGCACTGGAAATCACTGCAAAACCACTTCAGGCAAACCTCAAGTTCCTGATTCCCTTCCTTGGAGGCTGAAGGTGTTCATCAGTTTGGGGCAGATAGGCAAATTTTTTTTTTTTTTTTTGCCCATCCAATGTCATTCAGGAAGCTCACTTCCAGGAAACAGGCCTTGCTCTTCCTGAAATATTCCTAACCCCTTGGCCTCCATGCTAGCTTGTGGCAGTGAGTTTCATGGCTCAGTCAAGAGCAGGGTCACAGATGATGTGAGGAAAAACAGACCTTGACCACAGACAGTAAGACACAGTTTCTCTCCATGTCCAACAGCATGATCATCCAAGGAAGAGACCTGGTAAAGGGGAAAATGCCATCACCTTCCAAACCTGCTCTGGAGGAAGGCTCTGACCCACCTGCCCTCACTTAAACAAATACCCTGGCATAAACTAAGACATCCCACTGGGAAGCATCCTTCAGGTTGCACATGTGAAATGTCCTTAGGTGTCTGGGAACAGGGATAGAGTAAATTTTTACACATTTCTGTAAGGTAAGATTTATGTCAATATAACAGAAGAGAAAATAATCTCAGGAGTCAATAGGAAAGAGAAGACAAGCTGAGAGCATTCAAATGTCAAACTCACAGCTCCCCACATCCTCCAGATTATACTAACTAATGACATCCAGAAAGTGAGGAACAAAATATGTGTTATTTATATTTTTTTGCCTTTTACTTTCCTCCCTTCACCACACCACTCAGCTTTTCCAAGAGGCAGGCTGGCTCTTTCCTGGAAAGTGACCTTTGCTGCAGGGCAGGCAGATGGCAGCAGCCCCAGACAAGCCCAGTTCTCCTCCTTGACCATGTGTCACTCAAAAGCCTTGAAGATGTCTGTGCTGGAGACCCCAGGTCTCCTCCTGAATCTGGGTCACTGGCAGCACAAAGCCCTGCTGAAGGCACCCACGTGTGACGCAGACCCATCAGGGACCATTCCTCATCTCAGCGATGGCCAAATCTGCACTGTGCAATTGCAATGATTTGAGCTTCAGGTTTTTTTTTTTTTCTTAATTTCTTTTTATTATTATTTCTTGTTCAGCCCTTGCAGTCTTTAGCACACATCTCCTCACAAAGGCAATCCTTGTACCAGAAAGCCTCAGATTTGCCCTCAGCTCTTCCATAGGCATTGATTAGGGGTCTTTTTTCTTTTTTCCTTAAAAAAAAAATCAAAAAAGAAAAGGGACATGATTTTAAACTAAAATAGAATGAAGTGAATTGTACAAAGGATTATTTCAAGTAATTCTCCTTGAAACTGTAACAAAGGAATGTTTCCTGGGGATTAAATGGACTGTCAGGTAATCAGAAAAGTTGTTTTAGGTTTTCCTCAAGAAGAAAAGAAGCATTTTGGATGGATTTTGTTTCTGGTGCTTTGTGACACTTTACAGCTTATTCCCTCATGTCACACCAGTTTATTTCATTATTCATAAACATGCTGAATGCCAAAATTATCGCAGAAGATATGGGGCTCTTACACACGCAGCCACTAAGCCCTTTTCTCCCCATCCCATTGCAAATGCAAGGACCCAGCCCTCTCAATATCCTTCCACAGGGATTTTCTTCTAACCACTGCTCATCCTACTACCTCTCTTGTTATGTGGGTGGGATTTCTGGTATTTTACACACTATTCAGGACTCTCAGATGGTTGTGAAGGAGAAATTGCATGCAAGAGAGAATGAATTTGTCCCTGGGATTGAAGTCCAGAGAGCCAGCACCCAGGGAACCTTGCATACAGTCTGGGTGCAGTCCTTACTCCTCTGTGGAGCACTCAGGGTGGTAACACTAAAGCCCACTCCCACCATCAGTCCCAGGATGCCTCCCAGACCTGGTCTGGGCTCTCTCATCATATTTCTACCTTGCTTGGCACTGCAGGGGACAGGCTGCCCCTTCTAGAGCCAGGACACAGTTTCTGCACAGAGTCTCTCTTCCACCCCCAACAGCTGCATGTTCCTGCCTAACCTGACACCTAACGCATAGGGATGCCTTAAAATGGCCCAGGTCTTTTCCCTAGGACTGACATCAAAAGTCCCTACAAGCAGCTATTTCTCAGCTGCTCCAGCCCACATCCACACTTGCAAGCTCAGCCCTCTTCTCTTACCCTTCCCAAAGCATTCAAGGGAGCAGCTAAGACAACCTGGAGCACAGACACACACCACACCGCATCCAGCTCCACACCCTTTACATACCAAATGCAAGGAGCCCCCCTCCCTCTGCTTGGCCAGGAGCAGCCAGCAGCAAAGGCAAGCACAGCAGAGCCCCAAGGGGAGGCAGCTGGGCTGAGGGGAGGGGGTGTCAGAGATGCTCTTTGCCACTGTGGGGAGGGAGCCTCCCCAGCTGGCCCCTGTGGCTTGGCATCGCAGCATCTATGTCCTTTTGGACTGCTAGATGCTACTGGGTGCCCGAGCAGCAAAAGACACCCACATCCATCTGTGCCTAGGCAGTCAGCTTCTGCCGCAGCAGTCAGTCTTTGCTCTCAAACAGGGTGTGGGAAATGGGGGTTTAAAAACCACTGTGACTGTGTGCAGAATGGTGGCTCGTCCTTCCTTGGCTTTTCACGTGGCAGCGCTGCCACAAGCGACAAAGCACAGCCTTGTTCTGTGGTGTTGACCCAGGAGTCAAGCACTGGACTCTATGCCACAAACAGTCTCCTCTTCTCACAGGCTCACAGGACACGGCTGCCCTCATCACATGCTATGCTGAGTCTGCTCCAATCTGGAACAATTGCTCCTTCATGTGTGTGACTTAATTTTATCTCTAACTAAGAGAAAGGAAGAATTGAAACTGCTAATTGCCCCAGAAAATGAAGATCTTTTTCTTATTTTATTTTTTACTTTTTTTAATCTAAGGACAGGGTTTTCTTTTACATGAGTCTTTCTAAAAGAATTTTTATTCCAATTATTCAGACACCTGCTGATGTCCCAGCAGCCCCCTGGCAGCAGGGAACCCTCTTGGGCTGAGCAGCCGAAGGAAACAAAGCCCAGAACAATGTTGTACAGGGAAACAGTACACACACCAGCAAGCCAGAGAGCACAGCAGCAAGTGTGTTATTAGTCTGACATCACAAGGGCCTGCTTGTTTGTTTGCTTTACGCTTTTAAATCCCGACGCTCTCTCTTGCCGTGCCACATGTTGAATTTTTCTTGATTAAGTTGAGACTTTTATTATGCAGTGTCCCCAGAAGAATTACAGAGGGGAAGGAGAAAACCCAACTGCATATGGCAAAGGCAGTGAGATAGATACTGAATTCCTCCAGCTTGAAATGACAGGCAGTACAAATAAAGCTCCTTTGTAGCTGCTTTAAGACGTAGCACGTACCAGCCCATCTCAACAAATATACCTTGGGAAAAGCCAAAAGCAGGATCAGAGATGCACAGCGAGGGAAATTTTAAAGCTGCCAGTGCAAGTTTTTTCAGACACAATATGTTTGTACGGTACCAAGCACTGTCAATTTTGACTGTGTGGCAGCAGTAATAGTAGTAATAATAAAAATAATAAATTTCTTAATTGTTAGTTATTATTGTTATTCTTTTAGGCCTCTCCAAGTCTTGAACTGTAAAAACAACATTGACCACAAAAACCATCCAACTCCTCTCAGCTCATATGAAATAAATGGGATTGGCCCTCCTGGCCAGACCATTTGGGCTACATCTTTCTGCCTCATTTCCCTCCTTGCAGTGAGGGCTATGTTTTGCAAGAGATGCAGCAGCATCAAAGCCAGTATGGCAGGACTTCCTCGCTTGGAAATAGGCTTCAAGCAGACCTACAAACTCTGTCAAAGTTTGCATGACGGTGCCAGAGCAGCACAAAACAGCTCTAGCATCTGGCCTCAAGGGCTCAATCAGTTCTGTATGAATACTCATATGATGCAGTTATCATCAGCAAAGCCCATAGCTAAGTGCCTTGCTACCAAGATTCATGGCTTTGATTTAAGGAGCTCCCAGTAATCTGGGACACTACAATTAACATATTTAATAGAGCGACTAATGGGAAAGAATAAGGGGGGAAACCTGCAAACCACAGCTTACACTGATGACAGAGTGGGAAAGGAACAAAACCCACAAGTTTCAAACTATGGAAAAGGCATGCAGACATGAGTTAGCTTCTCTCTTTTATTCTGCACAGTGCAAGGGGAAAAAAAAAGAATTGCAGAAATTAATTAATAGTCAGTAATCCCAGACAGATTGGTTTATCTTTTCTAAGGTAAAGAATAATAAATGTCTAAAAGATTTAGACATTTATTCTGGGACACTTTGACAGGCCTGCTCATCAAAAGGCAGATGATCTGCACATTATAAACACCAAATCCTCCCAAAATGTCTCACGTAGTGGCACGCAAAGTGTACAGACTCATTTTTAAAACATACCTCTGTTCCCTGCCTGTGGGAGATCACAAACTATTCAGGTGGGTTTTTAAAAGTGTTAGGCAACAACTAAGGGTTCAATAAAGTCATCTGTAGTTGTTCCAGGTAAGAAAATGGCAATGGAATTAATCTAGTTTATAAACAGGATATAAACAAAAGTAGAATCCCTTAGTTAAGAACAGACAATGTTATTACAATTATGATAAATAAAACCCAGTTCTTCTGGTCATCTAGGTATTTAGTGCACTGATCTAGCTTGGGACACAGGACCAGCTTCAGCTGGCTTGGAGAAGCAGCCAGAAGCAGCGGTTCATCTGATCAATGGCCAGGTAATAATAATGTATTACATACCATATTGCTGAGTTATAGTTCTGCAGTGCTGTAACAATTGCCAGACCAAAACTCTAGCAAAATAGCTGGGTGACTAAATACATATTTATCTTTTACAGTGTCTTTTACAGGGTTATTTAATTATCTCCAAACCAAGTACTCTAAACTAAAGAAATAGCTTCTAATTATATTCAAATAGGTACCTAAATAACCTCAGTTCTGCCTTGGGTTTACTGTATGCAGTATACCATGTGTAGCACATTCATTTCATATGGTTATTATAGCCAGTAAACATAAAATGATTACAGAGTCACTGTAGCAGCTATGGCACCATATTAGATAAAATGACTCTTTGAGCAAGGTGTTCCAGCTTTCCAGTATCATGTCTTCATTGTATCCCCCACTGGAGAGCAAAGGCCAGCTGTCCTTAGAGAAGAGGTTAAGTCACATTCAGATGACAAAGAAAAGCAGAGGTCTTTCTTTTGCTTAAAGCACTCTGGAGTTTTATTCCTTCTAGAAACAATAGAGGAGGGAAGCAATGTTGAGAGATGGCAAGTGTTTAAGGAATTTCCTCCAGCAAAACATGATTTTTCACTGCTGGCAAGAAATTATATTTGGCAAATAATGACACTAAGTGGAAGATGATCGCACTTTAACAATGTAACCTACAGACAAGAGGTTTTTCCGTCATTAAAATAGGTCCAGTCTTAGGTGCTTACAGAATCTGTTTATAATCAAGCTAGTTAATGGATTTAATTGTAAACTTGGACAATATATGAACTATTTATAGGATATGGGTAGCACTCATTTGAGATCATTTGAGTGCTCTAAGACTCAGGTACTGGGATCAGCTGGGCACCTGGACTCCCTCATGGAGGACAGAAAAAGCAGCTCAGCTGTAGGGAGCTGATTGAGCGGACTGGGTAGAGCTCTTGCTCTCCAGATATGACCAGTGTCCATATGCACACAACTGGTTTTTTAGAAACATTAGATGAATCCCATTCCTATTAAAAATGGTGTTTCCAATCCTTTGGGAGTAGTGTTGGCTAAAAAATTTCAGCCTCACCCCTACTCATCTCTTTGCCTTCCAATCCCCAGGAAGGGTTGGTTATCCCTCTCCTTTGCACCAACTCAGCTAACTCAGAGATATAAAATGATCTGGTTCTAAAGAAGTACTTTTTTCATATTATCCACCTGTTTTTCTATTTTACTACTGTCATAATCTTTTTTTCCTTAGTCATCTCATTTTCACCAGTCCTGGACATACCAGCAGTAGAACAGACACAGCAATGGAGACAGCAAATCCTTGTGTGGGAGCAAAGAAACGCGGGAGAGGGTATATTGGCTCCATTGAGGAAGGATCCATGGAGCTGCGCCCTAACTTTCAAGAGGACCCTGCATTTTCTTGTTCGTTCGGACAACTCAGAGGCTAAATGCAATACTCAACACTGCCTAGGTTAGAGACCCACAGTGTCATCTTCCTAGCAAGAGTAATCTGTTCATCCTCCTTCTTCAGAGTTTCTTTATCTCATCTCCAACCACTGTATGCCTGAAAGGCAGAGCACAAAGGCTCCTTGTCCAACTGGCCATCGATGAGATGAGCTGCCACAGCACTCTGACATCCCCTGCACTATTCCTTCTTCACACCTGCTCTTTGCCAGGCTCTTACACAAGGCACACCTGCCCTGGAACCCTCCAACAATCTTTCACCAAATTGTCCCTAAAAACCTAGGAGCCAAGACATCCACCTTCCTTAGCATTTCTGCATTGCTGCCTTGCTCTATCACACACTACCCAGCTTGGATTTGTGCTGTCCCCCAAGGCCAGAGAGGCAGACCTTCCTCCACCCCCACATCCGTCCCCTGCCTGGATCAGACAGCTCGCCTGCAGCTGTGTGTGGCCTCGTCCCAGAAACTTTTATCCTAAAAATGTAGAAGAGCAAAATACCTCCTTGATACCCCACTGTTAACATCAATGGAGTGACTCCAAGAATGAAATGAGTGCACTGGAAAAGGAAAAACTTGAGCAAAGTAGAAAATAAATAAATAATTTCTCTAGAGATATTTAGACACACACACACACATACAGTGAGATTTTACACCTTAATTTGCTTGTGAATGGCACCGAACTGATTCAGTGTGGTTGCTACAGTAGATGTGTCCCCTAAAGAGCAACTCAGTGCATAAAGAATTACGTTCATTCATGCATCAACATTTTTGAGTTAAGACACTTCTTTATTCCAAAAATTGTTGATTAGCCCCCTTTCAAACTCAGTATCCGCTGTCTGCGCCATACGTGAATCACGTTCGGCACAGGACATCGCTGATGCTTTGTCACAAACAACCCAGGAATAAAAAGATCGGCATTTCAGTTTATTTTTCCTGCATCTTGTTAAAAAACATACCAGGAATTTTGAAGAAACCTAATGCATAAATACATATTTTGTCTGATTCAATAGCATACACAATTCAAATGACACTGCATTAGAAAATCAAGGGGCTGCTGTTATTCACCAACACATTAAATGCGAGCGATTTACTTCTTTGCCTTGACATTAGTCAGAAGGCCAAATCAGAAAATGATGCAACACTACTACAACTGCCTGCCCCTCCTTCCCCCAACAAGCAACCAGACCAAAGCTACTGACCACTCTAACACAAAATGCTATTTCTTTAATCTTATCAACCATCACCTCTTCTGAGCCGTGAGGACAATAACAGATTGGTATTAGCAATCTCAGCCCTTCTCAGACAGTTGGAGGCTTGCATATCTTAACTGATGTGCCTAATTAGATACAGCAGTGATTCAGCCTTCAGCTGCGGTTCGTGGTGCTGCTTCCCGGGTGCATCAGCGTGCTCTGCATCACCCGGTGACTGAGGTGTTTACTCCTCATCACAATCGCTGTTATCTGTCAGAAGCGATACCAGACTGCTTTCCAAAGAACACCACTCCTTCCCTTATTTATATGGAAGTACTTTCACCAGAAGGAGCAAGTTATCTGTGACTGAATGTTATTCCAGTGGAAAATAATAGTCTGGAAATCTTGGTGTCTTCCAGCCCTGGACAGAAAACTCTGCTGAGCTTTCCAGGGGCTGCACAGAGGAACACTTTGGCACATTATTTAGACTCCAGGCCTGCTCACTCTGCTTAGTGACATGGAAAGCTCTATCTCATGGGTCTCAGGCTTGTGAATTCTTACTTGTCATTAACTGGATGACATCTTTTATCTCTTTTTTTCTTTCCTTTTTTAAATTTAATTTTATTTTATCTTATTTTAGGTGGAATGACTTTCAGTGTCTAGCAGTGTGAACTAGAGATGAACTGCTCTTCTGGAGGGGAAAGGTCTGTATGTCATTAACTTCATCAACCTCTGCTGATTTAACAGAAAATATAAGCAAAGAAATGTATCCTAAAGAATGGCAAAAAAAAAATCAATGTTTTCTCAGGCTTTCTCCTAAGTAGATTAGAACATCAAGAATATCCTTCAACAAACTTCAAAAGTGTGAAAGCCATGGTGGATTACACATTGTATTTGCAGATTTAAAATTACAACACTACATAGCTAAAAATCTAGGTGCCTCAGTGCGGGAAAATTTTTTGTCAATCTGGGGCAAAAAGCAGACCTCTGCTGAAATAAGAAGATGGCACCTACTTATGTAAGCCAAGGATATTGCTCCCTAATATCAAAGCCTATTATCACTTCTACTTACTTGCCAATTGCTATCTTTAGTGCTCTGTTTTCCATTGCAATAGCAGACCCTTAAGGGAAGCTAGAAAATCCAGCTCTTTATCAGTGATGTTTTCAGCTCTAATAGGAGATGCACAAGGCCCTAAACTCAGCTCTTTGTGAATAAAAAGGCCTTTAATTCATCTTTAAGGAAACAATTAGACATCATCCAGAGCATATAAATTAATCTGATTTTTCTTTTCCTCTATCAAGGCTATTATATATCTCTTTTCTTTTTCTTCCAGGTTGGCTTCTATTTTCTCTCAGGTGCAACTAAAGTTTCCTAAGGCAAGAAACTGAAAAAGAATCAGCAACATCTGGAGTTATCTATGCTTCTGCCAAATAAAACAAACACGTCTGAAGAGGGCTGTTACTCAGAATAAAAAGGGAAGTGATGACTAATAAGGAAATGCAATTTACCAAAAATATCTCATTTTGCCTTTTTTAAAATATATCAGTCTTGTAAGTCTCCTTGACCACCTAAAAGTCCTGCTTGGATGGTGCGAGAGTCAGATTTGTCCAGAAGGAACAAATATTTGGCAGTTTTGTATTCTGTTTGGAGGTGAATGCAAGTCTAGAGATCATTTCTTAGTGACTTATAAACCATAGACTTTGCATCTGAGTTAACATCCCTCAGTTCCATTTTCATCAATGGAAGCAGGCAAAGTAGGATTCATCACACTTTTAAGCAGACATCTAAAACAGCTCAGCTGAACTGCACCATAAAAGCAGCAGTTGCTCTCCTCTGACTGAAAAGGCAGCTCAGGACAACTAGCTCAGCCTCGATATCTATACCTGTAGATCGCTAATGTTGGGAAATGTGAAGGTCACCTCCCAAAACTGTCTTGCAGAATTATCCCCCCTTGCATTCCTCCTTGTATTAGCTTCTCCTTGCTATAACTGGCACCCATAGACCATCATCTATAGACAAGAGAGGCTTTTGTCTTCTTTCTTAAGAACTTTTCTTAGAGGTCCTTAACGAAGAGGTGGTAAGAGCATAAGCATTTATCTGTTACTTAGGAATATTCAGCTTAACTTCCTTGTCCCTCCTTCCAAGCCCTTACTCTCAGTCCTCCTTCCCATCCTGTTTCTTTTTGCCCCACTTTAAATCTCCTTCTCTAGGAGGCCTCCTTATTCCAGTCCCTCAAAAAAATCATTCCTACCTGACTTAATGTGCTAACAGCTCTGCCAAACACTTACTGGAACCAACCTAGTCTGCACGTTCCTTAAACAGCAGTTATGGGATCTTGTCACATACAAATTGTTCTGTCCAGAACTTCACTTACAGGCTGGATGAGACACCTATGGTAAGTGTGTAGTCACTCAAGCCAATGAAGCAACAGTCCCCTCCAGAGGAGCCTTCAGATCCTGTGCGGTTTTAAATTCCCCATGAAGAAATTAATTTCTTTTCACTAGTTACATAGAAGGAGGCCAGAGTGGAAATATTCCTTATTTTACGTTTTCCATGAAGTGCCAAAAGATCAGTAGGGTGAACCTGAGCTTGTATCTTTTCTTTTTATAGGAATACATATAAACATTTCTTTTAATACTTGGAAATAATAAATACAAACAATTACAGAGGCACTGAACTTTTAGATGCCTCAGGGCACTCTATCTGCTCTGAAGCCTATTCTCACCTCAAGTTTAGTGATTCCTCAACTGCTGCTGAGGTTAAGAGGAACGCTGCATCTGGCAAAATAGGGCCTGTTGACATTACCAATGGACCCCACTGATCAGCAATGCAAAGAAAGAAAAAAAAATGCAACAATGGAAGGAAAAGGGAAATAAAACCAGGCTTTCTACCTTTACTAAAAACCTCTAATATCCTCTCTCTATTACTACAAAAGCCAAGGGATGTTGCAAATTTGGATACACTGGAGAGCAATTTTCTTCTCTTTGATGTCGCTGATGAAACAACAGGTCTCTCCTCTCTTCATGTTCAATAAAAACAGGAAAGGGACTCAACCCAGCATGAAACTGGGAACTGTGCCTGATCTGCCCCTCTCCTGCTAACAGCAGTGGAATGGGTGCTAAAAGCAGGGAAGGTCATCCACCATGGTACAAGGGGTTCAGAGGGAGGTGGCAGGTCTTGGGGAGCAAGCCAAGGTCACCCTTTGGCAGCACAGTCCCAGTGAGCAAAGGAGAGCACACACCAGGATCTGTCCCATCCCATAGCAAGTATTCTCGTCAGCAGAAAGACAAACTTGACAATCCTCCCCTTCAATTTTTTTTTTTATAATTTGAGGAATGCATGAGGAAATCACATGATCCATTCAGCCTAACTTGCATAAACTTAGAGATACATGTGGATTGAATTTTACAGCCTTTTCTTATCATCAGTATTTTTCCTTTAAATCTCACATTTTGTTGGGCTCACAGAACAACCGCAAGGGCTGTCCTGCAGCTAATTTGAGGCCTGCCGATTCTCTATGACTGCAAACAATCTGCAGCTTACTGGATAAAGTGTCTTCTTTGTATTTCGAAAATAGTCAGCACAAATCCAATTAAAAATGTTTCTTTTCTTTCAAATGTTATATTGTTCTGAGGGTTTCTGTGTAAGCAAGGAACCCTGGATTACATTCCTCTCCAGGGGATCCTAAATGTTTATACAAATCACAGTAGGCAGCATTACAACACTTCCAACTTTTGCCACATGCACTTTGTCTAAACTCGAACTTGGTCAGAAATGTGTCACATTGCAAACTGTAAAAAAGAGAAATTAAAAGAAACTGTTATATTTTTGTTCCTTTTGAGGCTGTAATTCTATTAACAATTCTGTATGTCTTTTCCCCATCAGTTTAATTACGGATTAATTAATTCTTAGCAGTTTTCTAAAGCCCAGCAAAACATCATCTGACCCAAAACATTTCACAGCAGGGAAAAAAGACAAGTTAGATAAAGAGAAAATCCATCCTTTGAGAAAAAAATGGTGTTTAGAAGAACAGGCAAGGCAAGGGTAGAAAAAAGATCAGCTCTCCCTTTTCCCAAGCAAACACATGTCACTGCATGCCTTGCTCATTACATTTCACTCCTTTCCATTTCTGCACATCATGGCCCAGTCTAAGCTTAGCTACAAACTGGTGATGCAGTATCCAAGGACTTCCTATTTTATGCCTTTTCTTGAGGATATCAACATCAAAGTGGTTGAGATACAGCCATGGCCATGATTTTGTCATTGGTGTTGTTCCACAGTCATGGATCTCTATTTGAACAGGCACACAAAGCCTGAACATGCTTGGAGGTGCAACCCAATTATTTAGTTTGTGTCTCAGGCTGAGGCAACGTGGTGAGAAATAATGGGGTCTACATTACAAATGCCCAGGCCCTGGCAAAGGTTACATTTATTGTTGTCCAAGATAATTTCGGGAAGGGCTTGAGTTCACACCCTCTTCTGTGAGCTTGTGTGTTGCTCCTACCAGGCAGGTTGTGACTGCCATCTGCTTACATTTATGTTTTTATAGGGCCTTTTATCACAGGGCTCCCAAAGCACTTTACACACTTACACCTTGATTCTCTGTTGTAACAGGAGGCGAGTTTAAATTAAAATAATGTGCAGGTCGTAATCTTGGAATTGGGCTTTAGAGCCTCCTTTTTCACCTCTCAAGTGGGGCTATTACAAAGCAGGTACAAATAGCCAGAGCCAGGCATTTCAAGCCACAGAATGAAAATCAGGATATTTCTGTGAATGGAGAAAACAAAAAGACAGAAAAAAGGAAACTATGTTTCACATGCATTGCTGATAAATCTCACAATGTAAAAGAAAAGAACATCTATGCCTTTGATAACTGTGCAGATGGATAACACTCCATTTGCCATGAAGAAAAGGAAGCACAACTCAAAAATCACTTATCTCCTTGTCCTTATATACAATTATTGGTGAGTGACTTCTGCATGTAACAGGGAAGCCCAAAGAAAGGAGAAAACTTTTCTCAGCAAAAGAGCTGCCCCACTTCAGGGAGGGGGAGCTGATGTTCTCAGCTATTGCAGAAGGTCACAGTGCAGGCCAGGAAAGGCACAGGATGTGACATGTCCCTCCCATACACACAGCAGGCACAAGTGACATTGCTATGCTGACCGCCTGGGGAAGGGGACAGAAGCCGAAGCAGCGCAGGAAACTGAATGCAGGAAACGCGGGAGCAGAGAACAGGAGTTCTTTTTTGGAAGTGCTTCCACAGGGTTAGCAAATTAATTAGTTGCACAGCACGGCCCCAACCACCATGCCATGAAGCTTTTTTTATTAAATCTGCTTATTTTTGGACCCTCTGTTGCTAATTCCACTGCCACTGGCCAGGCCAATCAGAGAGAGCACGCTGCTCCTCCAGGCACAGGTGGACACCCACAGCCGACACCTGCACCTGAGCCAGCCACCTCAGGCTCCTTACTGATAATGCAGAGAGAGGTTTTTCTTGGGGAAACACTTCCTCTCATCCTGGAACTGATGGAGAAAATAGGACAAATTACTTGTACCCAACAAGTGTTTGTTTCATTCTACCCTGAAGTCAGGAGAGAGGACATTTCTCATGCCCTCCACCCTGCAGAACAGGCCAGTGAATCTGCTCTTGCAGAGGACTTTAATTTTATTTCTTTTAATCAACACAAACACATTAAAATAAAATAAAATAAAATAAAATAAAATAAAATAAAATAAAATAAAATAAAATAAAATAAATAAAATAAAATAAAATAAAATAAAATAAAATAAAATAAAATAAAATAAAATAAAATAAAATACTGTGAAAATTAAAGCTGGTTACCTTCAACTGGGTCTTCAAGACATACAACTCTACATACATTAGCTCATCACTAGGAAGGATAAGTTACCAGTTTGCATGGTGGCATACTAACTTGACTTCCTGGATCAAAGCACCTGATCCAGAGGGAAAGTCTGAGAAGGTAAAAAAAGACATGAGAATAGAAGGTGAGCAGGCATGGGGTAAAGAACCAAGAGAGGCAAGGAGAGCAGTGGAAAAATAGTATCAGAGACTGAAAGAAATAAGCGGAAGCCGCAACATTATAGACCTGCTTCCTGAACCCTTCTCTTTCCTCTCCAAGTAAAGTCTCTTCTCCATCCACCCTGACCCTCACTTCTCTGCCCTGGCTCACTTTGTGCATCTATTGCAGCTGAACTCATTCCTTCACCTGTACAGAGTCATTGCCACCCACAGAAAATTCCTCCAAACATCAGCCTGGGGTGGATTCTGGAGTAAAGGGGGCCCTGAAATAGTTCCTGCTGACACCCTGCTCTTGCAGACAAACAACTCAGCACTCACTGGAGCTGGGACTGGAGTCCAAGTCCTCTGGCAGTTTTATGAAACTCTGGCTGTTCCTCGCCTCTGCTTTTCAAAAAGCACATGAAATGAAATGGCTTGTTCCGGGGCAAATGACACAATGGTGCTAAACGGCATGATTTGTTTGTTTGTTTCACCCCAGGAGGGGAGGAGGAGGGAAGGAATGTATATTTGATCTAATCCAAACCAATTTTTTTCATAGCTGTTGTTTCTGCTAAACTCTAAAATAAAACCTCAATGGTTTGAACTGCCCTACACAAAAGAAGTTTGAAGGAAAAAGAGAGATACTAGACTCCATTTTTCTCTCAAGACTCGCTTGACCCTCTGACACCTCAGCCTGGGAGGAACTCGCTTACGAAACCCAGCGTTCAGAAATAAATTTTAAAAACAGCCCAAGCTGCCCCACATTCAGGAGAAAAGCTGTTTATTTACTCTGCCTTCTCTTGCAGTGCCTGTGTGCTTGTGTCAGAGCATGCTCTGAATTGCCCACTGACCTACATTCCCTGGGACACGAAGCTGTGCCTCCCTGCTCCAGGGCTCGGCAGCACCCCTTGCCCTGGCCCTGCACTCCCTCTCCAGCATTGCACCAGCTCTTCCAGCAACACTCTGCATAAGTGGATAATGTCTCAGGCCACCGAAGCATGCTTTTAAATGGATAGCCAGCCAAGTGTATATTAATTAAACTTAAAAGTTCTATTTATTGCCAAACACAGGGGGATTACACAGACAACAAGTGGTGGAAAGTACTCCAAAATGTTCTCACCCCTTTAATTACCATGCTATAGTTAGCCCAGCGAGCTGATGCATAATCAGCGCTGCTCTACGCAGTGTTTACAGCAAGCACTCAGGAGAAACACACTTACTTCATGGCCTCTCTGAGCAGCTGCCACGTTTGGAGGGGCAGGAGGAACACAGAAGGCACCAAAGGGCTCTTTTCTTTATTTCCTCCCCTCATGGCTGCTCTTTTCCAGCACCCTGCTGTGCTCCCTGCTCCCGGGGGGGTTTGCCACCAGCCCGTGACCCCCTCAGCAGTGCTTCCAGTCCATCACACCAAATCTCCCAAAGTGCCCAATGTGTCTCTCTCCCAGAGCTGCCTTCATGCAAGTTAATTACCATTGCACCACACTTTGCTGCTGGCTGATTTTAGAGCTGGGCATCTTAGAAGTTTGAATTTATTTCATGCCTTCATGTTTCCTGTGCTTACAGCTCATGCATTTCACAGGTGAGCTGAGCAGCCAAGTGGAGAAGCCAGGAAGATTTGGACCCCCAAGAGGCTGATACTGCTCCCCTGAGTCTGTCACAGGGACCAAGCACTTGAATTCAGAGAGATCAGTGCTAGATCCGGCAATGTGATTCTATTCAGTTCCTCTAAGGGCAGCTTGCAAGTCCTCACCAAAAATGAATCTTCTTTATAAAACTGAAGATGAAAAAAATTCAGCAAAATAGGGTTAAAAATTAATATCCCAGCTTGAAAAAGCCCTGCTCTCCCTCACACATACCACTACACCGAGTTAATAGCACTGACCTCTGTGCTCCTCTGTTCCCCTATCTCCCAGCAGTGCCTCACAAGCTGTAGCATATTGCTGTCTGCTGCTCAACTTGGCTGCCTTCAGCACTGGCAGCTCATTTTCCTTCCCTTAATCCTCAAATCCTCAGTTCATTTCCAGGTGTTTTCACTGAAATAGCATGAGAAAGAATACACATGCACCCATTAGCAAGCCAGCATAACCCTTTCATCCTCTTGCATTTTCACAACTGATTGCAACTGAAACAGCAACATGTATTTTTCACATGACCCTGGGTCTGTGTTTCAAAAGTCGTATCTACTCCCAAATGTACACATTTCCCCATCCAGACAACCTGAACAATACAAGGAATAGGTAAATAAAGTCATGGTAAGCATGGGAAGCAGCTGAGTAAATCACATTTCAGCATCACAATGTCTGCCACTACTACCACCCTTCTCAAAAGCAGTCTGAAGCACATTTAGAACCTCCACACTCATATAGTTAACAGCTCTTTAGGTAGCAGTCCTGTTTAACCTTCACCAAAACAGTCTGACTTCATCTTCCAGGACCTCAGAGTCTCTCTCACAAGATCCAGAAAGCTGCATTTCTACAAGGTAGAGTGAGGTGAAGGTATGAACCCTCCCGAGCTTCAAACCTTGGGCTTCTCTGTAAGATGAGGTCTGTCTGAGTGGCTGAAAACATCACTTGGGGAATTGTCTGTAAGCCTAGAGCTAGCAGAGCAAAGAGCACTTTGGCCAGTGTTTCTCATCAGCCATGCCACCTGTCATGCTCTGATACTCAGACTGAGACCAGGATGTCTAAGGATTTCAGGATTAATCCAGAAAGGAGGGACTCTGCAGCTTTCCCATTCCACAAACAGAATAACACCAAAGCATTTAAATGAGAAGCTGGTCAGAAATTTTCTGATCAGAAAATAGAAATTTATTCCTTCCCAAACTGTTGCTGTTTTCCCAAACACAGCAGACATCTCAACTGTCTGGGAACCTCACCCAAGGCTTTGGAGGTGAGGCTTGGGATTTGGGACACCAGTTCAGTTCAGAGTCTCCTTCCCTGCTGAACTGCCCTGGAGCCAGGAGTCTTGGGAACTGCCAGCAAAGGTTTACTGTCAAGGCTGTATTACACTGTCCTCTCTGTTCCACTGAGCAGGTATAGACCCTGCAGAGCTGCTGGAAATTTCTTTAGTCTTTCTTTCCTTTGCTTGCTTTAATATATATCACATTTAGAAACAACAGCATTTCTTTCAAGCTGAAATCCAAATTTTTAGACAGTTCTGCAGTTAGTGCCTACATTAACAATCTCTGGACTAAAATGCAAAAATTTATACACTTCCAAATTACTTAGGGACATATTAAAAATGCTCTAAGATAAATAGCTGGCAGATCAGCAAACTGAACAGCCTCAAATTACACTGAAGTTTGTGTACATGCATGTGCATGTACTGCCTCACGAACCAGCAGAAAATGTTCCCTGTCATAGGACAAGCATTGCCTAAGTGGGATTAAGGTGCTGAACTACTTTATGTCTGCATCTGGCACAGCTTTTGCTGGAAAGATGACTTACATTCATTCTGCTCTTAATTGCTAAGTCTCTTGAAGACATTCTTATGCTGTTCTATATTTTCGTAATGGGAAAAAAATTAATTTCCTTGTATATGGCAGTGTGTTTCCATATATCCCACTGCCATGTGTTGCTGTGAACCTGCTCTGAATCTTGACAGGCTTGCTAGGACTGTGTGATGGAGGCATTTTCAAATCCAGGAAGAAAGGCAGTTTGCCCTCTCTTTAGAGAGCAGAAAACACCAGTGCTGCCCAAAGAGTCGCTATGCATGCGAGTGGTGATGTACCAGATGAACTTGCTTGTCTCAGGGTTGACTGCAATGAAGTGGTGGCAGTGGTGGATGTTATCAGCCTCAGGATGGGAAGACACAGATTGGCCCAGAAGAGCTTTTTCAGATATTTAGAAAGAGGTTTTGTTCCCTGGGCAGTATGCCTGGCCACTGTTTCAAAGACACCAGAGGAGCTCTTTATACCACGTGAAAGCCTTCTCCCAGGCATGGTCCTGGGACCTGCTGACCCCTAGAGCTGAGCTCAGCCCTTCAGTCCATTGCTGTGGACTTAGTCAGTATATGCATACGGCCTTTAGGTCTGAACCCCTCCTGTCTCCTCAGCAATCACTGCTCCTGCTAGAGTCTGGTTCCAACAAAAACCATTCCCTGACTTTCATGTCACTTTCCACATTACTGCACCAGCAATGGCCCTGCAGCCAGTTCCTTGCAGAGCCAACCCCAGACACTGGATGTTCCTTCTGTTCCTCAGGCCATTACAGAAGTGTCACCAGCTGGACACTGAGTAGGGCAACTCACGACTCACACGGCACCCAGTGGTGCTCCCAAAGTTCCTGCGTGAGTGATGGGCACTCTGCAATACAAATAAATAAAAATTCTTGTGTAAATATAACACACAGTGATGCTGCCACTGAATTGCACATAAAATAGCAAATGCACAGCTCAGCTTGTTTTGTAAGTTTGAGGGGCGGCTTGAGATACAAGTTAAGTAACGTTTTATTTCTGGCTTCACCCCTAGGACCAATGTTCACTGATACTGATATTTAAAGAAGTGCTTTCTTCAGCGTGGCTACAATCCAGGGTGTGTGGTGTGGTGGTCTTTTTTTTCCTATGCTGGCTTCAAACAAGCTGTGGGTGTCTAGGTGGGTGGGTTGAGTGACATATTAGTGAGGAAGCTTCCTCCCCTTTCAGAGCTACATGGAGAAGTCAGAAAGGCATCGTTTTAGAAAGTGACAGGCAGATCAGGTTGGACTATTGCTGATGAAAAAGGGTTTAAATCCATCAAGAATCTTGAATTTGGAACTGCACTGTTACAGAGAGCAGGGTGAAGTGAACTTCACTAACCTCTATAAATATTATCTGTCATTTAATTTCAGATTTGCTCCTCGAAAAGCCTTTCAAAATGCACGCTGCCTCCTTTCAGCTCCTGGCATCCAATCAAATGAGCCATCTAACAACAAGGAGAAGAGGAAGTCTGTCCTTTGCCTCCATTTAGAAGTAAAAGATTCCCCCTTCCCTCCTGCCCACCCCCTTCCCCCCACCCCCCCACTGACTCTGAAGGTCTTCCAATTATCTCCTTTACCTGCCGCATTAAAAAGTAAAACATATGAGTTGCCAGAGATACAGAGTCTGAGGACAAGCCACTGTGGCAAAGCCATGACATTAGAACAGATGGAAAACTTCTCGGGAACAAAATGTGCACAAAAAATGGGTTCTGGCTTTGAAGTGTATATTCACGGTGGGTGCTTTCATGTCTTTTGAAAAGCCCTAGCTCAAATATGACCTACTTAGGCAACATTCTTATTTATGTCTCCAACTAAGGAGCAGTATATTTAGCAAATGAGAGGAAATCATCCCCCTGTCATGTTTATAGATTGGAGCAAACTTTGCTGTTTAATTCTTCAACAGATTTGTCTCCATAAAAGTGGATGTAATTTAAACACTGTTAAAAAAATCAATACATTCCAGAAACTTGGGATAAATGGAATCATAATTTCAAATATATATATATATTATATATGTACAGACATACATACAGAGAAATAAAGAGAGAACATTTATTCAGTAGACTGCGGTTAAACCATATTTATTTAACTTGTTCAAGAGTAATGGATAAGGCTGAGCAAAGGTGGAGAGTGAATTGTAAGACTTTACTATTTGAATTGATGCTAAATGCTAACTATTCTGTAAGATAATAAGGAAAATTCTTAACTCTTCATAGACTAGGTAGGCTTACCTGAACCAAAATGAGAGGAGATTAAAATGTAGTTTACAAGATTCTTAAATTCAAGAAATTGAAGTTGAAAGGCATTTCAGAAGGACATTTAGTTCATCTCCCAAAGGCAAGATAAATAAGACCTACGTTGTTCTGGACTGTAATCTAACCCCCAAGGATGGACATTTGGTAAGCTTCCAAGCAAGCTATTTCCTCTTTTTGCAATTATGACTAGTAGAAGGATCTTGCTGGCATCTAAGCCATGTCTCTCACTGAGGTTACAGCCCATTACCCCTTGTCCCAGAAGACAAAGAGTACAGATTATTTTTTTCTGCTTTTTAGTAACCTCTCAAGATTTATCATGTTCCTTCTTTCTTCTTTTGATTTGGCAACCCTGGTTTGTTCAGTCTTCTCTCACAGATCATGTTCCTCATCAATCAAAAGTCTGTCACCCTATTGACTCACATCTCACCTATTCCCTCTTCTAGGATGATCCACTCCAAAACCCAGAGCCTTCACTTCAAGAAGCCACCTACTCTCATATTGCATTAATGCTCTTCAGTGTTCCTACCTCAACAGAGGAGAGTCTTGCAGTTGTCCCTGCCCCATTTTGTACAGGCCACCCATCCAACTTCTCCAGGTTACTTTACATTCTGAACCCATTCTCCGCCTGTCCTACAGCCTATCCCAGACTGAAAAGCAAACAAGAACCTCTGCTTTCCACCATCGCTCTGCATCACACTCTGTCCCAGCAAATCCCAAAGCAACCCACTCAAAATCCCTTACAGTTTCACAGGTAACCATTGGTAACCACAGCTTGCTGGACACGTGTACTGACCTCAGAGGACAGTTTCTTCTCACCCTGGTTTTACCATGTTCCTTCTGACTGTGTCTTGTAAAACAGTATGAAAAACCTTCTTAAAATCAAAACACCTGACAACTACTGTTTTTTTCCAACCAACAAGGTCTGTTGCTGTGTCTCAGAAGGAAAAGAGATTGGTTTCAGGTGATTGACTCCTGACAAATACATGCCAGCTGTCCTGCTTACATCGTTGTTCCCTTCAAGGGGTTTATGATCCGTTGTTTGATTGTTTGTTCCATGTATTGGCTGGTATACAACTTGACTACAAATTCCTGGGTTCAGCTGTTTCTCCTTGCTATGGATCAACACTATCTCTGCCGTTCTTCCACTCTCTAGAACATCTCCTGTCCTTCATGACTTCTTGGGACAAATACTGAACTTTATGGTACTGTTTCAGTCAGTTCTCTGGTTCTCTATACCCAAGGTTGAATTTCATAAGACCTGATACATTAGAAAGCCATTTTGTTTATTTCAGTATTTTCTAATCTCATTTTTCTCTACTGTAGCCTGAACTATTATCCTGTAGCACTGGCTTTATTAACCCTTCAATCATAGCTGAGCCTCACAAGCAACACTGATTCAGAAGCTGATAACTTATTTCCGATAACACTATTCACTTTGGGGGAATGACCTAGTCTTTCACAACCCTTTTAGACCAAATATTTCAGAAGTTCTCATGTTGTTTCTTAGCTACCTGATGCTCAAAGGCCCCCTTAATCTCCTAAATGGAAAGGAGTGCTTAGCGTCTTAAAAAAAACCAAGCCCCCAGCTGAGGTTCATACTTTGTATCTCAAGACAACTGTGACTCTTCCTGATGAAAGCTGATCTGAAAATACCATAGGAACATTTACCTTGTCACTACTCCAGCTGAATGTAGAAGGCCCCTGTTGTGCAGAAATGGAAGCAGATCATCAAACTCCCGTAAAACCCAGTCCACATTTTCAGTCAGAGATCTGAACCTTTCTTCTGCAACCCAGCAGTTTGGCCTACCTTAAACTCGGCTTAATTCTCATACCTTGTCCTCCCAAGTCATAACATCATATTTATACTTGTCTCTTTAATACTTGTTTAGAGAACACTTACAAATCCACTGATGAAATTTAAAAACCCAAAAGACACGCTCTTCCTTAAAATGGATTAAAACAGTGTCAGCTCCCTTGAAGTTAATGAATGAATACTATTCCTTAGAGCTGTTTTTATTCCTTCTGATATCCTAAATGATGCTGAATCAGAAAGGGTGAAGTAACTGAAATCCAGATATGTTAGTTTCTGCTCCATTAGGAAAAGGAAAAATCAATTTGGCAAAACATAAAAGAAGAAAATCAATAGGAAAAGAAATTTTATTTTCAGTTGAAAACTAAGAATACATTACAAACAATGGTGAGTGAAAATTATTCATTGATTTGTATAACACCTTTTACAAGCCCAAAAAGTGCTCCAAAGAATTATAGATTACTTAAACCTAAGGATCACTTACCACCAAAATGCATCTATCTCTGGAGTGGAATGCAGCTGCTACAAAATTGCAATAGCAAACAAAACACCACAGCTTTAGGGCACAAATGCTTTATCTGAAAATGCATCAAGGGAAGTTGAAAATGCAGAATGGAATTACCCAGGCTGGAATATGACCACACTGCAACTATATCGATTTCAGTTTAAGCTTAAACTCACAGAAGATAGGCCCATCAGTCCATTAAACAAACTTTGGCTCACAAAGTCCCTAAAATGCTCTGGGGTTATGTGCCAGAGGATTGGTTTGGCCTATTCCTCCTGCTGTTTCCCTGGTCACTGCCAGGAAGCCAATGGCACTAGGCTGATGGCCCTTAGGTGTGAAGTGACCCTCAGGACCAGGGCAGCCACCTCTGGTGGCAGGGCAGGGGGTGTAGCAGGAGTCTTGTGGCATGTTCATGTCAGTTCTCTGGCACCACGCTCATCCAGAGGTACTCTAAATCCTCCACGTTAAGCACACATTAAGTTGTTTCAGGATATGGGTCACATTTATATCACTGTCATTAGCAGCAAGGGCTCACACTGCATAAAATTGCACAAAGTACCTTTTTTACCTCAAGATGTACTTAGCAAGCAAACTCCTAGGAGCAGGGAATGTGCAGTCTTCTGTTTCTCTACAGCACCTTAATCAATTATGGCAATATAAAAATGATTTATAACAATCTATTAAAAATACAACTCAAATGACTTATCACTCCTGGGGTCCTGGGAATATACTGTAGGATTTGCCATTTAATTGTAAATCAAATCTAGCGGTCTGTACCTCGTGTTTTAGAGAAAGATGAGAACTATTGATAACACCTCACCAATTGCAAATGTAGCGTGTCTTGCATGATACAATCTTGGGTCATCACCCAGTATGTGACTGGGGGGAAGTAGAAATGTAGGATAAAGTGGCAGATATTTCTGCTCCCTACAGTCTGTAACCCAATCAGTTCTTCCACTGATCAGGAAGGAGCCATAAGCCCAAGAGCTACTTCAGGGCAGGTAGGCAGGCACACTCAAAACATTTGCCATCACTGCCATGGCTGTTTCTTTCTCCCTCAGCTTTCTCTGGAAAAGCTTCTTGGGAAGATGAAAGTCCAAAATAGCAGCATGACAGAATAAACAGCTTGCCTAAAAGGCCACAAGCTGGGCTGGAAAGAGATTCACAAAGCATCTTGCACCCACAGTCCTAGGCAAACTGCACTGCACAGGATGACCCAGAGCACTGAGGACAGCTGAAGCTATTCGTGGGGTAGAAACACAGCACTTGTTTCATCCCACCCAGTTCAACAATCCAAGTCTACCTGTTCCTGTGCTAAAACCAAGAATGTAATAAGAAAATCTCAGTTTAGAAACCTGACCCCTCTCTTCTCATTTTCAGAATAGCCAAGAGCTACTACAGAAGCCTGTGCCAGTATCAGAATCAAAACAGACATTGGGTGCATCAGAGGTACACACCGTATCTGATAAAATACTCCTAATTCTGACCATCAGCAGGCAGGGATGGAAACTATTTGCACCCTGGAACTGCCTGTTTTTGATAAAGCATGTTGATAAAGCTGTGCTCATAGGAACACCCAGGCCAGGAACAGAGCTATTTGGCCAATAAATTCCTGCCTCTGCTCTTATGGACTTTTCATAAGCTGGTAAACCTGTACGTTGAAGACAACGTCAGAGCAGATGAGGGAGGTTAACCCCTGTGTGAGTGATCACACAGCACAGGCCAGAAATCCACAACACACAGCTAATCAGAGATGCCCTCACCTGATAAAACTAGCCAAGAATACCATACTTTAGAAAAACATATTTAATTTTAGTGTCATAATGAATAGATAGATGATAGATAGATAGATAGATAGATAGATAGATAGATAGATAGATAGATAGATCTGCATATGAGAAATGGCAGAAGGAATGCTCATTTCTTCTTTGTTTTCACACTTTCTACCAATCCTCAACTTCATCTCTTCCACTGCTCTGTCCTCCAGTTAATAAGCTTTCTTCCTGTCATTGGGAGAACTCTTAATGAATTACATTCTTAAGGAAGACTCAGATATAAAGGCCACTACTAGTATAGAATATGTTTCTTGCATCATAAAATCATTAATGCATTGATTCGTATGGGTCTCCCTGCACAATTCCCTTGGGATTAACACAACACCAGTGACAGGTGATGCTCTATCCCTATTTGGATTTCCAAAAAGGATTCCTTTGTAGCACCTAATATGGCTTACCCTGTACCTTTTTCACAGTAAGGCCATTCTCTCTTCTAAATAGCTGCCTTTTTTCAGAGAGCTTTGTCTCTTGAGAAAATGTCCTTTGGTTATATTTGGCTAAAGCTGGCCAACCAGCTCAAAAGTCACTGAGAAGACAGCTACACACCTCACCTCACCCACAGTGCAACACAGAAGCCTCATTTTCTAAGGAAATGAGGCTAAAAAACAAACAGTGAACTCAGAATCTTCTGGTCTCTCACTCCCTGTGAATCTAACGTTTATCTTTGTTATAACCTTCTTCTGACAGGAATTGCCTTTATCTGTATTTTGTAAAGCTTTGAGCATATTGCCAGCACTTTAATAGTAAAATATCATAGAGAACCATATATCTGAATATTATTATGCAGAAAATATGTGCATGTTCACACAGACAGCAGATATATAAAAATACTGAATATGTAATTTAAGGCCATATTTGTGTTTGAGTATGTAGGTCAAATACAGGGCAAAGTTTTTTTTTCTATTACACACAAAACCTCCATGTACACTGAACTGAAAGAAAGCACATAAAAACCTCTTTAATTCTGGATGCTAAAAGGTGCAAGTTCTAACTAGCGTTTGGAAGGGTGATTTCCCCAGGGAACCCCAGGTGTTCTGGGCAAGCGCCAAACCATTATTGCTGAGCACTGGGGCTGAGGTTCACCTCACCTAACCTCGGCCATCTGTCTCCCTGTAGAGACTCAGGCACCTCCAGAGGGTGATACCTGGGAGGATGGAATGAATCAACCTGCCTGAGTCTCACCACTGACTACAGGGGCGGCCCAGACTACTCACTCAGATAAACCGTGTAATTTTTGAATAACTCTGGTTAGGCGAGATGAATGCCAAACTTGGTGAATATTAGCCTGCAAAAACCAAGTGAGTGGGAAGATTCCACATCACAGCTGGATGAGAATAAGAAAGAGCAAACCATAAACCCTGAATTCTCAGGGTCGACACGGAAGCAAGAACTGGCTTATAGTGTCCAGAAACTTCTGCAACTGCATGAAGAGGTCTTTCATAAGAAACAAACAAATATTGCTAAGGCAACTAACATTAGCAATTTGAATATATCTATTGACAATGAAACTTTGAAGTATTCTCCCTATAGGTACTGAAAAATGGTGACCACTGTCCGCAAATGGCAAAGGGGCAATTTCTACTTTGGTTCTGATTTGGGTAATTTCTCTTTAGTCACCACAAAAATCAGAATGATGATCTAGAATGAAAAAACCCAAACAAATCCATACTACCTGAGCTGGACTCTGCAGCAGCAGGCTCTAATTGCTCTACCTTCCCCATGTTTCCAGCAGAAAGGGTAGTACACATGACCCACTGGGCAGTGGGTTTAAAAATGGCTAGTCGTGCACTCATTTCTGCAGTTCAATTTGTTGGCTTCGGAGTAATTCTGTTGGTTTCAAAGTTCTACTTCCCATTAGTGCTATTGACCATGAGATACTGTTAGAGGGGGATTTTGTGCTCTTTTTTCCTACCTTCACTGGCTGGAACACAGCTTTTCCCCATGTCCATTAAATATACATTTGAACAGCATTTCCACCTGCACTTTGTCACCTCGGCTTCTCAAGGGGTGTACCTCCACTTGGCTCTGAGCTCAAGGGCGCCCTTGATATCAGTCTGAGAGTGCCAACAGGCATGCTAATGCCCATTTGAAATAGCTTTTCCTTTGCCTCAGATGTTTTCATGCACTCAACAAATAAAAAGTCTCTGCTTCACTCCATCTGCAGTGCTGTAGGACGCCCTCACCTCATTCTGTCAGTGAGCTACAGTTGCTTTCAGGCACCTTCTAGACTTCACTTTCCTTCCTGGAGTGTGTGTCCCCCCTACTTTAGGATCCAAGTTAGCAAAAGGGTCTGAGTGTATTGTATCTAAGCTTACCTTCTTGAAGATGCCCACCCCACTGCTGTTAATACTGTATTTATTTTCAAAATATCCACTTTCCCTGGGAAATTAGAAACACCCTGTAATTACGAGCTGCTTCTGAATGTGAAAAAACATAAATTGCAAAGACAGAACAAAAACTGAATTTTATGCAAATAAAACTTTGGCAGTAAAGAATTTGTTCCTCTGTTGTCAGTAAGAGGTGTCTATATGGGTCACTGAAGAGGTTCTTTACTGGGAATAAGTTAAATTCAGCATCTACCATCTTGTCCTGTGGGTGAAGCATGCTATCTCAAATACGCAATGCAGCCCAAACTGGGTGTCATCTTTTTTAAACTTTCTTTTTTTGTGAATCACTTCCAAGTCTTGGGGGTAGGACATCACGACAGCCAGTTCCTCAACAAAGAACTGACATGAGAACAAAAGCTATTCCTGAAGGGTTCTCAAAATAAAAGTGAGACAGATGAGTGAGAAAAAGTTGCATGGGTGTTTCATCAAACAAGAACATGGTCAGGAAAGAAGTATCAGAAAATATAAATTCATTAAAGATTAACTGGCTCACAGAAGTGTCAGTTCTGCAGGAATATGTTTTAGGAAAAAAACACAAGAAGGCTCGAACACTTTGAATACATAAGGTTTGGACACCTTCAGAGATAATAGCGTCAGTGTTTCATCTGAGAACTATTTTCCATTTTTAATATATTTGCATATTTTATGTTCTAGTACTGTATTGAATAGCAAAACCAGCACAGTTAATTCAGAGTAAATCCTTCCTAGAACCCTCCTCTGTGAGGAGGAATTTCAGACTTTTTTTCTAAATTGAACCTAAGGTAAATTTCAAAATCTTGAAATCCTTTAGAAGATAGAATTTTCAGTCATTGCTCAACATAGTTTTAACTTCAACTCTTTGTCAGCAGCTAAGTCAAGCTTTGGGAGAAAATGCTAGTGTCCTTTTGAAAAATGATTCCTGCTTGGACTCCCTTTCCAATGGCATCTGGTGAGGGCTGCTTTGCCATAAATCTAGACCAAAAGCTGCTAAGCAGTTGTCCTAAAAAAACTGCAAATAGTTAAGTACCTGGCCATATTCTGGACCCTAGGCAATATTTTTCCATATAATTATTTCTGCTATTGTCATTAGCTCCAGCACTCTCACTATTTATTACCATAGGTATTTCGAGACTCATAAAAATGTGCTCTTACTCAAGGCTTAAGCAACACATGAAATAAATCAGCAGCACTGAACACTGGCTGACACTGGATGAAACCTGGCTGGGAACAGCTGGATTGCTCTCTTGACTAAATATTTACAAAAGCCATGATTATATCACTGAGTGACACCGTGTGAATATAACAATTTATCAATCATCATGTTTAACTCAAATCCCTGCAGGAGGGGATGGCATTCTCACTTAACAATAAGGATATACTGTATGCTAATTAAGTCACTTACTTTGTGGCTAAGCTTACTTCAGGGATATTTGGGCATTTTAGCTACCCATTTCCTAAGCACTGCTTAATTCAGAGGCAGAGAGAGCACAGAGTTCAGCGGGGCTGTCACCTACATCAGTACCCATCCAGCAACACTGCTGGAATTGCATGGGGCACACGTCGGAGCAGGGGGAAGCACAGACAGAATGTGTAAATGCACAGAATGTTTAAATGCACAGGATTTATTTTGCTTTCCATGCTCCTGCCATGGCTCCCTGCCCACTGCAGGGTGCCCAAGGGCAGTGAGTACCCGGGCAGTTACCCTGCCACCCCCCTGACTGCCACAGGACCTGCTTCCACCAGCACCAACCACTTCAGTCTGCTGCCTTTGCACATCCTCTCCCAAGCAGGCAGGGAGTTTCCCTGCCATACCCCTGGCAGTGCCCACAGCACTGGCTATCAGCTTTGTATCCAAGATTAAATGCCCGTGTCCCTAGGAAAGGTTCCAATTTTCTCACCCCTTATTTACCAGGTTAGGCAAAACCGAGGGTTTGTTCACCCTAAAACTGCTTGAAGTTTCACCTTGTAATGCAGGGCTCTCCAACACCAAACCCACCTCCCTGACAGCACTGACACAAGTCTGTCTGAACAGAGTGTGCAGGAAAAGCTGCCCCCCTGCCAGCAGGGACCTGGTGGCTCTCTTTCCATCAGAGCTGGTGAGCACTGACTGGGTAAGCTCCTGAAAAGGCCCCTGAATACAAGGCTACCTGCTGCAAGGAGAGAAGGGCTGGGACATGAAGAGTTCTGCCAAAAGTGTGACATTGCCATGGAACATAAGGATTAGGTTCATACAGATGGGAGAAGCAAGTGGACCTGCTCAGAGGGGAGAAGGTTCCCATGAAGATAAAGGCAGCCTGTCACACTGATATGAAACATGTCTTTGGACACTAGAAGCCACTACCATATGCCATGAGCTTTCTATGAAATCTTCCACCTTCTGCGTCATACCAGATTAAATCCCTTGTACCAGCAATGGCATGAACAGTTCAGCTCCCATCCTGTCTCCTTCAGATTACAGGTTTTACTCCAATGTAAGAGAAAACACAAACCTCCTATTTACCAGTCCCACTGCACAGACTCTTTAGAAAGTTTTTCTTCAAAATGTCACACAGATACATGAATAGCACAGCCTGTTTGTGTGGATCTCAGGCTAACATTCAAAAGGAACAGCTGGCATCTACGGTTCACCTTTGCAAACTGCTTTTAAACCTTGTCTTTCTTTCCAGGAATCATTGTTCAAAAAGAAGAAAAAAGTTTGGGGTGATGAAGTCTGCTCCCTTGAGAGCCTGAGAAGAAAGTTTCCCTCATATGGATGTTAGACACAGATTTTTATTCCCATTTTCTACATGTTGAGAGTCTGCATAATAATTGTATTTTAGTCTTTGGAGCCCATCTGCCACTAAAAGGGAAATTTCACCTTCTTCTTTCTACCTACAGAGAGGTTTATAAATCAGTAAGCACACAGACATGGGAGCACAGGACTTCGTTGCCCTTCCAGGAGCCCTTAATGGCTCAGACAATCACAGCAAGTGCTCTTTTCAGAAACACAGGGAGGGAGGAGAGAAGTTACGATAAATTTAGTTTTCTTTTGAAGTTAATAACCTCCTACAAAGGCTTTTGGTAAAACACAGACACCTTAACTTTTTTTTCCCTTTCAAACAATTTCTTCCTCTATTTTTCCCTCAGATGGTAAAATCTGAGGAAATCTATCTCTTCTGAAGTAACTGCTTTGTGTGAATGACATCAGCAGACCACGAGGTTACCACTGGTAAGTTGGCACCCTGAGGGGAATGAAATGAAATCTCTTATCAGCCTACTTGCTCCTCTTCTTTTCAACATTTGGTGCCTTTTGTAATATGCAAAGCAAAGGAAATGTTTTGCTCCCCTTGATTTTTTTCACCTTTTTTTTTTCCCTCAGGAGAAGGAACAATACATTTGACTGGTTTCTCCAAGGTCTCAGCTGTAGCTTCAGGTTTGTTTGGTACCTCAGTCAGAAGTGAATGATTTATACTCCCTCCTCTTTCTGCCTCACAACAGCCCTTCTCTCACCTACCACTGGGTTCTCTTGAGACTTGTTTCAGGCAGATTGAAAACCCACAGTCTTCCCAGGGAAAGAAGACCTCCATAAATGTGGATAATGTTAACTTATACAAACTCCTCCAGCACAGCAATGGCTTTGCTGTCTTGACTTCAAAACCATGGCAGATATAATCTATTATCAATTTCCCAGTGTGGTTATCCTGCAGTAACACTCCTTCTGGCTTCTCTCAGGTCAGAAGGCTTCAGAGGCAGAAAGTGTTGGTGTGGAAGGAAGATGATGAGGGGAAAAAATGGATGAATGTATGGAAAAGAAGCTACAACACAAGAAGATTCCCTTTCCCATACAGACAATTTTCAACAGGTGGAGCCAGGATGACAACTGCCCACAAAAATAGGGAATGAACCTGAAAGGTGAAATCTCCAAGGGAAGGTTCCAAGAGGTTCCAACCTTCCCTTGGGCTTGTTGCAGGAGAACACCTGAAATAATGAACCTATCACAGCACACAACCATTAGCCCCAGGAGAGGAGATGGGAGGTGGGGACTTTCTGCATGTGTTTTTAATAAGTCTCATGGATCCAGTAAGCACACATTATGCAAAGAACAGTTTAATCTTTCTTAAACTAAGCTTAGAAATAAAGATGTTAAATCACTGCAGGATCCCAAGTCTGGAGTACAGCAGGGGAGCCTGGATGTCATCAGGAGGATTGCTCATATACTGTTACATGCGGCTTCCCAGCAGGTGAGGGAATATGTGGAAGCAGGGAGAGAATGCTAGCCCAGGCTGGGGTGGAGGACAGCTTAAAAAAACCTGCAAGGGAAGATCAAAGGTTACGGAGCCAAACTATACACACAGTTCTTTATTGTTTTTACAAACATCATGCTTTAACAAACTGTGTTTAAAAAAAAAAAAAAAAAAGAGTGTATTTTTCTGTTTAAATAAAATAAGAAGATAAATGCTATTTTCTTTTTGGAGAAGCTATTTCTGAGTAACTACACCCACCTGACATGACTCGACACTTGCAGAGCAAAGATGCCTGTACCCCCGTGCATACTCTGAGAACACCCAGAGATTCATGCTAGGGAGAGGCACAGAAAGCCAGGTTTAGGAGCCATCAGTCAGTGAAGGACAAGAAAAGGTGTCAGCCACCTTGTAACTGTGACAAGGGGAGGAAAGTGGGCTGAGAGGCGAATGGGTAACTTGAGCACATGACAGAGACATGATAGAAAGGCACGAGGGATGAGACAGTGAAGATACTGTTTTGTGAAGGATGACACAATTTAAAACAAAGTAAGTTTGGTCAAATGTTTATCATAGTCTCTCCAGGAACCTCCACTGTTCCTGTTTATTAATTTTAATGATATGGTATCTGCAGTTCCTAGTCAGAACCAAGGCTCCCCTGTCTCATGCATCACAAGAGGATGAGGCCCTGCCATGCACAGCACACAGAGAAGGAAGATAAATAGTGCACTAAGAATAGGCCAGCAGGATAAAACTATTCACATGACTTTTGAAGCCTTAGAGAGTCCTTTTTTTTTTTTTGCAGGAAATTATTCTGTGCCAAAAAACTTGTCTTCATTCCAAACAAAGCTAAATACCACATCTGAAATTTTCCAAGCAGAAAAAACCCCAACAACCACTACAGCGTTGGTTACAAATACAACATCAAACTAAGTACATCTCAAATGTCTTTCTGAAGAGTTTAAGTTTCAATTAATCCATGCACCCTAGCTTGCCTGAGCAGCTCTATGTACACATAGACACATCTGCAGTTTTTAAAAACATAAACAGGTATCTGCACCTGTCTCTCCACTTTGTTGCAGCTCCATCTTCTTTATGTTTCCCCAATAAATAATGTTTTGACACACAAAGCAAATACTCCTTTGCTAGCAGCCCACCTTGAAGCTGTAAAGAAAGCTATGAATGCAACAGCAATGAAGCCAGCAGTGCTCCAGAAAAATGAGGGAGAGGGACACAGGCACAGACTGTTGGCCTGCCCCGGCAGGTTTTCTTACAATTTCTGATGGCAACATGAAGGAGGACATAAAGGTGTGGGACTGATCTCCCCTGCTTGTAATTCCCTGGAAGTCCAGGCAGCTAGAAGAGAGCACTAGTCATCCAGGCTCCCTTTGCACTCAGTGGAGAGTGAGAGATCCCTTCAGAGAGGGATGCATCCCTTCCTACATGGATGCCTGAGGCACACAGGATGAATCACCCCTGAAGGAGGTGACTATCTGCAGAGTCCTTCTGCCACAGCAGAGGGGTCTCAGATCACCATCTCGATTTGATGCCTGTTACAAGCCAGATGAGAAGAATCCCTCCCAAAACACTTTTAGACCAGTGTCGGTGTCACCTCAGGATGACCCAGCTAAGTCCTCTATTTCACCATGTGCTCTGTCTTTCTGCCTTGTTAGTTTATATCATATAGTAAAAAATGTATTAATTAACATCACTGGGAAGTGCAGTGCCTCTAGTGAAAAGCTGTGCCTGTGCCAAAACTGCCCTCCATTTTTAATTTTTGAGATCTTTATTCTGATTACTGTATCACAAAGAAGACATATTCTACCCCAAAACACATCTCCACTGTTTAAACCTACAAAACAACTTCCTTGTTTCAATTCCAAAGTTGTTTCCAACCTGTGGAGCTTTGAGTGTAGTTTCACCATTTATTACTATATATCAAGCACAATAAAATGTTCCTGGTAAGAGGTAAAATCATTCCCATTTTTCTCCTATCCTTCACCATAACTCGGTCACACATAAGGAAATGCTGGCAAGGAACCTGGATTACTGTATTTCTTCACAGAGATATAGGCTTCTAGGAATACATTAAATAACCCAACTTAATTTTACAAGTGCTGACCATATTCTTTGGTATTTTCCACTTCAGGGATCACCAAGTTTCCCCAAGTCCAGTAAAGTAATTTTTTTTAAATCTTTGTGAATGCCAAAGGATTAAAGGATGAATTCAGAGATTTAGAGGCAGGTAACTGTTGTGGGTACAGCACCAGAAAGCCTGTCTTTCACACTGAGCCCTGCCACTGAGCTGCTCTGTGGCCTTGAACAAATCACTTCACCTCTCTTGTACTTCTGCTTTCTTGTCAATATTTTTGTCTGCTTAAGTGTGTGGTTTCTGGAGCAACTCCTGTGTGTTTGCAGAGTGCCTGCCAGTACAGGAACCCAGCATCAAACAAAATGACACTGTAGTACAAAAATAAGGACAGAAATTCGGGAAGTACAGGGATTTGAAAAGAAATGTCTACAATGTTTTCTTAAAATCCCTGATGCTATTGGGGTCTCCAGATCTCCAGGCTTTGAAGGTGTAGCAATTTTTTAAAGGACTAAGTGCCTATCGTAGATCATAACCAAGAAAAATGTAGTCATCTATGTTTCTACGACTGGCCTCTATTCTGCTTGGCTTGGTTATGTTTAATACCTGTGGAGCAGGTAATTTTAATAAATAAAAAGAGAGAGAAAGAGAGAAAGTGTCAGCATGAGACTGGGTATGAAGTTATTGAGAACAGGAGCGTAAATGTGTCAAGGAAATCCCCAGTGATCCAAAAGGGAATGCAAGTAGCTTTGCAAGCAGCAGAAGCAAGCTGGAAAAAATTGTACAGGGGTCTTAGCTTTGCAGAAAGATTTTCATTTTTCAAACTGTAAATCAAACCAAATTAAATCAAAACTACATTTCTATAGCACCTTTCACACTGGGCTCCCAAGGCACTTCACACCAAAGGCCAAGCCACTGAAATGTTTATGAAGGCAGCAGGTCAGAAAAGCCCTGAGCCAAGGCACAGGGGCTGGGAGGCAGCAGCACCAGGAGATGGCACTGGCTGAGAGGGCCCTGCACCACAGGGCCAGGCTGAGCACCCCCAGGGGACGAGGAAAGCCAGGAAACATCACAATGCACAAACCCATACATGAGGTGTGGGGCAGAGACAACACAAGAACTGCCCAGCTGCTCCACAAGCACCAACAGGGAAAGGAAAAGCAATTTGTGCCTCTTCTGCTTCTATCCAAAGGGTCCAGCAAAGGCAATTCATGCCTCCTCACTTTTTTATCCAGAGTCCAGAACTGCTGCAAGAAAAGGATGCCCTAAAATTCCACCAGTGCACACAGCTCAGTGACTGCAGCCAAAGCTCCTCAGCAGCAGCAGGTTTTGGGGCACAGTCTCCCCAGGCTCTACAGCCCACTTAGGAGCAGGAGCAAACAGCCCAGCCCTACCCTGGCATTGCTGCAGACAGCAGGCTGACCTGTCCCCTGGCCACCCCCTGGACCAGGCAGGATGGAAATACAGCACCACCCAGACAGCAAAACCTTCAGGTGCCACAAAACAGCTTTCTTTGCACCAAGGTTAGGAACAAAAGAGCTCCTGGGTGCAAAAGCTGCAAAAGCACTGAAATCCTTTCATCAGTAACTCCAGGCAGGCTCACCTTTCTAAGGTAAATTTCATCTCTGCTAATCCTATCAGTTAATATTGAAATCAAATACAATATGGTATTTGATATGACAGTCGCCTTCTTATGAAGTCAGCTGCAGCATTTTTTATTTGCATATGATTTAATTACATTTTCATTCCAGGTCTTCCATTCTGTGCATGGTGGGTAAAAGCACATGAATTCTGTATGACTATGATGGTAGGAGAGATTATGAAACTTAGAATAATGCTGCAATGTTAGGAAATATGGAAGAGAAATATTGCTGCTTTAGGAATGAGGCTTCAGGAGGATGGGTGAAGTGAATAAGCAATACAGTCCCATTTCTGACAGATACAGAGCAACATTTCAGCAGTAAGTCCACATAATTTTTAAGATAGCCAAAGCCTTTTTTTGTAAGATACACTACCTGGTTTATAGGTTTTAGCTAAACCAATACTTGAGGAGAAAAAGCTCAAGAAGTGAAGAACAGCAGGTCACCCCAGCTATGGCATTGCCAGGCTTACTCTCCCTTGTGTCCAAGGGGTGGGTGGTGGCTTTGGGGGTACCTCTGCCCTGGGTTCTCCAGCGTGTGTTTGCTCTGCAATGCCTCTGCTCCCAGATTAACAAGGAGCATTGGAAATCACAAAAATTTTTTGCATAGCCAGAATGGAAAATAAAACATTCACAATAAAAGGAAACAGACAAGTAAATTGTTGGATGCTGTGCATCAGTGACCATTATTTATGGTCACTGGTAGTGAAAACCAGTAAGACCTCTCAGAGCCAAACTCTTGCTTATTAGCTGAAGGCACAGGCACCACATTCTAGTGCAAATATCCCCAGCCACCTGTAAACAGTAGCACTTAATGCAGAATTACTCCCCTCTCTGTCACACCAACTGTAGCCATCAAGTGTGAGCTTGAAGGAACAGCTGTGAGAAAGTGGTGATAAGGAGAAGCCCCCAGGTGTTCTACACATATGAGGAAGGATTTGTGCAGACTGGGGATACAAAATAGATTCCCAGTCCTCAAATCCTGACATGAAGAGTTAGGGGTAAACTACATTTTTATGTTAAAAAAAGAGAAAAAAATCTGAACTTGTTTTATGACACACATGTTACTCATTTGTCTGTCTACCACATCAGAAAATGTTAAGGGAAGGAAAATGCCACATTTTTATATATCCAATTGATACAGTGGAAAGGGCAATGGGAAACATTTCTGTCTTTTAAGTGCTGAAGATTTTTTCTTGTTCCTGAATTTTGTTCTTAGCCAAGTTCATAATTTCATAGTATTTTCTGTCTTAGTTTACCCATCAGTAGGCTGGGTATAATAATAGTGCTGCTTCTTAATTCAGAGTTCACATTTTCACTGTGAGCTGAGACAAACAGAAAGTGCTTTATGAATGCAAAGTATTGATTTTTTTTCCTCCCAGTTTGTACAATGTCGAGAACTTTATACAGTGGTTAACATGTTCCTTCGACACAGCACAAACTTCCTTCTTTTCTGCAGCAAGAGGACATTCAGAAAGAGACTTGGAGGCAAAGTCAATTCAAACAGGGCTGCCTGCCCATGAAAAACAGTGATAAAAAGTCAGTTTTGGTTATTTTAGCATTAAAATTTTTCAGTCATAATAATCCTTAATTACTGGTTATTGGGCAGCACCTGTTAGATGGTATGGCACAACTAAGTTTTCTGTCTTCCTCTTAGGTTACAATCACAAGGAATATTTACTTCTAATATCTTAGTTGACAAATAGATAAACTCGTAATATAAACATACAAGTATTTATATTTGAAAACAACTTTTGTTCGGACCAGAGTGTAAAATTATTTCAAGTCAGCACTCCACTGTGCAAAACTTCCCGTGTTAATGTTTCACTAGTTCTTGGTGCATTTCCTCTCAAGTTGAAATTGTAAATACATGGAAACAGGAAAGCAGGCAATGGTTTTGTCTGGATTAGCCAATTCTGTAATGCATGTGAAGGTCTAAAAAGTTCAGGACCAAAACTGGAAAAAATTGTTGCTTTCACTGAGGAGAAGGAAAGAATTGACTAAGAAGAACTTCAATTAATGATGTAGATAAAATACGTGAAAAAAATGAAGAAGATTTGTAACCGGCAAGTAGTTTTCTTCTCTGGAACAAAACTCACAGACTTGTATTTTTTCAACATCAGATCTGTTTTTCTTGTCATTTTGAACACTTCACATTCCTTTCCTGGAGTTATAATTTTAGTCTTCTATAGAGACAACATCAAGAAACTCCTCTTTTCATGCACACAGGCAGTTCAACTGAGATATATTTACCAAGCAGTAATGTGCTAAACATAGGCAAGGCAGCACAATCCTCTAATGCAAATACAGACACACACAGAAGTGTTTCAATACAAAAGGTGGAAGAAATACTAACTTTACACAGTAAGTTGATAGGCTGAACAGTTCATTTTCCTTAATACTGGTGAGCTGGTTTTGGACCATTACAGGAGGTAGGATGATTGTAAAGGGAGAAGTAACTACTTTAAGTATTAGGAGAAGAGACTTTTCAGCAGTGCAAGAGGGTCATACAAGTCCACCACAGTCCTTACATGCAGATTTGCATGGTTGAAGCCCATGCTCCAGGAGGCTTCACAGCTCTTGCTACCCAAACCAGCCAGAGAAACCCTACAAATGTTTCAGATAAAGGCAGATAAAGTCTCACATGTGTGGACTACAAGATCAGCAAGCTACATACTTACACTTCATGAATAAACCACTGTAAATAATAAAGTGACCTCCACTGTGTAATTATCTCAACCACTTCTTCACGCAAGGTTTTGCTAGATGAAAGCAAATCAGAGGAACTGGATTTTCCCATAGATACTTTAGTCTTATAGGAAGGAATGATTAGTCCCATCTTTCCCCTTCCCTGCTTCTCACACCCCAGGACAGCTCTGGTTTTTACTCTACTGTTGTAGAGGGATACAAGTACTTCTTGTAATTCAATCATCAAGCTTTAAGACTGCTTCCCAAGGCTAAATGGAAGCCAAATCTCAAAGCTGCATGCATCCCATGGCCTACTGGGACCTAAATACAACTAATTTCTGCTGGCTGAACTGTAATAATGAAGATTTTGAGTGCTCAGTGATAAAATTGGGGAGGCCGTATTTAAGGCAATGGAAGTTATACCATGTGCAAAATTCTATTCCCCAGACCGAGATGAAAATGCTGTTGTTGAATGTTGCATGGATAAGACAGAAGAAGAGTATAATTTATGCATTATAATTGAAATCAAGGAAGCATTTCCTGCTAATGCTGTCATGCCTGCTTTGCAAGGCTAACCCTAATGACCAACAATTGTACTTTTTAATACAATTTCCGAAGCAAGTGGTGGCTAGGGAATAGTCCCATTGGAACACACACCACACATGCCTCCCCTACATTTCTTCACGTACAATTCACAGATGATTGCTTTGCAAGACTGTGAATGCACGACTTACTCATTCTGGAGGAGTGAAGAGTCCCATAAAAGCATTTACTAATAGACTCTCTGGCAGGAAAATCCACCTCTGTGCTGTTCCAAGACACTCTAAACTTTTCTTAATCACCTAATGAACAGCGATTCCCTTTCACTGTTCGAAATGGACAGGCAGATTCAGAAAAAAATAAAGACCAATCCAAACCACTGTCCACAAATGCGGCTGGACTGCTTTCCAGGACAAAGTAAAAAGCCTGTGTCCTTCTAGTTTAAACAAGAAGCAGAGAAAAATGAACTATTTATTTGTTTTTCTGGCATGGCAAAAAGCCATATTAAGAAATGCCCTAAGAAATCCATTATGTCAAGATTTTCTGCTAGGTTTACAGGTGCTTTAGCTCAAGGTTGAAGATGTTCAGGTGGCATATTTCTTTGGGTATAATCCCAAGAAGCACCAAACCCATCGCTATTTGCTGAAGGGATAACAGTTGGCCCTTCTTACAAGTACTAGGCAGAGTAGCTTTAATGGAACAAAAAAATAATGGAGAACAGACTTCCCAGTCAGTTCCTAACAGTTTCAGGATAGTGCCAACGAGACCTTTTACCTGCTGTCTGACATTGGCTGCATTCGCCTGTATGCAGATAAGCTTTCCTCTCCAGTGTTAGGGTCAATCTAAGGAGCCATATTTAGGCACAAGGACCATCACTCATAAGAGCCACATCCTCAAATTTCTTTCCTTCTTAGCATTTCATCTTAGCCCTTCCTTGTTTCTCCAGCATAACTACTTAAATCAAGAGTATTAGCAAATGAAGTAGCAAATCAGTGATAAAAGCCACTGGTCATTAAAACGAGAAGGCATCCTGGGTTTAAGAACTAATAAGATGGCATTAACACTATAATTACTGCCACATTAGGCCACATTAGTGCCATGTGCCATGTCCCTAACTGTGCCAGCAAACTCTTAGAAAACCAGATCTTTTTTGTTAATTGTTTTTCATTATGCCTTTATCTCCCATAGTTTTTCTGACTGCAAGTCTCGCTAGTCACACTCTCCACTTGCTCTCAGATCTTACACAGAGAATTGTGTTGGCTCCCAGCTAAGAGAATGCACTTAACACACACATGCACACACCAAAAAAAAAAAAAAAAATTAAAAATCTGAATTTTCTTTAGTTCTTATTTGCCTGAAAAACACGAAAGATTCATGGATAAATCCATGCTAGTGCTCCATACTAGTGTTGACATATCATAGAAAGCAATAAGACAGCTATGAGAAATTAGCTTTTATGTAGCTGTGTCTGCCAAGACTAAAATCTTTTCCACCTCCAGTCACTAAGGGTCTTCCTAGAGTAAAATCCCTCTCGGATCCTAAACTAAACTGCTTTTGATTTTATTCAGTTGAGTATAAGATCCTTCTTGCTCCTAAATGTAAAGGTACAAGATCAATAATTTCATCACAGCAATAATTTCTACTCTGTGTCAGATTGGAATGGTTGACAGATGATGCTCCATCTGTCACAGTATTTTACAGTAACAAGCCAAAATACAGCAAAAAAAAAATTGTAAACTGTACTGTTAGGAACTGTCTCAACAGAGCATCTTGGCTTTTTGGAAATACAAGTTGTTATAACAAAAAGCTCTAATTCAAAGGCTGGATCTTGGGACAGGGATAGCTATTTAGCATCTTTGCACGATGGGGTTTAAATCTAATACTGCCCAATGCAGTATTTAACGTAGATTTACATGGGCAGACAACCACACACCTGCTCTCCTCACACATGGATCTGGAGAGTGCAAGCTAGATCCCATCCAGAAGCTGTGCTAGCACGCTTGCGCAACATCAATCCCCAGCTACCACCCAAGTCATATATTCATATTCCCCTGATCCAATGTTCAAACCAAGCAGCCACATAATGGTCTGTGTCTACTCATTCCAGCATGCACAGGGCCACGTGTTTAATGGGGTTAAGCCAACAAGTATGGGGGGTAGGGATGGCAGATAGTGTGGAAACAGAGTAAACTTGGAGAGAGCCAGGTATGTGTGATCCCTGCTGGCACCCACTAGCACCCACTGGTGAGGAGATCCTGTAATTCTCAACTTATCCCTTTCTCCTTCTTTTCCCATTAGTGTGGTGATAACCAGAACAGATTCAGCATCTGATGCCTCTGCAAGGTCAAACTCTTTAAAATCTATACCTCTGTCTAACCTCTAAGTGTGTCATTCAATTTTCTAACCTCCATGTGCTTTCCCTTTCCTTCCCAGATCACCGGAAGGGTGAAAGCAGAAAAGATGGATGATTCTGCCCTTGAACTGGCACTCATTTTCCAAGTCAGTTTTCTATCACAGACTCCCTGCTAAAGCTGTTTCCCCGTAAAACACGTAGACGTGGACAGAAACAAAACAGAATGCCTGATGCAGTAGAACATACTGGAACATAATGCACAAATCAATGATCACTTCAAATTTAAAACTTCATGCAAGTCACACAAACCAGAACCACTCAGCTTTGCAGTCTCTACACAAAAAAAGAAACAGAGCAAGACAGAAAAGGAAAAAAAACCTGCGTAGGAAAATTACATCAAACTTGATTTATTTCCTGTCGTTGCCAGTATATTCTGGGCTTAATTCTTCTTGTATCACAGCTGTTTCTCTCCTTTCCACCAAGCCCAGTCCAATGGCACAGCTTCCTCAATGTTTGCTCTGTCTTCGATGGGTGAGCAAAGCCTTTTCATTTCACATATCATTTACAGCTCGCTGCTGTGATTTCAGAAAGTCAGTGGGCTTTTACCAAGCTAACAAGTGAGATAAACATTTTTTTGTCTGCTAATTCTAAAACTTGTGCAGATTTTCTGACAGTAGGTACCCTAAGCAGTTAGAGAAATTCAGCAGTTTCAACTCAATTTGCACCACATGGCAAACAAGTTTGCCTGGGAGTCAGTAAATAAATCAGGAAGAAAGAGATGGAAATAAAGAACAGACTTTTCAAAGTCACATCCTATACCTATAATGCAAACCTAAATTCTCTCAACTTTCAATGCATTTTACGTGCTTACTAAATTGATTCACTCATTCACGGTTTGAACCAAGAGAACATAGAGCCAGATTTAGACACTTTATTCCTAGAGTAAGAGAATTACTCACTCAGGGACAAATACTGAGGCATCCAGCGGCCCAATGTGTCCAAATTGTGTCTGCATTTTCAAGACCACTGGACACGAAAGACATGAGAATCTGGATGTCTAATCTGTACATACAGGATTTTATCTGATACTCCCCAAACTTAATGGCACAGCTCCTGCTTATTTTAAAGGTACACAACCAGAGACCTGTATGTGCATATTTGAACAACTACGTGTTCGAATAACAATATGATTGACAAAGGTAAATTACAAATACAAATCAGGTGTGGGTTTTATGTATGTCCAGCTGTGTGTCTAAAGCTTTTTAAAGTGTGGTTCTGTTTGAACAAAGAGAAACAGGAAAAGCAAAGCTAAACAGAAAAAGTGTGAATTTTTCTAGAGAGATTCTTTCATGCAAGAACACCTGAGTCCATTCTTCTGTGCAGTCAGGGATATGATCACTTACAGTCAACATACCACCTTAAACTAAAACAACAATAATAAAAAAAGCTTCAAAAAAAGGCATAAAAATTTTACTGCCTGGTTTGTTGTGGTATTCTTATTTTCACATCACTAGTAGCACTCTCTTATGCACAGTGAGCTTTGGCACCACGAAATGACTAATTCATTCTGGATTCTTAGAATGTCAACACCATCAAACCTCAAGATCAGAAATGAATTAAATGAAAGAATTGCATGTCTTATTTATTATCAACAATAGAAGGAAGGGAATTGTGAACCATTTCAACCTGCAAGCCAGCAACTGGCAAGCAAAGGGCCTGATTCTCCTACTTCCATTTAACTTCATTTAATAGAATAATCAGGCATGATCATAGCTAACAGAATTGGCAACAAAATGGCTATTCAAATTTAATCAATATGGGAGAGTAAGGACTATAAAAAGGATGAGGGGAAAAAAATGGATGGGTGCCTTCTATCTGGCATCACTCCGGAGACTGGAAAGTGATGATTGTCGCATGTTCCTTATTTCACACAGCAATATGCTGCAAAGAGGATGGAACCAGTCACATATGTTCTGGGCCTGGCTGGGATGCGTCTGTTTTTTACGAGCATGAAAAGAATGTTTCTCCACATTAATCAGGACTTAAGGAAATACATAGCTGCATCTTCCAAATCAAACAAGAGAAAGCCAGAGTGAAGAGGATTCAACCCTCGGAGGCAAAGTTATGCTTAAGGCAAAACTTCAAGAAACTGGAAGTGAGAGGCTCTCCCCCTAACCTTTAGACTTGCATTTCCTTTGCCCTGATAGTGCTCAGAGAAATACTTCTGTTGCTGAGGGGTATCTCTTGTATACACATTCCCAGAAAAACAAAGATCAAATTTAGAAAAATATTAAAAATCTCAGGCCTTACATATATGCCCAAATTTAAGCATGTGCTTAAATGTGTTCCTGAAAGAGACTCCAGTTGTCTAATTGGTTTATTTCAGCTATCATCAACCCTGAAAAGCTAAAAATTGAATCATCAGCATTTTAGTTATATCACATCAAAGCTAATTTTTAAGTTTGTCTTTTGAAGGATGCTGAGTGCAGTATCTAAAACATCCAAGGTCTTTTTCTTTTGGAGAGAGGAAATGTAGCAGATCAGGCAGAAATGCACAAGGGTCTCTGAATATTTTTGCTGTGGATTGCTGTGAGAAACCAATTATTTCATACATTTAAAAAAATGCAAAGCAGGATATTTCAAACAGGAAACAACATAAGTAGCACTGGTTTTAAGAGAAATAATCATGTTATTATGGAATACTAATCCAAGCTGCTTTTTTATATTCCAAAATATTGTTTTATATGTGGCATTTCATATTCTTTTTGGTGTGTTTTTTAAAAGGGATATAATATTTACGAATTGAACTACTAGACCTCAGTGAGGCTGTTATCTCAGGAAGAGAAGGACTCACTGCAAGGGCTTGAAAAAAACAACAAAACAGTGAAGGGAAAAATGCCTCCAGTGCTGAAGATATTTTCAAGATATCATTGAGCAATGTTAGCAAAATTAACACTTGTAAGAAAGTAGAAAAATACCAAGAAGCAGGGCTCAGGCAAATGCTATTTGGGGAGTTCTTCAAATTCCTGTTCAGAGGGGCAAAACAGTCTCCTGGGTAGAGCTCCTCTGGGACTCAGGAATCAGGAGCTCTCTCCCCAGCAGTCACTCCCTGAATTCCCAAGTGAGTCTCTGCATTCAAAGCCAAGATGTTGCTTGATCTGCAGAACAAGAGCCATGAACTTTGTGTAATACTTTTGAGATCTGCCGTTGCAAAACTCTGGGTCAGGAAAAGGAATTCAAAAATCTGCAATTAGTTGTACACAAGGGTAAATGTATAAAGCAGATCAGAAGATTCTACCACCAGACTTTCTTTTGAAATATGTTTAAAATTGAAGTCCACAATGGTAAGATGCCTGAGTCTCCATTAAGTACTGAACCACCAGAAAGCCATAGCAGTGAATTCCGCTCTAATTTTTCATTTTAATTTATACCAAATTCAGCATATTTCAGTTGTTCTGAAGGCCAATATAATAACATTTTTTAAATTACATTTACATTAAGCTTTTTCTCTCCAAATACTTACCCAGGTATACACAAGTTATACCTCATTACATCTTTGAGAGGCAAATAACTACAATGTCCTTTAAAGAGAGCTGCAGAAAGGCAAGGGAAATAGCTTGCCCATGTCCCCCAGAATGGTGGCCAAGGTCAGAATTGCTTCCAAATCGCTGTCATTTCCAGTGAAAGTATTTGCACAGCAGTGCATTTAAAAGCTCCGTGTCTTAGGGGGAAGAAAAGTAATTGTGGGTAAATTTGGGGTTGCAGCTGTTATTAGGAGGAAAGAAATAAATTATACAGGCCTTCATTTGCACCATGCAGCTGCAGCTTCACCAGTGGAATACCTTGAGGACAGAGTGTTGCAAAACATCACACCTTCAAAAGCAGGGGAGATGCTACTGGGCTTCTGGCATCCCAGCTGGGCACTTGTGAAAATGTTACCCAAACCAGCATTTTTGCTGATGTAATCACTTCTTGCCTTTTTTTGGTTGTTTGGGTGGGTGGGTTTTTTGGTTTGGTTTGGGTTTTAGGTTTGGTGGTTTTTTGTAATGTGGGCACTTCAAACTTTGAGCAAAATACACAGGTTACTTTTCCTTCTTCTTACTGGAGTAGTAGTGAGTAATTTCTCGAAGTTCATAGAAGGACAGAGCAAGAGAAGTGGTAACTTGAAATTGCAGAAAGAACTCATTGTTTTATTTCTTATATATAAATGTGGCCTGAATGTTGAATCTTAGCTTTAGTGGGAAAGATATTTTAACCCTTGACTACAAGAATACTCTATCTCCCCTCCCTATGGTAGTCCTTTTGTCCCTCATGTCTTTCCAGCTGTATGGAAGTTACGTGTATTAGAACAAAGGTACCATCTACTTCTGGATTGAAAAATTAATGTGGTCCTGCTCTCAGCTATTAATTGCCAGGAAAGGGTTGAGAAAAAGATACTGAGGTGAAGTTTAGACATAAGAGCACTAATAAATATTCCTCAGCTTTTTTGTGACTCAGGCATAAGATTAAATGTCCCTGTAACTCTTGGCCTAATATCTCAGCCAAAGCTATAGCATTCTCATAGGTTTACAATCTTCTTTTTCAGTTTCTCTTCTTTATCGTCCCTCATTAGAGTTTGGGACTATAAAATGCCCTTTGTTCCTGCCAGCAACATTTTCCCATCATCCAGATTATGGATTCATGCTCTTCATGTACAGTAATGTGACTTTTTATATCCAGTATAACCTTCTAACAATCATGTACACTTGATGTAAAGGAGAGGAGATACTTTCCAATGTCTCTGTTCAATTATTAGTGTCATCTGTAATGAACTATTCCAGTTTAATTGCAGAATTTGTCTCTGTTGTACTATGGACAAAATAAAACACAATCTAAGATTAATTTAAATAGGAAAACTAATGTTCACAGCACTTATTGCAAAGCTGAGGGTACTTTTTCAATTTGCTCCATCTGATGAGGTGATTCTTTTGAGAAGACCACTAGGCCCATTATCCTGCACAGAAAACAATGCAGGAACACACATGAACACTTGCATATTCATAAGGGAATGGCTGACTTCTGAATTACAGCACAGCCAGTAACTCCACATCACAGGAAAATGTCTGAGAGAGGGTATTATATGTTCAGCCATGGCTGGATCAATGTTTATATCAAGTGATTTGACAAAATCAGAAGTGTTGTCTATCTTAGTGATGCCCTATTTGCATTTAGGGCAGCAGTGAGAAGAGGCTAAAGCTGCTGTATTCTCTTTGACTGTGGTGTACTCATCTCTCACACTGAAGTGATAAGGGTATCATTTATGCTACAATTTTTTTCACCTCAAATGCAGTTGCCACACTTGGGGACTAAATTTATTGTGACTTCAGCCTGTTTTCTCAGCACTGGTCAATTCAAGCCTTCCATGTCTTCAACAGCAGCTGTAGAGTAGCGAATTTTAGTTTTTACAGAAAAAGGAGGGTTTGGTACACAATGCCAATGGCAAACCCCATACTACCCCATGTTGCTGACGTGCTTGGTTGACAGCCTGAACAATATTCTATTTTCACACATACTTATTTCCAGTCCTATCCAGATAACAAACCATTAATATTAAAGAGCATACTAAGCTGAGCACAGAGAAAGGCTTTTAAAAACAGTGCCTTAACTCTTCAGAGAACCTTCTGTTTGTGAAATAGCCATAACCCTTGCATCACATTATCTACTTTACCTAATGTCTCCCTCTACAACATACTGTAAGACCCATGGATGATGGGGCCTCTAAAATTATATTGTTACCCATTTTTCCTATTAATGGAGCCTCACTTCCCCTGTTTCCCATCAGAAACCTTGCTGTATGATGTCATGTATAATGCACTTCTATAGCATGTAGCTGAGCAGCTCTCTTCCACTGGCTCAGTCTCACTTTGGAAGGAATAACTTGCCAGAAACCACTAAGACCCTCCATACAAACAACCAGAAATTAAGGCTCTGCAGGGGAGCATGCCACTGCTTCACAGCAAGGAAATAAGAATCAGGGCTATGGCAGCCCACAAACAGATCTTCTTTTATCACAGTTTAGTCAACTATAATCACAGCAGCTTTTCTGTGTTTCCTCTTCTTTAATTTCCAACCAGTAAAGGGCTCCCATGGCTGAGGTACAAGGTCCTTGACACTCACACTGTTAACACTGGATCACAAACCTTCAGAAGCACCACTGAACATCTTGTTCTTCCACCACCACCAAAGCATGAATGGTGTCATTCTCACATGCATCACCAGCTAAGGTTAAGTGTTACCTCTTTTTAATGGCTCATGCACGTTTTATCCAGGATTCTCCTCTGGTGTCGGGGGACGAGCTAACTACTCACTTGTGTTCCCAATGGGTGTAAATTAGCATTTACGTGATATAATTCCCCATCTGCACACACATTAAAGAGATATGTATTTCAAAGTTGCTCTTCCAGAACATATATTGATTGATACCACACAAAGTCATCACCTGTCAGGGCAAAGGATTTGATTTACACATGACCCCATGGCGCACAGGGTGAGGTCAAGCCGCTATGAGCTGTGATCCTGCCTGAAACCTCTGTGGATCTGCAGGAATGGCACTGACCACATCCTACAAGCCCATCACCCATAGCCAGCTGTCAGGGAGTGGTGCACTCAAGGCCACAGCAACACATCCCTTTCAGGGCAATCCTTGCCATTGCCCTGAGGGAAATGTCCCTTTACTTCTCCATCTAAGCAGTCTACTCCTTTTTGAAAGACAAGAAATTTCTTGTACTTTGCCTTTCCAACACTGCAACAAAAATTTCTGTATAGGTAAGTCAACACATGTCCCTCTCTGAGTAGGGGTTTAATACTTCTCTCCTGACATCTTTAATAAGCAGCCTGACAGCTTATGTAGCTTCCAGCCACTTTTTTGCTATGAGCTGAGTAAAAGCTAGTGGAAGATGATGGGCGTAACAGTTCATCCTTTCATTCAGAACAAATTCAGAGAAGCCATTAAGGTTCTTTATGAAGCCAGATGTTTGAAACAATAATGATCTCCACCCCAAACATAACTACGTGCCCAACTACTCCCAAAACAAAGACACATGTGGACAGAGAGGTTTCACAGGCAATTCTATTGCGAGGGTTTGTGCGTGACAGAAACAGCAAGACCAGAAAAGCTCAGGAAGAAGACAAAAAAACCAAGACCTTGTCGCTATTGTGACGAAACAGGGAAGAATAAGTATCTGGATGAGCAGAGGTTGGGGCAGAGAGACCTGACCCTGTGTGTAAAGAGATTATCTTCTGTCAGATTCCCCATGGGTTCAAGGGAGCAGTTCCTCATGCGTTCTTTGTCATAATACAAGATTTCACTCAGACCACCTGATTGTCTCATCCATCTCTTCTAGCAAAAGAGCAGCAGTACCCTGAACTTTGGTTAACTTCTCAGGTCAGATATGCATAACACTTAACCTACAGGACTTTTAGAGTCTGTGCTCACACACATCGTCCAATGAGCGAACTAAACTCAGATTGTATTTTGAGTGTGGGGGGGTGTTTTAACTACAACAAAAGCTGTGTGAACTTACACTTCTACCCAGCCCTGCACACATAGTTTAGTGGAAAAATTACCTGGCCCTGCAGGACACTAATGACCAACATGGAAACTTGTTAAGTGTTTGGTGGTACCAGTTAATTTGCAGTCACAGTAACATTTTGCATTTGCTGCTACAACAGTACATACCTAACAGCTCCTCAGGTGGAATGGCCATATTCCCCAGCCAGTAATAAGCCAAGGGTTACCCTTTATTTAATAATTTATATTATATTATATTATATTATATTATATATTTTTATATGTATTTTATATAATAATTTGTATTGTATAATATATAATAATTTATAATATATTATATTTTATAATAATTTAACAGATATGCATAATGATCATATACATTATTTTAAGGGAAAATGTAAAGAAAAGGGGAGAAAGGGGAACTGCCCTTTGTTACCATAAACTGCATGCTCTTCATCAATTCATTGCTATAATTTGTAGTATAGTTTTTAGCCATTGGATAGATGGCATTGCAACTTAAAGTCTTCATATGACTGGTTTTATTCTTTCTTTTCTTACAGCTCAAATGAGTGCAGTCTTAAGAAAGCAGAGCTTTGGACCACTTGTACTGATAAACAAAATGTAGAGTACAATCAAGTTTTTGAATGTACATCAACTGCTGACAACTCTTCCCTCTGTCTCACTGTAGTAGAGCAGTCAGCTTGCAAAACAGCTCATCTCCAGCTGCGTCAAAGCATCATGTCTTTCCCAGCTCCTCTCCTATCCCCAGCACCTCCTCCCCATCATGCTGTGCCTCTCCGCATCCCCTTCACTTTATCCACACAACACTTAGGAAAAGACAGAAGACTGCTCTTCTCCATTAACCACAACAGCAGCATTCTCAATCTGTGACTCCCACCAGGAATAAACCTATCACCCTTTGCTGCTTTACTCAACCCTTAAGTAAAGCCTCCCCTTCCCAAACACTGTTTAATCCTGCACTCTGTAGTTGTCTGTGTGCACCTCCTCATTCCACTCACTGGCTCCCTTCCCCAGCTGCAGCGGGTTACAAAGGAAGCATAAGATGTTGCCTGCAACTGATTTTAATTCTTTCCCTTGTGCTGCCCCTGCAGGCACGAGCTGGCCAGCCCAGCTGTGGCACTGAGTGCAGCCAGCTCTCCCTCACGCACAGCCTTCCCTCAGCAAGCTGTGACAGATCACAGATGGACAGATGCACACATACAGTCATATTTATTTCTTTGAATTCTCTGCAGTTTCCTTACAGTATGAGGTCTAGCAGAAGAAAACATCTGCTTTGTTTGTATTTTAGGATAATGGCTTCCTCAGCAGACCTGGAAACACAAACACATCAGCAATGGACCTTTGTGGGAGAAGCAGAGAGGGGCTCCAAACTGAGAGGTGAATGGCTGAGAGCAGCTGAAGTGTTCAAGCAAAATGAAAATACAGAAGTCTTCAGAAAACAAAAAACAGTGAGGGAACTAATGGATTTTTGAATACTCCTTTTTTTCTTCTTTTTAATAAGGCCCTAATGTGTTGTTTTAAGGAAGTGAATGAAAGGAAGAAATGTGAAATTTTCCTGCCTACCACCACCTTTCTAGAAGAGTCAAAATTATTCAGGGACTTTGGCTTGGACAGACATCTCGGGTTCTTTGTCTCCCCATGCACAACACTCCACAAACCCTCTTGCTTACCAAATCATCCAACGGGTGAGAAGGCCATAGTGTAAGATCATAACTGGTAGAACATCCAGCATGATCTGAAAGATTAGTCTGTCACTCTGTTTACCATTGGAGGCCTGCTTTTGTGACAAACTCCTTTGTCACGCCAAATATTCTTGAACACCCCTTCTTCCACTCTCCAGTAGCTGCCTGCAAGGCCCAGCATGAGGGGACAGACTACAGGTTGTACATTACATCTCAAAGGAGTGAGATAGAGTGAACATGACAAAAATTGCACCACCCACTAGATCAGGTTGCTCAAAGCCCCAGTCAGCCTTGCCTTGAACACTTCAGCTGTGGATGTGGGGAATCCACAACTTTCCTGAACAACCTGTTCCAGTGCCTCATCAACTCCACAATAAAGCATTTCTTCCTAACATCTAATCTAAGCCTGACCTCTTTCAGTTCAAAGCCATTGCCCCTTGTCATATCACTACATGCCCTTGCAAAAAAATCTCACCAGCTCCCTTGTAGACACCCTTTAGGTACTGAGGGATGAACTTTAGCTGCCCCAGAGTGAGTGTAAATGAAGAGCCCTAGAGGACCTGTCCATCAGAGACTAATCCATGAAAAAGCAAGAATGAGGAAAGGTGGTCAGGAAAGGTCCTGAGGAATGAACAGCAGGACAAAGCCTGCACAACAAAAGCAAGTGAGAGCAGCCGAAGGATGTCATCAAAAAGCTGTAGATGGATATCCAGAACACCCTACATATTCTAAAACCTGATTAATGGATCCAAAGGAAATCAAGTGCCTGATGATTCTGAAGAGATGAGGCCTGAAAAATGAGTGGAACAACATAGCATTTCTTTTCAAAACACTAATTGACAGCTGGTAAAGTAGTGTTGCATCTGGTCTGTGAAGACTGCAAGATCTGTAATTGCATGGGGTAGTTCTCTAATGAAAGTCTTTATTCTGTAGGAACTGATGTTGCTCCCATAAAATGTTAGCATGACAGTCCATCATGTCCCAGAACAGTCACTGGGTTTTCTGGAAGCAAATCAAGTCAAGGGTTAAGATTGGCTCTTATATTGACATCACACCAAGCATTACAAGCTCCTAATTTTTATTATTTATTCCTGGAATACGGCAAGATCATAGGAATTCATGATGCTCAATGCGTGGCACAATGGGATGGACACATCATTTCAGTGCCAACAGTGACATCTCCAAATAATAATGAACAAGTAAAGTATTTCATGTAGAGATGTCATCTTAAAAAGGAGGTCTCATGGAGGGATCCTGGTGGACACTCACAGGTCACCATCACTAATGTGATGTACTTTATTCAGCAATTTGTCCAAAGACTCTGAAGAACCTTAAGAGCTTTAAAATGGAAACAGATTTTAGGCCTTGTTATGTAGCAACTGCAGTCATCTTTACTCCTTAGATCCTACTATTTTGGAGAGAAAAAATTACACACACTTTTGGGAGAGGGACAGAAGAAATAATTTGCAAGTCTTCTTGCTGAAATGCATTTAAATCACAAATGCTGACATTTTACCAAAATTAAACTTTTCCAATAGAGGAAATGTAGAAGAAAGGAGGGCTGACCCTTCCAGTCTTGGATGATAAATATTAAATCTACTTGAACTCTAATAATTTACATAAGCTGAAGCAACAAACAGAAAAGGGCTGGTTGAACCTGAAAGAACTGGAACATTTCTCAGTGCTCTGGGAGCCCTTTCTCATTTCAGTGTGGCTCAGTGTCCCTGGCTATATTTCCTAGCTTTCTGAAGAGGAAATACTAAAGCTATTCAGCATTTTGCTACAGTTGCAGAAGAACATGGAAAAGAGGCAAGTGAAATTACAGAAGCACAGTCTGCGTTTTGTTATTACACTTAAGTTCTACTGTCATGCACTTCAATTTCAAAGAGTAGCATTTGTAGCTAAAAGGAAAACTCACTCCAGCACTTATAACCAATCAGAAATAAACAGAAAAAAACATTTGTGAGGAATTACACAATCTTTATCAGAAGTGGAATGTCCACCCTTAAATACAAACAGGGAAGACAGATAGCTGACCCCTCAAATAAATGGCCACAAACCTTTCATTTATTTGGAACAGTAATGACTGCCTGAATATGAATTAACTCTACTGCATGGAACTGATTTTCACATTTACCACTGTCTGAAAATGAAAAGAGAACTTGTCCTTAGAGTGTTTATCTGTGAAGAAACCTCTCTATGAATAACCACACAGCAAGATTCTAATTTTTAAGGCAAAAGACCCAGTGTGATGTGGAGCCATTGTCATTCCCACAGCAGTAATTTACCACAGGACACGTAAGAGGGTCAGTATGTCCCTCAGGATTGGTCTCTGAATTAGGGCACATAACATCCTGACATCTTCTCCTGAATGGTTCCCAGGAAACTGGAGCATGGGAATATGTAAGTTTGCTGGGGAGGCAGCCAGTATGGGAGTATCAGTTTGGTGTCCTCAGCTGTGGACTGGAGGGACTGGAATAGCAGTGGGTGGCTGGCAGGGTGAAGGAGTAAGTGGTTACTCTGTCACTATCCAAACTCTTCATTATCATTCTACATTCACAGCTCCTGCCTTCTATGAACACCAATCTTATTTATGACACATCATACAGCCCCTGCAGTAAGTGAGAAACTCCAGCCCTCAGTGTTTCAAGAAAAACTGCCTTGCACTGCATTAGCATGCAAAATGAATGAGGCGGGAGACCAGCTCCAGCAGCTCCCCAAAATAATATGCGACAATCTAATTAAACTTTATTGTAACTATACAAGCGAAGAAACAGAATTAAGGCTGGGTAGGCAAGCTCAATTTTGTCATTTCCTTAGCCTTTGAGTGTTAGCAATTTGATAGTCTTGTCATGTAGGGTTTCTAATAGAATTTTGTGCATTTTTAAAAAATAAATTAAATTATGAACTTCTACATGGTTCAGCTTCTGCTAGGCCAGCAAACTAGACCAAGGCAAAAACTTATGCAACCAACTGGGCAAATTCACTGCTTCCCTCTATGCTGGCTTTTCAATTGTCACTGTATAGCAGAGGAGCTCACCATTCTTCATCCATGCTTTATTGATCAAAGAGACAAGGAGATATTTCCTCTCTAAAGGAAGAAGCTAGAGATGAGAGCTTGCTAGCAGCATAGATTGGTACCTGGAGACCAGAGTCCAAATTCACAAGAAAATGCCCTGTGACTACTAGCCAAGGGCACAAGAGGCGAGAGATACTGCAGAACCAAACACCAATCCATCCCCACATCTATGAGAACTGCTAAAATTACACAGTTGGAAGTATTGGTTTTTAAGAGATCTTTGTTCTTGTACCTATCTCAGCTTACACTTTCCAATTAAAAAATTGCTTCTGGGCTTGATATCAAATGCTTAAAATTGCAGCCAAAAACATAAGCAACTCAAAATAACCCCCTTAGAATGGAAACTCTTGTACAACCTTCATACTGCTATGCCTGGAGTACACTGCCAATAAGATGCCTAAAAAGAGGGAGAGAAAATCAGGGTGGGAGTGAAGGGAAGAGGAATTAGACTGAAAAGGAATGAAAGGGAATCCCATGAGGAGCCAGCAGAAAAGCTCCAGACATTCTGGCAGTTCTAAGAGTTTGTTCCAGGTGGCAAAATAGACACTCACTCGAGGGGGACTTTTGATGAAAAAGGACTGGGGACTTCAGGGCACGGGCCTTAGGAGACCTGCAGTAACTCTGAATCTCTGCTGTATTGTCTGCCACAGCATATGATTAGCTTCCTGTGCTGTAGCGCATTGTAAGGCGCTTTATAAAGCAATGAATTACACAGCTGAAGTGGAGTAACCACATGCAAGCAAATACGACAACCATTATGCTCTCAGCAACATCCCACACACAGCCACGAACATTTGCATTAGTGCCAATTAATCTGAGGTGGTACAAACTCAGCCAGGCATAGGATTTGTTCTTTGGTGTGAAGGAGGAAGGGAGGGGAGAAAAATATCCTTTTGTCTTCAGAGAGGAAACATCTGTAGGAGTTTTCAAGGGCTCCGGTGACTTTGTTGAGCATGGAGCGGGGGAGCGTGCTATTGAGTGCTTTGATCTCACCAGCAGGTGACACTGCAGCAAGTGGGAGCAGCTATAAAAAGTTTGAAGCATTCTAGGGACAACTCGCACAACCGGCGCACAAATGTGTTTAAGGCGTGTGACTCACAGTTGCCGAGAAGTGGGAACATGCAGCACGGGCTGGCCTTTTGGTTTCAGCTTCTCGTTGAGTATTAATGTCTTCCTTTTTCCCTCGCTGCCCCCCACCACTGCTCTCAAACACTGGGGTGAAGCAGAGTCAGGAAGGGCGATGAATCTTTTAACCCTGCCGCATGTGGAAATGCATATCACTAAAGCACAGCCAGGGAAAACTGTTCCAACAGCCCTACCTCTCGCTGAAGTGAGCAGGAAAGCCATATCCTTTACCATCAGTGCTAGCAGAGGAGCCTACCGAGCACTAAAGGGGCATTGTGCTTTTTCAGGTCCACATCTTAACCAGCCACCCCGCATAAGAAAATAATGATGGCGTTTGGGAAACATGGGTTTTCCTGTGATGCATTAACACAGAAGAAAGCAGATGAAATACTTGAGAATTAACAACATATTTTACCTCTTCTACCTCTCTGTTCAGGAATACTGACCCTACGTAACCCTCAGTTACAAGACCTGTGTTATTAGGTCAGGAGATCAAGGAGATCAACCTACTTCTACATGATGCTCCAGTTCCATAAAGTAAAATCTTCCTGCAGCTAGACATCCTAGGCACAAAAATTCACAAGTGCTATCTTACTAAGCAAGGTTTGCGCTGCAGATTCTGGTGAGGGCCATGGCTATTGTATCCCTCTAAGGGCAGAGTGAAGGTTGCTTACTTTGTCATTCAGCAAGTCTTCAGGTGCAAAGGGGATATAAGCAGAGCTGTCAAGTTTTGTTCAGCTCCCCATGTAATGTATTAAATTTGTAAATGGGTTAACAAACTGATTTACCACTTTCTGGACTATTTGCATTAAGCCGTCAGTCGTATTGGCCAGTGAAAACATCCTGCTTCAGAGAGCAGTAAGAAATTGTTCCCAAATCCTTACTGCTGCATATAGGGAAAGCCAAGAGTCCTTCTGAGAGAGTCTTCAGAGAGTCTGCACTCTATTTGCAAGATATGATGTGAGGCTGCAGGGCACTGGCAGGCACAGGCGGGTACCCATGTAGGGTTTAGAGCCAGAAGCATTTGTAACAGCTTGCACTGTCAGTCCTGCCAATGCATGGCTGCTCTGCTCCAGGTGTGTTCTGTACAGAGAGAGTGGATACCTGGTGCTGGCACCTGGCACAGCGCAGCCCAAGTGAATATCTGTTGTCTGCTTGAAGTGCATGTGGATGTGTTAAAAACCAGCTGGAACGTGTCAGCCAGTGACAGAGGTGCCAACACCAGGGTGCTGGGCAAGATGCACAGCCACAGATGATTCCAAATGGCTCCACAAAAGGTTGACAGAAACACAAGAATTGAATGCTCAAAAAGTGTTTCTAAGTGCTTCTACTTCAGCAAGCAAACCAAAGGATGTTAATAGTCCTTGCATAATATTTTGCACACACATTTGGGAACATGGGGGGGATTTTTTTTTACTATTATCTGAACTAGAATACTGTAGAGCATTATAATTGTTTTTGGAGAGACAGAAGCAGTTTTAAACCTATTCATTTAAACAGTGTACATTTGCAGCACTACACCCCCTCCTGCATCCACTGCAAGGGCCTTACAATTGGTGCAGTTACACAGTCAGGGCAAAATGACAAGGATGAAGAAACTCATAGCCGACTTTGCAATGAAAGCAAACACCTAGCACAAACCACTCCAGAACCCACATTTATTTTGACTGGGGGGCCCTTGGAGACATTATTTGGGATGATCACAGGTATAAAAAACACATCTTAAGTGTGACTCTTCTATGGCAGGTGTTGAGTAGAAGATCACTGATGAATTCAGACTCCTCAGCTTCCACTGTTCAAATGTACCTTGCAATTTCTAATATGTGCACTGAAGTGGACAGATAAGGCTATATTTACATTCATGTACATTAAACTATCAGCATTACAAAACTGCAGTGGAAATTGCCTACCTTTCAAGATCAAGAGAGAGAAAGAAAGGGGCAACCTGCAAAAGGGCCAAGCATTTTTTTTCTTCATCACTCCCACTTCCTACATGAAAGATTCACTGGCAAAATTTGCTCTGAAGTTGTGGTTTTTTGAAATAACACTCTCTAGTCACATAAGCAACACTTTATTTTTCCAAGTGTAGTTATTTAGTTTCTTCACATTTAAATTTTCATGTCACTTCTCTTCCTCTCTGTAGTTTTTGCTTTTTTAAACAGTGTGAACACATTCTGTAATTATTGCTGACAGCCCAATGTTTAATGGTGTTGAGTGTCTTTTATGGCACAGTCAGACATTCGTTTAGGAGACAGCTGTCTCTGCTTAAAAAGTTGCTGCCCCTTAACTCTTTATCTCTGCCCCCACGACTCAGGCGCGGCAGCTGCCCGTACCTGCAAACACTTGAAGCAAAGCCTGTTTCCCTGTACCCTGCAGCAGCCTGAAAGAGCCCACGGATTCGGTTGCTGCACCTCAGCAGAGGGGAGCAGGAACAAATAGCTGATCAAGCAGTAACTTGTTAAACCACCACAGCTGTTTCCCAAGCAAACATCCGACCGTACCCTCGGAGCCAGCGCGGCGCACATGGCGCTGGAAGGGGAGAGGTTTCCGAAGCCGGGAGATGCTGTGGGAACCATCCCACTCTCCAGCCCTGGCCCAGCTAAAGCCAGCCGCTGGGCTGTGACTGCAGCTGCTCCACAGGCTCCCCCGTTCATCTCCCAGCCCCCTCCCGGCCCTTGCTCTTGTTTCCCTGCTAGTGCCAGAAGTACCATCGCGTACTGAGAGCGCGGCTGAGCTTTCCTAGCCGCTTTCATCTGCCGTTCCCCGGGAACACGGCTGATATGGCATGATTCCCAGCTGTTTTCATAGAAGACTGGCCCGGGCAAGCACAGCTTTAGATAGGCTGGGTGTGACTGACTACCTGGTACACAAGTCAGGAGGTGATTTGGTTGGCGCCAGTCCCAAGCAATGTGAAGTAACACAAAACTCATCTATCACCATGCAGCGCTTACCAGGTGAACCTTCACGAAGAGAACTTGCCTGACCTGATAATACAGTATTACCCCCAATAATTATGTAATTCAACACTAGTGCCGATTACCCACCGGGGAAGGGGAGGGGGGGAGGGCAATTGCAGCCATCTGTGTTTGTTTGCCTGAATGTTCCCATAAAAATGTTCTCAGCGTACATCGTGCTCGCAAGCGGCAGCCTTGAAAGGGCGTTGGGACACCATTCTGTGGGGCAGCGCTGTGCCACTCCGTGTGATGTCAAACTACACTGCTGACACTGCCAAATTGCTGTATCTTGAGATTTTTGAAATATAGCAAAAGAAGACTGTGTGTGAGAAACACAGTACCCTCCTTTGCTGAACAGAAAAAACCTAATCCCTTGCTGCAGTCTTTTATATTGCAACAAAAGCAACTAATACATTTTTGTGTTATCTGTACCCTTGCTCTGCACTTCAGTGAAGTTAGTTTAGAGCAATTAGTGACTTTTCTGCGCTGTCTGAAATAGCAGGCACTTTCTAGTGCTCTTTCGGCTTACTTACCAGAATTACTTTTCTAAAATTAATTCCTCCATTGTATCAGCACAGTAGAAGATGGGCCTAATATTTCCATCATTTGTAAGTCAGCATATGATTTTATACAATTTACACAATGCCTCAAGAAATGAAAGCATACCTGCTGACACTGTTCTATGCAAATGATTTGCTGGATTTTCCTGTACCATGAAGGCCAAAAAAGGGACCACCTGACCATCTTATCCAGTCTCACCTACCATATAGATGTGGCTTGAGTAGGGCAAGTCTTGACCTAAACAACCAATGACACCACACCTCCCTTAATGCTGAAAAGGCATTTGTTCCACCCAGCCTTTGGGAGTGGGGAGAGCTCAGGAGACACATTTTCCACCCCAGAAATGCTTTGTGCATGATCATGATTCCTGTCTGTGATACAACATTGCAACAGATTCCCCATATCCTTTCACCTTTCATCACTCTTTCCTCCAGCCTTGATCTGGAAAGTGTTAAACCCAAAAGTATTATAAATAGGTCTTTTTGACTCAATACTGGTAAAAATTTCACAGAAAAGACAATATTCAGCTTTTAAGAAATTGCTCCTAAAATACAGAGGTATGAAATTATGCTAGTCTCTTCTCATCTGGTTTTGAATCATCCCAGAGGGTTGTGTGGTGGATGACATTTTTCTTTTAAATCTGCCAGATTTTTCCATTAAGTTCTGTATAAGTTTTTCATCTGTTTGTTACAGCTAGACCCAAACTGCACAGCTTTCTCCCTTCCAGAGGAGGAAACTAATACTTTCATTTAATCAAACTGGCGAGGGAGATGCTATGAAGTCCTCTTAAGTATGATAAAATACACCAGTAACATATGCATTTATAACTGATATTCGATTGTGAGAATTAACATTTGGAAATAAGATGATTTTAGAAATAAAATCCAGCAAGTAGAACTCTGCAACGAATCATCTTGAAAAACCTGACACCATGAAGGGCTCGGGGCAAGGACCCCATGCTTCCACCATAGCAATTTTGTAGGTAGCATGTGGTGAATATTAGTACTGCTGTCAGCTGTGCCTGAGCATTTAGGAGTATTATCACAATAAAAATCACCAGAACCATCACAGACCTTTCTAAAAGCCATGGGTTTCACAAAGGAGAAGCTAAAAAGCTCCATGGGTATTCAGTTTATTCAGCAGAACAGCTAATAACTGATCCCGCAGTCCTTATTCAGGAAAGAATCTTATTCCTAAGGGGAATTCAAGTGAGTTCCATTAGCTCAAATGCTCTTCACCAAATAACCAGTAGCCCCAGAAGACTGGAGACAGATAAAAATGTTCCTTCATAAACCTAGCTGCCAAGTGGAGTCAGCTGAAAATTTTCAAAAGGAATTTCTACAAGGGCTTAAAATCAAAGGTATTTTTGTCTGAGTAGGAAAGCAAAATCAGATCTCTAACAAGGCAAAGAGACATAGCAACTTTTAAACAGTATTCCCACCACCTTTATGTCTAAAAATCCCAGTGTTTTTCAAACCGTTGTGCTTCTCTCTGCTCTATGGGATTGACAGAAACTGTTTTGATGGTCTTGGTGTCTGGTCCACACCAGAAGCAAATAGGCTATACACTATGTTATACATGTTTCTTACTGTGTTATATACAATATATTCCTGCAGTATATGGAAAGATGATGGCAACAGTGTTGCAGGGCATTTAGGTTCATTAGTATGGTCAGCAAACAGGGAAAAGGCAGCTGGAGTTCAAACACGAATGAAGTTGGTGTGGTTAAAGCAGCACGTTTCCTGCCTTGCTGCTGTACCCGCCCTTCCATTCCCAGTCATGCAAGCACACTGCCAATTTCACTGGCACTGACTGAAAAGGTAAAGAGCAGTCTCTCCCAGAAAGTTGCAGGGTTTAGCCATAAAGCTGTTCTTCAGAGATTAAATTAACTATATTTTTTCCCAGTGCATCATCTTTGATGCGCAAATTAGTAGCAAATAGTCATGTAGGACAGTCAGAGACAGAAAGAATTCTCCAGACCTTACAAGAGTGTCAAGTGCAGTTCACAGAGACCAAAATTAATGCCACTAGAGATGGCCAAAGTTCACCTATGAGCAATTCTCTGATGGGTGATTGCTTCTTCCATTCTGCTTTTACAAGG